>NW_024539542.1:0-623805 GCF_016647785.1 Suillus fuscotomentosus
GAGATTGATTATGAAGACGCAAAGAAAGAGTTTGAGAGCAGATCGCGAGGGCACTTCGTGTATGACGAAGTGTCCAATCATTGGGACATATGTTCCCTCTTTGAAACTGATCCAGACGTCATCCATGAAAATACCATGACACGCGACGACCTTGCCGTGGACTTCAATGAAGTCGAAATCCAGGAGGCTGTCACTCCCGTTCCAGCTCCAGCCATCAGCAATCCTCCCATCCTTCCATCCAACCACAACGACATCGGAAGAAACATCCTTTACAGCGGGAACGTTGGCGAGGATATTCTGTTCTCCGATTCACTTGAGAATGTTCTTTTCAGTCGTTACGGACTTGTTTGCCACACGCAGTCCGAAATTCAGTCGCAAGACGACTTTACGACCATCGAAGAACCTCAAATGATCGACACTTATACCGTCAGAAAATATCTCATGGAAATGAACCTCCCCTTTCTGCAACGGAAAAAACGAATTCTCTATTCAATATTTTGTTTCCTGTCTTGTCCAGGACATCCATCCACCTTCCATCATGTGGGATCTACACCCTGATAACATCCAGCAACTCATTGCGTCAGGCATGCATTTCAAATTTGAACCAGTCAAAGATGCGACTTGCACTGGCTATCTGATGATTCCATGCATTGAAAAATATTCTCGTCCGTGGAATCTTGTCATCGATAGCCCTGTCTCCGTAGTTCAATGCATCAGGGAACGATGGGGACCATCTCTTGAAGATGTCATTATTTGCCTATTCGAGCGCGGAATCAAATTCAAAGTCCTTCTCCACGTCTGGCATTCTCCTGTTTCTCGTCCAAGAACTGTCTTCCAGTCAAACTGGCGCCCCCCTGGGTGGGAACCTGACAAATATGAGTATATGAACTACGAGCTACGTCGAAATCAATTGCTTAGACTCCCCCATGTCAGAGTTGTTGCTGCCCAGGGTGGTATAATATGGCGTTTGTGCAAACAGGAGATTGCTAGTGATATACCTAGTGGTCCTTCAAGAGACGTCCAGTTTTTTGCTGATGCATCTCGGCATACGTCCCACCAGTATATTTTTGATACTTTGACCGAGGAGGAGATTGAGACACTATGTGGCTTATATTATGTCGGTACAGGTATGTGATCGCCTCACAAATCTAGCTTGATTGTTCTTACTTGTTCACTCACAGGCAGAGGTGACCAGACCACTATATTGTCATGGTGGCCTACTCCAGCGCTGTGGTCTACATCTGGTCTGGATGTAGGTTATTGGACTCATTCTGCTGAAAAAATGTTCCAGTCCAGGCTCACTGCCATACGTGAAGGACAGGCGAATTTGCGGACGAGTAGAAAATGGAAAGGTGAATTGAGTTTTTACAAGAACCAGACAAGGAAATTCATTGCTGCTGTCAAAATGCAATGCATAACGCTGCTCTAGAACTAATCCACATGTATAATGACCTTGTAATTACAAGTAGACCATATCACCATGAATATTGTACTAGCACACACCTATTCTGCCTTCGGCACAGGAAGCAAACAAGAGTGTGAAGCGCTCTTTTTTTTAGCTTCCTGGCCTCAGCTTCATCCCAATAATTCTGAAGGCTCCTGATGAGCATTGTTCCTTCATCACAGGAAGCCAAGGAGGGCTGTGCCCCCCTTTTGCTTCCTGGCCTCAGGCTTCATCCTAATAAATTGTGTATTCTGAATAAGATCATGCACTGATAGTGGATTTTGAAAATACATTTATGAGCAGCATTTCAAAAAAAACCAAAAGTAGTACAATCTATGTAAACATACATAGTACATAAGATCAGTCAGTTCTACATTCTTTGAGCAGGAGTTTGACAGAAGTAAAATTACAAAATATGTAACAGTATCATTAAATGTATTTATTTTCCCATTTTACCTGCTTCCCATCTCCCATCTCTTCTCTTGTTCTCCCAGCAATGTTCCAATTTTCTTATATCTTTCATGTCCCAATTCTTCCCTTCCCCAGGTTTTGTCTCTTCATTGTCTTTTCCCTTTTTTCCTTTTTTCCCTTTTTATTTGTTTATCTTTTCACTACATTTTGTCATTCACCATTTTATTTTGACTATTTACTTTGTGTATATACAGTTGTTACAATACTTGTAACAAAACACTCAAATTTCATGAATAAATGTGGCACTGTTCTAAAGGGCAAAGGATATTGAGTCGGTGCTTGAAAGCCACATGAGAAAACCATGTGATATTTCCAAAAACAGGTTTAAGTGAGGTAAGCAAAATATGCGAAAGCGCCTGAGTGTTTCTGAAACCATCATATTTTACTTCTTAGATCTAAGTGTATCTACGCAGTGTAAGCGCAAACCATGCGAGTGCCTGAGCATTTCCGAAACCATTCTCCCATTCTTCCTTTCTTCTTAAGATCATCATTCAGAAATTGTCATGAGTGACTGACTAACCAAATTATGAGATTAGCCTATAAGATTGTGAATCTAAGCCCACTGTGGCAACCACAAATTGCACCGAATATCAATGTTTGGCAGTTTCAATATGCTCACTTCCCTCATCAATCATTAGTGTTTTAGCCCCCACATTGCATAATATATATGCATAATTTTTATGGTTATCAGGTATCATGGAATACATATGACTTATTTGGTGGATGATTGAATGTTCCTATCTGCATGGAATGACTGGATGTAAGGTTGAGATTACCATATCATGTAAATAAAGTCAGTGTGTCAATCTGGAGTCTGGACACTCTGAGTGTACATCAGGAAACCTAGATTTTTTCCTGATTTATCTGAGATGTCTGAATCAGTCTGATGAATCTTATATCAGATCAAAATCTGGTTCAGACAACTGCTCTGATATCAGACACTAAAAAGACAAATTAGCACATCAGCACCATCAGCATGCAGTCAGTCAGACCTATCAGTCTAATCAGACACTTCAGACATCAGGTAAACAGGCAGATCAGTTATTTCAGACACAACAGAGGTCAGAGTCACAGACCATATAGACTATCAGCATGGTCAGACAAATCAGACATCAGACAGTCAGGTTATTGAGTAATATCAGATGTAACAGTTTGTCAGATCTACCAAGATCATTAGTACAAGGTTTGCCTGCTACTTTTCAACTACAGTTTTGTATTTATTTCTTAATGGAAGTTATTCAGAATTAGCTGCCCTGTATTCTTCTGAAATGACTTGGAACCAAAAATAACATGGTGATGTAGTTGAAAGTGGCATTTTCAATATTGTACTTTTAGTGTGAGCAGGTTCTGAACTATAATGTCATGTTGCACATAACTAGAAAATATAGTGTTATTGCAGAGATGCAGATAAACAATTTGGTACAATACTTTTTTGAGTGACTATATCACACATCTCAGTCTATGACTAAACATTAGCTACCTATATGGTCTCGATCAAATCTGGCTATGTCAACGAAAGTAGCATAGTCCAGTCATATGTGTTCAGGTCGCAGGGTTTAAGGCCTAGACTGCAAGAATCACACTCTCCTGTTACATATAACCCGTTATAGTTATACCTTCATTTGTTTAAGTCTGGTCATGAGTCCATTGACAGTGTAAAGATATAACAATGCTTGATACTATACGAAGTAAGTGTCAGCAATATAAAAATGTTGTAGTGGTCTTGCACAGCTTAGTCTGCTATACTTGCTAGACAAGTGTGTTCGACCTGAGGGGTTTGCTATTGGAATAAGTCTATTGGTAGTCAATCAATAAACTGTCAAAAGTCTGAGCGCGAGAAACACAATCTGAAGGTATAATTACGAGTCTGATGCCAAAGTGTTGGCCGATGTTTTTGGGTTTAGCGGGTTAGTGAGTTTTGGGTGCGGGTTCAGCGGGTTTGCGTCGGGTTAGGAAAAGTACGTTAGGTATAGCAAGTGGTAAGTGGATTAATGCAATGTCAACTAAGAACTACGAAATATCTGGTTTGACCACAAAGCATCAGGAAACGGCTCCCTACTACTTGGATGATGAATGTGCTATGTGGAAACCAATATATATAAGTACGTAGAAATCCAGGACCCTATAGGCAAAAGTAGCGGCTGAAGAATTTCGGGTCCGATGTACAGTGGCTCAAAAAAGTGTCCCAATGTTTGTAGCTTTTCATGTAATTGCTATATCATGTGTCAAGACGTGGGAATATGACTAAGCTATAGGGAGATGTCGGAAAGGTCTGCATCTCAGCTTTATTTCGGTTCCCTATACCGTGGGAAAATAATGACATTATGTGAAGATATGAGTATTTTAATTTGATGACTCATTGGGACACTTTTTTGACTTTGAGTTTTACTAATGTAATCTCTATAATTCTAGTACTGTGTGTGACCTCCTTCTGCTCCAATCACTTCTGCCACTCTTCTAAACATATTCTCTATCAATTTTGGGTATTTCTCTTTGGTGATTCCATCATACTCTGCTGTAACACTGTCTCATAGTTGGAATAGCCCCTACAGTGAATCTTGATATGCTACAAGTAATTTCTTGAGTGATTCTCAGGGGTATTCAATATGGTTGATGTCTTTGGTCTATGTTGAACATGATAGAATAGTAATATCATGGTTTGCAAGCTATTGGTGGCTTATTTAGAGGTATACTTAGGGTCATTGTCTTATCACAAAACAGTATCTTCTTCATTAACTCATAACTTCTGCATGCTTCTTAGCAGACACTCCTGTCAAATGAGTATTTACTACTCTGTATTCATCCTCCCCTTTGCTTCATAGAAGATTCCCACTCCATTTTATCTCATATAGTCCTATACCATCAAGTTTTGTCTTGAAACTTAAGGTGTTTATTTAATTTTTCTTTATCTTAATGATTGTCCTATCTATTTTAATATAAATTCCTTGCCATATGATTTCATCCTATTGATTTTAACCTTATCTAACTAGATAAACCTCTTTCAGCTATTAGCAGTCCAATATTTGTACTTGAAAGTAGCATCTTGTCTTTTATTTTTATAGGTTGGAGACAGAGAAATCTGTTTTTCTTGATTATAGCTTTAAGATGGGCTGTCTTGAGAGTCTGTCTGACTATTTGAGTAGAGATAGTCATAGGAATGATGGAAATAATCAATTTAATCACTTTATTAGCATCAGCAGTCTTTCCAATTAGAATATAGTGATTAAGAGATCTTAAGTCTTATAGAGCAACCTTCTAGATTGGCTACCAAATAACTTAAAGACCATAATATTACTATTCTATCATGTTCAACATAGACCCAAGACATCAACCATATTGAATACCCCTGAGAATCACTCAAGAAATTACTTGTAGCATATCAAGATTCACTGTAGGGGCTATTCCAACTATGAGACAGTGTTACAGCAGAGTATGATGGAATCACCAAAGAGAAATACCCAAAATTGATAGAGAATATGTTTAGAAGAGTGGCAGAAGTGATTGGAGCAGAAGGAGGTCACACACAGTACTAGAATTATAGAGATTACATTAGTAAAACTCAAAGTCAAAAAAGTGTCCCAATGAGTCATCAAATTAAAATACTCATATCTTCACATAATGTCATTATTTTCCCACGGTATAGGGAACCGAAATAAAGCTGAGATGCAGACCTTTCCGACATCTCCCTATAGCTTAGTCATATTCCCACGTCTTGACACATGATATAGCAATTACATGAAAAGCTACAAACATTGGGACACTTTTTTGAGCCACTGTACATGTAAATAAACACGAGGCACTGCGGACTATGGGAAAACATGTGATAGCACTGGCTACAACGTGAGTAATGTGCGAAATAATCAACTATGCACCTAGTGGGGCTAGCTGACAAGACAAGACACGGATAGGACAAGTGTGCGGGAAAAACATTGGGTCTGATGCGGCCAATGTGTTGGGTCCGCTGGTCAAAGTGTTGGGTTTGGCGGATATGCGTCGGGTTGCATTGGGAAGTAAATATAGCGCTATGGACATTTGACGTGATGCGTGAAATGGCTGAATACGAGCCTAGCGCGAGCTCGAGTGCTACAAAGGCTATCGCAGCCTGCCCTTATCACAAGGGCACAGACCATTTACTCTAGTCGAAATAGCTTAAAAGGAAGAGGATCCTACATAGAACTAGAAGTACGAGTGGTCGGGGCAGCGTTCAAGCCCCCCTGACAAGATCTTTCGCAGGATCAAAACTGCTGCCCTCTGCTCTACTAGCCCCTCCCTCCCGTTGTAGCAGTGGCCTATCTTAGGAGAAGGTGGACTGCAGCACGTGTGCATAGGGGTGGTCTGCCTAGTACACTACTAGTTGTAGACTGAAATTCATGCCCATCCTTGCAGCAGAGGCCTCGTTCCTCGGCCTCCTTCTCAGGAGGCCTAGATAATGAATTATTAGTACATTTTTATTTAACATATATTTTGCTTAAATGTCAACAAAGAATAGGATAAAACTAGTGATAGACTTGTCTCAATTAATCTCACAAATTTTGTTGAGATAGATGGATTATAAAGTAATTGTTGAAGAAGTGAAACAAAAAATATTTCTAAGTCGAGTAGGGTATGGTATATGTATACTTTGTAGTTATATGTAAGAAAGGTCTTGTGGCCAAGTGGTTGATGCTGCTTGAGGTTGTGTGCATAGGTCATATGATGTGCCCTGCACTTCAAAAGTCATGAGTTCAACTCCTGCCACATGCAATAATAATTTTCTTTAGTTTTCACCAAACTTTCTGAAATGTCTGATCTCAGACATTTGTCTGACTGCAGACCTGACATGTGTGACATCAGACATATAACTGGCCTCAGGTCAGTGAGATTTGGTGTCTGAAATCAGAACTACATGTCTGATACCAGAAGTGGACCTCTCTGATGTCAGACAATGTCTGATGCCCAGTGAAAGTCGGACATAGCCATTTCCATGGGGGTCAACGGATTTGTAAGTTTTGAGTAGTCATTAGACTCATATCGATGGACATCGAAGTTGTGCAAACACATGTTGAACAATCTGTCTACGATTTGAAATTTGAGCAGTACAGCATGCTCTGCAAGACAGGCTTACATGCAGTTCAACCGTCGTGTTCAACTGGAGGTCCGTGCGTAATACATATTTTGTTGCTCAAGTATTTCGTACTTCGCCACACTTAATCCAACTTCAACATTTCAACAGCTCCACTTACCTGTGATTCGGAACTTCAATGAACTCTCCTCTCACCCTTATCAATGCAAATATGTTGCATCCCTTTCTTGTACCACCACCATTGTGACAACCATCAGTCATCTCAACAAAACTTCGCTCTTTCTACTACATCACAGCCGCACAACTCCTGGGCAAACACAGATTTTCCTCGTCAGATGATGTGAGTTTGTTGCCTTGGTTGTGTTATACTCTGCAAAAATGAACACATTCGAAACAGAACACATATAATCACTCATTCAACTCAACCTTCCAGTAACAGGCTCAAAATGAACAGCTGGTGCATTTGTTTTCGCTACTGATGTACTGATTCACTGATATGTTGTTGGTCTAGGTTTTGGATGTTGCTTTTCTGCTAGCGATACAACATAATGAGGCGGTATGGCTTGGGCGCCAATGAATATCACGAACATCAACTCAAAGCAACAGGTGAGTGTAATGCTTTGTTTCTTTCGTCTTTTGACAACTCAAATATTTTCCTTCAGAAGCTCTGCGGCCATCGCTGGTGAAGGGGCTGATGCCAAATTGCTCCTTGCCAGAGTTCAAGACTTATTGGGACTCACTCGAAAAGACGCGTCGAGGGGTATCATTTTCATTCTTGTTATCCCATGTTGTATTCTCGTTGTAATGCTTACTACGACAGAACTACAACATCGAGGCTTCGAATCTGGTGAGTAATTGATACTATTTCGATTCATTGTATACTTATTTGTGTATTCTATCTAGATTGGCGACCGTGTGTGGACCGAAGTCCTTACGAAGTTCTTTAGCGGCACGTTGCATTAGCTGGGCACCAGGGTAGGACAATCCTGGACGGAGGAGCTGGCGCGAACCAGCGCGGGTGGATTTTATTGGCATGTTTTGTATTGTATGCTATGTTGCAATACATCGATTTCCGTATATTTGCGTTGAAACCAGCAAGATATCAAAGGGATACATATTTATATTCAGATCTACAGGATTATATCTAGTAGTCGACGCATCGAAAAGCATACACCAGCGCCGATGCGCGTCGTTTTCGCAGCTACGGAAAGCGCAGATACCGACGCGTGTGTATGCAATACAAAGTGCCACAGCCACAGTATATGTGTGTTGCTGCGGGTTGAAACCCGTATGTCCGACTTTCACTGGGTCTGATGTCTGATGGTGCTGAATGTGCTGGTATTAGGCCCTACAGATCAACCAGGAAAAATATAGGTTTTCTGATATATTATTATACAAGGTTGAGATTACCATATGTAGTCTTTGTATACCAAAGTCAGTCAGGTCAGTCTGGACTATACCATATTATAGACTACTCCAGACTGCCCTGACTGACTTTGGTATACAAAGACTACATATGGTAATCTCAACCTTGTATAATAATACACTCAGAGTGTCCAGACTGACCTGACTGACTTTGGTATACAAAGACTACATATGGCGATCTCAACCTTGTATAATAACACACTCAGAGTGTCCGGACTCCAGACTGACACACTGACTTTATTTACATGATATGGTAATTCCACACAAATATGAGATGGTTATATTTGTGCAAGATGAGGGTACATACTTTTCCCACAAATATGAAAAGTTTATATTTGTGCAAGATGAGGGTGCATATTTATCACGCGAATATGACATGTGCATATATGCACAAAATGAGGGCCTTTTCAGATTTTTCATGCTGTGGTTACATATGTTTCACACAAATATGACATGTGCATATTTGCGCAAAATAAGGGTACTTATGTTTCACACAAATATGACATGTGCATATTTGCGCAAGATGAGGGTACATATGTTTCACACAAATATGACATGTGCATATTTGCGCAAAATAAGGGTACTATGTTTCACACAAATATGACATGTGCATATTTGCGCAAAATAAGGGTACTTATGTTTCACACAAATATGACATGTGCATATTTGCGCAAAATAAGGGTACTTATGTTTCACACAAATATGACATGTGCATATTTGCGCAAAATGAGGGTACTTATGTTTCACACAAATATGACATGTGCATATTTGCGCAAAATGAGGGTACTTATGTTTCACACAAATATGACATGTGCATATTTGCGCAAAATGAGGGCCTTTTACATATTTTAAGAAGAGGAGGTTACATATGTTTCACACAAATATGACATTTGCATATTTGCGCAAAATGAGGGTACATACTTTTCACACAAATATGACATTTGCATATTTGCGCAAAATGAGGGTACTATGTTTCACACAAATACGACATTTGCATATTTGCGCAAAATGAGGGTACTTATGTTTCACACAAATATGACATTTGCATATTTGCGCAAAATGAGGGTACTTATGTTTCACACAAATATGACATTTGCATATTTGCGCAAAATGAGGGTACTTATGTTTCACACAAATATGACATTTGCATATTTGCGCAAAATGAGGGCCTTTGAGATACCATAACGCAAGCATAACCTAAAGGTAGTTGCAAAAACATGGTTAGAATGCTAGTAAGGGGTCAACTAAAACCAGTGATCACCAACATCACCAATCATCTAAATCAACTGCTTTACAACATTTTCAAGGTCACAGAAGATGATGCATCAAGGTGTAAACTACTAGGAATTTTTTATGAGGTATCAGACTTGGTAAGTATGGTAGATGTCAATTTTCTATTACCATTGGTCTCTAACATCATCAACCATCAAGCAAAGCTTCTTCCTACCATTTCTAAGGTCATAGAATTCAATGGACCAAGATTTGGAGCACTAGCAATTTTTTCCAAGGTTGTAGCCCATCTTCTCCTCCTCCCCTAGTACACAGCATATTAATATTTTGTAATATTGGCTGGAAATCATGTGTTTATAACACTACAGGGTACATACAGTTGTTTGTAAAAAATGCTAGGTGTTTCAATTGAGTTACACCATCTTAATATGGTAATACAGTAACATGAGATGATACTCAGTAAAATGAGCATAACTTATGTTTCTGACCACCAAATTCTTTAAAACATAGTGCAATAGAATCCCAGTGATCCATTCCATTAGATAAGACACCAAAAACAATGGGAAAAAGTGTGATGATATATATAATATACAGCCATAGGGTGTATAGTGCCCGAACGCGGCATATTGGGCGGAAATACCATTATGTGCGCGACGCAGTGAACGAGAAGAAGTGGGCCGTCGTGGACTATTGTCCAACTGGGGACATGGTTGCAGATATCATGACAAAAGCATTGCCAAAGGAGAAGCATCAAAGATTCACGAAAGCTCTTGGCCTACTACCTCGCTCGAGTGGGAGTGTCGATAATCGTTGATGTAATTGCGACCTCGGTAGTGTTGTTTGGTAATATTTGGACATTAGACGACATTAGCGTTACTCGTTCCTCGTTTTTATCCCTCAGTCGTTTCACTCAACGGCTGAGGTGAGCATCATATTCGTATAAAGCTATGCTAATCTGTACCTAGTGTTCGCGTTGTTAGGTACAGTATATTAATACAGTCGTTTCGCTCAACGGCTGAGTGTTCGCGTTCTTAGTTAACTTTGACCTTGTTAGACCTTACTTTGAAACCCACTATGGGCTCATCCTTTGGCAAAACGAAATACTTGATTAAGTATTGTTCTACTCGTCCCTTATTCTGCAATATATTTAGGCATAGGGTTGCGACAACCACTTACTTGGCTTCAGATCGGCGCGAGTGAGCACGGACATATCTACCATTGACAGTGTGGCCGTTTCCCCCTCTTAAGTATACGTATCGTGTTGAATTTCATGTGTAGGAAAGAGGAAATATAAACAACTACATCTATGCAATCTTGACAGTCTGAATGATATTTGTAAGCATAGACCAGCGGCCAGGAACAATAAACAGACGTACTTTGGCATACAACGAGTCTACGACCTTGCTAACTTGTTCCAGGGTCCCAATTGCTGCACCATACGTGTTCTGAAAAAAGGATGAGCATGAATGAGATGAGTGAGAAGAGAGGACACACGTCAGCTTCTAGCTCATCGAATACGATCAGGCATCCTCGTCCCTGATCCAGCACGCCGTGGAACACCTTGTCCAAGATCATCTGAGATAGCCTAAAACACGATATAAACTACTTTTCACAGAGACAATTCAATACGCACTTGGCCTCAACGTCCTGCCGTCCTTGCCCGACCTGTTTGGCAACGTAGTCAATCTCTACCACCGAGTACGGCTCAACGATACGCAGCAAATTCTGCTGGAGAAGGGTGTCGTAAAGCGCTGCAAGATGGGAGCGAATAGTGGAGTCGGACGAGAGTTCTGTGTAGCAATGACAAGTCAACAACAAGTTGTGTAAATGGAGTATAATATACCATGTTTGTAATCCCGAAGGGCCTTCTCGAAATCCGACAAGTTCCGATTCTGATGCGCAAGCGCTATGGCACGCATACTCTCGATCTCGCGGAGCTGAGCATATTTCACCGCGAGCTTGATAGAGAGAAGTGATGTTACATCTTCGGGCTGGAACACACATCAAAATGACTGACGAGTCAAGATCAGTGACAACACACCATATTCAACATGACCTTGCACAAAAGCATGTACTTGAGTGCGTTCAGCGCTGCTGGGTCATCCTGCGATGACATGTTCTCGAAAGTCTCGTAGAAATATGAGTATGCAGTAGTGTAATCTTTGTCCTCAGCATGGAGAACACCAGATTGGAGGTCTAACGCTGCTTGAAGATGAGGAGGACAATATATTGAGTTTGCAGCAGTCCTGGCGGAAGTAAGGGCAGCCTTTGCATTTCACGGACGTAAGGGCACATAATGAGAATACCGGGATGGCACCCGAAGGACTAACCTTGGACTTCGACAGGTTTCCAATGCCACGGTAGACGCGACTTTCGAGCAGGTGTACTTCGGTAAGAATCATCTTGTCATCTAACCTTTTCAACTCTGTCAAGAGTGCGTCAATTCGCGTCAAGGCTAACTTGTACTGCAGTGCTTCAAGCTGCCTGTACCAATGATCAGCATTGTCGTAAGAAGTAGAAGCGTTCCTTACAGGGAAACGAGTCGAATTTCCAAACTATGTTTGAGGAATATGCGCTTTTCGCGCTTTGACCACTCAATATTGTCGGTGAGGACATCGATCTGGGTTTGCCGGCTGTTAGGAATAGAGTTAAAGTAATTAAGAAGCGTGCGGACTACAGGAAGACATTAACGAAGTATACCAGGTCAAGAACAGAAGGCACTCACTCAGCTTAGCAGTCTTTGCCTTGGCAGTTGAAGACATGAATGATCTCGAGAGTGTGATGACTTGCGCTAAGCCACTGGCATCTCTGTCTGGAGTGAGGCTTGCGTAAAACAACAGACTTTGCAAGACTCACTTTTGATCTCGATAGAGCTCGGCGAGTTTTATCAAGGCTAACTCTTGGTCACGCAAAGACTGTTCTTTGTCGGCATTAATTGCCGATCCCTTGGAGGTTGATGCTGAGAGCATGATTAGCACCAGTCAAGACATACACTGTTCAGCACACCCGTAGAATTCAATATTTGTTTGTAAAGCTCCTCTGCACGCTTTGGGCTAGAGGACGTGAGATCTGCGGCTTGCTTGAGGAGGTCTTGAGTAGATGCCATGGTTCAGTGTTAGCTACGGCTATGGTACTTCGATGGTATTATAGTAGAAAGCGTTCATAGGTGTGACGCGTCTTCACACCGTGGGAATATGAACTTGTAAGACTGACGCGTCGAAGGTAAGCCAAGGAAAGCTCCCTAACACTGACAGCCATGGCAGAAGAAATCATTCCGATACCAAATCTCAGCCTCCCGCAGCACCTGTTCACTCTTATCTCACCAACGCTCGTGCAACTTCATGACAATGCAAGAAAACAATTGCTTGAAGGAATCAAGGCAGACAGTAAGTAATGAGATCATCTTAATGTTATTGACTTGATCTGTGGTGTATGCAGAAATGTCGCCGTATTATAAGTTAGTAATATCTGCAGGTGCTCTAACGCCTGACTCTGCGTTGCTCGAATCGATGGAGAAAGATAATGAAGAAGAGCTCAAGAAGCTAGACGAGAGACTGGCAGAGGCGGAGAAGCAAGAAGGAGAATCTGAGATATCAGACGCTTTGAAAGCCAGAGCCAATCATCTAACTCGAATTGGTGACAAGGTACGTCTCTCCTATGCCAAGTCATACAGGTACTGAAGATTATCCATACATAAAGGAAGGCGCAGTCGCAGCGCAAAAGCTTGCCCTTGAGAAAACACCTGGCCTTGGCTCGAGGATAGATATTGTGCTCACTCTCATCCGACTAGGATTTTTCTTCGGTGATAATGGCCTTATCACTGAGAACCTCCCCAAAGCAGAAAGGTGCGCTATCGCAAAGCTTTACCGCGACATTGAATCGACATATCATCCAGATTCATCGAGGAGGGTGGTGACTGGGATAGGCGTAATCGTCTAAAGGTTTACCGCGGGCTCCACATGATATCCATCCGCCAGCTTAAAGCTGGTGGCGCACTTCTCCTTGATGCACTATCGACATTCACTGCCACTGAACTCACAACGTACAACGACTTCGTCGCTCTCACCATCATCATAAACGCTCTCACTCTCAAACGAGTAGACCTCAAGAAACGGGTATGCTCGTTCTCCTAATATTTCTCACTGCTGATCATATTTTCTGTAGCTCATCACCGCACCAGAGGTTATCTCCGTTTTGCCCGAAATTCCGATCCTTGGAGACCTCTTAAACAACCTTTACGACTGTCATTACGCAAAATTCTTTGTCGCACTCGGTACGTTTTTTTCATACTTACAATCCACTTCCGAGGCCCTTGTCTAGCCTCACATTATACTTGTATTCCCACAGCGACCCTTGAGCAGACGTATCTCCTGCCCTCGCGACTCCTTTCGCCTCATACCCGCTACTATGTACGAGAGATGCGCATCTTGGCATACAGCCAACTGCTGGAGTCCTACCGCAGCCTTACTCTTGAAAGTCTTAGTGGTGCATTCGGCGTCAGCGTCGAGTTTGTCGACAGGCATGTATTACCTGCACGTACATATCCCTTGTCTCTGAGCATCTCTTCTAGTGAGCTCTCACGGTTTATTGCCAACGGGCGTCTGCATTGCACCATCGACAAGGTGCACGGCATTGTGGAGACGACGCGGCCATCGCTCAAGAACGCACAATACGACAAAGTCATAAAGCAAGGCGATGTCTTGTTAAATTCAATACAAAGATTGAGCAAAGTACTGTACTAGTACTTTATGTCTTGTCTCAGTGTTTCGTGTACTTAGACAGTATTGTACTCATGACACATAAAGGGTGCACAGTCACGACTTGGGCACATTCAAGTCGTTCCTGTCATCAACATGGACATCCTTTCGGACCTTGAGTATCTTCGTATGTAGGTCCATTAGTGCATTGACATCATGGTGTTCACTGTTTACGGTGGGTCGAATGTTTGCTTCCGTGAGACGACGCCGAAGTTCACACCGTGTGCTACTACTTCTCATGGCAAACTTGACAAACGTTACCACTAGCCGTCGAGCGCTGCTCACACTGATCCCCGTCTCATTGGCTGCAGGCTTGACATATTGGTTATCGTGGCGCACAACAAGCAGCAAGGCAAGCTTATGCACGACCATGACCACCGAGCCGCACAACGCCAGACAGCATCCTACATACTGGTTCAACGATGGCTCCATCGTCATTCGATCACGCAGCATGAGCAATAAGGAGGTTTGCTTCAAGTTGCATGGGAGTTTACTGCGTCGACAATCCCGCTTTGTTCAAAGGATGCTTGATAGCGAGATCAGCGCCGACTCTGAAGTATTGATTCCACCAGAACTCGGTGTTCAAGTTCAAGATTTGACAGCGCTGCTGGAGCATCTATACCATGATACGTGAGAGCATTCTGTCGTGGTGGAACTGACAGAAAACAATCTTGATGCTCCTGCAGCCCTCTTTCCGCTCAAGCACCCTTCTCGCATGTTGCGGCGATCCTGCGTGTCTCTTCCCCAGATCAGCTTGATTTGCCTGGTGTGCACATGTCAGCACGGGCTTACTTTGTGTCGATGTTTCCACAGGGGCCTCAGCCATTCGCACATCCTAGGAACCATCTAGAAGAGGCACTGGCACTTGCGCACTCGTATCAGATTCCCTCGGTGAGTTCATCTCCATTCTGTCATACTTGTGTTTTTGTTAGGTTCCTTTTTGTTGTTGCGTTAGTGAATGGAATCATTATGAAAAGCAAGCTTCTTTGGATACGCTTGCCACTTGCTGGTTTCTTTTTGTGGCACGATAGTTCATTCCAATGGCCAGTCAGATATTTGTGCATGCTCTTTGGTCCTTCGAAAATCTTGCGGTACCCGACGCGTGGCGGGCGATCATGTAGTATCCCAAGGGGTTCCCTTGTGGCATGGTAAATGCCTGATTTTTTACATGCTGTGCTTCAGGCTGTGTGTTCTCCTCGCGTCTGGGAATGTTGCTTCCAACGCTGGGAGTGGCTCGTTCCTATTGTTCATGAGCAATTTTTTTTTGTTCCGGAGAATTTGTGTATGCTGCTGCTGATGGGCAAGCGTCCAACTCCTGCGGTCCTTTTTTTGGAGGGAGGCAACCGCTAGGTCTCGGTGATTATTCTGTCTTATTTATGATCGGGGGACAAAATATTCACTGTTGTCGGATACCTTTTTTCATTCGTTCGGTGTTTCCAAGGATTTTGGCACAAACTATCGAGAAACTGATTCCACCATTCCAGATCAGAAAGGGCATATATTACAGCCTCGTCACGACTTCTGAATTCGAACCTGAGGACGATGACTTGGATCTGGAAAATTCCATCAAATCAAATGGCTTGCCAGGGTCATCCTCAACGCCACACCTCGTTCTACCCCCTACAGATGTTAAGCGGTGCAGAAGCCTGATGACCGGCATCGTGGAGCATTTCACCCCTGTTTTGTTCACACCGGTGCGTGTTCCTATTATCTGATTCCGAGGAAGTAGCCACCGCAGTAATATTTTGACTTGTGGGGAGTCACCGGGAAATGAGATCCTAATCAAACGATGACTCTGTTGACATGTTCCACTGGCTTCAGTTGTTATAGCCTTCATCAAATACTGAGTGCCGAACGTTGGAAGATTTACTTTATTTATTACTTGATCCGTTCTCGTGTGACCATAAGCCTGTGTGCTAATTCATTATTTATTTTAGCCTGCAACTCCTCATATGGCATGTACAGATGTATTTGCGGACAAATGGATGTTGCTTGTAATAACGCCCGCAATAACTGACTCTGGCGTCTGCAAACCACTCGAAATGCTTGAGCAAATTAAGCAAATAGACTGGGCCGCCGAGGGCTTGTGCGCCGCGTGTGTCAGAGAAAAGACACAGGAGTGGACACAGGAGCAGGAAGATGTATGGGAGAAAATGAACTCATGGTTGAATCCGGAGGGTACAAAGCAGTCCCTTGTTTGAAATACACAAAGGAAATATAGATCGGGTTTGTTGCGGTATTGCGGCCTATCTATAATTGTATGTAAAACGGGCAGGAAGAGCCTTCCCCTTGACAACGTTTGTTACAGTGAAGTTCCGCAGGGCCGCAACGTGGCCTTTTTTTTTACAAGCACACAACAAAAATTCACTATACTATGAAACAACAAGTACTGCTACTTCTTAACAATTCAAATTTGGCGCGGAAGTAAATTTAGGTGTACAACAGCTTCCGATTCGAGAAACGCTAGTACGTAATATTATTTTAAGGGAGTCTCGACAATTTGCATTCTTCTTTGTTTTGTGCACCCAAGTATGACCGGCGATTCAATCTCGATGGTGTGTCCTCGATGTACACGCTGGCCCAGGACGTCCGTAGGTTCCCATTATTAACACAATACTGATCACCAAAATTTTCACATGCCCGGGTCATCATGTTGCATTATTTATTAAGGTCATGAGCATCAATGTTTTTGCCCGACCGTCAGCTAGCTCAAACGACTTTATGAAGCTAGCGTCCATGTTTATTCTCAAGCCATATGTGGGAAGTGATTCGCTAGTTTCAGGTTTTTCGGCCCCGCTGCTGGATTATAGCGTTGTCCTAACCGAAAACATCGTGACAAACGCAAGCTGCTTGTGGGCGCGATGATGGCATTCCAAGTTTCAACGACCGAAATGAACTGTTGTTGACAATTTCTCCACGAGTATTTTCACACTTGTTCGAACAGAGGTTCGTGGTCGTTTTCCTCCTCGGGCTGACTCGGATATGGCCATCGATGAACCTTTCTCGTGCAATGCGATTTGTACAAGACGCATATCACCTGCAGGAAGCTGCTTTTCTGGATATTACCAGCTCACAAGAAATCAAGGAACATCTATTATGATGACCAAAACATTTTTTTATTGTGTGTACCCGCGCACACTGGCATGCGGCCATACTGGCCTAGTAAAACTTTGGAGAAGCACCAGCCACGGACACATTGTCCTATTGGTGTTAAACTTTTGTCTCCTGGGACACACAGCACCCTCCTGAATCCTCACAGTCCTTCTCCTTATGGGGTGTCTGGCATCTGGCATCCGTACTTGTGTCGCAACAGGTGGTGGATCTGTGGGCCTCTTCGCGGCACCACTCTGTTGATGTCAAATCGATCGCTTCCAGGAATCACAGATTCTCATTTATTGGCCACCTCATCCACGAAGCACAAGAGTAACGGTGGCACGAGTTGAGAGGCGGTGTGTGTCCTTCAAGTAACACATAAATACCCTCCCAGCATACGTGCCTTCGATCAAATAGTTTCCAGAGACCACCATTTCTCGCGCGTGCACGATCATGACCGACAAGAAGAAACCGATGATTTCTTGTATTCTGGATGTAGTTCCGACCCCTTGCCCCCCACCACGAACTTTGAGTCACGGCATATATACAGTTGCCTACGAAAGCCCGTCGCCTCTCAACTGGACCTCGGACATTCGAGCTTGGATTGGACAGTATTTTGTCTCCTTCACCAACTTATCCTATGCTCGAAGGCTTCTCGGGGAAATATATTTACTAGGTCCTGGGCTGTTGATCGGTCATATCTGCGTCACGCTGTGGCTTGGCATCTCCGATGCACTACTTCTCTTCTGTTTAGGTTCCATAATCAATTTTGTGAGTGATGAGCCCGAATCCGATGTCTGAAACTTATCCTATGCAGGTCGAGGGTCAGTCCTCGGGAGACGTGTCTCACGATTCACTTGATATTGCCATCTACGGAGGGTTCCTCTGCGCCATCGTCGAACCTACTTGCAGTCGTTGCCTGTACGCTCATGTGATTTATTTGTTCGAGTGGCTGGCTTATCATTACCTGTAGAACATACGTGAACGACATCATTAATACTCGCTTGAAAGCACATTTCCTTCCCCAGCTTATTGAAGGTGATGCGATCCATCGAGAATTGTGTCCATATTGAGACCGTGAACAATATTTCCAGCCAGTATGCGTGTGGATGTGTCTTCGATGCAAGGTATAGATCTTCGTCGACTTCTCAAAACCTTTTGTGATATGATTTCCTAGATTGTTACACAATATTTCCCGTGAGGGGTCACTTTGCGTCGGATGTACCAGGCTCGTCATTTTTGCAAGGTTTATTTCACATCACTCGCACCACCATTTCCCTGCTGTCGCAAGTAGCCGTCTTAATGAACGCAGTACTGCACAAACCAAGTCCGGAGAGAGAGGTATTGTTTCTATTTTGCATTGCTCATCCGCTCGTCCGCTGGTTGGCACCATCCAATGTTACCGGTACTCAAGGTTTGTGGTCACTGAGGACTATTGCTATTTTCTGAAACAAACTCGTGGTAGGATACATCTTTTATACACTCAACGTGCCCTTCAAGCAAATGAAAGCTCTATATGACCTGGCATTTTCACCTCAATATCGAGAGGAACTGATACTCAACGGCGCCACCAACAGCATCCACTCTGGTAAGACAACGTTTAGTTAAGCGTGCCTATGCTAACGGGTTGTGCAGAATACAAGAAGTCGACTGAGCAGCTCGGTGATGAAATTGTGACTGAACCGTTTCCCTGGGCAGGTGGTTTGATCAGAAGGTGGTACTGGGACTTCCTAATCAATTTAACCCTCGACCTTCCACTCGTAAGTTATCGGATGTTACTCGTCTGATGTACTAATATACTTCAAGGCGGTCTATGCGCTGGTTTTGCCTCATCGTCTTTCGCCTTCTTCTGTGATGGCAATTGCTCTGCTGCAACAAGCGACCAACAGGCTTTCCCTAAGCATCGGCGAATATGGAATGAATACATCGATAAAGAGCTTGTGCCTTCAGGCAAAGTGGCTCTACGACGCTATCGGTTACAAGAGCAAAATATCCAATGGACCGATGTCTTATCCAAATCCCTCACAATGTAGCTCGTCGGATGGGATGAAAATATCTTTTCGGTGAGCTTCATGCTACAAATGCGATGACGTGCTAACTTTGATGCATGTGATATAAATAGACAAGTATCGCTTCGTTACGAGAAATGCAGTCACAAAGCTCTTGACAATGTCACCCTGGAGATTGCTCCTGGTCAGCTTGTTCTTGTCGTCGGTGTCAATGGCAGCGGGAAATCTTCGTTATTGAAGCTCATTGCGCGTCTCTCCAATCCTACTGAAGGAGAAATTTTGATTGACGACAATTCATTGTCGACGTATGATTCCGATGATGTGCGCGCATCAATTGCATTCTTGCCCCAGCTCCCCCTGTTGTTTCCCATGTCGGTGAAGGAGAACATCTGCCTTGGGTTGCCATCCTGTGTTCATGCGACCGATGAGCAAATTCAAGAAGCAGCCAAAATGGGTAGTTGCACGAACTGGGTTTCAAAATTGCAGAATGGCTATGATACGCAGGTAAAACCTACTCATGACATCGGGAACGCGTGGGCCGACGGAGCTTATGGCACTATCTCTGAGAGATTACGGGAAGAATTGGCGCGTCATAACCAGCAGACAGTCACAATCTCCGGTCTGTACTTGCGGTTTATGTACACGTTTTCACTGACTAACAAGTGGTGACAGGTGGTGAAAAACAACGACTTGCAGCGTACGTACTTTGCCGTTACTTCCGTGTCATAGCTACTCATTTTCATTGCCTCGTCATCAGGGCTAGAACTTTTATGAGGATTAATCACACAGATATCAGACTAGTCGTAGTCGATGAAGCCACGTCGTCTTTGGACGCTATCACGGAACGCGATATTCTCACTCAGTTTCACCATGTCCGCCAAGGAAAGACGATGATCCTTGTCACCCACCGCTTCCACCATCTTGTCAAGGAGGCTGATCAGATCATGTAAGTAAAAACACCGTTCTAGCCACATATGAAATTGATACCTCGTGGCAGATGTATGAAGGATGGATGCGTGGTCGAGCGAGGGACGCATCATCAACTGATCGAAGGCGATGGGGAGTATGCGAAGCTGTATAATGCGCAAGTTCTCTCGGCATAATCTTGGATGCCTTTGCGTCGGTAATTTTGTGACTCTTCTTGTGCTGATGTTTCTCGTACGCTTGTGTTTACGTTCCCCCATCTTATTTTTGTGCCCTTAATTATGATATCTGTTGCTGTAACCTTTTCAATTCAAGTCTCGATGACTCAAGCTTATCTGAGAGGCCAAAAGGGTACACAAAACCTTCGCGCGCAAGTCCTATTATCATGATAAGTATCGATCTCAGATCTTGGAATCTCAAACCAAGACTGAGCCACGTTTCTGCCTAACCAGAACCACGCATTGACCGTGACACCTGCCTTATCCATACGTGTGGTGTAAACAAACTGACCTTCGAGTACTCCCCAGACCAGTTCACCGATCAGATCTTCGATGAGGAATACTTGTCAGGAAGGAGCTTTATCGATTGAAAATATTGCTGACGGCATATACCGGAACTTACATTCACGCGGGCAAGAACCCACTATGCCGGAATGAGCTTAGTTTCACCAGGCAAGATGAAAAATCTAGGGTGTGTACGTGACTCAGATAACTGCATCATGTTGTTTGGCCTTTTTGACAGGCTCGATAATTCCCGATGCGGCAGGGTAATGGCGGAGTGTTTGCGTTAATGCCATGGGGAAAAGCATCCATGAACATACCATAAAATCTTAATACGAAGGGACATTCGATTGGTCTGGCTGGGAGACCACGACGTATTACATAACCCATCAAATAGTTGTCTAGATCTGGAGACTCCACAGGCTAAATTCGTATACGATATATCATGCAGCAATAGAGTACAGCGGTAATACAGAGAACAAAAAAAAAGAAAAGAAAAACAATCTCGATACAAGAGGGCGAAATTGGAAACGAAAGCGTAGGATATGATATCATGAAGACGGGCATAAGCGCAAAGTAAAGCATGGTAACATGAGGTATGAAGATCATGACGTGACGAGAATACGTAAAGGAAAGTGAGAAGTACGAGTGAACAACGCGCCATACCCAAACGCTCGCAAAAGCAAGAGTCCATGGGATTGGCATCAAAGAAAAAGTGTCTCTGAAACTGGTATCCATTCTGATGAAACTTACTCGATGATCTCAAACCGTCCCCTTTTCCCCTCTCTCCCATCGCCCTCATCGTCCAATCCCCGTTTCTCCCCTCCCATCTCAGAACCTAAGGCACCTGCTAGACCGAACGAAAAGCCCTCGGGCACTCCAACGCCCGAAAAACTCTCCTGAGTAACGAGATCTCTGAGAATCGCTGCGTATCGCTCGTCAGATAGACCCATCCCAGCTAGGGGGTTAATCCGTCCATCGTCGTCGTACCCCGACATTCCCATCGGATGCAGACTAGAAGAGGAGGAGGAATTAGATGAGGAACTGGGATTGGACGCTGAAGTGTGTCGTTGTAATTGTGACGCCCCGACCGCGAGTGCTTCGCTAAAAGACGGATCTGACAGAGGAGGGACGCCGAGCGAACGTGGTACTTTCGACATTTGTTGGATAACTTTGAGGTGCATAAGGTGTTTCTGTGCAGCCGTATCAATATATAGATAGCTCTTGGTACAAATCACGAAAAACACACCTCTAACATATCCAACAACCCCTCCTTCGTAAACGGCTTGGGCAAAATATCATTCATCCCAGATGAATAATACGTCATAATCTCGCTCGGTTTTGAATTAGACGTCATACTGATGATGGGGGTCATGTGGTCGAATTGGCGGATGAGATTCGTAGCGCTAACTCCGTCCATTTTGGGCATCACAATGTCCTGCCGCGTTCCCAATTGAAAACATCAAATTAGTTCGTAACATACACAAAGAGAAAAAAAGGACTCGCCATTAATACCAAATCATATTTTTCAAGGTTCATCTTATTCACAGCTCCAACGCCATCCACAGCAACATCGATCATGCATCCAAATACCTGCAGAAACTTGCTGCTCAATCTCCTGCTCACCGCGTCGTCGTCCACAAGCAGCACCCTAGGAGGAACAGCCCATCCTGGGACGAACGTAGACCGTCGAACACGGATAGTCGTAGGCGTAGTCGAAGATTGAGATTGTCCATTAGACAACGTCGGACGTACGACTTCTTCAGAATATGGATCGGGTTCCGATGGTAGGTTGTCGTTGTCGTTGTCGGTGTCGGTGTCATTCCCTCCCTCGCCTTCGCCTTCACCTTCTGCAGGCGGAGGCACAGGGCCCGTCGAAGAATTAACATTGAACATCCAATTCCCATTCGGATCCTCCGCGCTACTCCGGGGTAATAGATGACCAACTGTAAAAACCTGCAGTCCCTCATGCATTGTCGTTGGCGCGTCCCAGTTCATATCAGGGGGAAGGATAAACGTAGCGTTGCCGTCTTGTGTTGACGCTTGTGATGGCGACTGCTGTTGCTGTTGCCCCCCTCGATGCAAATGCGAATGGGTCCCACTCGTCCTCTGCATATGCATCTCCTCACCCGCCGACGACCCCGAAGCACCAGAACCCGACCTAGGCATCGAAGTCGGGGTCCTAAACTCCGCATCGCTCGCTGCCCGCCTCGACATTTCATTCATCTGCACCAGACTCAGCCGCGCGACCATATCTGGATCTTGAAGGCCGAGTTCTTGAGCTGGGACGAATTGATGGGGATGGGGAGGGGGGAGAGAATATGGGTTATGGAGGGAGGCCGATTGAGGCGGCTGGGATACTGACATGGATTTGCGTGCGTGTGAGGAAGGCATGAAGAATGAATTTGAGTTTGAAGGAGGTGCAAGGAAGGGCGATGGTTGAGGTTGGCCCATGGACTGCTGTGAGTGGGATGCCAGGAGGGAAGGCGGCGGGTGTGTGCTGGGAGTCATGCTAGGTGCGATGGGTGTTGTTGAGGTTTGAGATATGCTGCGGATGGGAGTTTGAGGTGGGGGTTGAGACACAGTAGACTGAGACACCGATGCTGGAGCGAGGGGTGCTGAAGCGGTGGTAGAAGACCCGGCGGCGGTTTGGGAGGTAGCGTCTGAGGGGTCTTTAGGTTTACCTAGGGGACAGCAATATATATTAACGAGGGAAAACACAAGTACACGAGAAGAAGGCAGGCCCAGGCATAGAAAATCAGGCCCGTTACCAGCGCAAAGATGCACCCGCATCCTTGGTGCCTAGTAGACCCATCAACTGAACATCATGGACCCATCAAACTGGGCATTGAGGCCTCATCATCAATGCCTAGATTATACGACCACGACTAGCGCATTGCAAACAGACGAATCTTCATCTCCACCGGGGTAATCCCCCACGGGGATCGCATTTGAAAAGGTACAGGGAAAAATGGGAAAGCGGAGAGGGACGGGACGGGACCTAAAAAAAATGAAGTAACAATCAGAGACACTCACCTCCCTCCCCTAAAAAATACTGTATCAATCCCTGCATCAAGCCATCCTGCTGCGCCATCCCCTTTTGAAAATTGACCATCTCAACAAGTACGTCCCCGTACTGACGCTCCAACACCCTAATCCGCTCTTCAGCCCTTCCGATTTGATTCCTCAAACTCTCATTCGTAGCGAAAAGATTGTCATTCTGAGCGCGTAACGATGAATGGGAGGCAAGTAAAGAATCAGTCTGTCCTCGTAGAGTCTCGTGTGATGTCAAAAGTGTATCATGTGACGAAAAGAGCGATTGGTACGAGTTTTGCAGGACGCTGATGTGCGATTGCACAGATGCTATTTCGGCGTTAGTAGTTTCGCCTGGGACGGGGCTGCCGGAACTTGCTCCTCTGCCACCGCTGAGACCCCCGTTAGAGGCGGAAGGAATAGATTTACGTGCAGCAGGGACTTTGCGCTTTATGTTTTCGAGGGCGTCGCGTCTGTCGGCATGGAAATCAGGGTGTCGGAATGTCCAGCTGTGTTCGCCAAATTGGGCGTCATCGGATGTTTTTACCTGATTTAGAAGGATTAGTACGGGAGAATAGAACGAGGTCAAGAGGAGGTAAGATAGGCAAGGAGGTGGAGTGGTGGATCGTGTAGCAAGTACGTCTTGGTCACGGGCTGTATGGCGTTTGGAGGCTGCCTTCACGGAGATGAAGAGGGAACCAACGTGATTGTGCCAAGTCACGCCAAGGACCCCTGTGGCAACGACCAATTACGAAAAGGGTGCCAATGCACGGAAAAACTGTCGGATGTCTTGAACAAGGTAGAGGCGGTAGTAGAAGCCTCGGATCGAACCGAAGATCGACGGATAAGGCCGAGTTGGAGATGGGGAATTCCTATGGTAGAATGGAATGCGGATCTCTGAGATAAAGGAGATTGTATTGCCTTTGATAGGCGATATGAGGGGGGATGCAAGAAGTCGCGTGATGGGAGGGGACGATGGAGAACTCGAGGTGTAGGGGTATAAAAATAGAAGGAACAGTGGAAGGGGAAAAGGATTGAAAGAAAGAAGTTCGAGATCCGAAGGCTCACTTTATGAAAATCATATTTGTTGAGTTGTCTGACGAAGGAGGCAAAATTTGAATGCTTGAACATGCGTGGGAGGATAGATTTTGTGAATTCGTTCATGTCCTGTGTAAACGAAGATTGATGGAAGTGATAATAATTGGAAGAGAATACAGACCTTTACGACGAAGCAGTCACCTTGTGGTCCCCATGAGACGACATGGGAGAAGGTATGGTCTTCTAACATTCTATAGGACAAAAATGAAAAGTTGTGACGGTGGAGAAAGAAGAGAAGAAGTACTTGTATAGCTTTTTAACGAAATCGCTTGTTGCTGGCATGGTATCTTCCTGTTCTTTGAGCGGGGGGACTGAGTGGATCTGGTGAGTGGGTTCTCTCTTCATCTGCCTCATCTCTCGTTGTGAATGAATTGATACATCCTCTCTTGAATTTGAAGTGCGATGGATTGATGACGATGATGGACCCCATGATACTGGAGAAGGGTGGCGATAGGGCGAAGAGTTCATTGCAGCCATGGGAGGGAGCGTTGTGGCTGATGCACGCTGAGGGAGGTTTATAGCAGGTAGCTGAACTTGTGGTGGCGGTAACTGATGTGAAGCAAATAAACGAACTGAAGAGTAAGGAGGACCTGTTGTACTAGCTGCAGAGGTGTGGTGGTGGTCCATGTGCATGGCTGTAGGTACCAATTGATTTATTCAAATCGCAAGGGTGTATCTTGTAAAGGTCAAAACCCAAACACAAGTAAACTTACGGTTTCTTCAAACCCACGCTCGCCGACGTCGATGGTAGTGGTGATCAAGTAAGTATCAATGGAAGAATTAGTCGGTAAAAGAGTCTAGAACTTTTCACTAAAGTACTGTTCAATAGGCGCCCTAAAGTTCCAGGCCAGGCTTAACTTCAAGCGGTCCCGAGTGTCCGACTACCGCACTCGACGGCGATACTATTACTGCTAGTACTTGCTCTAGACCAGATCCCTTCACCGGTCACTATCCAGCCAAGCTATCGATTCAGTAATTCTTTATGTAGAACCTGGTCAAACCTTGCTGGCATTCCCATCATCCTTCCTCCAATGCACTAATTCCTTTAAATTCCCCTTCCTTCAACTTCGGGCCTCGCCGAAGCAAATATCCGATCCTTACTCCATCATGTCGGTTTCGCTATTCTGATTTTCCATCTTATGCACCTACCTATCTCCCCCGACCTATACTTCATTCCTCCACCCCTATTACTCATTCATCCATCCTTATTGGTTCTCACCTTCTCCGAGTCAGTTGAATGTCCTGGGCGCTTCACTCACAAAGAAAGCAAGGTTGCGTTCTCCAAGGTCTTTATTCGTCTGACTTTATGAGTAGAAGGTCGGACTGACACCAGCTTCGGACTACATATCCGAGTCAACCTGCCGTTGTGATGTCCTTAACGAAAGACTGGTATACACAGCCCGTCCACATATTCAAATAGGAAAGGCACGAAGTCTTATCTCCTTACAACTATTCCCTGACTGCTTATGCACAGCTTCGTACTACTATATCTTATGACCTAACGAACACGATGCCCCTCATGTCCCTAATTTTCTTGCGCGACGTCCTAGTACTTGCTGCGCATACCACGTATCCAATTTTCATGCACAGCCTCGGGCTGTGATTTCTTCTCAAGTCATGCCCTCGTGCCAAGTCCGTAGTAAATGCACGAGGTCCTTGACCGTCTCTTTATTTGCGATTTATATAAATTGCTGCGCCTTTCAGGGTATATACCCCATTCATCAACAAATACAAACCTCGTGAGTCGCTTCGTTTGTCCCACCTGCCACTATATGATGTTCATGTGAAATAGGGTACCGCAACTACTACTGTCATACATGTAATGCATAACGTGGTGGTACGCCACATACCCTCGGAGATCTAATCACTCATCTACCATGTACCCACCCGCGGATACCCCATCACATTAACCCCAATCATCATCAACTTTGTCTTGGCTCGTAGAACCCGCTCTGTCGAATCCCATACACACGCTTAAAAAAATTCATGACGAGTTTACTGTGTCGCAAGAAGACGTACAGGCACCGATCCCCCTAGTAATCCGACCTCACTGAGATTTACAGTTCCGAAATTTGATATGAAAGCGCGTTATGAGTGGGCATACCGAATTTTCGGGGAGCGAAGTAGCTCAGGTGATGTGGAAATACCCTTTAGGTGCGCTATCGGAGCCAGCATTAAGTGTCATATACCCTGTGTTAGAAATGCGGAAGCACATCAACCCGAATATTAATGGCGATACCGGCATCAGATTGGGGAATAGTTCTTGCTGGGGCATCCCCGGGAAGTTCCATGGTTCGTATCACGAAATGTAATGTTGGATGAATTTATAGGATTGATATTTAGGAACCGGGATGTTAGATTTGTCATAGGCGACAGCGATCGCCGTGCAAGACACTGGAAGACAAAGTACTCGTCTGTGTCCCACCGAAGACATAACATAGTTTTCAATGGTTGTTGCTGGTGCGTGGCGATTACCTCAATTATATGCATGCAACCTCCCGATTAGAAACAGAAGTAATCTTTCCTTGAGTTTCTACCTGCACTATAGTAAGTAGTCGGTCCATTCAATATCTGCCGTTGCAATCTGGATGAACCCGACACAGAACCACCATCGGATCATCTCACATCGACCGATCAACGGTCAACTCCTGCATAATGTCGTATCTCCCCCCCTCTTGCGAAGAGTATCGGCAACATGATCTAATCACTCACCCCTATTACAACATGTTCCCTGTGTTCTAAAAATGTGAACGCAAACATGATGATTCGAATTCGCGAAAACGGCGGAACTTCCCAGGTTCACTGGAGAATGATATAGTTTCATAGAACAACCCCTGCCTGCCCATTTACGTTACGCCTTCCCCTCACCTATATTTATCTGAAACACTTCGCATTGAGTGAAGTCAGGATACGTCTACACCTTATTTTTCTGAGCAACTTGTGGCCCACATAAAATATTTCGAAAGTCGTACATAGATTAATATTGTTGTTGGAGGGCCGGGAAATGCCGCGGGTGTATTTCATGGAACAACTAGTGACTTTCAAATCTTGCGACTTTTGGAACCGGATGCTAGTAGCGTTATCTCATATCAGACTTGCACCCTGCACATCGTTCTCATCACTCAAGCAAACGAGGGTTCTCATTCCGACGAACCTTATGGTTCAGACTAGAAGATCTACTGCCGTCGCTGCATCAATTCCTTTGACGTTACCCCACTTTCACCCGGAGTCCTCCAAACGTCGAAGAACAGCATTAGCAGACGAGTCAGATAATGGTGCCTGTGAGACTGTGAACCGACTTCATTTCCTTGTTGGTGACTAAAGATGAAACTTCTAGCCACGAAAGAACCTCCGCGCCGCACGAAGCGGACAAAGACGAAGGATAAACCTTTGACGGAAGACTTTCCTGTACGTGTCTCCGGTTCGTGGAAAATCGGAGCGCATGTATCAGCTGCAGGAGGGGTTGAGAACGCTGTTCGAAATGCAGCGATGGTTGGGTGAGAGATGCGTTTCGTGCTAGTTTCTCTTTGTTGAAGTACTGAACGTTGAACATTAAACCCCTACAGCGCTAACGCATTCGCTCTATTCGTCAAGTCCCAACGAAAATGGGATTCCGCACCACTTTCCGCTGAAAGCGTTGATGCGTTCAAGAGACGAATGCAAGAGTTTGGATATTCGCCAAAACACGTTCTTCCCCATGGTAGTTATTTAGTTAATCTGGGAAACCCTGACGGGTGAGTACGAGTTCGCCTCTTTGATTTGTGAGTTTATGATGATGATTGTCTGATTTTAGGGAGAAGAGGCAGAAATCGTTCAACTGTTTCCTTGATGATCTTCAGCGATGCGAACAGCTTGGCCTCGAGCTGTATAATTTCCAGTGAGTCCATCATTTTAACCCTTTCCCGTCAAAATCGAGCTCACGTTACTGAAGTCCAGGCTCGACCGTTGGGCAGGCCACAAAAGAAGAATCGATAGCTCTGATCGCTGAATGTATCAACAACGCTCACAAACTGACGAAATATATAACAATTGTCATCGAGAACATGGTGTGTATTTATACGGCTTGGAATATCGACTATCTTCACTTCATCGTTCAAAATAGGCAGGTTCAGGAAATGTCATAGGTTCTCAGTTTTCAGAACTGAAGGAGATCATCAACCACGTCGAGAACAAGACACGAGTAGGCGTTTGCCTTGATACCTGTTCGTCTCGGCCTTTTGTGCTTGTTCTTACTGACAAGTGGCATTTAGGTCATGCGTTCGCTGCGGTAAGGGCTTCATTTTCTGTGTCGCAAACTTTTCACCGTGATTTCAGGGATACGACATCTCGACAAAAGTTGGATGGGAGTATGTCTGTCGACTACTTCGTTTCATACACCAGCTAATGTAACTTTCTAGTGCAACGCGTGAGTTCTACAGATACGAACTATGAAACACAGACGTGACTTGAATCACAGTCTCCGCGTTCGACACCGAAGTTGGACTATCGTATCTCAAGGGGTTGCATTTAAATGACTCCAAAGCCGCCCTCGGGTCAAAAAAGATCGACATGAAAATATTGGACTGTGCGTGCCTCATCCTTAGTTCTTTATAAAATGGGCGTTTTTACCGCCGTATTAGCGGTCATCTTGGTATTTCTACATTCAGGCACATTGTGTCCGACCCTCGGACGCAGGATATTCCTCTCATTCTCGAGACCCCAACTTTCGAAGCAACAGAAATATGGACCAAGGAGATATCGGCTCTCAATCGCCTTTCTTTGGTCGACGATAGCGAAGTTCTCGAGACGGAACTGTCGTTGGTGAATGAAATCACCTCATTAGTGCGAAGTCACGCAGCGAAAAAGACAGAAAAGGCGAGCAGGACGGAAAAGGCGAGCAAGACAGAAGGGGTGAGCAAGACCCGTACGCGCAAACGGAATACGACAGAGGATCAAGATTATGACTCTGACTGTGCTTAGCAAGGTAAGTCGGTACTTATGCGCCAACAGTTCCATTACGACCCTAAGGCATCTTCCGAGAAGTTCTGTTGGTTTGGTGTCCGATGTAAATTTATCTTGCTGCTCCACAATTGATATTCCTATTATTATTACCTTCCCCCTGTTCTCGCTGACAATTGCGAGCATAGCGCTCATTTACGCTATGCCAACTCATCTTATTATTTTTGTCACACCCCTTCGAGGTTGCTTGGAGGAATGCATTGACAGCGCAATCAATATCGTCACATTTCCGAGAGCCGATCCCAATAGGAAGCAAGTCCAGAATCAATGTCTTTGGCACGAAAGGAGAGCATCCTATCATTCGAAGGCGTGATAAGCCTCGTATACCGAAAATCACCGTATCTCTTGCGCAGCTCCCGGGCATCGCGGATCTCCGTCATCATGATTCGCACAAGGCACATTATAGGTGTTCTATCAGACACGGATGAGTCCCGGGCCGCAAACCTCGCCAGATTTGGGTAGTTGCGCCAACGAGTCTTAACCCTCGTACCAGATAATATCGGCCTTCTGTAAGCACAAAAAAGTTCTTCGTCATTCACGCATATATCGATAGGATTCACATCGACGCCCAAGCCCCCAGTGGCCTGAACATTCTCGGCGAGAGGAATGAAGCCGGGTTCAACCAGGCCGGTTACATGGTTTTCCATGAGAAGGTTTCTGAGCATATTGACCATCATTCAATCTTTGTGCTGATACACTATATAGAAGACATAATCGCAAATCCTGGAGGAAAGGTGCTCGTTCGCACCAGCCGTTTATTCAATTTCCTGATCCAAACTCATCTTTGATCTACGTATGAGAATAGGCCAAATCCAAGTATCAGCAGCCAGTGACGTGAGTCTTTTGCTTCTATGATTTTGACACACCAACTTTCCCGTATCTCAGTTGTCGGCGCCTGTCTTTTCTGGGAATACCCTTTTACTGCTGAATATGACCTCGTCGGTGAAGGCAATCGGGGCCCGTTCATTCTCTGCGGAGTTTCCGGTGTGATTGTAGGAAAGAAGGCTGCTTGAAATTCGGAGGCGCGCTTTTGAATTTGTGCTAAGTAACATTGCGACCATCTTGGGAACTTTTTACCTTGTTTTGTCCCACATCTGCGCAGGATTGCGGAAGTTAAGGCAGACCTTGTTGACCCACGGGGTGGCTATATTGTTGTTCTGTGAGTGGCCTCAATATCTTTTTGGCGAGCGTGTTGGCTGACCCGCAATACAACTATCTCCTCGACATCCTAGTACTGGACACAGTACACGTAATACGAGGAAGGTCTGTAAGTCTATCCTTCTATGACGTCAGACGGCACGAGGCGAAATTGATGAGTTCGAACTCAAGCGATAAGGTTGAAAGAAGTGTTTTCGAAGACACGCGGTTAAGAGTTTTAGAGACTGGAATCACATTAGCATCTTCTAAAGACTTTTCGACCTCGGTGAGACTCCGGTGAATTAGTTGGAAAAAATATACATGCGTCATGACGCTTTAGATACGTAGAGTCTAGAGCCTTTTGGTTGTATTTATATGAGTGGTAAGAAGGTACCAGTAGAATGGCGCTGAGACAACATGTAAATGCGGTGTACATGTGTATGGAAATGAGGTGGGAGAAGATTAGTACGCAAGCAGCCATTAGTCACATCATCGAGGAGAGAAGCTGTAATAATTAGAGTGAACGACATTGTACACCTCGACCGGAATAATTTAACAAACTATCTTTGCTCATTCGTCTTGTACATTTTCCTACGTCTTCACTTTCTATACGAGTGCTCTATTTGGAGAAAGGCCAAGTTGGCAGTGCGTGCGAGTGCAATACCACAATAATCATGGCTGCCAGCTTCGCAAAATGTCGTTGAATTGTTCGGAAAATAGGTCTCCCGACACCTGCGAAACACATAGAAATTAAAAGGCTTTGTGAGATCCGCCGGTCCAACAACCATACAGTCTCCCGTCGGAATCGTGGCATTTTTTTCGCAGACAGGAAACACTGGATAAAGACTCGGAAGACGGATCCTCGGGATTAGTGACAAATTCATCCTGAGGGTTGATGATCATTGTGGAAGCCTCGTCAACAAGACTGTCTTATAGAGGGGGCCTCTAGACACTTATATGGGGAAAACCAACGCTGTGGTACTTACAGTGTGTCGCAGTACTCGATTGCTTCGATGGCGGGAAGTCACAGAGCCTGCAGCTGGTCGACATGATAGTCAGTGGATGTGAGCCCATCGTAATTCACAAGGTTCGAGTCACATGTATAGCATTCATAGGGGCATTCGCATATGCAGTACAAACGGCGGGCGTTTCACGTCACGCCCTCCGCCGACATGAAAACATACTTCCCAGCTACCTAAGGCTTAGCTTCGTGGGCTACTTATATGCATCAATCGACAAGAGAAAGGAGAGGTATACAACTGAGAACAAACACTACTATAATGAGAATAACTAAAAATCATACCATGTCAGCGATGTCTTAAGTCCAGCTGATCGTCGATATGGAAATTGTCCCATTAACTCGGGAAGAGAGGTGGTTCGGAGTATCATACCCGTGGCCTATAATAAAAGAAACTGTGAAGTAATATCAAGTCAATGTGAACTATCTTTAAAGAACTGCCTCGCCGTTACAGAAAACTCAATAATATAACGCCAAAATCCCTCTGAAGAGAATCATTAGAGGTGGGAAAATATAAAAATTACGAGCTCAAGATAAAACCTCCGTTTGATCAAGCGTAAGATTGACGATTTTGTTGGTCGTGGAAGAACAGATGGGGTACAAGGTGTCCCCAATTGTGCTGCTCACAAGCTCCTGCGAGTTGGTCATCGTTTGATATTCGGCAACCCCAATGATGAGTCACAGACTCACAGTGGTTGGACATCCGACTGGAAAGGGGTAGGTGATGTGAGAACGTAAGAAATTAGATCTGGAATAATTTTGGCATGTCAATTTTGGAGGAATCATTTCTCAAGCTTGCGTTAAGAAAGTTATACTTGTCGAATCTTCGATCACTATAGAAACAGATACAATCAATGACTATGAACATATCTCAAAACTTACAGAAGCTCGTATACGTTTGGTTGATAGTCCTAAGTCCTAGGCATACGACGGACGGAAGAAAGCCGCTTCCCGAGGAGCTCCTATTTCCGCTTCCATCATGCATGACCGCATATTCTTGCACCATCAGCGTACCTAGGAGCTGATATTCGAATCCAGACAAACACCCTCGACACAAACTCACTGATACCACAGTTTGTACTGATATTCCATAGGCGGAGACCTCTAATGGAACCTTCCAAAGTAGCCGATGTGGTATGAGTAATGCTTGAATTACTTGTGTCCCAAACATACTGGGGGTTGATTCAAGTTGAGGAGCGAGCAGATGACATCGGTTGTCAACTCTGCTGCCGCACAGAATAGTTCGTGTCGAAGTCTTGAGGTTCGGAAATGTTCTTCAATGGCGGGTGCAATTTCCCTCTAGATGGAAAAAACGCAACATAGTAAAACAACTTCGAGTGACCTGAGGGACGGGACCAGTGGATATGTTGTACTTTGCCTCATCGAAATCGGTATGACCGGTGACACGGTCAGTCTTCGGAGTCTGTGCACGTGGCGACCATGACGTGTTCTCTGAAGATGGAGAACATTGGATGAAGAACCCATACCCTCAGTATTAGTGGCAGCTGCATTCTGAAGAATGATGATCGCGGAAACCTTGTGGTTAGTAGTGGGCTGGAGTTGCGAGTACTACCGTAGCTTAGTCAGCTGCGGAGTGTAGGCTTTCGGGCTTCGTCGTAGAGCTCTCGATGTTCAACTCTTCATTGCTTACCTGATACACGACACGCAGGCACATAGTCGCGGATATACTGCTCCAATGAATCCCTCGCAATGTAATAGGGAAGATGTGATGTCATTCTGTTCAAGTTTTGCGTACTGACACGAAAAAGCTGCTGATCAGAGGACTAGGAAGACTTCAAGTTTCAACGAATCAACTAGTCAGCTAGTTACTCAGTTGGCGGGGGGTATAAGGTTTGCAGTTGATTGATGTAGGCAGTAAATTTGATGTGAGTTCTGCATTGGTTGCCTATCACACCGCATTGACATTCCTATATCAGCATGTTACTCTTTTATTATCGTCTTGGCGCCATTTGATGCTGTCAGAAAGGCCGTTTCTTGCGTTGCCACAAATTCCATTAATATTGCTCGTCATGATGCATTGACCACTGCTATAGAGGTGATCAAGCAAGGCCGTGCGATATTTTGGACCCAGTTGCATGTTCATGCGCACTGCTCGATCGTCTGTCTCCATCAATCGACACTGGCGCAGCCTGTTCAAGCGGCTTAACGCTAATCATCGGTGATAGTCAGTATGGATTTGATGAGCCTCAATGCCCGATCTCTCATCCACGTTCCATTCGATATCCCACGGACCAAAGTCTCCGAGTTTCGGCGCCTCGTAGAGCGATTTGATCGTTAACGCAAGCTTGTTAGCATCCTCTGCACGTGATTACGCAACTTTCCTACGTGCAGCGGGAAGCTCCGATTCATGTCGCTTTTGCCTCACTTTGCATGTCCCGACCTCGGCGGCACTCGCGAGAAAGCGCGTTTCTCAAGATGTACCCACACAATAATTTGTTGTAACTGGTCAAACCGCTCAATAAAGCCCTGACAGAGGGAGGCTCCGAGATGTGTCGCTCTTTAGTTAGCCGTCATAGCTCAGCTTCCCGTACTCATCATGTCATCCTTCACATCACTCCGGAACAACCTCGCGTTTGTGCTTTGCACTATAATTAGTTTGTAATCAATTGCTCTGTCTAGCCCGCCATGGGATGCTAAATAGAAAACCGGTCGAGTCTTCATCCGCAATGTGCGGCGGGCCGCCAATGAAGACCAAGGACATCATCCGATTAGCCTGGCCGAACTCGGAGTCCGCATTCTTATCAACTTGCCACATCACTGTAGGCGATGAGAGAAGTCTCAACTCACGTCGCTGCGGCTATGCATTTTTTCCGGATTTCGCGGTGTTATTGGTTCCACGCTGCGGTCTTTTGACAACGATGTTGCAGGCGAAATTGTCTCTGCGTTCTATGACAACTGGCTTAATGATTCAGGCGCATCAGACTGCGCGCGGGCTATCGTAAAAGTCGTTGCGCCAGAAGATTCCACTGGAACAGGTGATTGTATTTCACATAGGTGTCTAGAAATTTGAGATTGCATTCGTCATGTTATCGTATTTTCTGTGATTTTGCTTACTTTCGTTCCCTCGCTGTCTCAGGTTTTTGCTTGGCCCTAGTTGTTCACTGCGTACTCGTTTGGATGACTTGCAGTCACGTGCTGATGTTAAACACAGAACGGAAGCGGAGTTGGTTCCAGACCTTAATAATTAATCCGGATTACTTCCGCGGGGAACGTTTGGCTCCGTCCTTACAACAGGCAAAATAGACTTTATGTTCTGGACCTCCGGTAGAATGGCAGAGGATTCATGAAAAGGCCATATGTACCTCTTAAGCAGGGGGCTCCCCGCTTAAAGTGATTTACAGAGCGTGTATAGTGGACGACAAAATATAGTTCCAGGCTGCAGCTGGCCTGCGGGTTTCCGGTACCGCCAAGGTCAACTTCACGTTCAGGAGATCTGCAGGAAAAAGGGCGACAATCACATGTAGCTCTCCCTGACAGGTCGGAATCGCCTTCAACGGGACCTGGCTGGAGCTGCGTGTGTATGTGCAAGAGTATCTTGTCTGACCAAGGTCACTTGTCATCAATTCAAAATCCAATGATCATAGTAAAAGAAACGCCTTAGGCTTCCGTTACAACCAACACTACTTCTCTCTCTGAACAAAGCACGTATGTCCTTTTTGCAACATCGGAGATACAAGTGTGCCCGGTGATTCTCATCCTTGAACATGTTGAAAAGTCAAATTTTGATCACGAGTAATGACGGATTGACTTGACGTCGAGTCGATAGACAAGCATTCATCAGAACGTTGCCTAGTTGATCCTCGGCGGATATCAGTTCGCACTTGGCGTCTTGCATGGTTGTCATCGTGTGAATGGTTGGCTGAGTTACAGTACTACTAGGTGTCAAATGAGTTGATAATGGCTGCAGGCGACAGAGTGAGGTTAGTCAGGTCATGGTACCTTTATATGACTCTGGCTTGTGATAATAAGACATGACCGGTTTTCCGTGTTTCTGCGCCCGCGGCGGCCTCGTCGTCCTCGCGCTTTTGATGGATCTGCTCATGTCTATCAAACAAGGTAATACGGCGCCGTACAACTTCTCGGAAGCCTCGTTGCGCATCTTCTCATGACTTCTTGAGTAATATGCGGGGCGCTGATACTTAATTGTAAGAAAGTTGCACCAATGCTGTGGTGCATGAAAATAAGCATAATAAAAATACCGGAGAAAGTGGAGCCTGAGGGAGACAAAATATAGGTTTGACAGGGTGTGAGGGTCCTTCCCAAGGGATTTGTGTTTGAGAGGGAGCAATGTTAGCTAACCCTGCCATGCCTCGGCAGTGCCTAAAGGAGAACAAGACATAACTGCAATGCTATGATTAACGTCACCAGGTCAGTGTGATTCAAAAACGTCGGAACTTCAACTTGACTTACTAAAATTATATCAGCGCGCCGCGCTGACTACCTCGATGAAATGACAACAGAGTCTACATACATGGCAAAGAAATATTAGAGACCGTGAGCAGTTGATAGTAATAATCGACCGAGGGAAGACAGCAGGAGTTGCAAGCCTTCGGTGGTGATAGCAACGCCGTTTGCGGTTAGCTAGAAGAGGATCCGAAGGCGCTGCAACGTCAAAATCCGCGATCAAAGGATGTAACTCAGTTCAGAACGCGGATTGAACGTAAAGGATGGTATTAAAATTGTAAAGAGTGCCCGGGGATCGGGTATTATTCTGTAGAGCTCAGTGCACTGCTGAGCGCTGAGCGGCAAAGCCGACTGAATGTCCAAAAGGGTCAATGAATAGGGACGGACGCAAATAAGTACAAATTAAAATAAGATTAAATAATCTTCGGCATCAAGCGTTGGTGACATCGGTTAGATAGGTATACGTGAGAGGGTTTGTGATTTCTGGGAAAATAATAAAATAATGCGGAGTTAGCCGATTGATATGAAAGCGTCGTCTTCGTCTTCCTGACTTTACAACCCCATCACTTGTCAGTCCTCCCTCTCTGCATGGTCCTTTGAGGTCTATAAACCCTTTTCTCCCTCATCCCCGATAAGCCTCGCCGCTAACAAGGATCCCGCTTGTAGTCAGTCTTTCTTGTTTTCACAGACTCGATATTTTAATGACCTGCTATAGATCTCGCGACCCTTGCCGGCTTCTCACAATCCGACTTTCAAACGACCCCCACATACCTCAAAGGACCGATCAGTAGTACGCTTGAGCTCGCTCGCGACTCTGATTTATAGCAGCTCGTCGACTATCCACCACTTTACTTGCATATAGCCCGTTTTCTAGTGCACCCGCAAATCCCCACAGTCAAGGTCTCCGCTGAGGAAACTCGCGTACCCTACTGTTCTTATCACCGTTTCCTTGTAAAATCGATATCAATTGGTTAATCATTTTTTGTCACCGGAACCCATCTCTCTCTTCTGTTTAACTCGTGTTATCATCTCAATTATACTCTACCTGTCCTTTGTAGAACTCCTGTTTGTCGATCATGGCTTTAACTCTTCCAATCGCTTCCTCTTCGTCTCCATCTACTAGCAATTCTCCTGCTTCAATAGAGGGTTCTGTTCCCCCTCAAACTCCGATTACTCCTGCCGCCGGCCAAACTCTCTCACTTCCGTTGGCATCCTCCACAGAACATAACAATAACGTCCAATCACAAAGTTCCAGCACAGCCTCAGCCAATGGCGCTGTTACGCAGGTCAAACGAAAGCCCAGTCGCCGGGCCAATACCGCGGAAAGGCGTGCTACTCACAACGCAGTCGAGAGACAGCGCAGAGAGACTCTCAATGGCAGATTCTTGGCAAGCCTTATTTTCTTGATCAAAAGAACCGCTGATCCGAACGCTATCTTTTTAGGACCTTGCCGCGCTGCTTCCTAATCTTTCGCAGATCCGCAGACCTTCCAAGTCTGCGATCGTTAACTCTTCGATCGCTCACGTTCACGCGTCAAGGCGTCACCGCTTCCTAGCTTCGCGGGAGTTGCGGGCTCTGAAGCAAGAATCTGATGCCCTTCGCCGAGAGCTCAACGAATGGCGTGATCGTGCTGGTCTTCCCTATGTGGAGGAGCCTGTTCGTGGAGAAGGCTTTTCCATGGTCCTCAATGGCGAAGTCGAAATTGTTGCAACTATCATGGAAGAAGATGAAGAAGGTCAGGCGTATGACGGATATGATGAGGGTGACGATGAATTCGCTGGTTCGATGCCAAACAACATGGACGACACTGAGGATGTCATGCCCTCTGCGCCGATGGTCAAGAACGGCATGTATGCACATGGGAATATGCCCCCCACTGACGTGAACATCGCGCATTTGATGCCACGTGGCCCGCCCAACTCGCAGGGCGGTCCTATGATCGCTCAGATGCATTCTCCTGTTTCCTTCGAGAACCCGGAAATGCCTTCAATTTACGAACCTCGGGTGAATTTTGCTGCAGCCCCTTACATCGAACAACACCATTCCGCTATGGACCAACATAACATGAAAGCGTGGTCGAACATGTACAACGCCTATCACCCTCAACATCCCCAACAACACGCGGTGCAGCGTAACTTAATCACACCTCCCAATGGCTCGCACAGCATGGGATCGTCGGCAACGACCGGACATCACTTTGGGGACCAAGCGGCCCTTGCCAACCTCAAACGGCAGCAAATGCTTGCGCTCCAACAGCAGCACGGTGCCATGGGGTATGTCGCCGATGCTGACGACACATCATCCGTCGGATCTGGTCACAGCAGCCCTGGGTCTGGATACGGCTCACCATCCCATGGAGCTTCGTCTATGGGCTACGAGATTGCGAATGCCCTCCCCGATTATGGTCTACCCAAAAGGCTGAGCCTGGGGAGCCTCCACATCAACACTGGTATCGCAGGGTCGTGGAGCGGCAGGGTCGAGGATGGCATGGGGTCCATGATGACGAAGCAAGGTTTGGGCGTCCCGATAAACGTTGGCAATGGCGGAGTATATGGCATGATGATATGAGGCCTATGAGCTTTTAAGGCGTTACACACAATTCCCGTGCCGTGCACGGACGCCTTGGGACTTCAGGACGAAGTATCGCCTTCTCTTCTGCTTGCTATGCTCTGACCGCATCTTGTTGTCTACGTTTTGATAACCCACTCCTCATTTTGTCTCAGTGACCACTTGCTTGATCATTATAATTATGCGTAGCTTCATCGACTTGCACGCGTTCGCTTTCGTTGTATGTTTTGTCTTCTATCTATGTAACACTAACCACCGAGTAACGAAACCCTCCTTTTTGACCTCACCAAAACTTGCAGTATAAACGCTCTTTACCGTTACTCATTTGGTGTTTTGTATCATCTTTGTCGAATCAAAAGTGTACCACATAGATACGCTCCGTTAACGTAAAAGGCGGGCGTCCCCCTAGGATCACAGGATATGGGCGCCGTGTTTGTCGTTTGGCTACATTACCCATTACTTATAATTCTAGATTTACATGTACCATGGACCCTGTTGGTGTGCTCGGCCATCTCAATACTGATTCTCATTCCCATCTTTGAGAACTTACCCAGAGTACCTTCTTGGAAACATTGTGCTTTTCCGCTTCAACATTTAAGCTCAAGAGTTTCTATCAGAAACAAGTTATTTTTGGGATCCGCAGGACTTTCATTTATGCTGAACTCCGCGACCACAAATCCTGAATATCTGCTAAGTCTAAATCAGGTACGCCACAATAGCGTAACATGGTATCTAACTGTACTTTGCAAACTTTATCACGACGTCGCGGATTAAGTGCTCACAAAGTACGCTATCCATCATGATATCATGCACTTTTGATAAAGCTAATACCGTTTCAGCGACATGGAAGCTCCAAACCCTGCAGCAACGTCGCCACGACGATTAGCTGTCCTCATCTCGGGAGCGGGTATGTATTGATCTCAATCGCAAGCGTACACCCTCATATCAGATCGTGACCACAGGAACTAACCTTCAAGCACTGATCGATGCACAGAACACATCGTCCCTGCCTAATACCCGCATCGTCCTTGTTCTTTCCAATCGCAAAAACGCACGTGGTCTGATACGCGCTTCCACCGCCTTGCCTCCGATCCCTACCGCATACCTCGGTCTTCAACCGTTCATTAAATCAAACCCCGGAAAGACGCGCGAGGACTATGATGTCGAGGTCGCGCGCATTGTGTTGCGCGCAAAGCCAGACGCAGTCGTGTGTGCGGGATGGATGCACATCGTGAGCGAGGGGTTCTTGGATGTGTTTAAGGGGACGCGGGTATTGGAGGGCGAGGAACTGCTTGCAAGGGAGGTACCTGTGATTAACATCCATCCGGCTTTGTTTGGACAATTTGATGGTGCGCATGCAATTGAAAGAGGCTTTGAGGCGTTCCAGAAGGGGGAGGTGGATGAGCTGGGCGTGATGGTGCATCGTGTGGTCAAAGAAGTCGATCGCGGGGAGCCATTGATCCAGAGAAGAGTGGAGGTGGTGAAAGGGGAGGCGATAGAGGCTTATGAGGGGAGGCTACATAAGGTAGAATGGGAGATTATTGTGGAGGCTACTCGAATAGTGTTGGATGAGGTGCAACCGCCCCTGTCAAGCGACGGTTCAAGTTAACATAATCAGGCCTGCGCGGTGGAAGGCCAACTTGCACAATTAGATCTAGGAAGTAACAAAAGAGAAACCAAGATACAGTAAACATTAGAATACAAGAATACACTATGCAAATTAGTCTACGGGCAGACAATAGGTCTGATTAACGCGAGGGTAAGATACCATTTATCTATATCACAAATTTATGCTCAGAACGGGAACCGCATAGGGCGTGAGTCGTCCTGGTTTCTATAATGCGAAGGATAGCTATCACTGCGAGTACATCGTCAGCCGTCTCAGACTTCAAGAAGCCAAATCTGGACAACAGACCTAGATAGTATGTGATCCTGATGTGGCACAATGGCATTTGGAGCACGTCGGTGATAGGGAGGAGGTGACAACACATTCACGATCATTGGCGACGAAAGCCTGCCATTTCCAGATATTTTATCTTGATCCTCCTGTTCAAGATCTTCTTCGGGCCAGAACCGATCAGTAATTTTTTGCCCGAGTGGAGGCTGCGTCAAACGGTCAGAATCAATCAATCAGATTGAACGGAAACAAACTTACAGCAAATGTGAACACCGAAGGGCAAATAGGACTCGCAGGTGTCACAATAACACCGGGGACGGTCGATTCGGCACTTGACTCAGAGCTCACAGGTTTCGGACTGGATTCCGTGTCCCGGGAAGACCAGGAAGATAACGAGGACGAGGATAACTTCAGCGATGGAAGTAAAGACCTGCGCTTTGTGGCCCTGGAAGTGAAGGACGATTTTTGCGTACGGGTGGACGAAAGAGAGCTCCTGCGCTTCAGGGTAAGATGATTCGGCAAGAAGAATTCGGAAACGGAGGGTGCGTGCATTCGAAGTTTAATGCTGCGTTGAAGACGTGTAAACACAGAAGGAATGGAGAGAAAGCTTGTAGAGACGGGTTCTGAAAAGGGCATATCACGAGGATTCGTCGAGATCTAGATGACTGCGAATGACACTACACGGGGTCACTGGCAGGCAAGGAGAACGATGAGGAAGCTTTATAGTCCAGTGCTAACGTCGAGGTGTCCCATCGTCCACGTCCACATCCACATCCACAGATAAAGTGAGAGTGGGCTTTTGTACTGATGGTCATGGTGTGGCCAAAGCGGTGGCGCCCATGGTATGGACCTGTGTGCTTGGCATTGTCCTGCGTACGGAACGAATCGCGGATTGACATATCTATTATAAGCATGGGTGTTTGATGGCTGTGTATGCATGTATATGAATGAAAGAACACTTGCGTGCAGCTGCGGGCTAGCGAGCCTGCAGGCATAATTACCGAATAACATCTTCGATCGAGATCTGCGGCCGGTGGCCCGGCGACAATGACACCAGCGCAACCGGTAACTTGCGCCACAGCGAAGATCTAGTGGCTTTGTAGTGGCTACGTCTGGGACTATGAGTCACCGACGTCAAATGTGGAATAGCCATAGCGATGCTGTCAAGCTGGGCATGTGCTCAACTAACTAACCACCAACCCGGCTATCCGCTCGAACCACTGGGTCAGTGCAGCGACCTTCTTGACGGCGGCGTCGCTTTTCCCGAGCCGGAGGTCCGGCCGGAGACGATTATCCTCGCGTGTGTAAGGCATGGTGCGAAAGCAAATCTCCGCGGTGGGCTTGTTATATGGAGAAGCGGTAAGGGTGATCGAGCTGCCTGGCTCGCACGTTGGCGCGAGGTCTGTGATGTGAAGTAACGTGGGTCCACGCAATGCGATCCCAAGGGTGATACGATACGCACTTTCTAGATAAATTATATCTCCACGCTTGACGCCCAGTGCACCCCAAGCCTCTGCAACATCACGCCATGCGGTGAGCTTGCATACTGATCCATCTTCATCACCCAGAATCATTTTGAGAACAGAAACTTCCTTCCCTGCGTCCGGGCCTTTCTTCACACACACTGTATCAGGGCCTTCCACCTCTAGCGTGGCGAGTAATACATTCACTTTTCTCCCTCTGGCAATTTTTTGGTTGTAGAGGGATGCAAGAGACGAGACCTTATGAAGGCTAATCTGAAAATGCGGGAAGCGAGCTATAGAAGACGCGTCTGAGTAAGACACAAAGGTGGTTTCCTGTGTTTGATCTATTGCAAGCTGAGACCGGGACTGGGACTGCGATACGCGCAGGAAGGAAGGCACATCAACGGTGTCTGCAACAGGGGTCGGAGGCCAGGTTATCACCGTCGTCTGCTCTATTTGCACGTATATGAAGTGGAACTCGCGATCGTGGAGCTATGCAATAAACGTACCATTCATCAAAAACTGGCTTCCCTCAGGCCATGCGCTCTTGTCAACACGCTCCTGATCAAGGGCTTCTTCATCACAGTCGTCGAATATAATGTTCTGGTAGAGCAGAGATATTCGTCTGCTCGCAGCCTCCGATGTTGCAGGAGGATATAGTAGTGCTTGGGAGGCTTCTGCTGAAGGATGCTCGATAGTCTTCCAGGTGTACGAACCAGCTGAATTGTTTTTGAGATCACGGACAGATGGGGCGCCGAGGAAGACTCTGAAATGTGTCATCTTAGGAAGGTCTCGGGAGAGAATTACAACTTGGTAGTACTATTTTTAGACTCCGTAATTGAAGTAAATCCAAGCTCAAACGTTAGTGAAGTGCCCTTTCAATTGCCAGTTTGTATTCACTACAACATGTCTGGTATGTTCAAGTTCATGTGAATAAGTTGGGCTGTGTAACATACTGAGTGATCGTTGCAAATTAACTTGTAAGGAGGTCTGTTGTTCAAGATCGTTTTAGCAACCGTTCACGGTCATGATCATACCTTATTACTGCTTGGCTTGGTTGACACAGTCCCATTCAAGCTTAATAGAGCGTACGTGCGGGTACCCAAAATGATCCAAGTCAATCTTCTTGGGAACGCCGAAGACGAAGCACTGATCGTAGCTAAGTTTGCTTGGGAACGACTGCGGCTGTGATAGTAGAACATCTTCGCTTATTTTACGGTGATAACTCCTAGATCTCATCGTAGACGCTCCGAAGTGTATAGCGCCGTTTATTGAAATGATTGGTCTGCGGCCGATGCACGCAGACCTCAGGTTGGTATATCTCAAATTCGTACTGCCTGTTCCCATCAGAATCGCTGATAGTAAAATGAAAATGATTCCTCGCGGGCATATCAAAGAACATAGAACGTTACATTCTTTTCTTCTATCCACGCAATGGGCCCGGCCTGGTACAGATGCCAACCAGCGTCAATTTTGAGCAGAAGATGGCGATCACGAGCTCTCATCCCAATCAGCGCCACATCCGTTACCGTCAGGAACGCACTGCCCATCAAATCAGAAAGAACTCGAACATCAAATTTCTAAAATGGCTGAAGGCCACTTTGGTTTGGATTGCGCTCTTGTGGATTGTAAGGTCCGTTGTAGAGGATGTCACCAAGTGCCTCGCCTGGCCAGCGGCTTGGATGACATGATTGGATTGCAATTACGCCAGCTACATCTTGCAACGAAGATCGGAACCTCTGTGGTCTAATTCAATCGTGTGATCCCGATGGGACGAGAATATTGTGTCTGGTGGCTCACTGGTCAAACGATGTCGACGTTAAGGTTCCTTCCAGCTCCAACTGTAAACATTTTGTGCAAAAGCAGCTACGGTGAAAGTGGAAGCGAGGAAGATATCTGAAGTCCTCATCACAGTCCCACAATATATTGGCAGGGAGACTGAAGTTGAAGGATATTTTCAGGTACTGCCGACCTTTATAGCATGCATTCTTGATGGGTATGTCGCGCCGTTCAAGGTTCGGGTCAAGCGTGAGGCTGTGGAGCTCGATGTATGTGTATTCGTAATTTTCAGATCTAGATGAAATGTCCTTGTGCAGCGACAGGCGTGTCCATATGGTGGGGCGGTCAGGGGTTTCCGGGATGATCATGACATCTGTGAATGGATCATGTTTCCATTACATCCATTTCTTCTTTCCAAGTCGTCCGTCCTGGCAATTAAGAACGTGATGGAGCGCCAAGCATCATTCCAGTTGCCAAAGTGATACTGCAATACAATGAATCGTGCCATATGCAGCGAAATAAGCTAGTTCACTAGTACCAATATTTTTTTATCTCCATTTAAGGCGGTCTAACCATACTCAGTATTGACTCTACACCAGTATGCAACACGTACCCCAATGAGGGAAACATGGGTGACGGTAAGGTGGGCTACTGTGACTTATAGATTGAGGAATCCTAATGTTGTAGTCTTCGCTCGGTTGCTTGAAGTTCATGCGGGGATTATATGGACCACTAACACCAATTTCGCCTAGCGCTTCAGCCTGAAGGGCACAAAGATTCCATGTGCATGAGCGGATGGCAACGACACGACACCTCGGAAGCAGACAATGAGTCCCTGTACAACGTAAAATCGAGATTGTACCTGGAGAGGACTCATTAACTTACTGGTTTCCCAATAGTGATCGTTATATATTTTTTCCTGGAGACAGTCGTGCCCGCTAATGGTGACATTATGAAGACCTATTATGCAGAAGAAATGCTCAAAAAAGCAAGGCGACGATCGGGTTGACGACTCTCATTTTGAGAAGTGGATGTAGTGGGTTATCCTGAAATAATACTCAGTTGTCGTGCGTCTTACTATATATCTGCGAAATTCGTCATTCTGCATGTGAGCAGGTTCGAGAAAGGCCCCTACGAAAGTGACGTACAGCTTGAGAACCATACCTACAAGGAGAGAAAGGCTATGGAAGGAGAACAGCAAAATGCTTAGGTTCAGCGTGACTGCGCAGTTGGGGTCTTGCGCCACTGGCAAGTAGGAAGAAGACGTCTGCAGCATGTAGTAGTAGGTCCGGGCGAATCTGATGCGTAGCCTGCACAAGAGTCAATCGCGGTTATGTGGAAAGCTTATGTGGCTGTAAATGGGCCTTAGCATCAAAAATCGAGTTAATCACGGACTGCTTGTGGGTGGAGCGTAAGTTGCATTTGCGTCGATTTCTAATCGTTTACGCAATTTGCTGATCTTAAACTTAGTTTCAACAGTCAACTGCACACCAGTCACCTAGTCACTACTAACCAGTCCTAGTCAACTTTGAGTCTGCTGCGTTCAGCCAGCTCACTCGTACACGCATTGATCATAGCCTTCAACATTTAACTTCGAATGAAAGCTATGCATGTTATGAGCATTTTCCGAATGTCGCCGGCTCCATTGACATGAGAAGTATTCCTGTGTTCACTAGGCTGGAATGGATTATTACCGATCAAGTCAATGGTCGGCTCAAGTTGTCAACGGAGCAATATTTGATGGCACAGCGTCCTGGAATTTTCTGACACGTATGGGTTCAAAGTTGCGGCGAATGCTGCCCTCTCGCCCAAAGCCAAAAGCATGCTGCATATAAAAGGGTGAGCTTTCATCGTCTTCATCAATTCTACAAAATCATTCATCATGAAGTCAATTCTCTCCCTCGCTCTTTTTGTAGCTTCTGCTTTTGCTCAGGGCGCTGTAATTGGATACCCTCCGCAAGGTCTTTCAGTCTCTCCTGGAAGCAATTTGGTTGTTCAGGTAGAGAGACCTGTGAGTTTCTGACATGCAATCATGCCTGTTCCTCAATTAATGCTTGTTTTTACAGGATACATTGACGGGTTCTGTGGAAGTTGCTGTCGTCATTGGCATACAGTCATGCCCAGGAACGCCATGCATTGACCCTGCTGATTACATGGGTCAAATTTTGTACAACGGTCCCTTCGACCCACAGTTCCATGAGACATACCTTCCCCCTTATGAAAACTTCACAGTTCAAATTCCGAGTAGCATTGCCAGCGGAACCGCTCTTCTTGGGGTTGTTCATGTCACTCTTGTGGGAGTGAGTGTCCTGAACATTATTCAAAAGTGCTCGCAACTAATGTTATGGTTTAGGCTTCAGCGGGCCCTTTGATGGAGATTCTGAACCGCACCATCACAATTTCATGATCATGTTTCTCATTTCATCGTTGTGGACCTTTTGAGACTATTTGGATATAGACGCTGTATTGCAGTATCGCACACATACATATAAATTGGTTTATAGTACATGTTTTTGTAATTCCTACGACGTCCTACGTCCTATTCAAGTGCTTACGAATTCTCGCGACTGTGTTGCATGTCATAATGTCACAGCGCTGCAGTACTTAGTACAAATCGTCGAACATATTTTCTTTCATGTGGCAAGAATTCCGAGGTGTTCCGGATACCCAAATTGGTTCATCGGGACGGACAGTCACGGACGGTCATTTCCAAGTTTACCTGTGACCCCATGTAGCCTATTTTCGCATTCATCGTCACATAGGACGAACGACTATCTTCCTTCTATTTGGTGACCGGTCTAGCTACAGGAGACTATTCAGCACTATGGCAAAGCCAAGCTTAAACATTTTGCCTCAAAACTAAGTTAGTTTCACTGCGGCATTCCCTTGACATGCAGCTGTGGACAAGTCCGGACCGGAGACGCCGAGACGCCCGAGACGCACCCTCAGCCTAGCGAGCTATGGATTCTTGCACGGCGGGCGGCGTTGATGCTCCGAGTAAAATGGTGTAGTACAAACCTTCTCGTTAGATCGATTGTCGTGCCTGATTTCATTGCATAGAGGTGTAATACCCTGCCATGGCTCGCCTACTGGTAGAGCCTATCGCTCACTAGTAAGGCTAAATAGTGCTCGACTCATCATTCCCCGGAGAGAGCGCGTTATTGCTCACATCATTCCAATGGTATCCGCCATTCCGAATGCGCACCCCTTACGCTAGTAACCATCACTAATAATAGCATCAGAAGTAATACTCAAACTTAAATCAAAACATGGAACGTTCCTCATCCAAATCACATTTTTCAGGACACGGGCAAGAAGACCTTCGATGCATCAAAACAGCGAACGCATGCACAGTCATAATGCCTTTCGCGACACCTGCAAATAGTCATTACGGTTATTATTCACCGAGACCATTGCCTCATTCCGATTCCACCGGTCAACTGGATCGGTTGCCTTACCTGCTTGACAGTAACATGAATCATGCTTTAAAATGATGATTACAGCCAATAATTGTAAGTAGTTGTCACCTCATCCGAAACCATACTACGGAGCCAATTTGCGTTTAGCTCTGATCAATTCTTGTAGAACTAGATGAGCACTTGACAGAAAATATATGTCAGCTTCATTTGCCCGTTGGGCGGCACCTACTGCTTTTTTTCCACACACGTGCCCTTTTCCGAGCTTAGCTCATGGCACCGACTGCGGATAGCTAACCCACACAGCAACATCGCGGACACCGGATTCGGGTAGGTAAGTAGTACGACATCAACCTTGCATCACTTGGATATTCACAATCCCCAGGTTAGTCAACGGTATATCTTCATTATTGTGGCGTTTACATCTCCGTTATGGTGCTATGCATTTGCATGAGGTGCTGACATCCCTATAGATGCCCTGTATATGGTTTCGAGACTACCAAATGTAGCACCCGCTCAGCGCATATAAACTTCGGCACTGCGACACATTCACCATCTCTTCAGAAACTGCACGCTCACAGTTGCAATGTACTTCCTAATCAAAGCAATAGTTGTCACCATTCTCATGGTAGTGTCTGTTTGCGCTCAGAACGCCTACATTAACCTGCCTGCGCCTGGCTCCGATATTACTGCAGGCACCAACTTTACTGTGCAAATAGGCCTCCCGGTGAGCTCTCAAACATGCATCCTTTAGAGTATGATTTTCAACCACTTACATTATCAGAACAATCTCACTGGCAGTAAGGAGATAGCGATTGTAATTGCTATTCAGTCTTGCCCAACTGGAGACTGTCTGCCCATTAGTGAGGATATGGGTACCATCTTGTACGAAGGCCCGTTCAATCCTCAGTATGGGCCGGGCGCGGAAGACCCATATGAGGACTTCTCTGTTCAAGTCCCTGCATCCTTCGCTACCGGGCAAGCACAACTTGGACTTGCTCATTTTAACCTTATTGGAGTACGTTGTTCCCTAGTTACATTTGATGTACAGATCTGACACGTGTTGCAGGAGCTTTACTGGCCGTACTTACAACTCGTGAATGAGACTGTTTACGTTGTTTAGGTGACCCTGCACCAAGGCTGTACAATATATATGATCTACGCAGTTGATGTAATACACGATGCCTGCCGCGTTGAAAGTTTGTTCCAGAGTGCGGTTGCCCATCAAAATAATCACCATACCGATTGGTTCATGTAAGGCTACCTGTACGATCTGCAAGGGTTTTCCATATCGCTAAGCTGCATAGCTCGAGACCGGAATACTGAACCGATCTCTCCATGAAGTTTGCCGCATGTCGTGGTAGGCATCTTCCTCCCTTTTAGGATATCTTCATTGTAGCCATCAGTTCGAGGTCCAGAGTTTGCTTCCATTGCCCCCGAAATCTTATTCGAAGATGGAAAGTCTTGGTCATCCCGAACAAAGCTCATATCACGTTTCGGACGACCGTCGATGAATACGGCGTTGATATTAGCACCACGAGGCAGGCGATGATGTAAGCGTGTGTGGTACGCTCTAGAGCATTCTGAGACCATCACCGACGACACAACCAACTTTGTACAGTATCGTAGCTGCCTTTTGAGAAGGTGGACTTATTCGTAGATTGGTTTCGCTTTTCGCGCAGTCGACAAGCACAGAAACTAACCCATTGAAATGCCGGAAATGTGATTTTCTAGAAGACTGGCATCTGATACCAACAACAGCCATCGATGTGGCAGATGCGGGCCCCTGACTGAGTGGCAGCGATCTGACTGATTTGTAATACGGATCTGATAGATCAAAAAAATTGGCGATTTCCAAGGATTTTAGATCATCAACACAAAAAGGTCGAGTAACTCACTCCATGAAATCGATGTTGTGAGAGGACGAGATCTATATGTGCGCCACGAAGGCAAACCCCAGGCCAGGTCCTAACGTGTCAATATAGATGCTGCTGATAAAAATACAGGATGTGAATATTGTCGTCTGGCAGTGTTAAGACCTCCGACCGCACGAGAGATCAAGTTCACTTTTAAAATAGAGCTTGTTGGTTATACCTTTGCAACAATATATATGTGAACGTGGCATGCGCTATGGACATGCGGCGTTGGCTCGCCCCAACCCGAACTCAAGTTGGTAACGACAATTGGACACGGTGGCCTCTGGCTTGACGTTCTGATGCTAGATCCTGGAAAAAAAATTAAATGTAAACCGGTGAGGGAAAGCTGCGAAGATACGAAGAGAAAAGAAGTAACAAGAAGCGGGATGGAAAGGCCGGTGTGGAGTGAATCGTGGATAATACGGTGTCCAAACACGTTGAGGCAACATGCTGTTAGGTAGCGATGAGGATACTTATAGAGGGAAAGCTGGGAAGAAGCCAGAAATCGAAAGGGAGAGAGGGAGGGAGAATTCAGGAGCGCTGGCCCCCTAGAGGGGAATCGTACGTGAAAAAAATAAAATTACAAAATCATTATATTGTATACGTACATGGGACTAGTGGGCAGGAGAGGTGGCCGAGAAGTTGTGGAGAGAAGGGAAGTACGGTGGCGAATCAATATGATTACACTAGCGAAGCTAACTAGTAGCTTCGAGGCACCGTGACAAGGAACTGTATCAAAGCCAGGGATCAACATTAGGTGATATGCATTTAGCAGGGGAGTGCTAAAGATACATTGCAAAGGATCATGCAAGAACAACTGCACGGATGAGCGTCCGAATGATACAAAATGCGCGACGAGTACACGTGGACCATGAGAATAAAAGATGAAAGACAACAACACATGTGTGAGTAAAGGCAAAACATAACTAGCATGAGCTAGAGCGACTCGATAAACTTTGTGCCTCCCTCAAAAGTCCGCACTGATGTCGATGATTGTGTAGAGAAATGACGGTGGTCGGGCGGGTGCACCTCTTCGTCATCCACACTTGCATCTCGATGCGATCCAGGGGACATAGGTGAGCTCGACAGCGAGAGCGGTGACTGAGACCGTGCAAAAGTCACCCGCTGTGGCGATGTCACATGCAATGGGCCCTTTGCGTACGAATCCCCATAATGCATCGGTGCATACGACTCCGCATCTGACAGCGGTGAGTCGATTTCTGGGACCTGGGGGCTGTAAGGTCCCTCTTGAAAAGACCTGGAAAAGGGTTCCATGGGCTGCTGTGCCCTACGTTCTTCACCGTGATCTGAATTAATCTCCCATTCATCACCTGAGCCAGCTTGGATCCAGCTACGCCCACCTCGTCGTCCGCCGCTTCTGCTCCTACTACTCCATCTATCTGCCCATACTCCACGGAGCTTGTCCCCAAAGGAGCTCTGTTCCGCTGTTGAATCGTGTGCTTGGAGGTCGCGGTTACGGCGGTAGTGCTCACGGCGGGCATTGCGATCTTGTTCGGAGGGTTCATGATTGCGGAGGAGGAAGAAGACTGCAATACAGCAGATGATAATGAGCAAGCTCAAAGCGACAACAAGTCCGATGAAACCTGTTGGAGATTGATATATGAGATATTACTCGTACAATTACATGTTGGAGCAGAGCAGGGGAAACCACATACCGCCTTGTGAACCGCCAATTTCCGGGACTGCTCGTCTGCTTAACATGGCGGTATCGTGGGCTAGACTGTCTACAGATATAAAGAAGAAGCAGGTAACAAATAGTGTAGCGTATGGTGAACCCCTCGTGAACATGGTTAGGATGGCGCGAATTGTTCACTCTGGAGGTGATGATGGAGCAGCTTCTCAAAACTGGGTGAGAGACTGGGTCACTAGGGTGAATAGCGCTGGGCAGTTTGACACGGCGATTTGAAAACCGTGTGTGAGGTGTAACTTGACGCTGGCATGCGCATTGCGCACGCCAGTGCCACGAATAAACTTTGACCAAGGTTCAGTCCGGTCGGCTTTCGGAGTATCGCCGAGCTTCGTTGCACTCGTCCAACAAGTTACAACTTGAGCGCTCAGTAGGTCTCTAAAATTCTTAAAATTAGCATTCATTTTGGTGGAAAGAAATCGAAGATAGATGTATCAGCGATATAATCATACTATAGAGAGTTTTGGCGGATAGACGAGGGGATATCAGAAATAATGTTATGTCAATGACAACATATCCGAGTCATTAACCAATTGTTATCGTACGAGGTATAGGTAGGAGAAAATTGTTCATGGACGTGTAAATTCTGAGTGATAAATTACGAGAGATAAACAGTTTGGTGAGTTGGAGTCGAGGAAGATAAACGAAGTGATCCCTTTAATCTGGAACGACGACTGAACGCTCGATGTCGTGAGACTGTACCATTTTGGGTGGGCACTAAGTGGAAGACGTGTTCTTCTTCGAGTTGGCAGAGTCCCAACCTGGAAGAGAATTGATGAGGTATATTTGTACGTGACGAGTTCGAAGGTTTGTAGTGATCTTCTGCGACCAGCCACTCGGAAATTAGTTGCATTCTGATCCGAAATTTATAGTCGTGTCGGTATCAGTGATAGTCAGAACCGCATGAAATGGAGAACGTTAACCTTCGAGTTGTGTTATGTGCCAGCTTCTCGTGAGTAATGAGTTTGGTAGCCTACTCATTGATATCGCAGAACATAACCCGCAATCACCGTCAAACATGATCGAGCTGGAAGTGAGCAAGAAGGTCTTCATCATGATGATGGTCACGTTCAGTTGATTCAATATCGAAACAGATCTGGACATCGCGAGTTGAGTTTTTCTTCTACAAAATTGAACCACACCTATGATAACAATCTGGATCCACTGGCAGTTCTATCATATGTTGATTCCCATTATGCAATGACAACATTAATTTCAACGACATTCCGCTACTATTCTGCGCTGTGATTATTGGTGGTCGTGAATAAATATGTAGTACTTACCTAGTACTCACGCGGATTCAGCGGTGCAGCTGCCAATTGTCCTTGACGCAAACCAACGCTTTCAGGATTGTGAGGCATCCACATCGTCACATAATGTACCACGGATTGCAACACTCACGAGGTGGACGAAAAGGTTAAGGGATCCCGGACTCCGACTCTATTCAGAAGTTGATTACAAATTCACTCCGACAACTGCCAGTTACTCATGTCCCGATATTATATGACAGAATCCTTCCATAACGCTATTTTCTTAATCATACGTGTCATTATTTCAATCAACATCACAGTCGCCTTCGAACGCGCAAAATTATTACGACGTCGGTTTACTTCGGTTTCACGAATTTCGTGATGTGAATGAATTTTTGACACCATCAAGGTGTGAACCGCATCAGAGCTCAAATCTTTCAAATCGCGTCTTGGATTGGTGCAATCACAGAGACGCAGCTGAAGCACTGATAAATGTCTGGCAGCTTGACCAACACTGTATTACCCTTGCCGCTTGCGTCTTCTCAGTACTCCGGGATCAGGTCAACGGTTTTGGCATGATCAAGCTATCAAAGAACCGCGCTTACATTGCAAAGACGTCTCGTCATCGAAGCCATTAGCCACGTCGCTCTCCTGTAACATCAGAACACTCGCGCTCCGCCTTCCAATGTCTGTGCCTTCGGCACATTCACATTTGGTGTTGCATGTTGTAGCATTCTGGAATTGTAACGGGTACTTTCGCATCGTATGAAACGCAGTACGATGTTTTATTCAACTTGAAGTGCTGCTATTGACTGTGTTCACAAAATAACGGAAATAGGTCAGAGCACAAACTTTAGTGTTATTCTGTGAACTCAATTCCTTACATCTTCAGTTACATAAACGAAGTCGGTACTCAAGTACTCGCCTTCGAGTTCGAACATAACGAGAGTTCTTCGCGAATCCGATTTTTTCAACATCTTCACCCAACCTTTTTTTTCGTCGCCTCCGGCGACATGGTAGGCCGAGTCGAACATGATGAGACCGATGCTCCGTATGTCGGCTGTATTATGTATGCGACACGAAGTTTACGCTCATACGAACATCATCCTAGGTTGCTCGAGCTCAGTCATCGATTTTTCCACCAATCATTTACCACCCGTTTATGGGCTAACCTTGTAGAAGGTCGATTCGGTACAGATGCCGTGAGGTATTCGACTATTGACATTCCACTTTCAGCTCCCGTTCTGAAGTCTACAGTTGATAGTTCAATTGTTCATTTACAGGTCAGTTCACTTCGCAACATGGTTGACGTGATAGCTGACGATCACGGCCCCGAATTCCATACTGCTGGCAAGGCCTCCTTGTGTGCGCGAAAGTTCTTTGGAGGTAATGTGAGCGAGGGGGATTCACGAGGGTGCAAGCTTATACCAGTGGGATGGCAAGTCCTCAGCTTCCGTACCAAGTACACCCTACTTACCGTAGTTCTAGCCGAATTCTTTGCACCAGATGCGCTCTGACGAGATATAATTCGGCCTGAATTAACCCATAGAAGCAGGATTGTTCAGTCAGAGAGCCCGCTGCATGAATCTTGAAATTCATGTCATGCCGGCCACTAGTAACGTCACACCTTACAAATGGATTCCGATATGATTCTAGGAGCACTTTGCAAGCGAACCATAACATGCCTTCCTCGTAAGTATCAGACGCCCATTACAGTTTATTTGTTGATCCGCTTCCACGACATTTGATTAGGTTGAGTCATTTCACGAGGGCATAGAAAGAATTGTTACAGCAAGGGAAGCAACTTGAGGTTCGTACAAGCTAGACACGATACACGGACCCGAAATTATCCTGATATCTGTTCTTACGATGGTGACGTCCTTGTTTGTGGCAAGCGAGTCGCATATTGTCTTCTTCTCAATTAAACTGTTTGGATCGAAGTACTGCTCTTTTCGTCAGGTGGTTTGGAGGGGTATAAAAGTTCCTGCGACTCTGAATGGATCCGATATCGATACTGGTCACTCCTCCCGATCTCAATATGCAGCTCTCACATGCTTTCACGACACTCATGGCCTTCGTCGTTATTGCTGCGGCATATCCAGCACCACATTTGTTGATGAGACGTGAGTTCATATGTCGCCCGACTTAGTCAGATCAATGCTGATATGCCGTGTAGCGTTGGCTAGGCGCGAGGTGCTTACCTCTAACTTCGATGTTCACAAAAACACTAGGGCTGTCGGCTCTCCCAGCCCAGTCACCCCACTCATCACGCCCAACCCTAACGTTGATTCGCCTCACGCGGACTCGCCTCATGGAGTTGGGAAGTACGGGGAACTTGACTCCAACTTTCCTATCAGTAGCAACGGACCTGAATCTAGGGACCTCAGCCCTCCCAGTGCTCCCGGAGCGCCTGACTCGCCCAACTTGCCTGGGACGCGCGCAGTGTTTGACTCCAACTTTCCTATCAGTAGCAATGGGCCTGAATCTAGGGACCTCGGCGCGCCCGACTCGCCTAACAAGCGCGTGGAGCTTGATAACACCACCTGTTCCGAACCTACTCTACCTACAGGGGGTGAGTCGTCTAGCAAGCGTGACAATACAACCACCTGTCCTCCCGCACCTACCGCACCTACCATGCCCACAGCGCCTGATTCGTCTAGCAAGCGCGAAGAGGTTGGCTCCACCACAACCACCTGTCCTACCGCACCTACAGGGGGTGACGAGTCTAGCAAGCGTCAGGAGCCTGGTAACACGACCACCTGCACTCCTGCAACCACAGGGGGTGACGAGTCTAGCAAGCGTGAGGTTGGCTCCAACACAACCCCCTGTCCTACCGCACCTACAGGGGGTGACGAGTCTAGCAAGCGCCAGGAGCCTGGTAACACAACCACCTGCACTCCTGCAACCACAGGGGGTGACGAGTCTAGCAAGCGTGAGGTTGGCTCCAACACAACCCCTTGTCCTACCGCACCTACAGGGGGTGATGAGTCTAGCAAGCGTCAGGAGCCTGGTAACACAACCACCTGCACTCCTGCAACCACAGGGGGTGACGAGTCTAGCAAGCGTGAGGTTGGCTCCAACACAACCCCTTGTCCTACCGCACCTACAGGGGGTGATGAGTCTAGCAAGCGTCAAGAGCCTGGTAACACGACCACCTGCACTCCTGCAACCACAGGAGGTGACGAGTCTAGCAAGCGCCAGGAGCTTGACTCCAACACTACCACGTGCCCTACTGCACCTACCCTACCTGCAGGGGGTACCGAATCTAGCAAGCGTGAGGAGCTCGACTCCAACACGACCACCTGTCCTACCGCACCTACCCTACCTGCAGGAGGTACCGAGTCTAGCAAACGCGAGGAGCATCACTCCAACGTTCCTGGCACACCTAGTGCGCCTAACACTAGGGACGTCGGCCTGTTCGACGATAGCTCTCCCAGCTCTCCCGGTTCTCCCAGCTCTCCCGGTTCCCCCAGCTCTCCCGGTTCCCCTAGCACGCCCGACTCGCGCGACGTGCACTCACTTAACAAGCGCGTAGAGCTGGATTCCAACGGTCCTCCCACACCTGATGCGCCGTTCACTAGAGACAACAGCCACCTAAGCTCTCTCAGCTCTCCCGACTCTCTCAGGTCTTCCAACTCTCTTAGCTCTCCCAGCTCTCCCAGCACTCCCAGCACTCCTGACGGGCCTGACAAGCGCGGAGAGCTTGACTCCAACGGTCCTAGCAAACCTCAGATGCCAAACAAGCGCACGGTGCTAGACTCTCACGGCCATAGAAAACCTGAGGCGCCAAGGAAGCACGCAGCCTTCGACTCCAATGGCCCTAACAAACCTGAGTCCGACTCCAACGGTCCTAGCAAACCTGAGATGCCAAACACGCGCACGGTGCTTGACTCCAACGGCCCTAGCAGACCTGAGTCACCAAGCAAGCGCGCGGAGTTCGACTCCAACGGCCCTAGCAGACCTGAGTCACCAAGCAAGCGCGCGGAATTCGACTCTAACGGCCCTAGCAGACCTGAGATGCCAAACAGGCGCACGGAGCTTGACTCCAACGGCCCTAGCAGACCTGAGATGCCAAACAAGCGCACGGAGCTTGACTCCAACGGCCCTAGCACACCCAACTTTCCCAGCAGGCGCACGGAGCTTGACTCCAACGGCCCTAGCAGACCTGAGATGCCAAACAAGCGCACGGAGCTTGACTCCAACGGCCCTAGCAGACCTGAGATGCCAAACAAGCGCACGGAGCTTGACTCCAACGGCCCTAGCACACCCAACTTTCCCAGCAGGCGCACGGAGCTTGACTCCAACGGTCCTAGCACGCCCAACTTTCCCAACAGGCGTACGGAGCTTGACTCCAACGGCCCTAGCAGACCTGAGATGCCAAACAGGCGCACGGTGCTAGACTCCAACGGCCCTAGCAGACCTGAGTCGCCAAGCAAGCGCGGGGAGATCGACTCCAACGGCCCTAGCACACCTGAGTCGCCAAGCAAGCGCGCGGAATTCGACTCCAATGGCCCTAGCAGACCTGAGATGCCAAACAGGCGTGCGGAGCTTGACTCCAACGGCCCTAGCACACCCAACTTTCCCAACAGGCGGGCGGAGCTTGACTCCAACGGTCCTAGCACGCCCAACTTTCCCAACAGGCGTACGGAGCTTGACTCCAACGGCCCTAGCACGCCTAACTTTCCAGACAAACGCTTCGGGGGTCCTGATCACACCCGCCTTCACTCTGGCGATCCTGACAAGCCTGATGGTCCTGATGGTCCTAACGGGCTTTTTTAGGCTGATCAAGAAGCGATCTAACCATGACATTTGTCCGATGGAGGTACGTTGTTCTCCTTCTGCGTTGTTATCCTGCATGACTCTGTAATTTTCAGCTTCAAAATAGAGGGTGTTATAGCGCCGTCGATCACTATGTACTTTGAACATTATTTTTGTTATATGAGTTTTATTGATATATCTTTATGGAGGATACATACACGTTGCTATATGATTTTGTTGCATAATGCTTATCATTAGGAAATATACATTTTTATGGACTGAGGTCGACTCATCAAGAACCATGATCATGATCCAACGCGCCGCAGATCAATTTGATACTCAACCCCCTGAAGGTTATCCTATCTCATACTGTTTAACCAAGGCTCGTAATGATTGAACTATAACACAAAGGTATTGACAAAATAAACTTGCCTTCTTCTCACAATCAATATCTACGGGTCAAAAGTACTGCGTAATGACTGTCAAAAACTCTGTTCATCGCGACGACCGTAGATGCGCTCAACCGTGTCAACACATGCTACATCCCAGACAGCGAAAACATTACTTGCGAGAAACAGTTAGAACGACGGCATGTAAGATAGAAGTACTGTGTACAGTCGGAGATCCGACACACTGATACAAATCATACGAATGACCCACAAAAAATCGACAGCTACGAGATGAAAGTAACACACTAGTGTCAAAAAAAGACGTTACAAGCCTTGCTGACGTGTTTGATCTTTTCGCTGCATTCACGAATGGACTCACTCAGGGAGTGGGTCCAAGCGCGATTGCAGCGCAAGCTGCCATACATGCCCCAAGGGCTGCATTGCAAGCCATAATGGCGGGAGGGGCCGCAGGCAGTGCGACGCCGAATGTAAAACCGGCTGCAGAGTAGCATGCTACAGCGATTCCGTTGCAGCCTGCTAAAAAAGTGGAGACAGCTGTACGCGATGATCGTGCTCGTCGATCTTACCAGTTTGACAGATAGCATATGCGATTGGGCCTGCGACTACGGGCCCAGCTGTTGCAGCGAGGAGAAGGATGGTACTCGATTTAAACTTCATCTTGTGGATGGATAGCAGTCAACGGGAGATTCGATTGGATGTGATGGGGAAGAAGAACCTGTAGTGGTGTGGCTTGATGCCACTAACGCAGAGTCGAATCGAAGATTTTCTTAGAGCGAGAAGTCAGGAGAGAGTATCGAGTGCGAAGTGATTATATAGTACCCCTATGGAGGCCAATTTCAAAAAAGGCGACACCCCTGTCACGCCGCAGCGCTGAAGCGGATTCCGATGTAGCTCCTACTAAGTAATAAGTTATCTAAAGGCGTTTATGACGAGCAAGAGGGTCACGAGGAGTCTAGAACGACAAAGACAAGATCTCAGTTGTCTCGAACGAAAACTCCTATAACGGTGCGTCTACCTAGAACGACAAAGACAAGCTATAACTAACATTAGACGCGTTGTAAACTCTAGGGACTTGTTGGCACGTACATCTCAGTTGTCTCGAACGAAAACTGAGATGCACCTGCGGTACTGCTGGTAATCTTATAGTAAGTTGGTCAGGTACTGGAACATATGAATGAGAGACTGAAAATAAACTAGGACACGAGCCGACGTCATACGTCGCTCGTCTTCGTCCGTTTTGGCGCGCGCTCGAACCATTCTCCCATTATCACTCGGATCCTTCGGACTCTCTCGACTCGGATCTCCCCCTGGCCTCGGATCTCTCGGTCTCGTACTCCAACACTCCCCCTCGAGCGCAAGCCACGCTCATCATCGTTCGCAACTTCTGGAGTCGCGGTCTCGGCAGGGCCTTTGTAAAGGCATCGGCGATGTTGTCCTCGGAGGGGCAGTAGAATAGCTTGAATGTGCCGTTCTTGACGTGGGAGCGGACGAAATGGTATCGAAGGTCTATGTGTTTGGTGCGTGATTGGAACTTGCCGTTGGACGCTAATGCGATGGCAGCCTGGTTGTCGCAGAACACGGGGATAGGATTGGGGACGGGGTCGTATAGCTCCCCGAGGAGCAACCTAAGGTAAAGTAACTCGCGTATCACACTGGTCAGGGCGATATACTCAGCCTCTGCCGTGGATAGCGCGATCAGTGGTTGCTTCCGGGCACTCCATGCAACGGGACCTCCGTTCAAAAGGACTACATACCCGGACATAGAGTGCCGGTGGGGTTGTGATGCCCAGTCCGCATCCACGAAGGCTTCAAGACCTCCGTCCGTCGAACCAAGCGTTAGCTCGAAGTCTCCCGTGCCCTTAAGGTAGCGTAGTGCCCTCTTGGTGGCCTCCCAGTGAGGCCTACCAGGATTGCGCATGAATTGCGACAATGTCGCGACAGGGAATGCTATGTCCGGCCTGGTGCTAGTGGCTGCATACATCAGCGAGCCAATGGCTCGCTGATACGGTACATCGCGCATGGCCTGGATCTCCTGCACTGTGGCAGGTCCCTGGTCAACGGACAAGGTGAGTGTAGGTTCCATCGGCGTCTGTGCACTCTTAGCGTCTCCCATGTAGAAGCGCTCGACGATCGTGTCCACATAGGCTTTCTGGGAGAGTGTCAAGGTACGTGCGCCACGGTCTCGCGTTACCTTTAGCCCTAACAGCCAGTTTAGCTCGCCCAGGTCTGTGATTTCAAAGAATTTACGGAGCTGGGACTTGAAGCGGGTGATGTGGGAGGCCCGGTTGGCAGTAACAGCCATGTCGTCCACTGAGACGGTGATGACGATGTGCTCGTCCGGTGCGCGTCTGTAGTAGACTGCCTGGTCCACCTTGGACCGGGCGAAACCTATCTTCGCAAAAACTCCTGCTAACTCCTCAGCCCACTCAAAACCGGCCTGCTTCAAACCAGGTAAGCTCCTTCGCAGCCGCAACACTTTTCCTCGCTGACTCTCCGTGAGGTAGCCGGGTGGCGCGCGCATGTAAATCTCCTCCTGGATACTCGCATAGAGGTACGCACTTTTTATGTCGACTTGGTGGATTTCCCAGTCGTTCTGAGCCGCCATCGTCAATACAGTGCATATGGTGCTCATGTTGGCTGTGGGCGCGAACGTGTCGAAGTAGTCGACACCGAACTGCTGCTTCTGGCCGTTGGCAACGAGTCGTGCCCGCAGTTTGAGTTTTTCACCGTCGGGTCCACGTTTCGTGGCCAACACGAAATGGCAGGGGATGAGGTTAGTGCCGCGAGGTAAGTCTACTACTTCCCACGTCCCCAACTTCTCAAGCTGACTTATCTCGTAATCAACAGCTTCCTGCCACTCTACTCCATCTGGTCCGTTTAACGCCTGTTGCAAGGTGGGCTCTGGTTGGGCGACTGCCAAGGCAAGGTGAAGGTGAGTTTCTTCATCCAATAAATCTACCTCTGACGCTTCCAACAGGTTCTCCATCGCTATGGCCGCTGCATTGCTGCCTTCGTTCAGGCTAGCATAGTAGCCCGGAGGAGGTCTGGCCCTCGTCGTCCTTGGAGGAGTAGATGGTTGAGGTTGCTGCTCGGTAGATGGTTGAGGTTGCTGAGGAGTAGATGGTTGAGATTGCTGGGCGGTAGATGGTTGAGGTTGCTGTTGCGTGGTAGTGGTGATGGGCTGGATGCTATGAGGTGAGTTATTATTACCGTTGCCGCTGTTATGTTCGTTAACAGCAGTAGGCTCCCCCTCGTCCAGTGCATCCACCAGGATCTCTGCCGGTGCAAAGGTGAGGTTCCTCTCCACCGATACACGGCGTTTCCCCGGCCAGTACACTCTATAACCCTTGCTTTCAGCGTCTACCCCCACAAAGATTGCCTCCTCTGCCTTCGGCTCCAACTTCCCAGCATCCAGCACGTGGACGAAGACTTTCGCCCCGAACTCATGGGCTCGCGACAAGTCCGGCTTGGACTTGCGTACGAGCTCGTATGGCGTAGTGCCGGGGGTCGACCTTGATGGTAAGCGGTTTTTCAACCAAGTTGCATAGTTGACCGCCTCTGCCCACAGGTACTTAGGGAGATCCCTCCCTATCAGCATGGCCCTAGCATGTTCAACGAGGGTCCGGTTCAGGCGTTCGGCCACGCCATTCTGCTGAGGTGAGTCGTGGACGGTTAACTGACGCTCGATACCCTGCTGACGGAGGTACAGGTCGAACTCGGCGCTGAGATATTCTCCCCCTCTGTCCGAACGGACCTTGCGCAGCTTAACTCCCGGCATCTGACGTGCCAACCAGGCTTCATAGGCCTTAAACGCTGTAAGTGCCTCGCTCTTCAATTTGAGGAACTGAACTTTAGTCTGCCGGCTGTAGTCGTCCGTGAACGTGACGTAGTACAGGCACCCGGCGATGCTTGCCGTTTGGGCAGGGCCCCATAGATCAGTGTGCACGAGCTCACCATAGGTAAGTGCGCGGCTCGTGCTTTCCTCTGGGAAGGGCTTCCTCGTTGACTTAGCTTGCACACAGGCTTCGCAAAATTCGGCTTTCGATGCGTCATCCAGTTCTAGGCCGGTGACTAGGCCCTTCCGGATTGCATCAGCGGCTGCAGTCTGGGACACGTGGCCCAGTACTTTGTGGGCGCTGCTGACGGTAAGCTTCCCTTTTGCGATGTTGGCATGATGCTGACGTTGTTGTCCTCCTGCGACACTATACAGGCCTTCAACCTGGGGGATCTCTGCAATGACCTTCCGGTCTGGCCCTTTCGACAGGAGCTTGCACATCCTGCCCTCGAACAGCACGGCTAGGCCAGCCGCTGCGATACGATTCGTGGAAATTAGCGTAAAGGCCATTTTCGGTGCGTAGAGTGCGTTTTTTAATGTGACCTTTGTGCGTTTCTCACCGAGCGGTAGCTCCAGGTGCACATCTCCACGGCCAATCGCACTCAAGCTCGAACCGTCGGCTGTGCGAACGTCTTGGGGAGGGATGCTCACGAAGTTCGTGAACTTCGCCCTATCAGGGCAAAAATGAGAGGTCGCGCCCGAATCTACGATTGCGCCTCGTTTCTCGACAGGTATGTTCAGCTCGCCTGCCACGCTCGCCAAATCTGACGTAACGAAGGCGTACTGGTCGTCGTGGGCTTCTGGCTGTGTGGCCGAGTTAGCAGCCTGCTTGGGTGCTTTCTCGGCCTTCCTTTTCTGCTGGTTAGGGCCTTGCCCTTCCTTACCACCCCCCGGACGCCAGCAGTCCGTTTTATAGTGGCCCTTCCTGTCGCAATTGAAACAGGTGACCTCCGGATTCGTTTTGGGGGTGCCGGCTGATGCTCTGCCCTTCCCCTTAGCTTCTCTAGCAGATAGGGCGGAGCCTGAAGCTCCCTTCTTGTTGGGACGGCGTTCGGTGAGTAGGCGATGCTCGTACTCTTCTGTGATGATGCTGATTAACTCGTAGGAGGTGAGGGGACTCTTAGTTATCCTAGCTGCTGCGCTGATGGACGATAGGAGGGGCCGGTACGACTCCGGGAGCGAGCCTAGAATAATGGCGTGGAAGTCGTTATCGACGATAGCCGCGCCCATTCCTGCCAGCGACTCGCGGAGCCTTATGAGCTCTGCAAAATGGCCCTTGATGTCGCCTCCTTCCTCACAGCGTGTCTCTTGCAACCGACGCCGTAAGTCTATTTGCACGAGTTCAGTCTTACCCTCGTGAATCTGACAAATCTCATTCCAGATCTCGGATGCCTCCCCAAGCTTCTGGACGCGCAGTAACAGCCGATCGGTGATCGTGCTGAATATCTGCTGCTTTATGAGTGAGTTTTTCTGGTGGTACTCGTCGATTTTCTTATCAAGCTCGTCTATTTCAGTCTGCGTCGGCGTCGAACCGTCAGGCTTCTTTACGGCCTTGGTGTTCGGATCGATGACGAAGGGAATAGGTTCGCAGACGCGTCCATCGGTATATCGCATCAAACCTCGGGCTCCAATAGCCGTTAGCGTTCGTTCTTTGTAAGTAATCCAATTTGAGCCGTCTTCTGCGAGCTTCGGGATATTGAACAGGCTGGAGTTTGTACCGGGGAGCGTAGGTTCCATGATGGAGGCAGGGCTCATAACCTAAAGGCGTTTATGACGAGCAAGAGGGTCACGAGGAGTCTAGAACAACAAAGACAAGATCTCAGTTGTCTCGAACGAAAACTCCTATAACGGTGCGTCTACCTAGAACGACAAAGACAAGCTATAACTAACATTAGACGCGTTGTAAACTCTAGGGACTTGTTGGCACGTACATCTCAGTTGTCTCGAACGAAAACTGAGATGCACCTGCGGTACTGCTGGTAATCTTATAGTAAGTTGGTCAGGTACTGGAACATATGAATGAGAGACTGAAAATAAACTAGGACGCGAGCCGACGTCATACGTCGCTCGTCTTCGTCCGTTTTGGCGCGCGCTCGAACCATTCTCCCGTTATCACTCGGATCCTTCGGACTCTCTCGACTCGGATCTCCCCCTGGCCTCGGATCTCTCGGTCTCGTACTCCAACATTATCCACCGCGGACTCAGCATCATCGATATCGCAGGAACTGGATACTCACGCTGAACTTCTGTCATTGGAGGAATATTGTAACTAATGCTCTCGTATAGGTTGAAATACAGCACAGCGAGGGATCACTTGGCTTCCGTCGTTCGAACGACTGCGAATGACGATACCGGAAAATTTGACAAGGGCTTCAGCTTAAGCATGTACAAATAAATAAAGACGGGCCCGAGACTCGATCTTGAATGAATTTGTCCTTGCAATAAGTCTTGTCACTTGTTGGACACCATTGTCCCGGTATTTGCACCTAAGCATCGATTGGTGAGGTTTCTTGATAGCCTTTTGCTTGATTAACCTGCTTCGGCCTTCGAGATGACATGCTATTAATAGTTCAGGCTAACGGGCGCTTATGATAGTAATCCTCATTGCAAACATGTGGACGCCGGTCGATCCTATTCGCTACCCACCACGCCTCCTACTTCCATTCCATCAAGCCACGCACATCCACCTATCTTTCCCACTTACTAGATGGATGAAAACAATCCTCCTCGCAAGAACCGCTGGAGGCAGCTGAAGCCAAGTCAATCAGACCCTCATTTGGTAGAGGAGAGAGGCGGGACAGCCAGTCACGATGTATGAACTTTCATCTTAGCAACTACATCATCTCTAATCCTTACAGCCGTCCTCTCTCTCGCCTTCGAGGAACGGATCTCATGCACGACGCCCAGGTCCAGTTTGTAAGCTCTTTGGCAAGGTGACAAAGCGCTTCGCTCGAAGCGCTCGACAACCCCCAAACCCTGAACGCACGGCTGCAAATTTCAGCCTGCAGGACACCCAACCTGTTCAGTCAACTAAAGTAAGTTTAATTTAAACTCTGAATGTGCCCTGTGTGCTATGATTGGTATAATCATCGCTACTGCAGGATCTCACGCATCCCACTCTCGAACTAGATTGCGGGCAGTCTTCCAAATCAGGGATCGTAGAAGTAAGTTTGACTAACGAAGTTCGGATTATTGTCATCCGTCTCTTTCGACAATGTGCTGACGTCTGTCCTTAGGCCAAACATCTCGACCCGAAATTTGTGAACGAGAGAATCGCCAATGCTAACAAAGGTCTCGCAGGCACCAGCCAGGTCCCAACAATGGTCCAAGATGCTTCTTCCGCGACCAACAACCTACCATCTTGTTCTGATACGATCGATACGTTCTCCGTGTTGCTCAAACCCTTGAAGGCATTCAACTCCATCGCCAACGCGATTGCAGATGTACAAACCATTATCTCTCTTCTGTACGTGACTAACATTCGTGCGCAGGTCCATCCCTATGCGAAGGTGGCGCTGAGCATCTTCACATGCGCATCCAAGGTAGGCTTCTTACTCAATCATGGCCGTTGCAGGTTGACAAAGTTTCGGTGACAGATGATTCTCGATCAGGCAGACCGTGATGTCGCTGTCTCTCTTCTCCTCTCAAAGATATCTGAAGTCTATACTTTTATCACGGAGGAGGAGGAATTGGCTAAGATTCAGTCTATGCTAGCGATATATGGGAAGATAGCGCAGCAGACGCTGGAGTGCGCTGATTTCATCAGCCATTACTCTGAGACGAAGAGCGCCTGTGAGTCGATCCCACCGTTTAGTTCCCCCAGGCTCAATGTTACCTGTTCGTATAGGGATAAGACTTGGCAAGCACGTTTTCGATGAAACGGACACCACCATCGAGAGCTACAATGATGTCCTTGACAGTCTCATGCAGCAATTCCGAGACCGGGCGGCTCGTGATACCGTGGTGGTCGTCCACCATATGGGTACGAGTCGGTTTTCAGGTCTCTTTGCGCCTCATCTGACGTACCACGATCCCTGGCATAGCTGAGAGTCTGGACCTCGTAGGCATGGAGTACGCGACGGGCGCCGGATTAAATACGCCTAAATGTTGTTTGCCAAATACTCGCCAAGACCTTCTAAAGGACATTCAGAACTGGATCAGCAGCACCGAGGAGGGTGCTCCACGGATCTTGTGGTTGTCTGGCACAGCAGGCAAGGGCAAATCGGCTGTCGCCCATACAATAGCCAACTGGTACATCGAACACGGTGGTCTCGGGTCATGCTTCTGCTTCGACCGTACTCGGCAAGCGGACCGCCGTCAAGACAAAATATTCACGACGATCGCAAGCGAATTGGCAGACTGCAACCCCATCGTGCGGCGAGCGTTGGCGCAGGCAGTTCGTGATCACAACGGACTCAAGCGGACTCCAGATATCACAAAACAATGGCAGGAACTAATCATCGGTCCTACAAGCATAGCCTCAAAAGCGATCGCTGCACCCTTCCTGATTGTCATCGAGGCATTAGATGAGAGTGGCGAAGCTAATTCCCGGGAACAGATTCTTCGTCTACTCGCTGGCAAATTGAACACTTCCACTTCACAGCTATCCGAACTCCCAGCCAACTTCCGCATCCTTGTCACTTCCCGCCCCCTCGAAGACATTCACAACACCCTGCACGCTGCGCCACATGTTCGCCATATTTCCCTGGATGACATCTCGTCTGAGTCCACAGAACGCGACATCGAACTTTATATCTCGCACAGGCTAGAAGATCTGCGTCACATTTTTAACGATGACCACTTCAAGGCGCTCGCTCTGAAATCTGATGGCCTGTTTGAATGGGCTCGTCTCGCCTGTGAGTACATCAAGAGCACGAACATCATGAGCCCAGGCCCGATGCACAATTTCGATGAAATTTCCGAAACATCTGCCAAAGGCGTACCTCTTCTAGATGAGATGTACCAACGCATCTTGACAGGGATCATGCCAAAGGACAGGCATAGGCAGGTGATTCCTATCTTTCGGTCTGTGATGGGTCAAATTCTTGCATCGTCGGAACCACTTCCCATCAATGCGTTGAACACAATGCGGCAGTGTTTCCCATGTGAGCGCTACGATGTAAAGTTGGTCATGGCGCATCTTGGCTCGCTTGTCTCCGGCACCTCAGATTCTGATATTCCCATACGTCCCCTTCACGCATCATTCTACGACTTCCTCATAGACGAATCGCGGAGCCATGACTTTTTTGTTGATGCGTCAGCGGCGCATAGAAATCTTGCCTTCGCCTCGCTTCGGGTCATGGACTCGGAGCGCGGGCTTCGCTTCAACATCTGCTCGTTAGAGAATTCGTACTTGCCCAACTCTTCCGTCCCTGATTTGGAGAAACGAGTCAAACAATCCATTCCGGCTGAACTATCATACTCATGTCGGTTTTGGGGGACTCATGTCCGCTCTACGTCCTTCGAATCACCGCTCGCTAAGGAAGTCGAGGCTTTCTTCGATGGAGAGCGCCTTCTTTGGTGGTTGGAAGCACTGGCTCTGATGAGAAGCCTCAGTGGCTCGGCAGCGACCCTCTCATGTATTGCAGATTGGTTTTCGGTGCGTAGATCAAGCTCATTCTTTTCCCAACAAATTCTTACGAGTAGTGGGGTGGTCGTAGGGTCATGCCGAGTTTACGCATGTTAGTGACGCTATTAGAGACACCCTGCGTTTCGTCCGCACTTTCGCGCCCACCATTATACGCAGCACTCCCCATTTATACCTGTCCGCTGTACCATTCGCTCCAACGCAGTCGAGAATATTTCGCAAGTTCGCCACAAATTTTCCTCACACTCCCCGCATTGTCGCTGGCCACGTCGAAAATTGGCCTCCGATGGAAAAGATAATCCATGCGAATGACTATGTTTACTCGGTTGCAATTTCACCAGACAGAAAACGCATTGCATGTGGTTTATACCGTGGAACGATCCAGGTGTGGGATACGGAAACTGGCGAGGCATTGTGTGCCCCTCTTCAAGGCCACACTAGCCCTGTTGTGTCTGTCGCATTCTCACCGGATGGACATCGCGTTGTTTCAGGTTCATGGGACAAAACAGTCCGGGTGTGGGATGTAGCAACCGGCAAGGCATTAAGTACCCTCCAAGGACACACTGCCGCTGTTAATTCCATCGCAATCTCGCTGGATGGAAATCACATAGTATCGGGCTCAGATGACAAGACGATCAGAGTGTGGGATATGGAGACTGGCGAGGCAGTGGGCACCCCTCTCCAAGGGCACACCGGCTACGTTTTCTCTGTCGCAATCTCGCGAAATGGGCACCATATTGTGTCTGGCTCGTATGACAAAACAGTCCGGGTGTGGGATGTAGCAACCGGCAAGGCATTGGTTACCCTCCAAGGGCACACTGACTGGGTTCGTTCCGTCGCAATCTCACCAGATGGAAAATGCATTGCATCTGGTTCACAAGACAGCACGATTCGAGTGTGGGATATGGAGACTGGTGAGGCATTGCGTGCCCCTCTCCTAGGGCACACAGGCCCTGTTCAGTCTGTTGTATTCTCGCCAAATGAAAATTGCATCGTGTCTGGTTCAGATGACCAGACCATCCGAGTGTGGGATGCGAAGACTGGCGCGGCATTAGGATCCCCTCTTCAAGGCCACACTGCCCCGATCCACTCTATCACAGTCTCATCGGATGGAAGTCGCATAGTCTCTGGTTCAGACGACAAGACGATCCGGGTGTGGGATGCTGACACTATCACGGGCAAGGCATCAGTCGCTACCTTTCAAAGCCACACTGACTCCATCAACTCCGTTGCGATCTCCCCAGATGGACATCGCATCGTGTCCGGTTCAGATGACAAGACAGTTCGAGTGTGGGATATAGAGACTGGCGAGGCATTAGTTGCCCCTCTCGAAGGGCACACCGGATCTGTTTGGTCAGTTGCAATCTCGTTGGACGGGAAGTGCATTGTGTCTGGTTCAGCTGATAAGAGCATTCGTGTGTGGGATATTGGGACTGGCGAGGTTTTGGGTGCGCCTCTCGAAGGCCACACTGGCACGGTCTGCTGTGCTGCAATCTCGCTTGATGGACATCGCATCGTTTCAGGTTCACAGGACGACACAGTCCGGGTGTGGGATGTAGCAACCGGCAAGGCATTTGGTACTCCTCTCCAAGGCCACACTAACTCGGTTCGGTCCGTCGCAATCTCGCTGGATGGAAAACGCATAGTATCTGGTTCAGATGACAGGAGAATCAGGGTGTGGGATATGGAGACTAGCGAGGCAGTGGGCGATCCTCTTAAAGGACATTCTGACTGGGTTCGGTCTGTCGCAGTGTCACCGGATGCAACATTTGTTGTGTCTGGTTCAGATGACGGAACTATCCGTGTGTGGGATATTGGGACTGGCAAAACATTGGGTGCCCCTCTCAAAGGGCATACCGGCTATGTTCGCTCTGTTGCAATCTCACGAAATGGGGACCACATTGCGTCTGGTTCAGATGACACGACGATCCGGCTGTGGGATATGAAGACTGGCCAGGGAGTGGGTCCCGCTTTCCAAGGGCACACCGGAAGTGTTCTGTCTGTCGCAATCTCATCCGACGGCAAGCGCATTGTGTCTGGTTCAGAAGACAAGACCATCCGTGTGTGGGATATAGAGTTCCTTAGCCAGCCCCACCTTTCCAAAGCGCCTGCGATATGCTTTTCATCTAACCCATCCTACGCTCTTCATTCCGCCGCCTCCTTCTTCCACGATTCTTCAACCCCAGTCTCTGTTGCTGCGAACGAGGATGGATGGGTTGTAGGTCCTGACGGACGCCTTCTTCTCTGGATCTCACCCATTTTGCACCCGGCGGTGTATGCCCCAGGCAACATGCTGGTGATACATGATAGTCCCTCACAAATCGACTTGAGTCGTCTCGCTCATGGTATGTCTTGGCACACGTGTCGGGAACAGCAGGCCGCCCTGTCTTCATTATGATACCCTTGTATATCGTGTCACGCCCTACACATGATTCGTACCATACGTGTTTGTCTTGGCCAGAGCTTATCACGTACAAGTCCATTTTCTATAATATTTTCCATGATATAAAGCATAGCTGTACATTATGTTGTCTCCACTATCGCTGCAAGCTTCTACATGCATCACAAATCACATCCTGTCTGACTCTTCCTGTGATCTCGAAGGGGGGGCAGCCGATAATGTTGAATTTCTTGAACTGCAACACGGGACACTGCATGGATCAATGTCTTCAGATCTCGTTTCGACAAGGAGAACAAAAGAACAGATGAACGATAAGAACGAAAAAAATACTCACCCCCACTCAGTGATCCTCCGAGCCCAACAAAGCCGAGATAGATCCTATTGTAAAGAGCGTGAGTAGAACCAAGACGCTCATGATCTTGCATCAGGCGGGAATGATAGATGATGCTAGGAGAGAGATTGCTGCGGTGGTTGGGAAGAGGTAACTGACGCAGTGAAACAAATGATCGCGGCCAATTGAAGGTTGAACTCTATGTTAGACACTCGCACTACACTTTGGTATCATACCATGTTTGCCCAATGCTACCACAGCATGTGTGCTGTGAAGCCAGCTGAGGGTCATGATACTTGAGCGAGGTGGAAGGAAGGAAAGGTGCAAGCATACGGACCTAAGGCTGGAGCTCTCATGATACTGTCCGCGACATTAAAACCTGTCATATACACGTGAAATGCACGAACATTTGAGGATTCCTGCCGCGGCAAATGCTAGAAGCGGTAGTTTGGCTGATTGGTACGGTACCAAGATGGAGCTGAGCCATAAATGCCTTTTCCCCGCAGGTACATGACATAGAGCCGCAGCATAGAGCCCTTTTGATTTGTCATAATTTTTTCGCGTAAGTGCCGATTCCTCGCGAACTTCAATTTAGTTGGATGAGCAACTCGTGTAACTCAGTGCGCACTTTGCCGTCCACGATGGTCGGGAGTAACTCATAGGCTTGATGCGCCGTTCACTAGAGACATCAGCCACCTAAGCTCTCTCAGGTCTTCCAACTCTCCCAGTTCTCCCAGCTCTTCCTACGGGCCCGACAAGCGCGAAGAGCTTGACTCCAACGTTCCTAGCAAACCGGAGTTGCCAAACAGGCGCACGGAGGTCGACTCCAACGGCCCTAGCAAACCTGAGTCGGGAAGCGAGCATGCGGAATTCGACTCCAACGGCCCTAGCAGACCTGAGATGCCAAACAGGCGCACGGAGCTTGACTCCAACGGTCCTAGCAGACCTGAGATGCCAAACAGGCGCATGGAGCTTGACTCAACGGCCCTAGCACGCCTAACTTTCCAGACAAACGCTTCGGGAGTCCTGATCACGCGCGCCTTCACTCTGGCGATCCTGACAAGCCTGATGGTCCTGATGGTCCTAACGGGCTTTTTTAGGCTGATCAAGAAGCGATCTAACCATGTCATTTGTCCGATGGAGGTACGTTGTTCTCCTTCTGCGTTGTTATCCTGCATGACTCTGTACTTTTCAGCTTCAAAATAGAGGGTGTTATAGCGCCGTCGATCACTATGTACTTTGAACATTATTTTTGTTATATGAGCTTTATTGTTATATCTTTATGGATGATACATACACGTTGCTATATATGATTTTGTTGCATAATGCTTATCATTAGGAAATATACATTTTTATGGACTGAGGTCGGATGCATCAAGAACCATGATCACGATTCAACTACTCGAATTGTGCTCATGCACACAAACTAAAACTACAACGGATAGCTGCAGCCATTTGTGTGCCGCAGATCAATTTGATACGCATCCCCCTGAAGATTACCCTGTCAACTACGATGTCGCACTGTTTAACCAACGCTCTTAATGATTGAAACAATAGAATAAGGTATTGACAAAACAAACTTGCCCAGAGTCTTCTCACAATCAATATCTACGGCTCGAGAGTACTATGTAATGACTGTCGAAACCTCTACCCATCGCGACGACCATGGATGCACTCAACCGTGTCAACATATGCTACATTCCAGACAGCGAAAACATTACTTGTAACAAACAGTTAGAACGACAGCATGTAAGATAGAAGTACTTTGTACAGTCGAAGATCCGAATACAAACCATACAATACATGAATAATAGAACGACTTCAAAAAACCGACAGCTACGAGATGAAAATGATACACTAGTGCCACAAAGAATACGTTACAAGCCTTGAACATGTTTGTTCTTTTCGCCGCATTCACGAATGGACTCACTCAGGGAGTGGGTCCAAGCGCGATTGCAGCGCAAGCTGCCATACATGCCCCAAGGGCTGCATTGCAAGCTATAATGACGGGAGGGGCCGCAGGCAATGCGACGCCGAATGTAAATCCGGCTGCAGAGTAGCACGCAACAGCGATTCCGTTGCAGCCTGCTAAAAAAAGTGGAGACAGCTGTACACGATGATCGTGCTCGTTGACCTTACCAGTTTGACAGATAGCATATGCGATTAGGCCTGCGACTACGGGCCCAGCTGTTGCAGCGAGGATAAGGATAGTAGTAATCGATTTGAACTTCATCTTGTGGATAGTTAGCGAGTCAACGGGAGACTCGATTGAATGAGATGGTGAAGAAGAACCTGGTGCGGTGTAACTCGATGCCACTAACGCAGAGTCGAATCATTAGAGCGAGAAGTCAGGAGAGAGTATCGAGTGCGAAGTGATTATATAGTACCCCTATGGAAGCCAATTTCAAAAAGGCGACACCCCTGTCACGCGCACGTCCGAGTCGCTGAAGCGGATTCCGGGTAGCTACGACATAAGTTATCCACCGCAGACTAGTACTCATCATCGATATTGCGGGAACTTGACACTCACGTTGAACTTCTGTCACATCAGAGAAATATTCTAACCAATGCTTCTCGTAAAGGCTGAAATACAGCACAGGGAGGGATCGTTTGCAAGGCTTCAGTCGTTCGAACCACTGTGACTGAGTCTGATTCAGCTGAAAACATGTACAAATAAATAAAGACAGGCCCAAGACTCGGACTCGATCATCTTGAATGGATTTGTCCTTGCAATAAGTATTGTCACTTGTTGGACACCGTTGCCCCGGTATTCGCACCTAAGCGCTAAGCATCGATCGGTGAGGTTTCTTGATAGCCTTTTGCCTGATTAACCTGCTTCGGCTTTCGAGATGACAAGCTATTCATAGTTCAGGCTAACGGGCGCTTATGATAGTAATCCTCATTGCAAACATGTGGACACCACGCCTCCTACTTCCATTCCACCAAACCACGCACATCCACCTATCTTTCTCACTTACTACATCTGCAAAACCACTGAAATGAACGCTTAACTTACGCGCGTTACGGACACTTACGAACGCTTACGACTTCAGTAGCGCACTCATGCGATTGGTGGAGATGCTGAACACCAATATAACGCACTAGCATCTGGCTGATAAAACTCAAGCCTGATTATCTTTCGGTGATAAGATGCGATAGCAATAGTCAATACAATTGATCATGCTAATCTAGCCACGGTCTACGCAAATTCAGTACTAAATGTATGGTAGCTCTCTTTGTCCGCAAAGTTGTTCAAAAAGAAACGCTCGTGGCGTTCCAAACAAGTGGCCGACGAAATATCACTGGCCACTTTCTCGCCGAAACATGGTATGAGTTCAATAGCGTGTGTTACGTCTGTAATTTGCACCACAGCGCCCTGCCTATAACGATTACCAGTATTATCTTGAACGTACGAACGCTCCACGGTCCACATTGAAAGTTCGGGTTGTTCGTCAGGAGAGGCGATAAAGTGGAAGTATTGGACGTAAAGAAGCGGAGTAGAAAGGTATGTTGGAAGGTCTAAGTTGGATCCTCGTCGAATTATTGGCTGGAAAACCAGTCGGACCTGTGCGACACGACTGCCTGGAAGAAGTGATAAAATCAGTACTAAAAACCAGTACAAAAACATACATACTCGTTTGGCCATCATCTCTCATGGTTTCAATGAGAACTGTATCACAGTTGCCGAAGGGGAAATCCTCACTAGGTGGGTAAGCTTGTATCACTCTGCTTGGCATTATGATTCGTGGCTGGAATGCTGAGCGAAGCTGTAGTCGGAATTTGTTCCACGTAGAGAGGCGCCCATATTTGCCGTCCCAGAGGCTATGCTCGCCCATGGACTGGGATGAACGATGCATGAAATCGGTGAGCATGATATCAAAGTCAGGGAGCGAGTATTTTGTGCGAATCTCAACTGGGGACAGAGATTTGTAATCCGGTGTTACATTCAGTTGAAAGGCGGTGAGTGCATCTCCAGAGAGAATGCCTTTGAGGAAGTGGTTGCGGACAGGTCGAGGACCATGGACGGACTTCGCTTCGTCAGGGAGAACTCGGGAAACCCAGGAGAGCGCAGGGTTGGTGGTTATGACATCTTCATCCTCGGCATGTATAGCATTGACTAGTGATGCGCCGCGAGAATGCAACAGCGCAAACAGGTCAAAGATCTCCATTGCTTCTTGCCGGTTCAGGATCCGCACACACTGCAATGCAAAATCTTTGCTTTGCCGACTTGTCCGACTGAACAGATCCTTACAGTGTGTGATGAGCAAGCGCTCCGTCACATCAGCCGAAAACTGCATCAGGGAGCCCAGTCTCTCCACCGTCCCGCAAAAGCTTTGCAGTAGCTCGAGTTTAGGGATGAAAAAATCTTCTTTCGCACCGTTCTTCCCCCTCCTTGCCTCAGCATCAACGATGGCATCCTTGAAGGAGTGGAAATCCGCAAGTGCCTGTGCCATGGACTTCAGTGAGTCAGGTGAATGAACTGGATTTTGTGCGAGGTAGATGAAGTCTATGAGGGCACGAATTGCACGAATGAATCTGGGTGGAGTGGCCCCTGCGATTGACGCGACAATAGTGCGTTGGATATCTCTGTGCTCACGCCCGGTCATTTGCTTAACGTGGGTGACACCTTTCGCAAAGTGGCGTGTCCCAACACGTTTATGCTGAATGGCGAAGCGGGCATCGAGCTCATGCTTGCCCACGGCCTCCTTGACCCAATTGAGCGGATGATCAAAGAAAAACTTATGGCAAGTATGGAGGATTTCAGCAGCAAGGAAGACAGACGGACAGGCGTACTTCCAATCACGCCAAAATGGCATATGAACTCCGGAAAGATAGACGGCTTTAGCCGCTTTCTGGAACTTGTCCAGGTCCCAAGGATCAATTGTTTTGGATATGTCGACAATGAGTTGTAGCGTATGCCGGCCAGTACGAGGGGGGTGGAGTGTGCCATCACCGAATTCCTTTTGTGTTGCCATGGTCAGAGGGGATGCACTTTTACTAGTTGCAGCGATCATACTGGCCTCTGGCAGGTCGCATACATGAGCAATGAGAGGTGTAAAGACATAACGAATATATCGGAAGGGATCCGACATGAAACAGCCTTCTGCTGCTGCGGCCTTGAGATTGGCTAAAATGAGATCCATACATTTGTGCCATAGTCGTGCCTGTAGGATTGTCTGATAGTCCGGATGCACTTTGAACTTGACAATGGGCATATAGCCTACACAGCGCCAAGCTCGTAACGTTGCCTTAGAGCGAACTTCGGAGTCGATATTGCCGATGGTGATGAAGACCGGATGCATCTCGAGCCCACCGGTGACTCGTGTTACAGGAGTTTTATCGGAACCTAATATGATTGGGACTTGAGTTGCGCCCATAGGAAGATGATCCTAGAAAATCCATCAAATTACGACCAGTAGACTGACAGCAAATATACCTGAATTTTCCATGCCATGTCAGCGCTCATATAATCTCCATATTCGCGCTGATCTCCAGCTTGGACGACATGTGGGTCAAATGTCATATGATTAGCAAAAGTTGGATCGCTGAAAAGTTGCTTGACCACATCTAACGCATCGCGCCAAATGAGCTCTATAGGCTGAGATGTCTTGTAACCGGTGAATGCGATTTGAGAGACTTTCCACTCCGTGAAGCAGGGTAGCGTATCCATCCAGCCTATGAGTTGATCCTTCGAAGTGAAAGATGGTCTTTCACGAGTGTCAAACTGTGGGCATAGGATCAGACTTGAAGGTAGGAGCTTAAGTTCACGGTTACCCATGTCAGCTTCAAGAACTTGGCGATCTGAGTTTGAGTAAGATTTTTGACCAAGAACTTCCCCAATTGCCATTCGGCTTCGTCATGAAAAGGGTAGTAAGTGTTTTCCTTACGCCGATATGCATACTCGTCGTCTTCCAGCTTATCGAGCATGTTTTTGCCAGTTCCGAAAATGTATCCAGAGTGTGGATGACAACGACCAGTAGCGGGTATATAGCCAGTCGGATGGTTACCTTGACGAAATGCAGGAGGGAGAGGCAATTCTTGTGGACGTGCATCGGATGGCCAGCAAGTAGACTGAGAATTGAGATGGGCTGTGATTAATTCAATCGTTGGAAAGGCTCCTTGACAGTTGGGACAAAGCCTGTCAAAGTATGAAGGTATGTCTGTTCGTTGAGCAAAAATTGTACGCACATTGTAAGCTTTGCTTTGCGGTATAAAGTTGTATACACTCTGGCAGCACACTGCAAATAATCTTCAAGTCTTTGAAACTCCGCTGACCTGCGCATTTGCTCAGAATCATTAGCAAAGTACTCAGTAATACTCGACTTCTGGATGATGAATACATCCTCTCCTCCATGCTCCCCCCCTCGATCAAGCAGTCCCTCTAATTCTAGCGGAGCTTCTAGCGGTGGAACTCTTGTCGAATCATCAACATATGACCTCGCCAAATATAAAGGCTTATCATCATCCGGAATTCACGTTCTGTCCAAGCAGATAAACTCAGACAAATCCCCCGAATCGATGATCTCTGTGCTTTCTCCAACTGGGTCACACCGTTCTCTCCCCTTTATGGATGAAGTGCCGAGCCCTCCAGATGGCAAAGAGAGCCTATTCTTTAGGCATTCTGATACTCCACCTCCAGGTGCTTCCCCTCGTGCACAGTACCTGCGGGAACGAATGTCCAGGAAACATCAGCCATACCCTCTCCACCCAGCTCCACTAGAGCTTCGGTTTGCAGCTCGTGTAACAGGGAGGGTACGCCAACCAGAATTCACTCCCGAAGAAACTGAACAGGTATTTTTTCTTACAATCGTTCATTCATTCTCATGTTAATTATTGCAAGAATGAACAACTAGTGGAGAGAGGCTTGTCACAATTGAGCCTCGCAACTCTGTACAAGGCATACAAAGCGAAGCTGGCTTCCCGTGAGACTGCGCGCCAACGTCTGTTGACGACAACATGGGAGATTGAAGAGGCCGAGCGCTATACAGCATTCCTTGAAGCACTCCATGTCGAGAGTAAACGGTTCCTGGGGTTAGAGGATGCCAAGTTGGAGAAAATGAGAGAGTGGTTTTCTTCCCGTAACCTGACAGAAGTTGCAGACGATACCAACTACCTTCAAGCTGTCTACGATGACGAATGCGAGATCCTCCGATCTCTATCTACTCAGGCACGACAAGTCTCAAAGATCTTAGGAAAACATTCCGATGATATATTCTCGGCATCCACAGGTGAATCTACCAGCAAATCGCCCTTAAACGTGCTCTCGGTCGTAGAAGATGAGGATGATTTAGATGATTTCTCGGACCTCGAGGCCTGATAAGATCTCCAAACGTGGTATGTACATGCGCATGTGACGGCTGATCTCCCACGCTGATTTCATATCTAGTAGATAGCCCTGCTTCTTTGCCGTTTCGCTGTTTCATCAATTTTTCCCGTCACTTATGATCTTTCGTTTTGTACAGCTTGTACAGTTTGTACGTGTTATTACCTGCATACCAGAATCAAAGTGCCCGTTACATCGATAACCGATGACTTGATTGTTTCCTTCCCCTACTACAATCGTATCTGACTTGCTCGTTCCCCTCTACTAATTCTGCTCGCCAAATGCAAGGTACTGGACGCGGTACCAATACCAAGCGCAAAAGCAAGGCTACCGTCCCAAAACCATCTCGGGGATCAGGGCTTAATCCGTCGGGACAGCCAGCCAACGATCAGCTCAACATTCCCTCAGAACGACTACGAATGCCCGACAATATGTTCGATCCGTATGATCGAGGTGGAGGTGGGCAAGGGAGCCATTGTGAGTGAATTATGAAACTGCGGACTCTCGATGCTGACGAAGACACGCCCGACACTTAAGCTGGTTCGATACCGCCACACTTTACCCTTGGGGACGACGGCAACTTTGACATAGACGCATTGTATGGTCAGGCTGGTAGGTCGCCGATCACACTCAATGATGCCTCAATGCTAACAGCATCAATTCCAGGTAGACAGACGCTGACAGACACTTTGAGGTCAGATCCCTACACAGATGCAGACCTGCCCATGTCGCGATGGACTGGGCATGCGCCAGATCGCGGAGTACATCTAGTGCCGGCATACAAGCCAACTGATCTAACAACAATGCAGAGAGGTGAGATACCTTCATCCGATGTAGTGCATGTGAGTATCGATTCATTTGTTGGATGCACCCTGCTGACGCATTTGACTCTAGACTACAGGGCCTGCAAGGACCGTACGACGTGTGACCCGGCAGGTGTCAATGCCCTCAACACCATATGCGGTTCCACGAACTCTGGTGAGTTCTGATGCGCAAAGCCCTGTCGCCATCGAAGTGCGCGCTGGGCCTTCTGTGATGGAGCCGTCGTCGTCGTCACAGCCTCAAGACATTACGCCTACAAAAGAGGTCCGTCAACAAATCGTATGCAAGGCGAAACATGGGGTTGTTGGTTGGCTTTTCACGAAGTATGCGATGTCGCAAACTGCAGCAGATCGGAAACGCCTCATCAAGAAAGCCATTTTAGATGCAGTCCCAAGAATTTTCTCGTCGACCGGTGAGTTTTTTTATTAGATTCATCCATTACATGCTGCTAACAGGCTTTATAGTTTCATTCAATTCCCTAGTCACTAAAGAACAATATCGTTCTGTATCCCAAGCACTTACAAATGCACGCGGCAAAATTATCGACATTGCTCGCAGCGGTGTACCTCATGCGTACGAGCTATACCGCCCGAGTGGATATACGGAACGGACACCAACTCAATACCGGGTGCATATAGCTACGACACTTACCCGTACAGGCTCGTTGACGGTCATGCACTCGCATCATTTTGATCCGGTATGCGCATTCATTTTCGGTGCAACGAAATGTCTAATTTTCAATTAGGATGGTAACATACATGTTCACAGTCATTTCGACCATTCGTTCATCAAGCACGTCGTGATCCGGTTCATTTGGTATCTTCGACACGAAACCTTCCTTGGCGAATCCCCCCTCACGAAGATCAACTACATCATCGCGATTGCCGTAGCGGCTGTTTACTGTGTACTGCAGGAACAACGGATGCCGATGCCATCCATTGATCCCTTCACAGGTCTGGTCCATTACAACAAATTTGTTGAGGTCATCGCCGTCCTCGATGGTCTTGATGGAGAAGATAAAAAGGCGCTGGAAAGTTTTAAGCTTGATATGCTCGAAGTTGGACCATCGCAGATGCGCACTAATATTGAGGCTGATGATGATGATGATTTACTATACGAGTAGATAACATAGATCAATACAATGATTGTTTTCGATAATCTTGATAACGCATCTTTGCATAAATTGCCTGATATTACCGGCTCAGGGTGTAATATAACTAAAAGTATGCTTTACGAACGCAAACCTGAGCTAGTCCAAAAATGAAATGCTCAAAAGCACTTTAGAGCGAGCGTCGACCAACTCGGCTTTTTAGATGTAGATGGTTGAAAACAATCCTCCTCGCAAGAACCGCTGGAGGCAGCTCAAGCCAAGTCAATCAGACCCTCATTTGGTAGAGGAGAGAGGCAGGACGACAGCCAGTCCCGATGTATGAACTTTCATCTTAGCAACTAAATCATATCTAATCCTTACAGCCGTCCTCTCTCTCGCCTTCGAGGAACGGATCTCATGCACGACGCCCAGGTCCAGTTTGCAAGCTCTTTAGCAAGGTGACCAAGCGCTTCGCTCGAAGCGCTCGACAATCCCCAAACCCTGAACGCACCGCTGCAAGTTCCAGCCTGCAGGACATCCAACCTGTTCAGTCAACTAAGGTATGTGTAATCTAAACTCTGAATGTGCCCCATGTGCTATGATTCGTACCAATCGCTTCTGCTGGATCTCACCCCTCCCACTCTCGAACCAGATTGCAAGGAGTCTTCTAATTCAGGGTTCGTACAAGTAAGTTCGACAAATCAAGTTAGGACCCGTCTCTTTGCACAATGTGCTGACGTCCATACTCAGGTCGAACATCCCGACCCGGAGGTTGTGCGCGAAAGAATCGCCAATGCTAATCAAAGTCTCGCAGGCGCCAGCCACGTCCCAACAATACTCCAAGATACTTCTTCCGCGGCCAACAACCTACCATCTTCTTCTGATACAATCGATACGTTCTCCGTGTTGCTCAAACCCTTGAAGGCATTCAACTCCATCGCCAACGCGATTGCAGATGTACAAACAATCTATCTCTCTTCTGTACGCGACTAACATTCGTGCGCAGGTCCATCCCTACGCGAAGGTCGCACTGAGCATCTTCACTTGCGCATCCAAGGTAGGCCTCTTACTGAATCATCGCCGTTGCAGGTTGACAAAGTTTCGGTAACAGATGATTCTCGATCAGGCAGACCGTGATGTCGCTGTCTCTCTTCTCCTCTCAAAGATATCTGAAGTCTATACTTTTATCACGGAGGAGGAGGAATTGGCTAAGATTCAGTCTATGCTAGCGATATATGGGAAGATAGCGCAGCAGACGCTGGAGTGCGCTGATTTCATCAGCCATTACTCTGAGACGAAGAGCGCCTGTGAGTCGATCCCACCGTTTAGTTCCCCCAGGCTCAATGTTACCTGTTCGTATAGGGATAAGACTTGGCAAGCACGTTTTCGATGAAACGGACACCACCATCGAGAGCTACAATGATGTCCTTGACAGTCTCATGCAGCAATTCCGAGACCGGGCGGCTCGTGATACCGTGGTGGTCGTCCACCATATGGGTACGAGTCGGTTTTCAGGTCTCTTTGCGCCTCATCTGACGTACCACGATCCCTGGCATAGCTGAGAGTCTGGACCTCGTAGGCATGGAGTACGCGACGGGCGCCGGATTAAATACGCCTAAATGTTGTTTGCCAAATACTCGCCAAGACCTTCTAAAGGACATTCAGAACTGGATCAGCAGCACCGAGGAGGGTGCTCCACGGATCTTGTGGTTGTCTGGCACAGCAGGCAAGGGCAAATCGGCTGTCGCCCATACAATAGCCAACTGGTACATCGAACACGGTGGTCTCGGGTCATGCTTCTGCTTCGACCGTACTCGGCAAGCGGACCGCCGTCAAGACAAAATATTCACGACGATCGCAAGCGAATTGGCAGACTGCAACCCCATCGTGCGGCGAGCGTTGGCGCAGGCAGTTCGTGATCACAACGGACTCAAGCGGACTCCAGATATCACAAAACAATGGCAGGAACTAATCATCGGACCCACAAGCATAGCCTCAAAAGCGATCGCTGCACCCTTCCTGATTGTCATCGAGGCATTAGATGAGAGTGGCGAAGCTAATTCTCGGGAACAGATTCTTTGTCTACTGGCCGGCAAATTAAACACTTCCGCTTCACAACTATCCGAACTCCCAGCCAACTTCCGCATCCTTGTCACTTCCCGCCCCCTCGAAGACATTCACAACACTCTGCACGCTGCGCCACATGTTCGCCATATTTCCCTGGATGATATCTCATCTGAGTCCACAGAACTCGACATCGAACTTTATATCTCACACAGGCTGAAAGATTTGCGTCACATTTTCAGCGATGACCACTTCAAGGCGCTCGCTCTGAAATCTGATGGCCTGTTTGAATGGGCTCGTCTCGCCTGTGAGTACATCAAGAGCACGAACATCGTGAGCCGAGGCCCGATGCGCCGTTTCCACGACATTTCCGAAACATCTGCCAAAGGCGTACATCTTCTGGACGAGATGTACCAACGCATCTTGGCAGATATTATGCCAAAGCACATGCATGAGGAGGCGATTCCTATCTTTCGGTCTGTGATGGGTCAAATTCTTGCATCGTCGGAACCACTTCCCATCAATGCGTTGAACACGATGCGAGGGTGTTTCCCATGGGATGATGACCGCTACGACGTAAAGTTGCTCATGGGGCATCTTGGCTCGCTTGTCTCCGGCACCTCAGATTGTGATATTCCCATACGCCCCCTTCACGCATCATTCTATGACTTCCTCACGGACAAATCGCGGAGCCATGACTTCTTTGTTGATGCATCAGCGGCGCATAGAGACCTTGCCTTCGCCTCGCTTCGGGTCATGGACTCGGAGCGCGGGCTTCGCTTCAACATCTGCTCGTTAGAGAATTCGTACTTGCCCAACTCTTCCGTCCCTGATTTGGAGAAACGAGTGAAAGAATCCATCCCGACTGAGCTATCATACTCATGTCGGTTTTGGGGGACTCATGTCCGCTCTACGTCCGTCGAATCACCGCTCGCTAATGAAGTCGAGGCTTTCTTCGATGGAGAGCGCCTTCTTTGGTGGTTGGAAGCACTGGCTCTGATGAGAAGCCTCAGTGGCTCGGCAGCGACCCTCTCATGTATTGCAGATTGGTTTTCGGTGCGTAGCTCAAGCTCATTCTTTTCCCAACAAATTCTTACGAGCAGTGGGGTGGTTGTAGGGTCATGCCGAGTTTACGCATGTCAGTGATGCTATCAGGGATACCCTGCGTTTCGTCCGCACTTTCGCACCCACCATTATACGCAGCACTCCCCATTTATACCTGTCCGCTGTACCATTCGCTCCAACGCAGTCGAGAATATTTCGCAAGTTCGCCGCAAAGTTTCCTCACACTCCCCGCATTGTCGCTGGCCACGTCGAAAATTGGCCTCCGATGGAAAAGATAATCCATGTGAATGACAGTGTTTTGTCGGTTGCAATGTCACCAGACAGAAAACGCATTGCATGTGGTTTATACCGTGGAACGATCCAGGTGTGGGATACGGAGACTGGCGAGGCATTGTGTGCCCCTCTTCAAGGCCACACTAGCCCTGTTGTGTCTGTCGCATTCTCACCGGATGGACATCGGGTTGTTTCAGGTTCATGGGACAAAACAGTCCGGGTGTGGGATGTAGCAACTGGCAAGGCATTAAGTACCTTCCAAGGGCACACTAACTTGGTCCTTTCCGTCGCAATCTCGCTGGATGGAGATCGCATAGTATCGAGCTCAGTTGATAACAGTATCAGAGTGTGGGATATGGAGACTAGCGAGGCAGTGGGCGCCCCTCTCCAAGGACACACCGGCTACGTTCGCTCTGTTGCGATCTCGCGAAATGGGCACCATATTGTGTCCGGTTCAGATGACAAGACGATCCGGGTGTGGGATATGAAGACTGGCCAGGGAGTGGGTACTCCTCTCCAAGGTCATACCGACATTGTTTTGTCTGTTGCAATCTCACCAGATGGAAAGTCCATTGCGTCTGGTTCACAAGACAGCACGATTCGAGTGTGGGATATGGAGACTGGTGAGGCATTGCGTGCCCCTCTCCTAGGGCACACAGGCTCTGTTCAGTCTGTTGTATTCTCGCCAAATGAAAATTGTATCGTGTCTGGTTCAGATGACCAGACCATCCGAGTGTGGGATGCGAAGACTGGCGCGGCATTAGGATCCCCTCTTCAAGGCCACACTGCCTTCATTCAATCTATCACAGTCTCGTCGGATGGAAGTCGCATAGTCTCTGGTTCAGACGACAAGACGATTCGGGTGTGGGATGCCGATACTATTACGGGCAACACAGCAGACGCTACCTTTCAAAGCCACACTGGCTCCATCAACTCCGTCGCAATCTCGCCAGATGGACATCGCATCGTGTCCGGTTCAGAAGACAAGACAGTTCGAGTGTGGGATATAGAGACTGGCAAGGCATTAGTTGCGCCTCTCCAAGGGCACACTGAATCTGTTGAGTCAGTTGCAATCTCGTCGGACGGGAAGTGCATTGTGTCTGGTTCAGCTGATGCGAGCATTCGTGTGTGGGATACTGGGACTGGCGAGGTTTTGGGTGCGCCTCTCGAAGGCCATACTGACACGGTCAACTCTACTGCAATCTCGCCGGATGGACATCGCATTGTTTCAGGTTCACGGGACGCAACAGTCTGGGTGTGGGATGTAGCAACTGGCAAGGCATTTGGTACTCCTCTCAAAGGTCACACTAACTCGGTTCGGTCCGTCGCAATCTGGCTGGATGGAAATCGCATAGTATCTGGTTCAGATGACAGGACAATCAGGGTGTGGGATATGGAGACTAGCGAGGCAGTGGGCGATTCTCTTAAAGGACATTCTGACTGGGTTCGGTCTGTCGCAGTGTCACCGGATGCAAAATATGTTGTGTCTGGTTCAGATGACGGAACTATCCGTGTGTGGGATATGGGGACTGGCATGACATTGGGCACCCCTCTCCAAGGGCACACCGACTGGATTCGCTCAGTCGCAATCTCGCAAAACGGGCACCACATTGTGTCCGGTTCAGATGACAAGACGATTCGGGTGTGGGACATGAAGACTGGCCAGGGAGTGGGTCCCACTTTCCAAGGGCACACCGAAGGTGTTCTGTCTGTCGCAATCCCACCCGACGGCAAGCGCATTGTATCTGGTTCAAAAGACAAGACCATCCGTGTGTGGGATATAGAATTTCTTAACCAGCCCCACCTTTCCAAAGCGCCTGCAATATGCCTTTCATCCAACCCATCCTACGCTCTTCATTCCGTCTCCTCCTTTCTCCAAGATTTCTCACCCTCAGTCTCTGTTGTTGCGGGCGATGATGGATGGGTTGTAGGTCCTGACGGACGCCTTCTTCTCTGGATCCCACTCAATTTTCACCCACTCATATATGTACCAGGCAACACGCTCGTGATACCTAATCATGCCTCGCAGTTTGATTTGAGTCATCTTGCGCATGGGACGTCTTGGCACACGTGTCGGGAACAGGAGGCTGCTTTGTCTTCGTTATGATTCCCTTGTATGTTGTGTCACGCAGTACACGCGATTCGTACCATACGTTTTTGTCTTGGCCAGGACTTATTCAGTTTACTTCCTCACGCACAAGTCCATTTTCGCTAATACACAATGTTTTTCATGATACTCCGATTTGTACTAAAGCACAACCGTACATTATGTTGTCTCTACTATCGCTGTCAGCTTCTACTTGCATCACAAATCACATCCCGTCTCTGACTCCTCTTGTGACCCGGGAAGACAAACAATATAATTGACTGCACATGACCTGCCCTGCTTTTCCCTGCCTAGCAGTCGAGTGAAAACTGGATCGAGGGGAAGATGACAGTATGATACCGTTCAGTGACCCGCATCTATTCAAAATCCTCATGCTTTCATAAAAACCTGTCGGTATTACCCTCACCCAGCGTATCAACATCCTACATCACAGGCACAAAGGTCAAAACTAGAAGCAGCGCAAAATAGGCACTTACATTGATAATTAGCGTCCCCGTCATCCCATCCAAATTCTGACAGCATCTGGATATTGAATTTCTTGAGCTGCAACGCGGGACGCTGCATGGATCAATGTCATCAGATCTCGTTTCGAAAAGCAAGACAGCAGAACAGAACGAAAGAACCGGCGAAGGAAGATGACGAAAAAAATACTCACTCTCACTCAGTGATCCCAATAAAACCGGGATAGAACCTGTTGTAAAGAGCGTGGGCAGAACCAAGACGCTCATAATCGTGCATCAGGCAGGAATGATGGGTGACGCTAGGAGGGAGATTGCTGCGGTGGTCTAGCTAAATATTGGTACGGTACCAGGATGGAGCTGAGCGCTGAGCCATCAATGCCTTTTCCCCGCAGGTACATGTATGACATAGAGCAGCATAGAGCCCTTTTGATTTGTCATAAAAATTTCGCGTAAGTCACCCGAGTCTTCGCAAACTTCAATTGAGTTGGATCAAAGTTGGATGATCAACTCATGCGAGACGGTCCTGTCAACCCTCTGCGATAGTCATCGCCGGTACAGTTCCTGCCAGTGCAATCTCTTCAACCCATGTATAGCGGAACAAGCTGGATCCGATACTTGCGTTTCGGGCCAACATCTACCAACGGGTCATACACGCTCATTAATTTGAAGCCCTGTTACGATGGTTCTTCCCATGTAGGAAGGGATAGTGCACCTTGTTAACCTAATCCTCCAAAGTCAGCTGAACTTCATTTTGGACTTCTATCTCGTGGTCCAAGTCCATTTTCATACTCAGAAATAGGCACGAGATGTGCAGTGCCCGTCGCGATTGATATCAAAACCACTCCTCGACATCTACTCTTTCTCAACTCGACTTTGTTGGCATACGCAGCCCCTTTCCAGGATTAACCTTATGGTTCGAAAATTGACATTTGGGCGTGTCTTCTCGAGATCGAGGGACACCGACCGACCTCCAGCGCCCCCTCATAATCCACCACCACTTTCTCCGATCAGCATCGATTTGCCTCTCTCCCAAGGCAGCAAGTTCAAGGAGGAAGCTGTTTCTGCCATTTTCACGGCTACTGCCCCTACAGAGAGTATTACAGGCTCACTCAGGCCGTACCCCACTCCGAAGCTTCAGAAACGACCTCGCAGGGTCATCACGACTGCAGCTCCTACACACCCTATGTTTTTACATAAATTCTCCCCGATATCTTCCATGGCTAGTTCAACGGCTTCATTTGAGGATTCGTCCCCACTCTCCACAGTATGTTCATATCATTCCTAATGCTGAATTATGCCAAGCGCCAGACCTATTCCTTAGACTCAACAACATCAACAACAACAACAACACATTCCTTCTGGCGTGACTTCGTTCTGCCCAGCCACGCATCCTGCTGAGTCTTTCACAGAAGACTATCGTCTCCAGATCCCGCTCCACCAAAACCCCTACCTCACCGTCCTCGAAAAGACATCTCCTGAACAATTCATACGTTGTCTTCACCTCCTTCGAACGTCTCTCCCCACCAACCTCGATGCGGTGCGTGACATCATGCCAAAACCCAACGGATTCGTGCATACGGTGCTTGAGGCATACAATAACCATCGTGCGCTCATCCTCCGCCCGGACGACATCTGGACCGCGATCCTCATACAGTTCAGCTTCTTCGTGAGCGCAAATGCTGAGCAACTTAGTGCGCACTTTGCAGCCCACGGTCGGGAGGAGCTCATCATCACTGGCGATGGCCATCGTGACACGGCAGATTATACACCCATGGCGCGCCAGATGTTGGACCTTATGCACACGCGTGTAGTGGATCCGATGCTGAGGGATTGGATCATGCCTGAATTTTCAACGACGACGGATGTAGACCGGACAGTGTACGCGATGTCGATGATGGCGACGATGAAAGAGTATTTTCGCTACAAGTTTGTACTACGGTGTGGGATACCGGTTGTGACCCTTCTGGGGGAGAGACATGACTGGGAAGCAATCCTTGAACGACTAGAACGACTAAAAATATACAGCATAGAAACAATAGCGTGGTATCACCTCCTGCGCCCTATCATCTCTCGATTCGTAGCCACCTTCGACGCACCGTCCAGCCCCGAAAACCTCGATTTCTGGTCCAAAGTCGCGCACTACGAGGGAGGCGGGAGCGGGCCGACCTACCTCTCAGGCTGGATCACCGCATTTTGCGTATTCAACGAGCAAGGCATGTGGCAGGGTCCCCCGCTAAATGCTGAGCGCATGCGGGAAGACGCGCCAAAGAAACTGCTTCGTCCTGTAGATCCACGGGTGCTGAGTGCAGCCCAGTTTGCTGCGGTGTACACTTTCCGTGGAGCGTGGCGTCCTTTCCTGGTACTCGACGGGATGCCGTATCCGATCATCGATGATGAATGTGTACCGTGCGGGTACGCTCATCTCGATGTGAAACTGGATGATCATGGACACTTGTTTGATACGGTGATTGTTGCTGGTGCAGTTGGCACACAGATCTGTTCGAATGATAAATCGGAGCTGTTTAAGAACGGGATGCGGGACAGCGTGAGGCCAGTGGTAGGGTATTGGTACTTTATCACCGGGGCAGGGTGATTATAGCGTGGGCTCCTGTGCTGCTCGTACTTGTTCTCTGGTTCTCAGAGCTTTCGTGATGTCTTGTTTTGGACAGTCCCGAGAACGCGCCCTCCGAGAGATATATATTATCTTATGTGGATGTCGTTTATGCTCACTTGTTACGATATAGGAGAGAGGATTACTACGCTGTTCCAGGCTGTTTCTCTCCCAATGTTCGCGGAATATGCACACCACTTTGGATTTGGACGTGCAAATACAATTTATCACTGACCAGGTGCACCCTGCGACGAGATCCCAAGTTTCTATGTACGCGCTTTACACCTGTGTGGGGAGACATTATATTAATTATAAGTGGATACTAATGCACGGATGGGCCTTGCATCTCTCGAACTCAAGTACACAGCTCGGCCCGATTCTTTCGTCCGAATAAGACCCACTACACATTGAAGCAAGCCGGACTCAAATCGGGAAGTTCTTTGTCCACGCAATCATCGATATCCCGGACCGCGAGTGGCCTCGTGTTTGATATCAAAAACGTTTTCAAGTTGCTAAACCCCATGTGGGTTCGCTCGTTGATAAAAACCGAGATCCGGGAAAGAGCTTCACATGCATGTAAGTAAATGAAATCCGTGCTCTGCCTTTTGTGCTAATCTCTGGGCCGGTATAGCAACGTGCGATCACGAGCGCTTGAAATTCACTGGTTCGTACCTTGAGCTTATCGACGCATGGCATACATGGCATGAATTGACCGGGTGGGCTATCAAGATATTCGTCACGTCGAGTATCCCGTCTTTCTTACTGAAGACCTGTTACTAGTTGAAAAGGTGGTTCTGGAATCAACGAGTCCTCAAAGGATGCCCAGTTCTAGCGTGATTTTCCAGCTGAGGTTCGTTATATCGCTCACCGACACGCCATCCTGCGGTTGGAGTGCCCCCTGTGCAAAGGGTGGTAACGCAAGTTTCTAACTTCTCCGTGACAACTTACCGTCGTATCAGGAGGAGATCCGATCTACTTTCCGCTTGACTGCAGAAAACAGAGTAATAGCCATTCCAGATATCCCTCTACGAGGAAGAAGCTCTACTTTTCAATTCCCAACGTCCCGATCTCGCATAAAGAAGACGTTCGCATTGATGTCAGTATGGAAAGAGAACTGATCCAGGACCATTGCATGATCGACAATTTTCAATTGTGAAATTCAAAACATGTACCCGGCGACAAATTGCGTTTTCATCCTAATTTGCGATTTTGTGATAGATCATACATGTGTAATAGACATCCGTGCCCAGAGATTACGAATGAAGCTCTGACGCTGCTCACACAAACAAATCTGTTCGCCCCAACGTCTCCGATATAACACCTACCACCTTCGCTTCAAACTCAAACACGTCCCCACCACGGTATGCCACAAGGTCCTGAGGCATCTCCCTCTGTACTCCGAGCGCCTTCTCGAGGTTTGTCGTGGCGAGCGCGAGGGCCGTTGCGCGATCAATAAAACCATTCGACGTTAGGAGGAACTAGGAATATTATGGTCAGGAAAAATGTCATGAAAAGCAGGGTTCGACTAAACGCACCCAACCGGCTTCGAAACGTGTATTCCGGGCATTGTACTCATCAATAACTCCAATGGCTACATTGACACCTGCCTTCAAAAGCGCAGTGACCAGACTCTCCTGCGTGATCGGCGGGCCAGCAAGTCTATGTGATGGTCAGGTTAGCACCCTTAGTCGCAAATGAGAGTGAAAAAGAAAGATAAGACTAAGAAGAAAAGGCACAAGGGTACTTACATCCTCCGCTGCTCCCAAGTCGACGGGAATGGCTTGCTCTGCGTGACGATCACGCTCACACCTGCCCTCGCAATCTCGTACGCGAGGAGATGAGCCTCAGTTGCCCCTGCGAAGGTCATACGAAGCTCCCTCCCGGAATGAGCCTCGTACTCATCTTTGAGCCGAAGCAGCGTTGCCATTATATCTGCACTCTCAACGTCCACGACGAGCGTGATTTTACCCTTGATTCTAGATATCAGTATTGATTCGATACGGGAGAAGCACAATAAACTAACCTTTCTAACCCTCCTGAGCACCTTGTCTCCACCCTCCCCAAACAACATGTTCCTAAGTGCCGCTATCTGTGTACTTACACCTATCCTTGAAGACATGCTTATGCCCACATGTAATGCGACTTCATCGACAACGCTCGCATTTTTCACGTTCGCATGCGCAGCTCCAGGTGAGAATGCAGTAGATACGCCCTGCAGGAAGGTCCCAGAGGGCGCAGTGATGGCCGTTGTGACGCCACCGCGATAAGCTAGCCTGCAATCCAAAAGGTCAATTCAGAAATGCAGACCCTGGATGAAAATAATACACACAGCAAATTCTGACCACCAAACATGAGCCCGTCTTGTGCTCTCATGATCGTGTCACCCAATATGGCAGGGAGATCCCCATCGAGAGGGTTATAGACGCTTCCATCGTTCGTGCTCGGCTCAAGCCTTATCTCCACGAGCCCCAGCGGAGCACCAAAGCTCGTCAGTCCAGGTGTGATCGTGCCGCCTTCAAGGTCCACGATATCGGCAGCCCCTTGTGCAAAGTCCGAGCATTGACTAACACACACCACTCGGCCATCTTCTACGCCCACCGATCCCACCTTCTCAGAAATACGCGCCACCCCAGTCGAACCCCCACCTCTCATATAAAGCCCCGAGACATTCACAAATAACGCCCCTTTTACGCTCCGAGGTTCAAGAGGGGGAATGCCCTCATGCGCGACAGCTGCCACCTTCTCGGAATCGAAATCAGGCGTGCGTGGGGACGTGGTGGGCCCCTTGGCAACATGGCGGCCGGGATGGGAGAGCTGAGGGATACCATCAATGTAGACCTGAGTGGGCGTTGCAGCAAGTGAAAGCGGATGGGAGGACCAAATCACAACATCTAGTTCCGATTAGACAATTAGACAGATCTTTCATATATTCCGAGCATGACGTACCGGCATCATATCCTGAAATCCAACCGAAACTTAAATTCCTCATTGAACTTATATAGTAGTCTTACATACCTGCTTTCAGCATCCCAATTCGATGGCCCATCCCCATGGCAGTAGCAGGAGTATATGTAACGGAGAGGAGCGCTAGTGCGGGGTTAAGGCCATAATAGTGCGCTTGGGCAGCTTCGTGCAGGAGGTAGCGGGAGTTGACAACCGGGTGGTCAGACTACGAGTACGAGTTAGTTGAAGCGAGATCGAAGCCCCACGACGGAAGTGAGGTGAAGGAGTACTGAAGGCGACATGTACCTTCATAACAACGTCGATTCCATGCTCTGCCAGCACGCGCGGTGCGAACTCCGATCCTCGATATGCCTCGCGCTTCTTCCTTCATGCAAGATCAACCGCATCAGCAGATTTGCAGGAGTCAATCCACATATACGTACCGGAAGTTGGATGCAAAGAGTGCTATGGCAGGCGTGCCACCCTAGTGGAAATGAATGTCATTAGAGGAAGTTGTGAACGGGCACCGAGGAGAGGAAAGACTCACCCAGGTCTTCTTCAGCAAGTCCGGAACAAGGTACGTTTCTCCAGCATGATGGAACGATGCTACTGGGAACTCGAACTCATTCGTAAGCTGTTCATGCGCATATAAATTAGAAAAGAATTATTCTAAGAAAATTTGAACGCACACGGACGATTCCGTCGAGATCAACTGCCTCATAGCAGTGCACGGAGAGCCTCACACGTCCTCGGAGCACGTCGACAAGGGATTCCCATTGCAGGTCTTCAGGAAATGCATTTCCCGCGAGGTCGTCCCAGGAATTAGACTCTGCTTTGGCGCAAAAATCGTCTTGAGCATCGCGTAGCTTTCGGGCACTGTCATAGGCGGCGCGGAAGTTCCATCCAGAGTCAAGGCGCGTCATGCCATAGACACGAGAGGGGTTTTCACCTTATGGGTAAGTGAGCGAGGATAATAACGAGGCGTCTTCTGGGACATACCACATGCATGCCTGTCAGGTATCATCGAACGTAAGGAAGATTTAAAGGTAAATAAGAGAAGATGGAAGGAGTAAGATAACAGACTTCATGTGTCGCCAGCGGGGCGTGAGAGAGTGGTCAAAGTGAGAGCCATTGAGGGTGTAGGGAGGTTCAAGGAGCATGGAAGAAGGCGAACGTTCGGCTGTAGGACGAAGCTTCATTATGAACGCTTGACCACCTAGTAGACAAGGTTTATGATCAGCAATTAGACAATGTGTGTATTGAGACAACTCTGACCGATATCATTTGCGCTTCCAGGGAGAATTTGCGCGGTTGTGACGCCTCCAGCTATGGCGAGTTCGTATGATGCGTCATGGGTGTTCAACCCGTCGATACTGCGCAACCAGGGCAAGATGGGGGCCTTGCGAGAGTTTGTGTCGCTTGCGCCTGCAGGAAATGGTACCTTATAGCTATTGTAGAGTAGCAAATGAACGCACCATTTAGCTCAGGCACGCTACCGACACCAATATGGGAATGCAAATCTACAATCCCAGGGGTCACCCACGCTCCGTGAACATCGACGACCTCCAATTTGCCGTGTTTTGACTCAACCTGCCGAATCAGGGAAAGAGGAACATTCCCGATGGCTTTGATGAGACCACGGTGGATGAGGAGGTCACCATTGAGAACCTCATGGCCGTCATTAGCAGCTGTCCATATAGTCGCGTTGCGTACAAGAACGGGAGGTGTGTTCTCGGAATCTGCGTAGCGGTCACTCTGGGTGCGGTCGTGGAAATTGGGTGGAGGCCCGGGTTTGGAGCGTATGTAGGCACATTTGGAGAGGATCTGAGAGCGACGAGCAAACTCCTGTGGACTGGATTGAAGAAACACCGAAGAGAGAAAGGTCGAGGAATGGAAAGGAACGATGCAGACGAGTGCGATGATAAACAAGACTAGGTAAGCCCAACGTCGAAAAGGAGGGCGGGTCGCCCACGGTGAGCTACCCATTGTGTTAGACGGTGCCAGGCGAACTTGACTTGAGTCTCGTCCGCATCGTAATAAAGTATTACGTTCGTGGGGAACATGTCGGCAGTATTGCGGTTATGAGCCTATCTATAGCTAGCTAGAGGCTTTGAACGAACCGAACTTCCGTAGGGGGGCCGCGAATGACTTGAAATAAAATCAGAGTCAAAAGCGTGACCTATGCACGGTATCGGGTCTGTGTGATTGTTTTCTATAAATAGTACTATTCTGATAAAACCTTCATCAGTACGCGCGAATGACGAGTCGATATCTTATCCACATGATGCATTGCCGCGCTACCGACATCATCCACGTGATTTTGACATGTCTGTTCACTGCGGCTAAAATTTCAGAGCACGCGTTCATCGATACATCCCCTGACTCTCTCTGACTAGAGACACAGTACGGAACCCATTCACCACGACCCGGAGCCAGCAAGGACATATTTCACTGCCGTTCTGTCCCATGGTACCGAAACGCGGCCACGACCGTCTCCGAAAGTATGCTATGCAAGCGACAAGCCTGAGAAGTGCGCAAAAAAGTTAGAAACTATAAGCGTTCTGGTTTCTGAGGTATAGTAAAGGTTAATATGGTGGGCTTCTGTTACCTGTACCCGCATGAGGCCCATGACTGCATGTCGACCTAGCCTTCTCAAGTTCTCGTTGATATCCAGTTGTTCGGCCCTGGCTGATTGGCCACGCACGCGGCACGTCAGATTCAGAGTCCAGACAGGCTAGTGTCCGCATTTTGATTGTAAGCCGGGATAAATTTCAGTGATCTCTTGGTTCAATTTCCGTTTGGATCGCAGAGAGGCCCCACAGAACCACATGTATGGCATCAGGGCGTCTCGGTCGTTACGGTCACCTAATGTGGATACTGAGAGTGCTTCCTGGTGATTCCCGGTTGACTATTAATCTCTTTTATACTGCGTGAACAATAGATCAGGCCCATCCGAACTCACCCACTTGCAACAGTGCAATATGGCAGCTCCGAGCGCTTCAGCAATTTCGAAGTTGCACCCGCAACCAAGCGCAGATGAGGCGACTCTCGCCAAGTTAGGATATAAGCAGGAATTTTGCAGGGAATTCACTCCGCTAGAGGTGCCTGATTTCAGACTCTTCCATGTACGCGACACAAGCTAAAAATTGCAGGTGGCTGGACTTGCATTCACCTATGTTGGAGTGGTTCCTTCTATAGTGTAAGTTGTCACTATGACGCAAGCCAATTTCAAATTGTATCATTAATGATGAAATACCGTTCAGCTCCGTGCTCTTCTATGCAATTCCAAACGGCGGACCTTTCGCGATGGTTTGGGGTGTAAGTTGTCATCACACGTGAAAATTGCTGTTTTGTAACATCTCACGTTTCCTCTGCGCAGTGGGCATTTGCTTGCCCCTTTATCATGTGCACCGGGTTGGCGTTGGCAGAGCTCGCATCAGCAGCACCTACTTCTGGCGGCGTATGTTATCGACGCTGTCGCCGTTCTGCATTTGACTTAACGCAATCTAGCTATACTATTGGACTTACTCTCTCGCTTCTCCACGATGCCGCAACTTTCTGTCGTGGATAGTTGGCTGTGAGTCCTACATTTTGATGCGACATGCAGCCAGTCCTGACATCTGCAGATTCGAACACCATAGAGATGATCACGGGAGTTGGTAAGAAGGTCTTCATTTTTTCAAATAGTCTCCCCCTGATCACGCGTGCTAGCTTCCGTAAACTGGGCTCTTACAATTCAAATCGTCGCAGCAATCACCATTGCCTCCTCTGGCCAGGTATATACGGCTACCAACCTACAGCTCTAGTAAGCTCGTTCTCATGCAGACATGACACTATTTATATTTGGGTGTTATAGTGGTATATACGCAGCTTTGGGTTTGTCACAAGCTGTCCTCGTGAGCCTCGGTACCAAAGTTTTGGCAAGGTTGCAGAGACTATTCACGTTGGTGAATGCATGGTAGGTGTTGTAGAATTCATCCATGATCATAGTTTCAAATCCTTCAATAGCCTTTGCTTCATAATCATCATCGCGCTTCCCATCGCAACGCCACCAGATTATCGAAACACCGCAAATTTCGCGCTAGGAGAATTCACTAACTGTATGTATCATCGTCCAATTAAGCTCGCAGCTCACAATCAGTTGTAGTGGCCGGCTGGCCTTCTGGATTCGCATTTATTTTGAGCTTAATGGCTCCTCTGTATACAATAGGTTAGACCATATTCTCTCGAATCATTGCTCCATGACCATCTTTGATCTACTAGGGGGATACGATGCTAGCGTCCATATGAGCGAAGAGGCCTCAAATGCCACTGTGGCGATACCATGGGCAATAGTAAGTAACATTAAAAACGACCAATTGCTGTATTTATCTCAGTCAGGTCAGTTCCATTATTGTATCAGCCTTCCTTGGTTTGGGTATGTGGAATGACATGTCACTCTGATCTCGGTGACATATTCTGATCCAGGAATCAACATCTCCCTTGCATTTTGCATGGGCACTGATGTCGCCGGCGTCTTAAGCAGCCCTATTGGCCAACCTATGGCACAAATCCTATTCAATTCGCTCGGGCAGCAAAAGGCCCTGGCTATATGGTGTCTCATTATTATAGCGGAGTAAGTTTAGTACCGCGTAGCGTATTCCCAGCCTAACAATAGAGCAGGTACATGGTGGCATCGAACTGCCTCCTAGTCGGCTCTCGTCAAACGTTTGCATTTGCTCGTGATGGAGCCCTGCCTTTTTCACGATATTTGTACCGGATCAATCGCTACACAGGAACACCCGTCAACACAGTTTGGTTCGAAATCATCTGCTCTCTGGCAATCGGACTTTTGTCGTTCGTAAGCACACAAGCCATCGATGCGGTATTCACAATTGCTGTCACCGCGTCGTATATCGCTTACATAACGCCGATCACGAACCGCTTTGTGTTCCAGAATGATTTTAAACCCGGTCCGTTTTATCTGGGGAAACTGGTGGGTCAATCGGCGCAATGTATTCCTGATCTAATATATGTCTGTGCAGAGCTTTCCGGTCTCTGTGATCGCTGTGGTGTGGATGAGCTTCATGAGCTTTGTTTTCTTTTTTCCCGCGACCCCACAAACAACGGTACAGGAGATGAACTATACAGTCGTGGTACTCGGAGGGTTCATGTTTTTGGCGATTTCCTGGTATTATTTCCCGGTGTACGGAGGCGTACATTGGTACACTGGACCCGTATCCAACACACCGGCCATCAGAGACGAAGATTCTATATCGGAGAGGAAGGAACATGATGCTGATATCTATGTTTCAGCGGTGGATGTATAAGTATTGTTCGTATAAGATTGTCGTGAAGTCAATGGTATACAAAAATGATACATATGTAATTAACTAACATACAGTGTGTTGCATACAAACTTAGAGTACGAGTTTTTCAAAATTTGGCCTCGCTGCCTTTACCGGGACTTTGTAAAATTGATCATGGCAAGTTTCACTCCTTGCTACGACGAAGCTGCCTGTAAAACGCTCGACAAACGTCTAGTCCCTCGCTCGTGCCTCGTTACGTAATAGACTGACAATTAAGGAATGAATTTACTGATGACGTGATTTTGACGTGTTACTGATGCGGCCAAATATAAAATTCAAAATGTTCACTGCTAAAACTTCAAAGCACGCGTTCATCCCCTAACTCTCGGTGACTCGACATAGTACGGAACCCATTCACCATGACTCAGAGCCAGCAAAGACATATCTCACTGTCTCATAGTACTGAAATACGGCCACGACCGTCTGCGAAAGCTATGCAAGCCTGAGAAGTTCAAGTGCGCAAAACAGTCAAGAACCAGAACGCTTAGTATTCTGCTGACAGCAGAGGTATGTAAAGGTTACGGTGGGCTGCTGTTACCTGTACCACGCCTGTCCCACATGGGGCCCATGACTGCATGTCGACCTAGCATTCTCGTTTGCTCAACCCTGGCTGATCGACCACGCACGCGGCACGTCAGGTCCAGACAGGCTAGTGTCCGCATTTTGATTGTAAGTCGGGATAAATCTCAGTGATATCTTGGCTCAATTTCCGTTTAGGTCGCAGAGGGGCCCCACAGAACCACATGTATGGCATCAGAACGTCTCGGTCGTTATGGTCACCTAAGGTGGATACTGAGAGTGCTTCCTGGTGATTCGCGGTCGACTATCAATCTCTTTTATACTGCGTGGCCAATGCCATAAATCAGGCTCATCCAAAATCACCCACTTGCAACAGTGCAATATGGCAGCTCCGAGCGCTTCAGCGATTTCGACGTTGCACCCGCAAGCAAGTGCAGATGAGGCGACTCTCGCCAAGCTAGGATATAAGCAGGAATTTCGCAGGGAATTCACTCCGCTAGAGGTGAACTTGATTTCAGACTCTTCTATGTACGCGACACAAGCTAACAATTGCAGGTGGCTGGACTTGCATTCAGCTTTGTTGGAGTGGTTCCTTCTATAGCGTAAGCTGTCACTATGGCGCAAGCCAATCGAAATTATATATCAATGACGAAAAATTGTTCAGCTCCGTGCTCTTCTATGCAATACCAAACGGTGGGCCTGTCGCGATGGTTTGGGGTGTAAGCTTTCATCACACGTGGAGATTGCTGTTTTGTAACGTCTCACGTTTCCTCTGCGCAGTGGGCATTTGCTTGCCCCTTTATTATGTGCACCGGGTTGGCGTTGGCAGAGCTCGCATCAGCAGCACCTACTTCTGGCGGCGTACGTCATCGACACTGTCACTGTTTCACACTTGACTCAACATAATCTAGCTATACTATTGGACTTACTCTCTCGCTTCTCCACGATGCCGCAATTTTCTGTCGTGGATAGTTGGCTGTAAGTCCTACATTTTGACGCGACATGCAGCCAGTTCTGACATCTGCAGATTCGAATACCATAGAGATGATCACGGGAGTTGGTAAGACGGGCTTCATTTTTTCAACAGTCTCCCCCTGATCACGTGTGCTAGCTTCCGTAAACTGGGCCTGTGCGATTCAAATTACTGCAGCAATCAGTATCGCCTCCTCTGGCCAGACATATACGACTACCAACCAGCAGCTCTAGTAAGCTCATTCCCATACAGACACGACACTCCTCATATTGGTTTTTATAGTGGTATATACGCAGCTTTGGGTTTGTCACAAGCTGTCCTCGTGAGTTTCGGTACCAAAGTTTTGGCAAGGTTGCAGAGACTATTCACGTTGGTGAATGCATGGTAGGTGTTGTGGAGTTGGTCCACGATCATTGTTTCAAATCCTCCAATAGCCTTTGCTTCATAATCATCATTGCGCTTCCGATCGCAACGCCACCGGATTATCGAAACAGCGCGAATTTTGCGCTAGGGGGTTTCACTAACTGTATGTTTCATCGTCAAATTACGCTCGTAGCTCACAATTAGTTGTAGTGGCCGGCTGGCCATCCGGATTCGCATTTATTTTGAGCTTGATGGCTCCTCTGTATACAATAGGTTAGACCATATTCTCTCGAATCATTGTTCCATGACCATCTTTAACCCACCAGGGGGTTATGATGCTAGCGTTCACATGAGCGAGGAGGCCTCAAATGCCGCTATGGCGATACCATGGGCAATAGTAAGTGACATTAAAAATGACCAATTGCTGTATTTATCTCAGTCAGGTCAGTTCCATTATTGTATCAGCCGTCCTTGGTTTGGGTATGTGGAATGAATGACATGCCATTTTGATCTTGATGACACATTCTAATATAGGAGTCAACATCTCCCTTGCATTTTGCATGGGCACTGATGTCGGCAGCGTCTTCAATAGCCCTATTGGCCAGCCTATGGCACAAATCCTATTCAATTCGCTCGGGCAGCAAAAGGCCCTGGCTCTATGGTGTCTCGTTATTATAGCGGAGTAAGTTTAGTACCGCGTAGCGTATTTCCAGCCTAACCATAGAGCAGGTACATGGTGGCATCAAACTGCCTCCTGGTCGGTTCTCGTCAAACATTTGCATTTGCTCGTGATGGAGCCCTGCCTTTTTCACGATATTTGTACCGGATCAATCGCTACACAGGAACACCCGTCAACACTGTTTGGTTCGAAATCATCTGCTCTCTGGCAATCGGACTTTTGTCGTTCGTAAGCACCCAAGCCATCGATGCGGTATTCACAATTGCTATCACTGCGTCGTATATTGCCTTTATAACGCCGATCACGAACCGCTTTGTGTTCCAGAATGATTTTAAACCCGGTCCGTTTTATCTGGGGAAACTGGTGGGTCAATCGGCGCAATGTATTCCTGATCTAATATATGTCTGTGCAGAGCTTTCCGGTCTCTGTGATCGCTGTGGTGTGGATGAGCTTCATGAGCTTTGTTTTCTTTTTTCCCGCGACCCCGCAAACAACGGCACAGGAGATGAACTATACAGTCGTGGTACTTGGAGGCTTCATGTTTCTAGCGATTTCCTGGTATTATCTTCCGGTGTACGGAGGCGTACATTGGTACACTGGACCCATATCTAACTATACGCCGGCCATCAGAGGTGAAAACAAAGACGAAGATTCTATATCGGAGAGGAAGGAACATGATGCCGATATCTATGTTTCAGTGGTGGATGTATAAGTAGTGTTCGTGTAGACTGGTGCCAGTAGAGATGTTCAGGATATTGGATTAAAGCGTGTATATTGACTAAATACTACAACGAAAACTTTTGTACGTGTCCTTGAAATATACGTCGAAATACCAAATGAGCTTAATCAATACCATCACAAAAGTGCGAATAAATAAAAGCAAACTCCCCTGCTCCTTGGAGAGTACTAGAGAACCGTCAACTTCACCGAGCATCACACACTATTGCCAGTCGATATATGCACACGCTCTTGGAAAGCGATCGAGCTCATGCCGGTTGCTGCATCGGAGTAGGCCACGAGCTCAGCATGATACTTTCGAACGCTAAGAATCAGGCGTGATCCCAGCACATAAATCTGCCCGATTAAGAATATTTGAACAGATCCAGAATAAATCTGAACTTCCAGGGAATTTTGGTCCTATAGAAATGATGAGCCATGATCGCATGCAGAGGTCAGTAAAAGATTGACATACTACCGTTGAGAGTGCTGGAGAGAAACCATATACGAGCTGGAAGCAAGAAATAGCAAGAAAGCTACCGCCGCCACACCTTCAGTAAGAGTAATTAGTTATAATCACACCATAAGCTCACCTAACAAAGTAGACCACGTGGGTTTTCACCAATACCGTGAAACAGTCCCCGGTAATACTTCCTGTCGAATATTGTCGCAATTCGCTGAAGTGTTTCACAGCAATCCAGATTGCGAGACATAGTGTGAGGACCTCTCACACCGTTCCGAGTATCCAAATAATGAGATCCAGACGCAAGCCACCTTCTCCAAAGTCAAAAGAGCACTGATGAGTGCCAGAAAGAATAAATTCCTCTAGTGCTCATCGATGAGCACTATGCACATTTATCTTTATCCGCAATTAAGCGTACCTCCTGAAAGATATAGGTTTATCATTATAGCGGCCACTCCGTTAAAAATGTTGTCAGCCAGGAAGACGACACTGAGAAATATCAGGATCTTTCTGGATCGTTGATACATGGCATATAACCGAGTGATCGTGATGACTTGCAGCATGATTCAAGTCAAGGAAATAACTGTCGCAAGTGCCAAGCTCACCCCCCAATATTGGAAATACCAAACCACCGACCTAATACTGTACGATGTACGAAATAACGCCTAACGAATTCAGTCAGTGACAAGCCTCGGGTAGCACACACTCCAGAATGGACTCACATCTGTGGCAGTATAGTGTAGCAGTCATTAGTGAACTAAGAAGTTAGTAAAGAATCATACTGACCCCTACAGGACACCACGGTCAATCGAAGGGGGATGGTAGGTATCTGTGCAGGAAACTCACTGTATCTGTTAGCGAGATGGTTGGAAGACAGACTGTATGCCGTTGGTTAGGAGAAGCGAAGGCAGCAAATATACCAGGGAGACATACTCAACATACCCACACTGATTATGAGAGATAGACAATCAATACGACATTGATTATTTGACCTTCCGAACATAGGCAGTACATAAGATTCCGAGGTAACGCACCTAGGATACGTTTAAGTCAGCATAGCATGGAAACTACAACAATAAGCCGCATACACCGAGATATAGAACTGTCATTAGGTACCAGCGTTGCACCTGGAATTAATTGTACATTCATGTGTGTTCCTCTGACATGATACTCCACTCACCCAGATCAGTTCGACCTAGTATAAAACCATTGTTAGCGAGATGTCCGCCCCAGCGATAGCATTGACATACCTCCTGTCCGAACGAAAGTGCTGAAATAGTTCTAGGATATCAGCAGTCCTTTAATATCGTCATGCTCACCTCAATCATATGTTACTTCAATAAAAATGGCAACTGCAAAACCGCAGCTAAGGTTAGAATGAGTCAGCTTCAACATTCAACTGCTTTCCACGAACCTATAAGATAACTGGAATCACGATATCCGTTTATGATCGGCCACAAAGTGGGATCGTTTAAGACTATGGTCATATTGGGAGAGGATGAGTGTGAGTGAGAAGCAAACTTGGTGGACGTATGGCAATGAGAGTGGCGGCGATATACCATAATCATGTGCTTTATTATAATTAGCAAAATGAGGTCGAGAGATTATATCCGTTCCTGCAGTGCACATTAGCCAAAGTGAGTATTTTCGTATGAAGTGCGTATGTGCACAGCACTAGTGTACTCTGCCTCCATCATCGGACTTTGTATCACATGCCAAAAATGGCATTAACTTCAGTTATTTCTTCAAGCGTTTGGTTCAATATTTGTTTGGATCGCAGACCAAGAACCACAGAACCACATGTATGCATCAGGGAATCTCAGTCGTCACGGTAATGTGGATACTGAGGGTGCCGGTGATTCCCCGTTGACTATCAACCTCTTTTAATACTGCACGATTAGTGGTTCAGGCTGAGTCGAAATCACCCACTTGCAACGGTGCAATATGACAACTCCGGAGCTTCAGCGATTTCCAAGTTGCACCCGCAACCAGATGCAGATGAAACGACTCTCGCCAAGCTAGGATTCAAGCAGGAGTTTTACAGGGAATTCACTCCGCTAGAGGTGAGCTTGATTTCAGACTCTTCCGTGTACGTGACACAAGCTAACAATTGCAAGTGGCTGGACTTGCATTCAGCTTTGTTGGAGTAGCTCCTTCAATAGCGTAAGCCATTGCTATGATGCAAGCCAATTGAAATCCCATCGCTAATGATAACAATTCGTTCAGTTCTGTGCTCTTCTATGCAATACCAAACGGTGGGCCTTTCGCGATGGTTTGGGGTGTAAGCTTTCATCACACGTGAGGATTCCTACATCTCACTTTCCCTCTGCGCAATGGGCATTTGCTTGCCCCTTTATCATGTGCATTGGGATGGCGATGGCAGAGCTCGCATCACCAGCACCTACTTCTGGCGGCGTATGTTATCGACGCTGTCGCTATTTCACGCATGACTCAACACAATCTAGCTATACTATTGGACTTACTCTCTTGCCTCTCCACGATGCCGCAATTTTCTGTCGTGGATAGTTGGCTGTAAGTCCTGCATTTTGATGTGACATGCAGTCAGTCCTAACTCATCTGCAGATTCGAATACCACAGGGATTATCACGGGAGTTGGTAAGACGGATTTCGTTTGAAGAGGTTCATAAGTCCTGTCTCTCATTCAATCAATGAAAGGCAGGATGACGGCAAGAACGAAGGCGAAGGCATCGATGAAGTTCATCAGTCCTTTGTCTCTCATTTGATCGATGAAAGGGAGGACGACAAGGGCGGTGATGGTGATGACGGCGGAGTCGAAGGCGAGGTCATTGACAATGATGTTCAAAAGAGAAGTAAGTCATTACAGGCCTAGTAGATCACTATGTATAACACCTGTCACCAGAGGCTTTTGTTTACCATCTCAAGGACGAGAAGCGCTACAACTAGGCAATATATCCGAGAGGTACTGGTTTTTCCTCTTGCATTACTACTATGAAGTCTTATCGCTGTTTGTTCAGCTTTCGAATTAGGAAAGGGTTGCGAGAAGGCGTATTAAGTTTCATACATCATATAGCTACAGTATCGGGATGCAGCCTAGCTCGCATGAGAGTAGGCAATAAGCTTGATGTCTTGACTTGCACAAGTATTTGTTGACAGTGACGTGTTCAAATGCGGTCACATGCAGCGCGTTTTCCTACTCCTGAAGGCTGTACGCTAAGGATCAACAATGAGTTGGTTCGGCGGTGCTTTGCTAATATTCACCACGAGCAAGTCGCATCCAACAAATTTACGCATAAACTCTCATAATTCTTGTTCGCACAGGAGTCTCCCATAGTACGCAACCACTTTTTTCGCCGTTCAGGCCCAGGTCCTAGGTGCAGCGCCTTTGACGACCGTGGAACAACCCAGCACGCATCATTTGCGTCACCATACGGGGTTGCTTTTCAAGTTATACCTATGGAGCACTTTAAGTGTCAATCTCATACTCTTGGAATGATCTGTACTCGCACCGTCGTCTATCATCCACTCTGCCAACAAACACACATATGGAGGCCATCTCTCAGATGACTAGCACACGAAGTAGAACAGAATGTTAAAAGTACGTCCCACGCGGCGTCAAGACTGAATATTTATGGATGTCAAATAGGAAACATTGATTGTTGATTGAGATAACGAGAAACTTGCAATTGGACCGGTCGTAGCACTATGTACCATCTTGCGCGTCACGGATCGTTGCAAAACCCCTTTTTAGTTTCCTGCACTCACACTCCAATGCTGACTCCCACTCTCAGCGCAGCAGGAATTAATAGCCGCAATGCTTAACGGATCAAACACACTGGCCACCCGATACCGCAGGCCCATTCCAACTCCAGATATACTTTAGGCCTTCGTCTTCCTTTTTGCATGTTACCCCACCCGAGTGGGAGACTGCATAGCAGAGAGTTCATACCGTAAAAACCACCCACACATCATCACAGTACTAGATAAAATAGATCACAATGCCAAAAATAGTTGGTTCTATATTCAGTGATTATGCCTCGCCGATCAGCTGAGGACCGCAGCATACATTATGCAGGAACGCTAACTCACCTCAGGTGCCGTGTACAATTTGACATAGCGACCCGCGACCCTTTTCCTTCGTGGCCTCTTTGCGCCGTTCCCTTTCAGATTTGCAAGTGTAGACGATTGATGTTATTCTGGTACCTCTATGCGGTGCGGTTGAACGCATCTTAATTAAGCTCTCTCCATGCGGAACGCAAGATACAGGGTGCATGTATTTGTAGCTAAGTGCTGATGATACGGACGAACGGCACGAATGGCTGTCGATCAGCTCGGACATCACCTCTGCATTACGAATGAGGGCTATTTACTATCTATCGTGTCTGACCTATTACGAATCTACAAATCGTATTTGAAAAATGTCTTGTTCAATGTCCTTCAGAACAAACGGAGGCATAAACTAAAACTATTAATCAACAGGAGGGAGAGGGAAATTTTGCTGAGGAATGCTATTGTATATCGGACAGAGCTGCCTCGAAGCATCTAACGCTGATCGTCAGACCCGGTCTAGTTCATAATGCTCGGTGCTTACTATTGAGAGGCTGTGAAGCCGCCACATCTTCAGGAGCCTCTGCGAATACTATAGCCAGTCCGCTACGGATCCAATGATTAATTCAAATCCAGGCTCAGTGAAAGGAGCAACTCACGCGGATAGATGCCAATCGATATGGCTTCACAAAGACAAAATGTTATTACGAGCTAAAAAGACATGAAGAGAACACTTACCAATGCAAAAACCAAGGTCCAGGGTTGTCGGTGATGAACCGGATAGTTACACGATCACCGGTGTTGCCAGTGTTCACTGTATCACGCATGACAGGATCGATGTAGTTATAAGCAGTACTTCCAACACCCCTGATAACAGCAAAACTGTGCTACAAACCAATTATGATTAGTCTATTGAGTGTATGTAGATGACATGCCAAGAAGTACCCCATGAAGATGGAATGGATGCTGTAAAGACATGTCAGCCAAGGACATACATGTCATTTTGAAATGGACTCACAGGACCCCCAGGGGAATTATCTGGATTGAACGTAAGTTCGATAACCTTATTCCGTGGCAGAGTGTACACGGAGCCGTTGGGCGCAAGATCCGCAGCCGTCATAGCACCGCTCAGTAACTGTAATAGGACAGGGACACTAGGAGAAGTATACTGGATGTTATTGATGAGGAAGTTGAAATTGGACAGGTTTTTCCCAAGAACAAGGTCAAGTTTGACGTCCGGTTCTTGCAGTAAACGAGGCGAAGGCGGAGTTAGGGGGTGTAGGCTAGTCTCATTCAGAGTATCCCAGTCTGAGTTTGTCATGTTCTGGGGGTCTGCGTCGGGAGCGCCTGCATATCGAAAGATAGCCGTGGCATTTGTCCCCGCATCGGGATCGGCATGCACCCAATAGTTGTCGACAGGCTGGTTTGTCTCGAGAATGAAGGAGTATCGTTGCGCAGCGTAGATCTGGATAGAGTCCACTACGAGCGGCTCGACGTATTGACCATCGACTTCAATGATGGTAAGATTATGGCTGTCGATCGAGAAAATGTAGTTGGGCTTGCACGCCATGTTCAACAAGCGAAAACGATATCGCTTTCCTGGCTGAACGTTGATGACGGCGAGAGGCACATCTGGCCCTCCATCATAACGCCCGACACCGTTGATAAGCACCGAATCGGCGATTACTTGTCTCTGTACTAGAGGCGATGGCAAGTTATACCTACAAAGCAAGCCGAGTCAATAAGAGAAAAAGGTGCATAAGCCTTTTCTTTTCTTACCAGTCCATCAATGTGATGATGCTAGACTCTTTACTCAAATGTGAGAAACGCAACTTTGTTTCGTCGAACGTACTCACCATCATCAATATCATACAATGAACTGTATGGGTCGTTTGGATTGTAGATGATCAGCGGACCTCGTAGACCATCGCAGTATTGGACCTGAATTGAAATCAGTTTCCGACACCATGAATAAAAATCGAAGCACGCACTCCATAATGAGAGTGGTACCAGTACGTTCCCACTTGGTCGGTAGCATTGAAGTCGTACAAGAAAGAGTGTCCCGGAGCGATCGGACACTGCGTGACAAATGACACGCCGTCCATTTGGTTGCTATGATGCTGGAATAGCCCATGCCAGTGCTGTTTGCGATAGACATCATTGTGAGCTCCTACATGCATTTATCGGCTGGTACTTACGATACTGGTACTCGTTAGCATCGAATCGTTAGTCAATTGGTTTGTGACGTTGATCTTGAACGTGTCTCCCTAAATACACATGAGGTCAACCAAGAGTTTGCGCACGCAAAGCAAACGCTACCTTCTGAGCTACAATAGTGGGCCCGGGATGAGTGCCACCGGCAAGAACCCCTCTGCAATGCAGTCAGTAATCAAATCGGTCGAAAAGTAAGCAAACACTGACGATCTGGTGAACCCGTCTGGGGATACAATGCCATTGGCAATGACGAGGTCAGAAACTGGGCCAATAGTCACGGCACGACCCTGGAGGCATGCCAGAAGGCATATGAATACATAGAGTTGGAACATGACTCGACACTCGAGTCAATAGGAGGAGGATGATGAGCGAAATACATGGTATCCTTCAGCTTAAGTAGTGCTCCTGATATCACCCCCTGGATCAGAGAATTGGTCTACATATCTTCCGATTCCGAAATAATCGACTATGAGGCAGTAATCCCCTGTACTGGTACGTCCCAGCAGATTCCCACCTATAGGTCTCCACAGATCAACTCGAATGCATTACGGACTTTGTAGAATGGAAAATTTGATTACCTGTCAAAGGCACTCTCCGTTAGCGATACGAGCTCTGAAGCTGGGTAGCATCCAAAAGGGACTTGGCGGCTGACCGGAGTACCTGAACGCGCTTTCATGTCTTCCGTACGTTTTGTGGATGTCGTTGGCCGGGGGCGTTGCAACGGATCACCTGAATAAGCATCTATGATTCGAGACGCAGCTAGGCTGTCATGTCAATTACACCTACCGCCTTCAAACCTATTTTGGGCATGCAGGACACGACGGATCGCCTTGTATAATGCAATAGGATCCAATCATTAGCCAAGCGATACTGGTAGTAGAACATTTACATTTACATCAAGCCTCGGCAGAGTTGTCAAAATACCCACGACGACAGATCTTCAAGACTTGGCCCCAGGCGCTGTAGCGATAAATTTGACAGTTGCCGAGTTCAAGACTGGTATGGAGATGGATCTGTTTATAAGCGGAGATCTTTGGTGCCGCAGCCACGTTGCATAGCTAGTAGTTGCCCAGTAAGTTCCCGCGCCATATCACCTGTTACCGTGTAGAATGAACACCCGACAAACTGATGCAGTCGAAGATTAATCTAATTATACCTCCGCAGCTAAACACATACTGCAATCCGACAGTATGTTATTGTTGTAATTTGATACGTTGGACCGCATTGCGGCGACGTCTTGGAGCTATCAAGTGCCTGTATAGGCACATGGACATTATCCGTCCAAGGTTATTGAATCATGATGGCTGCTGAGCTCAGGTGACAGGTTTGCGACCTTCTGGACCGCTATCAGGTGTTGCTGTGATTCCGCAGGTGCAGTTGATTTGAAAACGGAGGCTATAATTAATGTCATCGGTATACATATAGAACCACGAGGTTATATTAGTCCAATCTTTAACCACTGTCGACAACATGGTATGTGTGCGACATTCAAGTTGAATTCATGCCCTTACATCCTGTGGAGCAACAGAGAAACTGCTCACAACAGGTAAATGCATGCCCGCAAATGAAGAATTCAGATTCACATTACCTTGAGGAACCTGGTCGAGTGGTAGCATCAACGGTACAATGGGCAAGCCTCTCCAACACCTCTGTCATCATCAGTCGTTTTTCGGGTCTTCGTCCATAAGTTGCCACGAAATTTCGAGTGAGGGTATCGCGATCCGTGGATGGGCGACACTTGTCGCACAGCGCCTCTAATGTCTTTCCACAGGACCACAAGTCCGCACGGATCGCACTGTAGAAACCATTACCAGCGGCTACCTCGGGGGCGATATATTCGGGAGTGCCCACGACGCTACGGAACCTATGTTCGACACCCTTGACTCGCAAGGACCTGTTGAAGTCGATGACAGTCAGACGGCCACCGTTGACGGGGATTGAGGCTCCTCGTCAGCATCACCCTCAACTACTGGGAATGGGTGAGCTAATGATCAACAGATATGCTGACGTAACTCGCCCTCCTGAGGCTTGATCACGATGTAGACATAACTATCTGATAAGGATTGTGCCAGAGTCCGCAATGACTGCACAGGGTGCACCTTTTGCCAATTGCTCTCATCCAGGCACTCTAGAATGATGTCGGCAGGGGTTCGGTCATCAGGAAGGTGCACGGGATTTTTGAGCTGGTAGTAGTCGCATTGATCAAATGAGATTCTACCCAAAATACGACGTGCATCAGCCGATTCGGATTTGAGGTACGCAAAGGTATCCTGGATCCGAGCGTTATCGGAAGTTGTAACACGGTACAACTCGGTGTCGAGGACGACGAGGAATGTGTGGACCATCGCCAGACTCAACTGTGGGAGACGCGATAAGTCAATTAGATGTAGAGATATATCAATATGCGAGCACGAACTTGTTTAGGTAATGAACGATGACTGCGTAGCTGCAGAGGGAGACAAAGGAGATCAAAGGGCAGTCACAACTATAGGTGTGGCGCGCATAGTAGGACCTAGCTGAGTCACACAATCTTTGGAAGCCGAAGATGCGTTTAACTTGTGTTCGTCTGCGCCCGCATCTTCAAAAGGTCAAATCTGCAATAACACATCAACTGTATATCAAATACTGCGAGGAAATGACTTACTGCAACTTGACTGCGACGGGCTGAAGTTCACGAGTCCTTTGAAGCTGTGCTTGCCCAGGGACTCGGCCAGAGAAGCCACGCGTGCAAGCTGTCGGTGAGACGTTACTACGAACATCAAAATGGTAAGCACGTGGCGTTTGGTGGACATCATTTGGGACACGGCGAGCTGGTTGTCGATGACTAGGACTCGCAGCAGCCGGCACCAAATGTTGTACAGATCAGTGCTGTCTGTGAGTCAGAAAGACCGGCCGGTGCAGCTTAGATTCGCACGTTATAATATCAACCGAAATTAAAGTTCACGCCCAACGCGTACGGTTTCTTGATTTCTATCATACACGATCATTTACTAGCTAGCGTGCGGAGCTTACTAGTTGTAGGAAACATCGTACAGCCGCGGCATGGGCAAGATCCTATAAGCCAGTGTCAGCCATCCAATTCACCAACAGGATCGCAAGTTATTCTTTCTTAGGCAAACAACACACAGTGATTGTATGTTATTCTCTCGAGATGGAAGTCACTTGATGTACGGCCGTGATTGTGGATAGTCACAGGTATCAGGTCATATGTGTCTTTGTCAGGCCCTGCCATCGCCAACTTGACGATCGATCAACCTATGGTGTACCGACCTTATCAATTCTCGACCTCATTCCAAATCCTCTCGTCCGTTGTCTACGCTACCGCACTGGTAGGTCTCCTTCCCCATCAAAACCATATTACTCATCTAGTGACCTAAAACCAATTCCGTCCGACCTGGCAGACGATAATGAGCACCACTCCCGTCAACCCGTTACCCACATTCGTCCTTCCTCCATCACATCTTCTCAGCTCCTCCACACAATATGGGGCGTAGCTATTTTGACGCGGTCGTGACGCGCATGTGACGCGGCACTGACGCGGCACTGACGAGCCTTGACGCGGCCACTGACGCGCCATTCCTATATTCTACATTCAACTTCCAGATCAAGTTGGATGAGTTCACGACCATTCTTTTGTTATTTTAGTTGCCTCAGAGCCATGTACAACTAGGTATACATAACTACCACAAAGGCACGATGCATTGAGTTGTCCCATGATACCAGCCCGGCGGGTCTGCGGACGTGTGACTACCTCACAGGTAGGTTCATCGCAAGTAATGACACCCAGGCAAACACGTCTCGTCTTTTTACCTTGCGACCACACAAGTGCTGACTCTGACCCCCTCTTGTCTCCTCCTGGCTGACAAGCCCAATGTTCACTAAGATTGTCAGTTCTTAATACCTCCTCCCATGTTAATAACCTTTCAAAGTCACTGTCCGGCCATGGGTCCCATAACTCATCTCCACCGCCAGATTTGGGACGTAGGGAATTGGAAGATTGATCCGGACCACGGCGTTGATTTGTTCGGGCTGCAGAAGGACTAACACTTCGGGCACGCCGGCGTGGTATAGACTTTGTGTCCGTGCAGAGTTCGAATAACTCCTGTGAGTGGTGTTTCATGTGTTGAGGGAGGGGTGGTGGATTTGGGACGGAGTGTGCAGGGTCATGTGATGGCTGAGCGGTCTGCACGGAGGCCGGAAGATAAGCTATTACATTGCCTGTTCTATTTGTCAAATCTGAGTTCACAAGGAGAATATGTCGGATGACGCACCTGAACGGTCATAGCAGGGTATGAGGTCCCCAAAACTCAGCAGCGGACCCGGCCGATCTGGATCATTTTGATTCTGTCTCGTTGGGATAGAAAAAGTTGAATATATGTTTGATTAATTGCTAAAAGATGATTATAACAAGTTTACTCCGTATTTTAAAGAACTCACAAAGGCCATGATACGATTCACAAAAGCGCGATAATAAGGGTTGTTTCTCGAGCCCAGAGGAGACAACGAAAGAATGCTTAGTAAAATAAATTTATTACTGCCTATGGACAATTACAGTGTACGACGTCTAATTCTGTCAGGATGAAAAGGAACACTGTTAGAATATCAATTATTATGACAGATGTAAAGTAAAATATACCTAAGTTATACGGACAGTGTGACAGTTGAGGTGGTGAGGTTTGACGCGGCATGAATGAAGTTTGACGCGGCAGTGACGCGGCGTGACGCGCGGGTGACGCGGCAGTGACGAGGTTTGACGCGGCGGTGACAAGGTTTGACGCGGCATGGAGGAGGTTTGACGCGGCAACTGACGCGGTATGTGCTATGGTTGACGCGGCACTGTAGTAGGCCTTGACGCGGCATAGAGTGTAGATGTTGATATTAGTACAGAGACTGCGAAGATATTTGGGAGAACTTGTCGTGGTGTGAGTAGTGCTTGACGCAGCCTAAACGAGGCTTCTGACATGCCATGGTTGGGGCTCGACGTGTTGGTGCAGGGTATAGAGAGTGGATCAAACTTAGCAGGGTGAGGTCGAAGCTTGACGCAGTGAGACAACATTTGACACTGCATCTGAAAACCAACATAGATGAACGAATTAGAGGTAATGCAACAATATAGGACTGACGCGCAAGATGCATACTAGTAGTATGAACGCAGAGGACAAGCACTGTAAATTTGGTGAGAGGTGAATACAGCACTATAGAGCCTGTACGCAGGGAGACACTCATATGTTGATCATTAACGATGATTCAAAGTGTTTGGAATGCGATATGAAGTTGTGTAAACATGATTTGTACATGGGAATTTGTTACAGTGCCGCGTCACATATGCCGCGCACCTGGGTTGCCCTATTAATAAGCCTTATTATACTTGGTAGTTACGTGTCTCGCCAACTATAATTAGGCTTGGTTTCATCAAATCCCTACACCAGCGTTAAATAGTGCCCCAGCTCCTCAAAATACCTTCAAAAAAACTATGTACACCTCACTATGGTGGGCGCGCGCGCGCGCATAGGCTATATTCGGTAAGCATCCCGCCCCGCCTTAATTGCGTCATATTCCTATTTTAATTCGGCACGCTCGGCAACGCCTACTACGCTTCCTAATTCGAACCAAGGGGCCCTTCTCACGCTTCCTAGCTCTCCTCATCACTGTGCTCATCGTCCCTGCCGTTCCCTGCCTCCATCGTGCCCCCATTGTTCCGCCTTTGTCGTCGTCGTCGTCAACCTCCTTCGTTCCTGCCGTTTCCCACCTCCCTCGTGCCTTCTCAACCTCCTTCGTACCTTCGTCGTCGTCGTCGTCGTCCGTACCTGCCATTTCCCAACTCCCTCGTGCTTTCGTCGTTGCCCTCCTTCGTATCTGCCGTTTCCCGCCTCCCTCGTGCCTTCGTCGCCCCAACCCAGTAATGCCTCGTGCCTCAGGTGTCGGGAGGGTCAAAGGGCTCTCGAAATCCATCATTTCCCATGGTTTTAGAGGGGGTCATCGCTATTCCAAAGTCCTGGCAGCCGGCAAACAAAGCCAGCGTATGGCAGAGGCAGATTCCAGCCGCCAGGCTGCTATACAAGGTATGTACTATTTTCTTTTTTTATCATTAACGCTTATTGTTGTATTAGAAATGTCATCAGAGGACCGAAGCCGCGTCGAAAATATGATGGCAGATTTTGGAATGGACGTGGAGGTGTTCACCCATACAGTGCCTCCAGGTGAAGAGGCCTTTGACCTCAGTCACGCAGGTGGGGAGCATGAGGCATTTGAAGACCTTGCTCATCAACTGGCGGATCTAACTGGATAGTACGTATTCACCACTGTGTACAACTCTTCAAATATTAACACCCATTGTAGTCATCACATTGATCCACGAATTCGGGGAGAACGCATCGACACTCAAACCGCTCATTGGGGCCTTCAGATAGATCGTCTCGTTGACGCCTACTTAAACTATCGCAGTCGAGATTCCGGGGACGGTATGCCTGATATTTCAGATCAGGTCCTGTCAGGTGTCGATGCTTCATTCTCAATTAATGAGATTGAACTCATTGATACATTCAGTAAGTCTGAAACGTTCCTTGATATCTTGTACTTATTTTTTCTTTGCAGCACGAAGGCGCTCGCATCTACGACCATTACCGTCTCATCAATACCCGAATGAAACCCTCATCTACTATGGGTACATCGGGTGTGCCCCGATGTATCCTTCTGTTGCCATCTCGCTTCGTACACTCGCTGCCTACCGTCAGTCGCACCGAACGTGTCCCCGGTTCAGTATCCAATCACAATGCAAGACTTTATGTTACCTTCACGATGTACGTACATTCCTCACATTGAGGTTCGTTTATTTACGTTGAGTTTGTAGATTCCATATCGGCCATACTTAAAAATGCAATTCTCGGCAGCCTATGACGTTTTTCTAGAAATCCTCCATCGCATCAACCAGCGTCTGCGTCAGGCGCTCAAACGGGATACCGTCAACTGGCGTATGTTAAACACATGCCCTGCATGCTTTTACAAGCTCGACGATGAACCTGCCCTCGATTTTGAATGGCTGGTATCAATTGACGGTAACAATAGCCTGAAGCGATGGGACTCGTCCATCTATGGTACCACCGCCCGATCTGATTCTCGCACAGCTCGTTCGGATTATTGGATTCATGCTGACGCTGTTGACAAGTTTGAGAATGAAGTCAAATCCCGACAAGTAAGTGTTTACTATGTATACAACTATGTTCTAACATTATCTTTTAGACAGACTTGAGGAATGATGACGACTGGGAGGATGAGCCTACAGACCCGGATCATCCGGGAGCATTCACATGCGTCAATCGATGGAGAAACGCTGGCCCAGACTCACGTAAGAAGATGTTTGCCGTATTCCAAGAGTCAGGTATTTTTATCGCTTCATGCCGCCATCGCTTTGTGCTTCTCGCGTGTGATATGATCCGAAGCGGAGAACTGTAAGACCGCATTTTGATCTAATTTTTATATTACTAATGTATTCTGGCAGTGCGAAATATCCGATAGCGATCATCGACAAACTCCTTACGGTATATGGAAAAAATGGAGGTTGCGCGTACGATATCGGTTGCGCATTCTCGAAGACGTTAGCTAATAGTACGTTGGGCCCTCGTGCACACGATCTCGGCTTTCGGATGATGGTTGGCGCCTTCCATGGCCATGCGCACAATCGAAGGTGTCAGCTTGACTGGCACCCAATGTATATCTCTGGAACTGGCCATACTGAGGGCGAGGGTTGTGAGCATATCTTCTCTGCATCTAACGAGCTTGCGCGTAGCACAAGGCATGCTAACCGTTTTCATCGCCACCAAGCCATCGAGGAACATTTCGCTTTTTGGGATGCCGATAAGTATGCTGCACTTAGTAAGTCAAAAAATCAAGCTGTAATTGTAATACTGATGCCGCAGTGTCAGGTAATTATTTGTGGACTCATTATCGCGAAGCGTTGAAATCTGTTCGGTTGCTGACAGCCGAGCTAGAAACTATCAAGGCCGAGCTACGCCTTAGCGACAACGACTTCCCTGGATTCTTTGATCAGGAACGCATATATCTGGATGGTCTGAAGCAGCCAGCTCCACGAGATCGACTCTCTATACGTTACGTTGAAGTACTAGACGAACTCGCTGAAAGAAGGTATCGTGCCATCGACTACTAACTACCACCCATCCCCTGATATGAATTTTAATAGAGCTGAATGGGATCTCGCCCGTGAATCTGGCAATAACGCTCTTAATGGAGTACATATTGGCAGCTTGGAACAGATGCATGACGCTGTAGAGACTCGTGCATCTCATAGTGTGATATGGCGCTTTACACTAGGGAGTATACAGCACCAACTCGCAGCATCACTCTGTGTACCATCCACAGTGATTCCTATATGACGCGCAGCTTTCCCGCGCAACGCGCGCCATGCGCGCACCATTCCCGCGCTTCACGATGTATACGCGCGCGCGCGTTCCCGCGCTTGCGCGCCCTATAGCGCCAGCCATCCACTGTCCACCAAGCTCCCTAGTGCGTATATTTCCATTTCCTTTATTAGCATAGTTCCACCTTTATTTTTATCATAGTTTCTCACTCATATATATTTTTACATACCTACTCGGTAGCGCTTCGGCTCCGCATGAGCGCGCTTAGGCGCGCTATATAAGCGCCAGCAGTACATACTATTATTTACCTTACTTTTCACCCAACTTTACCTAGTACTTACTACTTAGAAAGTCGCAGTAGAAATCTATTCATTAGCACAACACATCTCACATCCTTTATCTTGCTTATATCTTCACATAAGTTTAGTCTCTCTTATTTCCGCTTACACGCGCGCGCTTTCCCGCGCTTCGCGCTAATACGCGCGCGCGTTCCCGCGCCTTCGTACCTTGCGCGCACCTGCGCTTTCTCGCGCTTCGCTGAAGCGCGTACCTCTAGATCTCCGCTGCACCTGCTTCCCCTTTAGGGTCGAATGCACTTGCCATCTCAAGTATCGCAGACTAGGCAACGCACGACCTACAACTTATTAGATACAGTCAGGAGCATTTCTTTGTTCCTCTCAGTATTGTTGTTTCTACAACGCCCTGAAGCAAGCTCGCATCCGAGTTAATTCTTCATACGCCAAATTACAGCATGCCGAGGGGCTTGTTGCTCATTGCGAAACACTCTTATCTGTCGATGAGAGATGGTTGATTGGCGGTGACGAATACAAACGTTTCAAGGAGGAAGCGACACTCGGCAAGTATCGTACTGCATTGGATGAACTCGAACGTTTGGTCGTCATGAGATTGTTTGAACTCTCAAAGCTCTCGTTATCGGGCACAGGTTTGAGATTTCCACTACTAGTAAGCGCTTGTACTATGACTGATTCGTTTACAAATTGTTTAGGATACAAACTACGTCAACAGATTAGTAAAGCTTTACAGCGGCGCTCGGACACTATTCGCAACGCGATCAATCGCTACAATATCCAGGCTGCTTCCCTCATCCCACCGAGACAAACGATCGCATGGAAAGACATTGCCGAATACAGTTTCCTTGGCGAGTTTGACCTTCTGCGTGACTCTCGTACTGACATCCAAGACAAGGATTGGGCAAGGCCAGCTCACCGTGAGGCGACTACAAAGTACTTCAAGCTCTGCCGAGCTCGCGAAGAAATTATTCGACTCAATATTGAAATTCGCCGGCTCCGAACTGCTATCCACGATGAAACCATTGACACGTCTGCCGTTATCGACGAACTTCTTGTAGCTAACCCTTTGCTTGCTGCCGAGTTGAAACGCCAGTGGCGCTCACGGGCGGCTATCAACGCTGTGCACACATATCGGTTAGATCAGATTGAGAGACTATTTGGATTCTCTGGTATTAGTGGCATTGGAACTCGCCTTGCGAATCCTGCGTTCAGCAGACCAGTCAATACCAACGGTGCTAGTTCCGGTGAGTGTGGATCTTTAACTACCTATATCGCATTAATTCTCGCCACAGCACAAGCAGAGAATCCTGATTCTTCTGCGTTGGAATTCCATGATATTGAAGCCCTTGACCGTGAAGAGCACGAAGTGGTCACCGAAGACATGGCTGATTTTTTGTACTCAATAAACGACTGACACCATCTCTGCTTTGTAATTGTTTTTTTTCATGTACCGCATAGGACTACATATATGAGAAGTTTTCTGGTTTGATCGGTGATATAAGAAAGAGTAGGTAGACAATTGTATAAGTGATTGTGTGGGTGATATAAGAAAGAATTGAACAACTTGAATACCTATGATGTTCGGATAGGTTAGTTGGCGACCCCGAGCTTTCTGCATGGTGACCTCGTCGCGATTCCTTGATCCAACTTGAATGTCGATGATGTTTGGATAGGTGAGTTGGCGATCTCACCTTGATCCAACTTGAATGCCGATGATGTTCGGATAGGTGGACCAACTTGAATGCCGATGATGTTTGGATAGGTTAGTTGGCAATCTCAAGCTTTCTCCTGTGGTGACCTCATCACGATGATATTCAGATAGGCTAGTTTGGCGACCCCTGGTAGGCTTTCTTGAATGTTAGGGAGACTCTTTGCCTGACTCGGAGGATTATGCGGCTATCTGAAGTGTCATGCCGTTCATAGCATAGTCCTTTGTCATTCCTGTATGAATATGCATTGTATACTATTTTGTACTATGTAGTTGTGTGATATCCGATCTTGCAAAGTGAGCTCACGTGCTGTATTGAGTGTCAAATCACGGACAACACAATATTCTGCTGAACACATGTATTCAGCTGAATTCTATAGCAGCAACTTGAAGTCGCCAGCCTTTCATTTTCTTCATGGTTTACGACCACTGCTATTTCATGCTTGATCTGTGCTTCTGGAACTCATTCCAGAATTGCATGGCCTGCAAAAGTGAGTATTACATTTTACGTTTTGGCGCTTATCTGTGCTTTTAACCTTGCTTCACAACTACAGACTACATCACCGGTTCCATAATGGTCACTCCAATCTCTAGCCTCAGAGCCACTGCGTCTATCACCTCCGTTCAGCCCTCAAGTCAAACCACGGAATCAGCCACTAAAAAATTCGCCATCCCCAGTCTTGCCAATCTACACAACTCAACGTTCGCTCAAGGATTCAGCAATAACGAACGTCAAGCGGCCGCCAGGGCTTTACTGAGACACGACGTTCACATTGACGGGACACACTATCAGGCTAGACTGCCTGGTGGCCTTCACCCGTCGTACTTTGCCTTTAGCAGCACTGCTAAACGAACCAGTGAAAAATCCCTTACCCACGAGGAGCTTCTGGAGGCATCACTGCAAGACGTCTTCGACGCCGTGAGTCATTCAAGTCAGTGTCCGCATCTTATTTATGTCTCACTTGTTTCCCAGCTGAGTATGCAAGATCGCCTTGATGGCGGAATTTCTGTCCTCATTCGATGCGCTGGGTCTGAAGCAGTCTCTTCACCCGAAAACCTCCCTGTCGACCTCTACATTACGCCCCGCGAACTACAAGAAACTCCCGAGCGAATTGGCGGAGACCTTGCCGTCTGGGTGCAGGTATTTGCCCAGGAGTTTGCAATGCCACACCTCGAGCGGTTCAATCAACGTTGTGTCATCGAAAACATCCAACTGCCACCATGCTGTAAGTAGTAGATCATTTTCGGCTTCACTGTTCACACAACTGACTCAAATTCAACAGTTTCTGCGGCTCATATCAATGTCAAGGGCCCACAGTATCTACCTGGCCCAGTGGTTGCTACTGGAGCGCATATACAATGTTCTGCTCAACTGGCCCATACCTTCACGCAAGAATTGAAAGCAACTGCGGTGCACGATGCTCCTTCTGCAGCTATCCGCGGGGGTGCAGAAATGAGCGAAGGTATTGGCGAGAACATTTCGCCACAGCTGACCACCCAACACACACGAGTTCGCCGACGCAGGCACGCGGAAATTTTCACACCCGGCAAGGTAACTAATGATGGCCCGATTTTTTCGGTACCAAGACTGGAGCAGGATACTGCATGTGGACCGCCACTCATTAGTATTGGACCGAATACTGACGCCGCTCTGGATTGGATTAAGTTGGGGGATGAAGTTTTACCTAAGCTCCGTGTTCTAGTTCAAACTGTGCGTAGCAGCCGATGGGAGGCAGTGTTCAGGTCTCCAAAATGGGATCTCTCATACGAACATGCTTCCATTCTGTCTAGGGCAGTCCTGGCTGACCTTCAGGGCATGCCACGTAGCCCTGATGTTGTAAAGGTCAGTGATATTATTTTGGCTGCTGCTGTCATACTAACTCAATTGAATGTCCATAGCAGCCGTCATCTGTCCTCATGTCCATTTTGAAGCTTATTGGTATATTGATTTTCTTATGCGGCCTATACTTTTTCGGCATCTTATTATTTTGGCTGTAGATCACTTTCCCCTTTTGAGTCTTAGTTATAAGCCATGTGTCCTGTTTTTTTGCCGTGGGTTAGAAAAAATAAATGCATTGGTGTGTATAAAATATTCGTATTCAACTACAAAGGCCCTTTGCTGATTTTTGCCATCCTTCTGTGGGTGATGGTCTCCCAGTCCTTCTATGCTGCGAAGCGCATTCAAGCACCACCTCGTAGTCGTCCTAAGGTCACCCTCAGCAAAGAAGCTCGCGCGGCACTCAAGTTTCAGCGAACCGAGAAGTCGCGTCAATTCAAGGATGCGCTTGATCTTGCATGGGGCCAAATTGACGATGTTACAACAACCATTGCTGCTACCCATCGCAAGAGCTTCCGTCGTGTACAGCACGATTTATACATGGGTCGGGGATCACTCCGTTCGAAGCATTCAAAGCCCAGCGTTTGGAACACATTTTGCTGGAAGAAATCTCAGGAAGCGAAGAAAGAGAACTGTAAGTCTGTTGATTTGTATCATATGCATTTTCATGACTCAATGTTGAATTAACAGGCAATGGCCACGGAAAGGAAGCACTCCAGTCACTGGTCCGCGACCACAAGGATGAATACCACGCTCTCACACAGGAAGAACAACAAGAGTTGCTCCAGGAATTCGCCGACCAGAAGGAGACCAAGGTCTCTGGGTTACGTGTCTCAACGAAGTCGAAGATCAACGACATCACTCAAACCCTGAAGGCGGTAGAAAACGAGGTACGCACCCTCGAATTGCAATACAATGTTACTAAGTGTCTCGTTACTAGCTCAATAGTTTAAATTCTCGCACTGGCGCCGAGGTCATGTTGTATATGACGCGCGGTACTACTGATCTACCTCTCCGTGCAATCACCTTCACAACGCCGGGTGTCAATCACTTTATGGACTCTGTCATCGGCATCGATACTCAGGACTTCCTCAGCAAGATGGAAGGTTTCGCTATCCAAGGGATACAAGGTACAGTTTTTCCGTTGTTATTACATTCTCAAGTTAATTTCTATTTGTACTAGGTGCCGCAAGCAACCATCAAAAAGAGGTCTCTAAGGTTCGCGGAGACATTCGAGCAATCATCACCCAGAAATTGAGTAAGTCTTTCCCATCTTTTGACAGCACAGAATTCATTTTATTCATAGGGAAGGTGACCGGAGAAAGCAATGCCAGGATGCAGTGGGCAGACTACTTTCGTAACGTGGTCAACCGCTATCAGGTCGCCATCAAAGGATGGCCGGAGCATATCCCATTCACAAACCTCAGCAGTGTGACCAACGCGCTTCCGGACCTCCATACTCTTTTAGACTGTTGGAAGTCGGGCGATACGAGGTGGGAAGTGTTGAATGACGAGGAACTCGAGCAACTCCGTCGCGAGCGCAATGAAAAAATTGACAGTGGTGACATTATCGAGTCCCGCCGCAGGACACGGTCCGACAAGGGTAAGAAGCGAGTACGACATGCGATAGCTGACCCCAGATGTAGCAAGAAGCACAAGAGTGCGGAGACCATTGAGTCCAGTGACGACGAAGATACCCAGAGTCATGGACGGACACCAGACGGTTCGGAGGATGTCAACACCACTCCGAACGCCAACTCGAACTCTAATACGACCGGGTGTACTGCTGGACGGACACCAGACGGTTCGGAGGATGTCAGCACCACTCCGAACGCCAACTCGAACTCTAATACAACTGGGTGTACTGCTGGACAGACACCAGATGGTTCAAAGGATGTCAGCACCACTCCGAACGCCAACTCGAACTCTAATACGACTAGGTGTACAGCTGGACAGACACCAGATGGTTCGGAGGATGTCAACACCACTCCAAACGCCAACTCGAACTCTAACACGAGTGGGTGTACTGCCGAGCACCCAGTAATGTCAATTCCCCCAGACTCAATCATCCTTTCCCCTTCGAGCAGCACCCCAGTACCATAACAATATCCCAGACTCAGCCATCCTGTCCCCTTTGAGCAATGTCCCTAGTTTCATTATTCCTGCGCTATAACTCATTTCTTGATGGAATCACTCGTGATAGACTTAGTTTGTTTTTATAAAAGTGCAATGACATCTTAGTTTGATCTACAATATCACAGTGCAAGTAGAATATGACATAACCCAGTGCAATGAGGTGCGACAAACTACAAAGGGACAAAGGAGAACAACAAAGCTACAAAGGAGGGTGACGACGAAAGTACGAGGGAGGCGGGAAACGGCAGGTACGAAGGAGGGCAACGACAAAGGCACAAAGGAGGGCGACAACGAAAGCACGAGGGAGGCGGGAAACAGCAGATACGAAGGAGGGCAACGACGAAGGCACAAAGGAGGGCGACGACGAAAGCACGAGGGAGTTGGGAAATGGCAGGTACGAAGGACGACAACGATGAAGGCACAAAGGAGGGCAACGACGAAAGCACGAGGGAGTTGGGAAACGGCAGGTACGAAGGACGACGACGACGAAGGTACGAAGGAGGTTGAGAAGGCACGAGGGAGGTGGGAAACGGCAGGAACGAAGGAGGTTGACGACGACGACAAAGGCGGAACAATGGGGGCACGATGGAGGCAGGGAACGGCAGGGACGATGAGCACAGTGATGAGGAGAGCTAGGAAGCGTGAGAAGGGCCCCTTGGTTCGAATTAGGAAGCGTAGTAGGCGTTGCCGAGCGTGCCGAATTAAAATAGGAATATGACGCAATTAAGGCGGGGCGGGATGCTTACCGAATATAGCCTATGCGCGCGCGCGCGCCCACCATAGTGAGGTGTACATAGTTTTTTTGAAGGTATTTTGAGGAGCTGGGGCACTATTTAACGCTGGTGTAGGGATTTGATGAAACCAAGCCTAATTATAGTTGGCGAGACACGTAACTACCAAGTATAATAAGGCTTATTAATAGGGCAACCCAGGTGATGCCGCGTCAGTGCCGCGTCACAGGCGCGTCACGACCGCGGCAGGCGCGGCAGGGCCGCGTCAATTTCACCTGGCCCCACAATATGATCACACGGGTACATATCATAACACCAGGAATAGCGTTGCGATGTGAGAAGTCGCAGCAGCCGCGAGACACAAGATGCATTTTTATCGAGTCCTGCGGGATGCTGTCAGGTAGTAAGTGACCCGATTTTCTCTGCATGAAGAAAGGTACTGGCGAGATCAGTATTGCACCTGCAAAGGACGATAAGTACTGCCATCATATATGCGTCGTACTTGTAGAGGACGTAGAGTTTGGTGGGTGTACAGGTGCGCCCTACGACCTCACATGTATTGATACTGACATTTTTTCGCAGCGTCTTGCATAAGACTTTGATTTATCGTCGTTCTACAATTGTCTCTAATCAATCATGCTGCAGACGTCTTCAAATTGTCTTATTACCAAGCAATGAACTGGCAGGCTTCGGAATCGCCCTCGCGTCCATGATATGCAGCCGGAACTTCAGCTCGCACGCTAAATATACCCCGGATCTGACTAGGTTCGTTTTATTCCATCCCCTTTTCAACTAACATATGAGTTGTTAGCCTGTGGATGAAGTTGCGAGGTCTCACTACTGCTCAGGTCTTGACGGGCTAACTGTACGCACCTCGACCATGGCTATGGACTACGATGGGCTATATCCCATAGAGCATTCAAAAGGGTCGTTCATGGGCGCATTGGTGTCCTGTCCCGTCATATTACCGATCCCACAGCACAAACTCCAGGTGCGCGCACGCACCACTAGATTGCTAATACCAGTCCTCGCCTCTGTCATCCATGATCCAGCCCAATTGTTTCTGGAGCCCAAAGTCCTATATATATTGTTTTCTAACTATTTTCTTCTCCAGACTGTAGTGCGTACAGACCTATTTACCTCTACAGCCGAACAAGTCTCAATCGACGAATACACCTCTACATCCGACATCTCCCTCTTCACATGGAGCATCCTAATCCATCTTCTCGACTGGCCACCAGCCTCTCTTACACCACTCATCCCTCCCTATACAGCACCAGTATCAAACTGATCGATCGTTTGTGTTCGCGATCACAGGAAGAGTCAGAGGGAGACGGTATATGATTCGCGATGCATGTAGAAGCTAGTGGAAACAATATAATGTACAGCTGTGCTTCAGTAGAAATCGGAGTATCATGGAAAACATTGTGTATCAGCGAAATACGACTGGTACGTGACGAAGTGAACTGAATAAACCCTAGCTAAGACAAACACGTATGGTACGAATCATGTATAGTGCGTGCACAACATACAAGGGTATCATAATGAAGACAAAGCAGCCTCCTGTTCCCGACACATGTGCCAAGATGTACCATGTTCAAAATAGCGTAAATCGAATTGCGAGGCATGATTAGGTATCACGAGTGTGTTGCCGGGCACATATATGAGCGGGTGGAAGTTGAGTGGGATCCAGAGAAGAAGGCGTCCGTCAGGACCTACAACCCATCCATCCTCGTTCGCAACAACAGAGACTGGAGTTGAGGAATCCTGGAGAAAGGAGGAGGGGGAATGAAGAGCGTAGATTGGGTTAGGTGAAAGGCATATCGCAGGGGCTTTGGAAGGGTGGGCTTGGTTGAGAAATTCTATATCCCAGACCCGGATAGTTTTGTCTTCTGAACCAGATATAATGCGCTTGCCGTCGGGTGAGATTGCGACAGACCGAACGGGTCCGGTGTGCCCTTGGAAAGCGGGACCCACTCCCTGGCCAGTCTTCATATCCCACACCCGGATCGTCTTGTCACTTGAACCAGACACAATGTGGTGCCCATTTTGCGAGATTGCGACAGAGTAAACCCAGCTGGTGTGCCCTTGGAGAGGGGCACCCAATGCCTTGCCAGTCATAATATCCCACACACGGACGGTTGTGTCATCCGAACCAGACACAACATATTTTGCATCCGGTGACACTGCAACAGACCGAACCCAGTCAGAATGTCCTTTGAGAGGGTCACCCACTGTTTCCCTACTCTCCATATCCCACACCCTGATTGTCCTGTCATCTGAACCAGATACTGCGCGATTTCCATCCAGCAAGATTGCGACGGACCGAACCGAGTGACCATGATCTTTGATAGGAGTACCAGATGCCTTGCCGGTTGCTACATCCCACACCCAGACTTCTCCGTTCCCTGAACCTGAAACAATGCGATGTCCATCCGGCGAGATTGCAGCACAGTAGACCGTGGAAGTGTGCCCTTGGAGAGGCGCACCCAAAACCTCGCCAGTCCCAATATCCCACACCCGAATGCTCTTATCAGCTGAACCGGACACAATGCACTTCCCGTCCAACGAGATTGCAACTGACTCAACAGATTCAGTGTGCCCTTGGAGAGGCGCAACTAATGCCTCGCCAGCCTCTATATCCCACACTCGAACTGTCTTGTCGTCTGAACCGGACACGATGCGATGTCCATCTGGCGAGATTGCAACGGAGTTGATGGAGCCAGTGTGGCTTTGAAAGGTAGCGTCTGCTGCCTTGCCCGTAATAGTGTCGGCATCCCACACCCGAATCGTCTTGTCATATGAACCAGAGACTATGCGACTTCCATCCGACGAAACTGTGATAGAATAAATCGAGGCAGTGTGGCCTTGAAGAGGAGATCCTGATGCCGCACCGGTCTTCGCATCCCACACTCGGATCGTCTGGTCGTATGAACCAGACACGATACGATTTTCGTTCGGCAAGAATACAACAGATGAAACTGAGTCTGTGTGCCCTAGGAGAGGGGCACCCAATGCCTTGCCAGTATCCATATCCCACACCCGAATCGTGTCGTCTGCTGAACCAGACGCGATGTATTTCCCATCCGGTGAGATTGCAACAGACAAAACATAGTCGGTGTGACCTTGAAGAGGGGTACCCACTCCCTGGCCAGTCTTCATATCCCACACTCGGATCGTGTTGTCGTCTGAACCAGAGACGATGCGATGACCATCTGGGGAGATCGCGACGGAGCGAACGTAGTCGGTGTGTCCTTGGAGAGGGGTCCCCACTGCCTTGCTAGTCTCCATATCCCACACTCTGATCGTCTCGTCAGTTGAACCCGATACAATGCGAGTTCCATCCCGCGAGATTGCGACGGAATAAATAGTGCCAGTGTGCCCTTGGAGGGTACCCAATGCCTTGCCGGTTGCTACATCCCACACCCGGACTGTCTTGTCCCATGAACCTGAAACAATGCGATGGCCATCCGGTGAGAATGCAACAGACGCAACAGCGTCAGTGTGGCCTTGAAGAGGGGCACACAATGCCTCGCCAGTCTCCGTGTCCCACACCTGGATCGTTCCATTGCGTAAACCACATGCAATGCGTTTTCTGTCTGGTGACATGGCAACCGACCAAACCTCGTGATTCGCGTGGATTATCTTTTCCATCGGAGGCCAATTCTCGACATGGCCAGCGACAATGCGGGGGGTGTGAGGAAACTTTGCGGCGAACTTGCGAAATATTCTCGACTGCGTTGGAGCGAATGGTAGAGCGGACAGGTATAAATGGGGAGTGCTGCGTATAATGGTGGGTGCGAAAGTGCGGACGAAACGCAGGGTGTCCCTGATAGCGTCACCAACATCCCTAAACTCGGCATGACCCTGCGACCACCCCACTACTCGTAAGAATGTGTCGGAAAAAGAATGAGCTTGAGTTACGCACCGAAAACCAATCTGCAATAGATGAGAAGGTCACTGCCGAGCCACCGAGGCTTCTCATCAGAGCCAGTGCCTCCAACCACCAAAGAAGGCGCTCCCCATCGAAGAAAGCCTCAACTTCTTTAGCGAGCGGTGATTCGAAGGACGTAAAGCCGACATGAGTCCCCCAAAACCGACATGAGTATGATAGCTCAGCCGGAATGGATTCTTTGACTCGTTTCTCCAAGTCAGGGACGGAAGAGTTGGGCAAGTACGAATTCTCTAAGGAGCAGATGTTGAAGCGAAGTCCGTCTTTCATGACCCGAAGCGTTGCGAAGGCAAGATCTTCATGCAGTACTGATGCATCAACAAAGAAGTCCTGGCTCCGCAATTTGTCTGTGAGGAAGTCGTAGAATGATGCATGAAGGGGACGTATGGGAGTATGGGAATCCGACGTGCCGGTCAAAAGGGATCCCAATGGCCCAAGGACCCCGTCCATTTCGTAATCGCAAGTCCCTTCGTGAAAATGCAGTCGCATAGCCGTCAACGCATGTATGGGAAGTGGTTCCGACGAGGCAAGGACTTGCCCCATCACCGAGCAAAACACTGGGATATTTTCCTTGCGCTCGTCCTCCGGCATGATTTCTTCCAAGATGCGTGTATAAATATCATCCAACAGACGCGTTCCCTTTCCAGACGTTCCAGTAATCACAGCTTTGTAACGACCCACCGGACCCACGCCCACCTTGTTCGTACCCTTGATGTACTCGCAGGCGAGACGAGCCCATTCAAACAGGCCGTCGGATTTTAGGGCAAGCGCCTTAAAGTGCAAATCGTTGAAGACGTGATGCAGATCTTCCAACTTGTGGGAGATATAAAGCTGTATGTCAAGTTCGGTGGATGCAGGCGAAATACCATCCAAAGGAACGTGGTGAACATGCGGCGCGGCGTGCAGAGTGTTGTGAATGTCTTGGAGGGGACGGGAAGTGAGGAGAATGCGGAAGTGGGCTGGGAGTTCGGATAGTTGTGAAGTGGAAATGTTCAATTTTCCAGCGAGTAGACAAAGAATCTGTTCCCGAGAATTAGCTTCCCCGCTCTCGTCCAATGCATCAATGACTATCAGCACGGGTGCAGCGATGACGTTTGACGCTATGTTGGTCGGTCCCACAATCAGTTTTTGCCATTGTTTTGTGACATCTGCAGTCCGCTTGAGGTCGTCGTCATCACGGACTGCCTGCGCCAAGGCTCGCCGTACGATAGGGTTGCGGCCTGCCAAATCGCTTGCGATGGTCCTGAATATTTTATTCTGACGGCGATCCCCTTGCTCAGTACGATCGAAGCAGAAGCATGAGCCAAGACCACCGCGTTCCATGTACCAGTTGGCTATTGTATGGGCGACAGCAGATTTACCCTTGCCTGCTGTGCCAAACAACCAGAAGATGCGTGGAACATCCTCCTTAGTGTTGCTGATCCAGTTCTTGATATCATTCAGAAGGTCTTGCCGAGTATTTGGCAAACAACATTTAGACGTATTTAACCCGGCTCCCGTTGCGTACTCCATGCCTACGAGGTCCAAACTCTCAACTATGCCAGGAATCGTAGAATGTCAGCTGAGGCTTAAAGAGACCTGAAAACTGACTCATACCCATATGGTGGACGATCACAACGGTATCACGAGCCGCCAGATCTCGGAATTGCTGCATAAGACTGTCGAGGACATTGTTGTAGTTCTGGATCATGGTGTCCGTGTCGCTGAGAACGTGCTTGCCAAGTCTTATCCCTATACGAACAGGTAACATTGAGTTTGGTGAATAAAGTAGTGGGATCGACTCACAGGCGCTCTTCGTCTCGGCATAATGGCTGATGAAATCAGCGCACACCAGTGTCTGCTGTGCTATCTTCACGTATATCGCTAGCATAGATTCAATCTTGACCAATTCCTCCTTCTCCGTGATGAAAGTATAGACTTCGGATATCTTTGAGAGCAGAAGGGAAACACCGTCATCACGGTGTGCCTGATCGAGAATCATCTGTTACCGAGACTTTGTCAACCTGCAACGGCGATGATTGAGTAAGAGGCCTACCTTGGATGCGCAAGTGAAGATGCTCAGCGCCACCTTTGCATAGGGATGGACCTGCACACGAATGTTAGTCGCGTACAGAAGAGATATGGATGGTTTGTACATCTGCAATCGCGTTGGCGATGGAGTTGAACGCCTTCAAGGGTTTGAGCAACACGGAAAACGTATCGATCGTATCAGAAACAGATGGTAGGTCGTTGGTCGCGGAAGAAGTATCTTGGAGTATTGTTGGGACGTGGCCGGCGTCTGCGAGACTTTTGTTAGCATTGGCGATTCTATCGTGCACAACCTTCGGGTCGAGATGTTCGGCCTAAGGATAGACGTCAGGACATCGTCGAAAGAGATGGATGAAAATATTCCGAACTTCGTTAGTCGAACTTATCTCTATGAACCCTGAATTGGAAGACTGCCCAACATCTGGTTCCAGAGTGGGAGGTGTGAGATCCTGCAACAGCAATTAGTACCAATCGCAGCACAAGGGGCACATTCAAAGTTTAGATTACGCTTACCTTAGTTGACTGAACAGGTTGGGTGTCCTGCAGGCTGGAACTTGCAGCCGTGGATTCAGGATTGGGGGGTTGTCGAGCGCTTCGAGCGAAGCGCTTGGTCACCTTGCCAAAGATCCCGAAAACTGACCCCGAACGTCTTTCATGAGACCCATTCCTCGAAGGCGAGAGAGAGGACGGCTGTAACGATTAGATATGATGTAAATGCTAATATGAAAGTTCATACATCGTGACTGGCTGTCGTCCTGCCTCTCTCCTCTACCAAATGAGGGTTTGAATGAGTTGGCTTCGGTCGCCCCCAGCGTTTCTTCCGAGGAGGATTGTTTGCATCCATGCTGTAAGTGGGAAAGATATGTGGATGTGCGGATGGAAGTAGGAAGCGTGGTGGGTAGCGAATAGGATGGACTGGCGTTTACATGTTTGCGATGAGGATTATTATGTATCAGTTATGAACCTGTGGTTGGAAGCACCCCGTTATCCTGAACTATTAATAGCATATTATCTCATGAGGATTTCGAGTGTCCTATAGATCGTAGGAGATGGTCGATGATCAAGTAGATCTTTGATAGCGATGTACAGAGCACAGGTTGGCTGAAATTCCTGTATACTCCAAGGTGACGAGGTAGCAGCACGCTTGCGACGTCACTCTGGTATCCAAAATGTGATTGGAAATGTGACATGGCTATGCAGGGTGATTCGTATCAGGAACGTGCCCGTGCAAGCGCCCATATCGTGCCAGAACCGAATTTCCACACGAAACCTCATGGAAGGCCTGCGGTTACCCGTGCGTTCAAGCGAAAGCACCCAAGACAGGTGACTCTTGTTGGTTTCTTACGGTTGAAGAAGCGCTCAGTGACGAACTTGAAATTGATGCAATGCACCAGCGTGATTGGTTGATCTGTCGGACAAATGTTGTACCAGTGTTTTCTGAATTCTGGACCCGGAAGTTGGAGATGAACGATATTGAACAGCATCCAGAAACATGCCGTCAAGTTGCGGTGAGAGCGGGAGGCGGGCCTTGAAAATAAGAAAATTTCCTGACTGAAGGCATACCATGACCACTAGTACGTCAATGATTTGGAGCATACCAGAATTTACATAAATGCGTTTGAGTCAAAGCTCCAGGGAAAGGGATGCACACCAGCTAAGAGCTTGGACATGAAGATATGGAAGGCGGTAACAACGACCACCTGAGTGGCAGTACTTGGTACCGATCAACTTGATACGGCTGCCACCAACTTGAAAGAGATCTGCAGTAAGTGATGGTAGCCGCTTTTATTTGTGCATGCTTGGTTCACACCCCGACGAGGTGATCCCGCTTTTATACTAGTTTCACCCCAACAGTATCAGCTGCCCAAGTTTTTGAGACTGCGCTCGTCCTGCTCTCGTCTATAAGATCATCCTTCCCCTTTCCTCCAGCTTCTACATCCAACATGCCGACAAATGCGAAAAAACGACGGCGCGAATCTGAAGACTGGGATTATGCTGATCTTAGTAGGCCTGACCCAATGTACAAGAGGACAGCCCCAGCATGCATTCCCGCGTCATCTTCCACTACTTTCAGGGTCAACACTACCACCAAAGGCCCCGATCCGAATCTAATGTCTTATAGTTCTACCTTTGACAGCAAGGCTCCTTATAGCTATTCATACACCCCCCCTACTACTTCTGTGATGACGATGCCATCAGTTCCATATTCTTCATACAACTACAGCTACCCGTATCCCCAATCTACCCACCCTCATGTGGAGCCTCAGCCCCCAGCTCAAGAGGCCCTACCACCTCCCGTCAAGAAACAAAGGAAGAAGAAAGACCCTAATGAGCCTGCGCCAGAGAAACGCGGTGCAATGTTCAAGAAAAAGTGTCCGCAGAATATTCTTGATCGTGTAGATAGGGTCATGTCGCAAAGGTAACGTATTTCTCCTGTATTCGGTAGAACATGTCATCGATCACGACCAAGATTTTTCATGGTCGACCGAAAGCGTACCGGCGACGAGCTACGTGAGGAGTTTAGCGTGTTAGGCTCTACAGGGAATGTGAGTACTCTTCTATTTGGTCACTTAACACGCTTACATCAACATAGGTGTATACTGTTGTCATCGATAAAACACCATCCTGCAACTGCATGTCGCGTTTTCTTTCGCTTTCAATTAGCCCCTGACTTTCGGCGTTTGACAGGTCCAGATGCCAACAAGGGTAATCACTGCAAGCACATAGTAAAGCCGCTCTTACTTCGTATCACCTCCATATCTAATCATCTTACGTTAAGTTGTTCATCTTTTTGAAAGGTGATCGTAGTTCTATTTCCACCATGCAAACGACTGAACTTCCGCTATAGTCCTTCAAGTCAGCCAGAGCTCCGGCTTGTGGTACCAAAAGTCAGTACCTCATGTCGATACAGCTTTCATTACTCAATTACCACCCATAGAGCACTTCTTACCTCTGAACTTCAAGAAATATTCGCGCATGCGCCTCCAGCACCCAACTCTGTTACCAATCAACGTGTTCGGGATGCATATGCACGTGCAACTGGCAAGGCTACTACTACCCCCTCTGAAGAGTCTGAGCCTGTGAAAAAGCGCCGTGCGCCTGGCCCAGAGGACGACTGCCCCATCTGCTACGAGAGCATGCACGGCGCAGACGAGAATACCCTCATCTGGTGCGAGACTTGTGTGAATGCCGTGCACAAGGAGTGCTTCACACAATGTACACGCCATATACTTGCTACCATTGAAATATGGGACTGATGCATTGACGTAGGGGCTAAATCCTGTGGACGCAACATTACTTGTGTCTTCTGCCGTTCCCCATGGGTCAACGTTAGCACGGGTGGGCAGGCTGCTGGGAAGGGAAAGGCGTCAGTGTCAGAGGGATATATTAACCTTGGTACTGTTGCGGGTTTGAGTCAAGAGCGCGATACCAGCTCCTGTGCGTCCATTTTTGATCTCTTTCACGATCCCTCTTATCCTTTTGATAATCGGCGCCTATCTCGTCTGATTAATTCTCACTAACCATCACTTGCTGTAGATTATCATGGCTCCAGGCGTGGGTATCGGCACTACGGTTATCAAGATTATGAAAACCTACTTTAGGCAAAGGACCGGGTTCTATCTTTCATGCGTACCCGTGTTCCGGCCCCTTGATCTATCATCTCGTACATTTTTTTTCAATTTACGTCCCTTGCATTTCATCACAGTACAACATCATTTAAATCTCTTGCACGTCTATACGATTGCGCCCTGCCGCCTTAATCGTTAGTGTACATGTCACTGATCGGTCCTAGTACTACTAGTATCTTCGAATCTTGGTTTCCAAATCTGCCCGCCTCGAGGCGCTCAAGTCAATCGCTAAAAAGGGTGCGTGGTTGCTGATTGTTCCTTTTTCTGATGCACGTGTATGCGTTATCCAGCCATATCGCCGGGTTATCCTATGTCACGGCCTTTTGCATATGTTTTAATACAGGATAGTATTCCCAAAGTCTCCCCAGTACCAGGAGACACTGGGTATATCATCATTTGGCCGGCAATCATTCACTGAGACACAGCGATGTCGGGAAAATATCGTTACTGGCATATGCCTTGTTCCCTCCGAAAAACGTAGGGATTCGTCAGGCTCCATATCATGCAACTTTGTACGACTGCCAGCATCTACGGGAGATACTCCTAAGACCTATCATCTGAACATGTCACCCTCAGTGTACTGAACTCTGCAATGGTATATTCAGATAGATCCTGCGGTGAAATCTGTGTTCGACATGCAGTCCTTGGATGAGTGTGAGATGTTGATGGCGTGTTTTACGTGATTGGGCTGGTCCTGCCTATTCTAGGGATTTCTAGAATATGACCGAGTCAACAACTTACTTCGGTGGCGCTATACGGAGAAAGGCGACTTTGGTACCCCGGACTAGCCCAGAATGTTTGGCTTTTGGCAGGTGGCCAGATTGTCGGGAAACGGAGTACATATACTTGCTGTGTAGGATTAATAGCAGTGTCCGCGCTTGTCTGCGGGACCCGGATCGCAGTAGACACAGTCATTAATCCAGCGCTCCGACGATAAAGCTTGTATTACATAAGACTGGACCTGCCCTCACTGCACTGGAGCACGTTCCGCCATTTGTCATTCAAAGTTGAGTTTTGCATGGAGAATGATGAAATCGAATGTTCACCCGGTATCAATGTACGTCTCGCCTTGATCTCAATCGGTGACTAAACACTTCCGATAGCGTTCATGAGAAATACCTGTCAGATGATCACTCGTCTTACAGAGCCTGAGCGCCGAGCGCTCTCGGACTGCATGACTCCGCCACTGGACATGCGTTAAAATTGCTGTATTTTCATCGGCTCCGCCGCGTCACGGGCCGTCCGCCTGATACTAATGGCTAGTATTAAAGCCATGCCATCTTAGTCCTGTAGCATCTCATCCTGCCAGTGGTTTCCATCGAATCATGCTCAACTTCCCTTGGGCTCGACGTATCCTACCTCGAACTGGCACGCAGAAAGAGAGAACGCCGTTTCTTGAACGAAGACTTGGGGTATGGCGCATACTGATCGCCGCTGACGAATCATCATCATTCAGGCTCCCCAATCTTCAATGGGGTGTTGTATCAACACACTTCCCCCTGTTGATTCGCGCATACAAGGATTTTCACTCTGTCAGTCCAAAGTTGTTTTGGCTCCTGATGGTTACAAATCTCTGGTATGCGATTGAGGACCCACTGTCCCTCTATTTCTCAAACCGCCTTTTACTTCTTGTGGGTGAATTCTTCTTAACTTATGACTCGCATATATTCACCGTTCCCGAAGATCCAACGCTCTGTTTTGGAAGGCAAGATTCACACGAGTCTCGACAAAGATCTATGTATAGCCATCATCGCCCGAGCTTCATGCTCCGCGTTCAGCGGATTTGTGCAGTGGGCTTCGTAAGGTTTCATCGGATTTGGCCGAATCACGTTAATTGGAGGTAACAATAGCAATGGTGTAAAGGATCAATACCGCATGCTCGTCTGTTACCGATTTCAAGAGTGGTTGCTGCGAGGTATCCGCACCTTGATCTTCATCTCAACGCTACTGAAATGCCTTGTTAGCAAATCTTGCGCGTGACATTGAGGCATCTCAAGGTTGGTGTTGCTCATATGATTTGTAGGATGACGAGCTCAAGTCGGGTATGTAAAAGATAACGAGGCGGGTCTTACAGTCAACACTAAGCAAGTGTTTTACTGCCTTGTACGATTAATCGATCTTGGAAAGGAGATTATTTCGTTTCTACTCCAATTGCGATTATTGCTGCATCTCCTGGGCTCCGAATTTGCGAGTGCTGGACTTGCCTCGATCGTAATGTGTTTTTTGCCCCTGATATTGGACAATATGTGGGACAATGAACTCTGGAGCAAAGGTTTGTGCTCCTGTTTACTTCATTTGATCGACCTGACATTCGTAGCTTACGTGAAACAGGCAGTCAATGACGACTATTTGCGGCAAGAGGCCTTGACCTCACTTGCAAAACATACATACAAAGCTGAGGTGATGGGAGGTAACTTATCAGGTTATCTTTTAAATGGTCGTGTATTGAGTATCTTTGAGTTTCAAAATCACTCACATAAACTCTTAGAGTACCAGAAGGTGCACGATGCACTTAGTCACATACCTAACGGAGACGTCGAGGATCTGTGGAAAAGATCAACGACTGCTTTGCCTAGTATGTTCTCGAACCTCTGCAATGACGGACCCATGGTAGGTTTATGCAATTCTATATGCCTATGTTTCTGATGTGTTGCCAGCTCTATATCGGGCTGTTGGCCCTCATGAATCCAAGTCAGGTATCTGTCGTTCAGCTAGCTATGCTAGAACAAGCTGCCACACGTCTTCGATACACATTTTCCTTCGCCAAGCACATCATTAGCCTTTATCCGACTGAATTGGCTGGCTTGAAGAATTTCTACAGACTTCTCGATCTTAAGAACAAGATGAAAGATGGTTGTATGCCGTATTCACCGGCAGCCGGTTCTTCGGGTCTCTCGTTAGAAGTTCGGTACGAATCTCGGGTTTTGCGCGGTTGTTGTTCTTCATATTTTCAAATCGACAGAAACGTATCGTTTAACTATCCGGGCGCCAAGTCAGAAAGAGATGCATTGAAGGATGTTTCTTTTTCGATAAAAGCAGGTCAATTGGTGGTCATCGTCGGCGCAAACGGCTCAGGAAAATCGACCATACTCAAACTTCTGACTCGCTACTACGACACTACCTCAGGCACTGTCTTAATCGATGGAAATCCCATCGAAGACTATCGAATTGCAGACTTGCGGTCTGTGACAGCCAGTCTAACGCAGGAGCACACCTTATTCCCCCTCTCTATGAGCGAGAACATCGGGATCGGGTCACCATCATCTGTAACAAATCTCGACAAGATTGCTCAAGCTGCGAAGTTAGCTGGTGCTCAGGACGTTATCAAGAACTTCACCGACGGATATGACACTGTCCTCGAACCTGTCAAGACCGCCCATCTTAGCTATACAGGGAGGGGGAACGAGGTCCTAAAAAATGAGTACGAGAAGATGGAGAAAACAACAAACGTGTCTGGTACGTCTCATTTACTAGGATGGTGCGTGTACTAATGACGCTTAGGCGGAGAGAAACAAAGACTGGTTGCGTGAGTCCACTCATCCTGCGTCATTGACGTTGAATTAACTCGCGCAGCTCCCGGACGTTTATGCGTATGCTGTCCGAGGACATCAAGTTTGTTATAGTCGACGAGCCGAGCTCCGCTCTTGACCCAGGAGGCGAATACGAACTATTCAAGCAGCTCAGGGAGGCGCGCAAAGGAAGAACCATGATATTCGTCACACACCGTTTTGCGCATCTCACCAAGTTTGCCGATCTCATCTTGTGCGTATCTCTTTTTGATCATCGACTTCCATTCTGATGCGAACGACGAATGTAGGTGTATGAAGGGAGGAAGTGTGATTGAGATGGGAACGCACCAAGAACTGCTGAACCATCAGGGAGAGTATGCTCATTTATATAACGTCCAAGCGCAAGCTTTTACTTGAGACGTACCGAACCATCAAGGATGGCTCTCATAAAATTCCAGCTAGTATACGTCGGCAAATGGGATTACGCTACTTAACAATGATATTCACTTCCGTACAACGCAAAATAGATTATAAAACCTGTACTTATCGCATAGAACATGTATATCGCAGTCCCACACATGTCTGACGGTCCTCGAATGCTGGCACCAAGAATATGTTCTCGATCCCCATGAATTGGTAACACGACAATTATCGATCCTTGTGAGCCGATCACTGATGCGGCGGCTACAGACGCCGCCGCAAGTGCTGTGCATCTCAATATAGGTTCCGCCAGCTTAGAATTTCGTTTTGATATATTCCCTCTAAACGTATATATTCGTCCAGCTAACAGGTACGGCGCAACAACTTCCCATCTTCGACGACCATGAACAAATTTCATATACAACAATCAAGTAAAATCGCTTTACATCAAGGACTCGAGATTCCGGCCGAAGAGCTGCACAAACTTGTTATGAAAAGCATTATGTATGCATCATGTCGATGCACCATGGTCTCATCTTCCTGTTCAGGAGCATTTGGCAGGTTGTATACCTGTGCGCGTTAATTAGGAACTCCGTAGCAGTTCACTGATGCCTACCCACCCAACGCTTTCGAGGTAGTGTTCAGTGAAAATATCCAAGGCTTGGGTCTTGCCATAACATTGGTCTCAGAAAACCTTCGCAACGACACGAAGTACATTACATCGTGGACCTCATTGGGATGGAGTACGTCAACTCCAACCAAATACCACTTGAACCACTGATCACAGTTATTTGTTAGCGAATGACATGATAACCTATGCAAGTCAACGATTCACTTCCGACGTCATCCCGGTGGCTCACAAAAAGTAGGGCAATTTGATATACCTCGCTCTCATAACAGAACGTATACCCATAGTAATCCTAAAGCTCCTCTCTACGCATATCGACCCAAACGCACCTCCATTTATTTTCGGGGAAGTATTTGACGTCCCTCGACTCAGTCAAGCCTCAGGGATTCACTTGCTTCAATGACACGAAGTAAAGGATCCAGAAAGTCAGGTTGTCGATGATCTTGGTTGTTGGACTGTTTGAGAAACCGTTCAACAGCACATCGAGATTCCTGAACCACGACGAAGTCCCTCGCTGAACCTGCTCAAGCTTGGTGAGACAACTTCGAACATCCCTTTTCGGTGATTAAACGCGCGACAATCACAGATGTCTCGTCGACACGAACCCCAGCTTGAGTCGAGCTGACATCTCCTAGCATACACCACAATCATGCATCCTTTTGGTCCCTCACATCACTTGGGTTTCCAGAGGCTCGCTCAAAAATCCTGGAATTATCATTAACGAATCGTCCTTCTCCTCAGCACCAGGTTTCCCTTCCTCCGGACGATCACGTATTATGTTTCGATTTCTTTTACTACATAAGCGCCCATCATACATGGGAATGGGAATCAGACTATTCTCCTGCATGGAGATTTGTGGGCCAACACATACGATGGGCTGCAAGCATGGAAAACATTGCCGATGGGCATGCCCGACGCGCCATGAATGTACCAGTAACTGACCCAACACCTCCTGTGAGTGAAAGTTTCGGACATAGGTTTCTCTACAGATCTAATTTTTGATAGTATATATCGATCCACATACGGCATGGTGACTTCAGCCAGCAATGCGGGGGAGTTTCCAGTGGACCAGTGCTTCGCCCCGTTGTCTATTATTGCGCGCGGGGTGCCTGAGGTGCAAGAAGAGCTTCGCACACAAAAAGGGATTGATGCCACGCATATTATCATGACGAGCGACGAAAGGGGCCCGGAATGGTGGTTAGATGTTAGAGCGTTGGGGTGGACGTGGGTAGATTATGCAGCGGAGCGGACAGAGGAGATCTATGGAAAATGGTGAGCCGGTTAGATGTCATGTTTTCATTCTGACGCTAACTTAAGTTGTGGCTGCTACCAGGCATCTGGTGTTCATTAGTGCTATCATTTAGTCGAATGGAACTAGCTTCGTTGGCACTCGTGGTTCCACAATATGCACACTAGCTAGCCGCAGAGTACGGTCATGGCATGACGGAGCGACTCGGCTCATTAGATGGGAGTGGCCGGGCGCGGACGACCACTGATGCTGATTAGAATGCTAGAATCGAGACTACTTTGGGCTTCAGAACTCATTCGCTATAATGTTATATTTTCTATTTATGATGCGCATGATGGTCGCTCTCGGGCTCGAATTCACAGACGAAAGCAACAAAAGCTTAATCTTCTTGGTGCGCAGTACTGGTCACGTTCCCTTCCTGACGGGGCTCAACAATCAAGACACACCATAGATATGCAGATACTTTATACTACTCTACAGCGAGCCGTAAGGTGAGCGGCCATGAGACATAAGACTTGAGCCTGAAAGTTTGTGGCACAGGTATGAAACTCGCTTGATGTCTCGAAATTGAGTGGTGATGAAAAGCATGTCCTTAGGAGGGTATTCAAAACACTTACGATCTATATTTCAATATGATTGTGTAGATGATGCTTACTATAATCGTGTACAAAAAGATCCGATGCGAAACGGTGAAAGGAACGCTTGAAATGCGAGCTCGCTGTAGCAGACAGTGAGCACGAAGGTTTATGGGACTTGCCGAACGTTTGAGCCAAAAATGTCAGGGCACGATATTAATAGCATGCCGGGACGTTGCCGAGGTGCCCTGCTGATTTTTGCCAAGTACCAATAATTATCGATATTATCCATCGCATAGCTGTATCTATCTGTACTTAGAGGGGCCCTGGCGACCAACATCCACGTCTAATTACAAGTTACGTAGGAGAGTCGTAGGAGTCACAGGTGGGTGGCACATCAATAAACCGGTGAGTTCTTGCTGGGGATTATGCTGATTATGATGCTCACTGCTTTTACATAGTCATATATCACTGCGACGAAAACCTTTCCTATATAACGATTAATGACGATGTCTTCTTCCCACGGGTTCTCTGATAGCCCACCTCACTAGTAGGCTCGGTGACTAAACACTTCCGACATCATCAGAAATGATCAATGATCACTCATCTTACAGGACTAGCTGCGCTCTTGGACTGCGTGTCAGACTCCGCCTCTGGACATGCGTTAAAATTACTGTATTTTCATTGGCTCCACCCCGTCACCAATACTAATAGCTAGTATTAAAGCCATGCCAATCCTGTAGCATCGAGTCATCCTGCCAGTGTTTTCTCTCCAATCATGCTTAACTTCCCTTGGGTTCGACGTATCCTACCTCGAACTGGCACGCAGAAAGAGAGAACACCATTTCTCGAACGAAGGCTTGGGGTATGGCGCGTACTGATCGCCGCTGACGAATCATCATCATTCAGGCTCCCCAATCTTCATTGGGGTCCTGTATCGACATACATCCCCCTCTTGACTCGCGCATACAAGGATGTTTACTCTGTCAGTCCAAAGTTGTTTTGGGTCCTGATGGCTACGAATCTCTGGTATGCGATCGAGGACTCACTGTCCCTCTATTTCTCAAACCGCCTTTTACTTCTTGTGGGTGAATTCTTCTTGACTTGTGACTCACATATACTAATTCACTGTGCCCGAAGATCCAACACTCTGTTTTGGAAGGCAAGATTCACACGAGTCTCGACAAAGATCTATGTATAGCCATCATCGCTCGAGCTTCATGCTCCGTGTTCAGCGGATTTGTGCAGTGGACTTCGTAAGATCCTCTCCAATTTGGCTGAATCACGTTAATTGGAGGTAACAATAGCAATGGTGTAAAGGATCAATACCGCGTGCTCGCCCGTTATCGATTTCAAGAGTGGTTATCCGCACTTCAATTTTCATCTCAACGCTACTGAAATGCTCTGTTAGCAAATCTCGCTCGTGACATTGAGGCGTCCCAAGGTTGGTGCTGGTCATATGATTTGTAGGATGACGAGCTCAAGTCTGGTATGTAAAAGATAACGAGGCGGGTCTTACAGTCAACCCTAGCCAAGTGTTTGACTCCCTTTTACGATTACTCGACCTTGGAAAGCAGATTATTTCGTCTCTACTCCAATTGCGATTATTGCTGCATCTCCTAGGCTCCGAATTTGCGAGTGCTGGACTTGCCTCGATCGTAATATGTTTTTTGCCCATGATATTGGACAATATGTGGGGCAATAAACCCTGGGGCAAAGGTTTGTGCTCCTGTTTATTTGATTTGATCGACCTGACATTCGTAGCTTACGTGAAACAGGCAGTCAATGACGACTACCTTCGGCAAGAGGCCTTGACCTCACTTACGAAACATACATACAAAGCTGAGGTGATGGGAGGTAATTTATCAGGTTATCTTTTAAATGGTCGTGTGTTGAGTATCTTTGAGTTTCAAAATCACTAACATAACTCTTAGAGTACCAGAAGGTGCACGACGCACTTAGTCACATACCTAACGGGGACGTCGAGGATCTGTGGAAAAGATCAACGACCGCTCTGCCTAGTATGTTCTCGAACCTCTGCAATGACGGACCCATGGTCAGTTTATGCAATTTTATACGCCTACGTATCTGATGCATTGCCAGCTCTATATCGGGCTGTTGGCTCTCATGAATCCAAGTCAGGTATCTGTCGTTCAGCTAGCTATGCTACAACAAACTGCCACACGTCTTCGATACACGTTTATTTTCGCCAAGCGCATAATTACCATTTATCCGATTGAATTGGCCGGCTTGAATAATTTCTACAGACTTCTCGATCTGAAGAACAAGATGAAAGACGGCTGTATGCCGTATTCGCCGGCAGCGGGTTCTTCGGGTCTCTCGTTAGAAGTTCGGTACGAATTCCGGGTTTTGTGTGGTCGCTCTTCATATTTTCATCGACAGAAACGTATCGTTTAACTATCCGGGCGCCAAGTCAGAAAGAGATGCATTGAAGGATGTTTCTTTTTCGATAAAAGCAGGTCAATTGGTGGTCATCGTCGGCGCAAATGGCTCAGGAAAATCGACCATACTCAAGCTGCTGACTCGCTACTACGACACTACCTCAGGCACTGTCGTAATCGATGGAAATCCCATCGAAGATTATCGAATTGCAGACTTGCGGTCTGTGACAGCTAGTCTAACGCAGGAGCACACCTTATTCCCCCTCTCAATGAGCGAGAACATCGGAATCGGGTCACCATCATCTGTAACAAATCTTGAGAAAATTGCTCAAGCGGCGAAGTTAGCTGGTGCGCAGGACGTTATTCAGAACTTCACCGACGGATATGACACTGTTCTTGAACCTGTCAAGACTGCCCAAATTAGCCTTACAGGGAGAAGGAACGAGGACCTAAAAAAGGAGTACGAGAAGATGGAGAAAACAACAAACGTGTCTGGTACGTCTCATTCGCTAGGATGGTGCGTGTACTAATGACGCTTAGGCGGAGAGAAACAAAGACTGGTTGCGTGAGTCCACTCATCCTGCGTCATTGACGTTTAATTAACTCGCGCAGCTCCCGGACGTTTATGCGTATGCTGTCTGAGGACATCAAGTTTGTGATAGTCGACGAGCCGAGCTCCGCTCTTGACCCAGGAGGCGAATACGAACTATTCAAGCAGCTCAGGGAGGCGCGCAAAGGAAGAACCATGATATTCGTCACACACCGTTTTGCGCATCTCACCAAGTTTGCGGATCTCATCTTGTGCGTATCCCTTTTTGATCATCGACTTCCATTCTGATGCGAACGACGAATGTAGGTGTATGAAGGGAGGAAGTGTGATTGAGATGGGAACGCACCAGGAACTGTTGAAGCATCAGGGAGAATATGCACATCTATATAACGTCCAAGCGCAAGCTTTTACTTGAGACTTACCGAACCAACAAGGATGGCCCTCATAGAATTCAAGCTATTAGTATACGCCGGAAAATGGGATTATGCTAGGTAACAATGATAGTCACTTCCGTACAGTGCAAAATAGATTATAAAACCTGTACTTATATCGCATAGAACATGTATATCGCAGTCTTACAGATTTTCAACGTCCTCAGATGGGCCTGGCACCAAGAATATCCCCATGAATTGGTAGCACGACAATTCTCGGTCCTTGTGTGGGACTACAATCGATCACTGACGCGGCGGCTACACCAGAGAAACTGATGGGTTCACGTCAGTCCAGGGGTATCGTAATCGTCCCATTACATGATTTACTGTGGAAGGAAACTGTTGTCAGCACTTCCACAGAAGAGTACTATGATAACGACAAGTTCGAGACGAGGAAGCGGAAACATTTTCAAGATTTTCGAGAAAGACCGACGACCTTCGGAGGGACGGTGTGTAAGGTAATAAACTCAAAGTGCAGCCTATTATCGTAACCACTATGAACAGCAGGTACGACAGTCAAATGAAAGATCATAATGTTTGACAGACCTTCAAGAGAATCCCTCGGGTAAGATGGATATTTGACACCTCGAGTTCAGGTAAAAGTCGAGATGCATGGGCCAGCTAACGCTTTTGAATGACATGTTGTTATTGAGGTTGTATTAAGGGCGTCTTAGGGGACCCCCAGCAAGGCTAATGATTACTTGTATGTTCTGCAATGACAGACGGTGATTCTATACCATCGACGTACGCTGCAAGAAACGTAGCCAAACTTTCTTGAGGATGTAGTTCAAATAACCCACGTCGGGGATCGACAAGTGTTACGAACACTCGGCACTTATGGTCGAACTTGAAGTATGGGGGAATAAATTCACAACCCTTTTATCATCCCCGATGACGCGGAACCTCACTAATTAGAGCCATACTAAACGTCAGAGATCTGAAAGGGAATCGCATAGGAACTCACGTGGAGTGAACGGCTGTCCTTTGCCTTTCCGAATACTAGTAAAATAAAGAGTACCGGAGCCCTGGTGACCCTTTAAACGGAAACTTAGGTCCACATTGCCTTGTGGAAGGTTAATCTAAGCAAAGAGATTAAGATGAAGTGAATACTTCGACAACTGATTGTACTTACCGAGCCATTTATCCAAGGGTCGCCATTCAAGTACCAGGCAGGTTCAGGTCGGATTGCATCTCCCAGCATATCCTTCAGTTCTTCATTATCCCTAACCGTCTGCATAATATGCTTTACAACAGAGCTCGATAGTTTCTCTTGGTTCGTCGCGAAGAGTAAAAATGCAGCCCAAGCGGAAACCCCGAGGGTGGCGAATGCAAGAATGAACGGCCAACGTTTCTGTATTGTCGAATAAGTGGAATGCGTGCACGTAGACGCGAAGCGCAAACCTGAATGTGAGGAAGGTCAGCCTTAAGAGGAGGTCTAGTGTAATATAGCCTTGGTTTCGAAGGTGCAGAGAACGTTTCAACATGAGGTTCTTCGGTAGGAGGAGGGGGTCGCGGGAACTTGGTTACTGTCGCATAACCCCTTGATGTAGCTCCCCCAAAGCTTCTGTCCAAAACTGAGAGATTTCTTGCGCGTCGAGTGATGGACATCATTGTCACAGTCAAGGAAGCTTGCATTACTAGGTGAGGAAAGCCAGATAAGTTATGCGGCATAGCACAGCCACATCAGTTTTCCGTAAATATCCTTCCGAGTTTTGAGTCAGGGCATCCACATGATTTCGACATCATGTCCCTAAGAGCTAGTTCGGTAACCCAAGGTAAAGTAAATTTGCCAACTTCAAGGATGATGTAAGGCCGGCACAGTAGGTGCCGATAGCTGAGTTTCAACCTTATGATATCAATATTAGTAGGACTTGTTATCCATCGCGCTCATTGCTTTAGGGATAGATTATGGATACCATTGACCCCTTGCTCCAACAACTCGCTCAAGCCCAGGCTGTTCAGCCGCCAGCTGCAGGCCGTCGGCAGAATCATATGCGAATCCTACGTCACATTGCACTACTCGTCAGTGTCCTTCTGACTGCTACGCACTCATTGCTTCAGGACTCTGTACCTGAGGCATACCACACATCGGCCCTCTCAGGTGAAGAATGGGTCATGGAACTCATCACTGGTCACCCGGATCGTATGCGATGCGAACTTGGCATGCATGCAGATGTCTTTCACGCGCTCATAGCCGAACTTCGTGTTTTGGGTTATGCTAGCTCACGCCACGTTTCGCTCGAAGAGCAACTTGCCATCTTTCTATATACGTGCGTTACAGGGCTAACGATCCGTCATGTCGGGGAGCGTTTTCAACGGTCAAACGACACCATCTCAAAGTAAGTTTGTTTTTAATGTTATTTATGATGAGCTCACAAATAATTCCAGGTATTTCCGGAAGATCTTGTTTATCTTTGCGTCCCCCCCGTTCTACACAACATACGTATGTTCTCCCAACGACACCGATGACATCTCCAGCAACATCCGTAACAATCCAAAATTCTGGCCTTACTTCAAGGACGCTATCGGTGCGATCGACGGCAGCCACATCCATGCTCGCCCCTCATCATCTGATCGCCCCTCGTATCGTAATCGCAAAGGTTTTATTTCTCAAAACTGTCTATTCGCCTGCACCTTCAACCTCAAATTCTCCTACGCTCTCACTGGCTGGGAGGGATCCGCCACAGACGCACGCCTCTATGACGAGGCTCGTTCAGGCAGTTTGTATATCCCTCCCGGCAAATATTTCTTAGCGGATGCGGGATTCCCTTTGTGTGACGAGCTCTTAGTCCCCTACCGCAGTGTCCGTTATCATTTGGCTGAATGGGGACGTGCTAATCTTAGGTATGTTTTATTTATTTTATATTTTAGGTTTTTTAATAACTATTCTATGTTTGCAGACCAACAACCAAAGAAGAGCTCTTCAATCTGCGACACTCATCCGCTCGAAATGTGATTGAGCGGATCTTTGGCGTGTTAAAACGCCGTTTTCGTATTCTGTTGCTCTCACCTGAATATCCTATGACCATCCAGGCACGTATACCTGCTGCGCTATGCGCGATTCACAATTTCATATCGACTCACAACCCTGACGACAACGTGCTCCCGGACGACGACAATGAACACTTCGATTACGACAACCCGGAGCACCAAGGGATCCCCGATGATGAGGAGGAGTTTGACGGAGCGGGAGGCATGAAGGAAGTGCGCAATCGTATTGCGCGCTGCATGTGGGAAGATTATCAGACTGTTTTGCAGCAGCGGGGCCTGCTAGATGACTCCTTTGAAGATTCTGACAATGATATGTAGCACTGTAGCACGACTCTCATGTATCCGCCGCCATCAAAGCACAAGATGTTTGCATTACCATGCTTCAACTACTGCATTATCATCATATGTTGTGTCAATAGCGCATTTTACATGAGTATACTAACTACCAGGCGCAGGAAGTTGAAGTCCCAACCGCTGGGCTGTGGAAAGAATAAAAGCACGGCGCATCTCCTTGTCAGCAGTCTGTGTGTATATGTCAGTAGCTGCAGGGTCCATAGAAAAAACCTGTTGTATTATAAGCCGCTCTGCGAACGGCAACTCTGCATCCTCAACCTGCAACATCTGCATGGCCCTCGAGCGCTGGTCCATTACCCGATCCTCAGGATAGACCATGCGCTCAGCAATTACATCTGTCAAGCGATTGACAGAGCTCTGGAATCCCATCACGGCTACAGCTGTGGTGGCCTTCGATATCTTGGTGTCCAACGTGTTAGTGTTCTTGGTGGAACCGCCCTGAGTCTGTGCATGGCCTCCTGATCCACGGCCTGATGCGCGGCCTGATACTGTCTTCGCTCTTTTGATAGAGCTCGACTCGGAGGGAGGCGGCATTTGCATTTGAGAAACTGAGGTAGATGCAGATGAGGCGGTCAGCTCCATGTCGGTGTGAGAACGTTTGCCAGGAGGAGGCATGAAGGACGGAGAAGCAGGAGGAGGCATGAAGGACGGAGAAGTAGGAGGAGGCATGAAGGATGGAGAAGCAGGTGTAGAAGTGAGGGCAGCTGCTGCAGGGGCGGTGCTAGGACCAGCAACACCAGCACTAGATGTGGCAATAATGGGACCAATCATGGTATTGTGTTCACCTGCGGGTACGCTAGGACTGGAGCTTGAGCTTAAGGGAGGGGGGAGAGCTATATTGGGTTGGTACCCTGTGCGCCCTCGGGCGCCACTGCCTCGTGGTATTATGCCGTCCATTTGCTCGTAGTGTCTCCATCCCGATGCACGAAAAGGGCGCATGACTGAATTTCCCTATTATCAAACAGTGAGACGCATGAAATAGCATTAGTGAACTTGACGTACCTTCTTGGAAACATATTCATTCCATACTGAGGTTGAAGCCTCACCCTCGACATTTGCCCCTCTAATATTGTCCCAGTGGACACCAGACTGCTGGCGATACTTCTGAATAGCATTGAAAGTCTGCTTTAACTACACAATCTATTATCAAGTCTATAAATAAATTATATATTGATAGGACTTACTGACGCCCATTTTGTCTTACACATTGCCCCACTCTTCGCTGGACCATGCTCCAGGTACTCAGCAATAGCCTCTGCAGCGCCATTGTACGTCACATCTTTGAAGTTGCCAGCATCACCGATCTTGTCCCGATTGTTGGATAGGTAGAGGAGAAACTGATCAACCTCTGTGTCGGTCCAAACAGCCCTCTCTGTAGTAGTATGAGATGACTCCTGAGCCATGGAGAGGATGTGGACTTGAGCTGATAACACTATCGATATGACACTAGCCCAGATGTTGTTCCGATTGCATAGATCTTGAGTCGTATGCTGGGGTGTGTGATAGCTAGACATGGGATCAAAGGAAGTTCAAGCTCCGATGTCGGTCTCCAAACCGGAAGCTACTGTGCCGACCTTACATCATCCTTGAAGTTGGCAAATTTACTTTACCTTGGGTTACCGAACTAGCTCTAATAGTGTTCAAACGTTCACTGCCAAAACTTGAAACAACCCACCATGTCTCAGAGCCAGCAAGGACTGCTGTTTGGTCCCATGGTGCTGAAACGCGGCCACGATCGTCTCCGAAAGCTACGCGAGGACACAGCCTGAGGAGTGCGGAGAAGAAGGAACAACGTGATACAGATATCTCTGTTTCAGTGGCGGATGTATAAGTAATGTCCGTATATCATCAGTATACACGGATGATACATATGTAATTCAACAGACTAATCATTTTCCGACTGCGGTTGGCTTGTACCGAATTGTTCAAGGACCAACTTCAGTTATAGAATACCCCCTTGTTTCATGACTCTCAAACACGCAGCCGTTTCGCGGAGACGATTTTCGAAAGTTTTGTCCAGACAGATGAGTCTACACTTAAACTGCTACTTCATTTCGTCTGTCGACAGTTTCCAGCTTATATTCATTTTTATACAATGAGATCACCACCCACATTACAAACATCTGCCCCCACGGGATGTGACTCAGCTTCTGGGAATCCGCATAGTTCATCAAGTCATTTTTCCGGTACATGTTTCACTAATGCATTTCCTGCTATGACATCTGCGTTTGCGTTGATGCGCGCGCTAGCCTCTGAATCACCACATGAGGTATTGCATAAACTGCGGAATGTTCCTGAAAGAACGTATACTCAGGTTGCATTTTTGCGGAACTGACCTATTGCGACGATGAGGTCTTATCTTGGTAATTGTGGATTAAGAGCGTGCAGATGATGGGGCATCTGTTGTGTCATCGTGTGTTTTGCACAAGGATTTTGGATTTCGAGGCCTCTCGCGAACGTTTGCTGATGTGTAATGCATGATGAGATTCACAATATCGCTCTTCGGCGAATTACGACAATATTCATAGCACCAAAATGTATGCACACTGGGCGACAAATCTAAACAGGGTAGCCCGTGGTAGTTTCCCATCCATCAGGGATTGTCCAGTTGGCGTTACAAACGAAGTTCCAATCCGTACTCCGAATGTTCTCTTTCTGCGCGTCGACAAAAGCATGAATCGAACACATCCCATCTGGATGATCTTGACACCCATTCAGATTTGCCAGCGGCACAACGCCGTCATTAACAATCACACGAATTTGTGGGTCAGGCTCCGTGGAGCATGACAAGACTGAGGACGAAACAAAATGAGTGCGGTTTGGAATGATCGCGGGATTACTCACGCTGGAACTGTACATTGGTTGCAAATGGAGCAAGCTCTGTTGACCTAAACGTACGCCGTTTTGGTATATGATCAGTAGGCAATTGTCCCATCGCCGCAAAGCTCGAAAGATTCAATGCAGTAAGGACTGTCAATGAATGAAAATCAGGACGTTTTCCAACTTCAAGTTCATCAACGAGCTAACCATTCAATACTACAGTTTCATGCGTCGCATCCACGTAAAGGCTGTGCCCAAGGGGGAAAGTGACAGCGTTATGAAGTGTCGCATTAGTAGAAGTATTGTGCGTTTCAATCGGCGTCTGAGTGAGACGAGACACGAGCTCTTGCACATAGCCAATTCCTTCTGCCCTACCTAGAGGTGAACCCCAAGCTACATTGTACCTATGTTTCTGTCAGAACCCGATTTTCTGTTGCAAGCGAAGGAGAGAACGCACCAATAGTTAATATCGTATCTGTTTAAGATCAGCGGCGTGCAAACTGCATAGAAGAGGTTTCTTACGAATAATCAAAGCCTTCCCACTCCTTCTCCGTGAAGAGTTCGCAGAACTTGGAATAACCAAGAGCAACCGTCTCAAAGGCACACAATGTCTGCATGGCGTAAATATCTTGAACATCCAAATCAAACCCATCAAGATATTGCTGCAAACGAGGAACGGTATCCCTGAGATACACTTCTATCCATGCATTAGCGCGTGGTACACCGCGGAAGGCCCGATTTGGATTGTCACTATTGGCACAAGATCGAAAAGGAGCTAGAGTATTGTTGAACTGACATGCATGCATTATTAGTCGGGTATCTCAGAGTAGTTCAAACGACTTACACCTTTGGCCTCAATCGTGATCTCTTGTTGATACTGGCCCTCGAGAGGGTAACCAAAAAATCCGAGAGCAAAGTTATGCGCAGAATCCAACATCCGGGCTCTTCATACATCATCTTCAGAGTGCGAATTACTGACTCTTGAAATGCTTACTGGGACTCCGTTCTGAACACAGGCAAGGTATTTGTTTCGCTGAAATTCTGAATGGTTTGGTCAAATTGAAGAATAAAGCAGAAAGACATGGAAAATTTACCTTCAGAAGAAACCCGTATCTCATGCGCATCGACACGCCAAGATCGACTATATGAATATCACAATCTGTTGCCACGCGAGATGATGATTCCCTTACACAATTGAGACCTCCCGAAAGGTGTTAATCCTGACAATAATTAAGTATTGGAACTGCATTCTGATAACGTATGATGGCTACCTTCGCTTCCTAGCTTGTACGTCCTGCGGAAGTGGGGTCAGACATCGACTACCTTGTTCATTTCTAAGCAACCTCACCAGTCGTTCAAAAATGAGAGAGGTCCGGTAACGGTGACATTTTCTGCATTCTTGTTTAACTTCGAGGCAAACCCACTCGGCCCACTGGTGCTAGCTATTGCGCAATCCCTCCCTTAGAAACTATTTAAAAGTCTAGATGTGGTTGACTCACAATAGCCACCAGGGTATCGTGCACCGTGACGGTGTAGAAGATGCACGCCAGTGATGTTACAGGTATCGGGGGCTTCTGGACTAGAATCTACACCAAATTTTCCACGTGGGATGGAGTACCAGGGAGATAAGCCTCCCCAGCTACGGAAAATATTGAAGTCCTTCGTTGTGACCTTCGTGTTGTCCTTAGAAAAACGCGTAGGGGGTACAAGGTGCGCTACATTAGAATGCAAAGGATAGGCAGGAGCTGTAGCAGCTACGCCAGGCTCGGCACCTGCTTGTGTTCGACCAGGATAGCCAACACTACATGACTATGGCTCCAGCCTTGAAAAATAGCAGCAGCTAGAGAGAGACGTACTTGGATGGAAACACGGAGGGAAATCCGTTGGTGGGCTCGGCCGGAGGGTACTGGTGCCATTCGGGTGTTCCCACGTCCGTAGGCAGTAAAGCAGTGAAGGCTGAAAATGATCGGCTTGAGGCATATCGTGCAACTACAGCCAGGCATATAACGAATCCTGCAAAGAAGGCAGCGCCGACGCGTAAGAACAGTGACCGCCGCGCACTGCTAGAGTACAAGGGAGACGATGAATCGCCGGGGTAAACTCGACTCTGACCACCCATTCTCTTAACTTCGGGCGTAAACACCGGAAGAGTCGAGTCGTGTGGTGGGCCCTGCTCGGCCATGAAGAATGTTATCTTTGTGCTTTTTGAACTTGGATGGCCGACGCGACGCGTTCTTATACTAAAGTAACTAGGCCACGTAAACTATTTTGATCGACCCCAGACCATTTTCTTTTCGCTTTCTTCTCGTTTCCCTACTCTTTAGACTCGCTTTCTTGTCGCTTCGCTTATTTATGACGTTGGTGTTATGCACGAAATGATGAACTGATTCGACCATTCTTGTGGCGGTACTACTAGTAAATACAAACACGTTGCATGGACTGAATATTTTAATCCAACGCACTAGCGCTGCTGCAGCTGGTATACGTAGTGTGATTGAATTATTGGCAACACAGCTATAACCAAGAAATGTCTGGGCCAGTGTCTATTAGTTGAGTGTACAGTGCCCCTTCGGAAGTAGATCGGTTCCCAGGTGGATGACAGAACCTGAACGCATCACTTACGTCAGTACTAGTGACAAAGTCCTCAACCCATACCCGCGCAAGTCTTGGGATCCGACATTGATACTACTCACTCTTGTCGATCTCAACATGCAGCTCTCGCACTCTTTCACGGCACTCATGGCCTTTGTCTTCATTGCTGCGGCATATCCAGCACCGCATTTGTTGACGACATGTGCCAAGGATTCATGTTTCGCTCGACATAGTCAGATCAATGCTGATATCCGATGTAGCGTTGGCTAGGCCGCCGCGCCAAACTTCTAGACTCGTCATCTCAGAGTCAACGTTGCGCTGACATGCCTTCCAGTCTTGATGCGCTGTTCCGAAAAAAATTAACCGGCGACGACGGTATAGCTAGGGAGCGGGTCCCGGAAAGGAGCGGGATTGGTGTCAAGAGTTATGGGCAGGATGTGAAGATCTCTAAATAATGACAGTTAAAAGATAGAACCGATTCGACAATCAAACATCACTCGAATACCTACAATTCACTACTCTGTCGCGTGCGAGGCCGGTACTTTCGAGTTGATTTTAACACTTGTTAGAATGTAAGTTGACTCTTGAAATTGGGAGTCTGGAACAAGAAATCTCGCAAGCCCGAATTCTGCAACGAGATGAATGTTGCATGACGTATTAGCGAAAGTACATGCGAACCCCTTTAGAGGATACATAGCGCCGACACGAATCGAGTATGGGTTCCGTACTGATACTGGTGATTACTAGCCTGAAACAGCAAAGATGAACAGACGACTGGTGCAAGTAAGAATTATGGGAAGCTAACGGCCCCCGACAGGAGGCGCACCACGCCCCCTCGGACGTCCCCCTCGTCGTCCATATCCACCCCAACCTCCGACATAAGCGCCCGGGCCCATCAGTCCTACACCCCCAGGCTCACCAAATGTAGCCACGTTGCGCTCTCTTTCTTCCTCCCTACGGTTTCTGCCTCCACCACCTCGCCGTCCACCGGTGCCTCGTGTTGGTGGCGGAGCAGCTTGAGTTGAAGACGATAAAGAATCGAAAAATGATTTCGTTGGGTTATAGGCCACATCGTCTTTCTCATCCTTTTTGTCCGTCGGCGAGTCACGGTCGGAGGGAATGCCATTCTCATTATCGCCATCCTTCTTCTTCGGTGCAACCGCCGTCTTGTCGAACCGGGCGTTCGAGCTCTGGAAATCGAAATCCGTCGCAGGGACTTTAATATCTTTTGTCTCGCCACCATGACCGTGATGACCACCACGTCGGCCACCACGACCTCCATGCGCGGACGCCGTATTTCCGGATCCACGCAAGTCTCCTAAAGCGCGTTGAACTGTTTCCATTGATGCAGCAGCGGTGTGTACCGAATTGACACGACTTGGGCCAGTGCTAGGACCTGGTGAATCAGTCGTTTGCACGACAGGGATCGTCGGGGGAGCTGGCGCATCTTGCACTGGCACAGGCTGAGGATAGGCAGGAGCCTGAGCTTGTGGCGGTGGAGGCTGGGCTGCGACAGGCTGTTGGTATTGAGGACCGTATGCACCATACTGGGGTTGAGTTCCTGGAGCAGACGCCTACCATACTAGATTATTATGGAGTGTTCAGGTAGGGAACGTTACTCACCCCCAGCACCGCAGGATCGTCGTGAACACTACGCAGACTCGGAGGAGCTGGTTCATCAACTGCAAGATCTTTGACCTCAGACGCGCGGAAAATTATGTATTGGTATGGTTCTTGGACGGGAGGAATGAATTCTGAGGGTGGCCTGACGCGAGTTTGATGTCAGATTACGCGTCGTGAGGAGAAGGCGAGGCAGAAACTAGCGGTGTCAGAACAAGGACAATGGCTTACCTTCTCGACTCTGTACCCATAGAAAACACTAGAAGCCATGTAAGACCAACCGAACAACCGCAGAGAGTGAAACTCACCATTTGAAAGTTGGATCGTGGAAGCAGCGGGGTCAATACCCGCCAGTATTCCTCGATACCGTACATCAGAGTGAGATATGAGAGAAATTGGTTTTCTGAGTGGTAGTAATCAGAAACAATTGCAAAACGAGTAAAAATCTACGTACCCTATAAAGCTAAGTGCCATGGTCGTTGTCAAAGGCTAGAACTACAAGAATTGCTTTCTGTGTATTTCGTATCGCCGCCGCTCGAATTCGGCCTTTTTGAGTCGGAGCTTCAATTGGTTCAACATGACCTTCCTACTTTGGCGGCATGACACTGACAAAGTCAAGCAGTTCTGCTAGATGGGAGAGGCGATTTGCAGTTGTGCTTAACAGTTCATTGGTCACTGGTGAGTACTTGAGTGGCCGCAGGTTGCAACTGTAGAGCAAAGAGTATCGACCTGAAGGGTAAAATCATCTGTGAGTTTCAAGTCGATTTCCATTGAATCAATAATCATATCTTGATTTTAGTGACCAAACAGATCCTCAATGTCGAAGTTTGCGATGCTGAACGTTGCAAAGTTGATGCATCGATGTCCCAATGTTTCATGGACCCTCAGAGCACTGGTGATGTCATCTGTCCACAAGTTGGCTTCTCCACCATAGGCTTCGGAACTTCGGAAGCGCTGAAGTAATTGCAATTGAGGACATCAGTCATGCGTTTCAACAAATTGCAAAATATGTTCTAGGTAAGTCCGAGGCTTGAGTGCGATACTCATCGTGTTGAAGGCCATAGTATGAATCGTATAGCTTTGAACTTGCCCTCTTCTTCCTTCATACCACGATTCAGATTCGTAACCATCACAGACACATCTCGTGCATTTTGCTGTCATACATTCTCAGGTGGTTTTTCTACAGTTTGAAACCAAAAAAAAAACATATCCCTTTATGATACCGGGGGGAACTTGAGGACAGACCGCTCAAACTTTTAAATAAGTGTGCTCTCCGAATTATGGAGACACATGATACTGTCAGGCACCGAGACAAGAATACTACGGCATCAAAGAGGCCAGTACAGTTATGGTGCGATGCTAGTATAAGTATGTGAGGGATAGGAAATGCGATAAAAGGCTACATGTGTGTATGTGATCACGACCTCTCCAACCTTCCTGCCACCCCTTCCGCCTCTCCTTTAGCCTGTCCAAAGTCCGGATCCACAGCTGTCACACTCTTTTGTCTGGTGTCAGCAGGTGTCACCACGGCGCTGAGAGCTGGATCTATCGGGTCTGACGGAGGTCCAGACGTCGTGGTTGAAGTTGGCGTAGAAGTCGTAGCAGTTGTAGAAGTATCCGGATTAAAATTGCGGAAAGGGGACGGTGCCACCAAAGGGCGATGGAATCGAGCACGGAACTCACTCGGGTGGGGCTGAGGAGGTTCCCCAAACCCACTGCTACCAGGGTCGGCCATATCAACATTTGGAAATGGGGCAGCCGATGGTCCCGGAATAGAGCCGTCTGCAGCTTTGGCTGCAGCTTGTTGGGCGTAGTGCATGCGACGCTAGTATCGGGTGAGTTATTTCGGTAGCTAGAAAATACAGTGGCTCGTACTTGATGATCCCATTGATCAAAGGCTTCTGCTATGACAGGTTCCAAGGAAGCAAGTTCCTCGCTCGTGATCGCCAACGTCCTTAGAAGATGTTGTTTGAGAAGGGGTGCACATGAAAAAGATAGGAGTAACGTTGAAGCAAAATTTTGTCCGCCGGTAAGCTGTGGAGGTGGTGCTTGAGGGAAGGACGGGTCTTGCGGGTTCATTGGATGCGGTTGGTGCGACATCTCATGGGGAAGAACCTGCTGATACTGGCCGTCTCCGTTTACTCTGTACTCTTCCATCCCCTGCATCATATCATTGGGCATATCCAGTCCCAATTCCCGCATCTTCCGCTGCTTAACAAGACTCCGGTGTTTACGTTGCCGTTCTCGGGCAGCGGCCCTGACTCTTTCGCGCCTAGAAAGTTCCTCAGGCGTCATTTCTTGACCGGTAAAAGTCGGAGTGGGTGGCTGAGATGGCTGAGGCTGGGGAAGAGCCTGGGCATCCGTGGGTTGTGTAAATGCCATTATTGCATTGATGTTATTGACAGTACGATCACGCTCGCGTTTCCTGCGCTGCCGCTCCGCAGCCTTCTCTCGTTTTTGCCTTTGTTGGGGCGTCTCATTTTCTCGCGAACGTCTACGGGCAGATGAAACTGGTGTGAGGGTGCTCTGTGATGGATTATGATGAGCCCCTGGGTCCATAGCATGCATTGTCCGGATGTGACTGAGCCTTGGATGTGACGCTTGTTACGGCGTCTTCAGCGAAGGTGACCGTCGTCGTGACAGTGAGTGACGAAGGAGAGACCAAACAGGGTTACGCACACCAACCACACTGGACTGATGAGCGTGAGAAGAAGTTACTGATATAGTCTAATACTCTGTTCAGCCGTAACTTGCTAATTCGACGCTAATATCCTGCCGGTCTTCAACATGCTTTCACGTCCTGGTCCGACACCTATCCATTCTATAGGCGTACCCAAGAAATTCTCAATGAACCCTACGTAACTCTTGCAGTTATCCGGGAGGTCATCAAACGATGTTATCGAGCTTATCTGCGTCTTCCACCCCGGAAGCGTCACATAGACCACTGTGACTTTGGCCAGAACATCAAGATCGGCTGATGGATTGTGAATAATGCTTCGCTTTGTCCGATGGTTAACTCACCTGGGAAATATTGGAGTTCTTTGTCGTCGATCATGTACTTGACTCCGATTTTGATGTCTTCTAATTCATCCAAGACATCCAATTTCGTCAAGTTGAGCGAATCATATCCGTTTATGAGGCTCGAGTGTTTCATGACGACGAGATCCAGCCAACCGCAACGTCTCCTTCGGCCTGTGGTTGTGCCATACTCCCTTCCAACTTCTTGGAAGTGGACACCGATGTCCTGAAAATACGTGAATACTTGAGTATGTATTGTTACAAGAAGACCAACGTTAAGCTGCTCAGTTGGAAATGGTCCTCCTCCAACCCGAGTGGTATATGCCTTGATAACTCCAATGGTGTGTCCAATCGCTTTAGGAGGTATGCCAAGACCAGTGCATACACCGCCAATTGTGGTGGACGATGAGGTGACGTAGGGATACGTCCCGAAATCCAGGTCAAGCATGAGCGCATTTGCACCTTCAACGAGGACCTTCTTGCGCGCTGCCAGCGCGCCGTGAATATACTCTACGCTATCCACAACGAAAGGTTTTAGTCGCTGTGCAAGAACCTACGGCATGTTCAGTGATAATATTGAGCGGGTAAAACATGAGATACGACCTTATAGCGCGCAATCTCGCCCTCTGTATCATATTCAAAATGGCCATAACGCTTGAAACGACCCTCCACGATCTTGCGAAACTTTTGCGCAAAGGTATCATGATTAAAAAGATGATGCACTCGGAGGCCCGAACGAGAGGCTTTCCCGGAATAAGCCGGGCCTATGCCTTTCTTCGTGGTTCCGATGCTGCAGGTTTGTTAATGATAAGAATTGTAAGAATCACAACAAGGTTCATACCTGGAACCACCGAGCTCCACTTCCTTCAGGCCGTCTACAATTTGGTGGAAGTCGAACACGAGATGAGCTCTATCTGAAAGAAATATTCTATTCGAGCAGTTCAGGCCTGGGTAACCATGTCATTGCTAAAGCACATTCAACCATAATGAACCCGACCTTGCTTCTCCAAGGCATCGAGCTCTTCAAAAAAGGAAGGCACATGGACAACAACTCCAGAACCAATCAGGCCCACACACGTTGGGTTTACCAGACCTACAGAATGGATAGATCAATGGCATGCAAAGGATCATAAGAACTGATCACGAACCGCTTGGGAGAAGATGGAAAGCAAAGGTGGTCTTCACCTTCTCCGGTCCAACGGGCACGACGATTGTGTGTCCGGCATTATTGCCACCTGCGCATCGTGCGCAGATGTCGAAGTCAGCCGATAGGATATCGACCAGCTTGCCTTTGCCTTCATCTCCCCATTGCGAACCAAGAACGACGGTTACTGCGATAGAGTCGGTAATCAAAGATCGGCGGTACTGAAAAGATTGACATACCGCTCATGGACAAAGGAACTTCTGTGATACGGGTTCAGCCAGTTGGCAGGAGCTGCGATGTGGAAAAGAAATGAGATTAATGATATAATTTTCGGACATCTTCGGATAAATCTGAATCATCCGGAAAAGGCAGTCAGTTCTTGTCCAGCTACTACTGGTACCACCACTGACCAAGGCCGAACATCATATGCCGTTTTCTTCAAAGCCCATCAATCCATCACCGCTCCATTCAAGGTTGAAGCGAAATCCTGCACTGTTTGGTGTTCCCTTTCTTCTCATCATAATTGGGGCCTCGTTTGGTCTTCAGACTTTCACGCAAACTCGATATGACCTACAGGACCAGAAAGTCAAGCAGGTTTGACTTCACCGTGCGGAATCTTGTCGTGTACTTAATTTCTCATAGATGAGCAACGAGCAAGCTCTAGGTCTTGATCGCAAGAAGAAAAAGTTTGACATTAGGGAGGAATACTATGTGAGTTTTCGTGAAGCACATCTCTCAAGATCTTACAAGTGTGAACGTATCAGAAACTAAGTGCTGCTGGAGAGCAAGACTGGGAACCCAAAAGAATTGCAAGACCCAATGATTTCCCAGAAATGGATGTTCCCCCCACTGAGCCTCCAGTCAAACCTTGAGTCTCAGAATACCGGCTGTGAATCGGTACACTCTTAGCCACTCAGTGTTCCGTGCTCCAGGCGACCTTCGTTTCGACTTGTATGATAGGCGATACCTCAGTTCTCGTAGCAGTGGAAATCCGGGATATCACTTACTGCTGGGCATCAACTCTCCTGCATATAACGATACGCAGATCAGGGGCGAGTGTATCTAGTCCTTTCTACTCTGTCATACTCATACTCTATTTCTACTCTATTACTCCGGGATGACATAACGACGACATCAAGGTGGTTTTATTTTTTGCATCTCCATTTTATTGCGAACACACTCAGGCTACCGTCTGACGTGCCAGCCATTTTGGCTAAAACTAAAGCTGTGTACAGCGAAGTATTTACAAGCATCGCCAAACTTATTGCGAAGGATCCTGCAACATCCGTTGTGTATGCCGACTCGCTTGCATCAGTGGAAGGTTTGGTAGAGGTTACATTGAAAACGACAAGTGGTCTCATTTAGCCACAACGGGAACTGTGTACGTCCTACGACAAAGGGTAGGCATGAGAACAACAGGCAGCCTAGTTTGGGATGAGGACACACAGCTCCTCATTCGTCCAGAATCGCATTAGTTGCGGGAGATCTTGCAGATCGCCTACTATGAGTTGCATCCTTGCTCCTTTCCGTTTTTGCTGGGCTTGGTCGAGGGTCGGCACACAAATGACGCACGAAGATCGCAGGTTGATGTCAACACGGACTTGCCCATTGGGGTAGAAGTCGAGCTTGGGTTCAAGTATGAACGCTATGGGTTCTCGGAGCTTAGCACTCTTCGCGGCGAACACAGAACCATGGTGACGGTCCCCATCAATCTCTGAACATAACTATGGAGAGGATACACACACTTACGAGCGCAAGAACCTCTTCTTTTTTTCCTTTACCACTTCCTCGAGCTCCGTAAGTTTCTTTTAATTATTTGTAGGATATCCGCGGCCTCCCGAGCCTCGGACGCTATCTCTCAAAGGAGTGCCAACATTCCTCCATTATTCGTGCATTTAATGCTGACAGATTTTTCACTAAAGAGATGAAAGTTTGTGATGATGCATTGTATTCACTGCTTCTGCTTAGCTTCAAGTGGAGATATTGGGTGGTTACTTCCAATCTTCCTGTTCTTATCTCTGGGCGGCAACGCCCTCAAATGTAGGAAGCAGAAGGGAGAACTTTGACTCACAGACCAAGATAAAGAACTTTTTGTTTAGTTGCTTTCATTTGTCATTCTTCGCTGGATGACCTCGTCAGATTTCCCTCGATGAGCGAAGTATACCAAATATCGTGCACCCGCGCCTCCTTTTGGAATGTTCAATGAACACTCAATACCTCTGAATAATTGCGTGCAACGATCGGAGGTTATGGCTTATTGTAAGTTATTGAAATGATATTTGGCGCAGAGTAGCTCTGAAGTCGGGCCGTAGCCTATCTGACTCGGACGTTCTCCTCGTGCGGGCCCGAAAGTCCTGGGTGATAAACACAATTAATACAAATCCGAGAGGAGATATGATATTGCGCCAGGCTGCAGGACTTTACCTGACAAATCATGATACCGGTAGAAGAGACAAAATTTGAAGCTTGGTTACGCTCACTGCCGCACAGTTGTGCGGCGGACCTTTCAATACGCGGTGTGGGTGCTTTATGTAATTAGGCGCCACGGTGTTCGTACACGGTACACCCACCTGTGACTCCCACATAAGGGCTGTAGTTACAGGTGATAATAAATAGGGTTCGCACCTCTAACACGAGGCAAATACAGCCAATCAGCGCCTCTTGCAATATCTTTCCAATAATGGGGGACTTTTACATAGCGCTGTAGATCCATAGGCTCTTACCGGGACTGGGTGCCACCGGCATAACGGCAAATGCCGTGACGTTGCTAACGTCGTTTAAGGTCCGAGCTCGCTGTGCGACATGATGAGCTCGCGCATCTCGATATCTCGCGCCCAGATGAACGTATTGACGACGGGTTTCGACGGCCTGTGCACAGGCAATGACTAAGATGCGCGACTGAGTTGTATTGATCTGTAGACTAGACTAAGGTAATACAAACTACTACTAGTCGTCGTCACCCCCTTCATCAGACGACTGGACAAACTCAGCACTTTTGGACCTCGAGGAAGCTGGGCAGAATTCCTTTTTGCTCTTTTCAACGTCCGTTGGTTCTCCTTACTAGGACCTGCGCTAGTTGCAGCTTTACGTTTCCGAGGTACCCCAGCGTCCGAACGCTTTTTTCGCGGCTTGCGAACGACATCTCCAGCTGAACAGCGCGCTTCGAGTTCGGCAGTGTGAGCTTTGATTTCCGCCAGTGAGAGAACAGTCCAGTAGCACGTTCGCGCCTTCAGTGCATCTCACAGCTTGCGAATGTCGCCCACAGTCCCGATGTTCGAGGGGCTAATGAAATTAACACTGTGGGGCCACCCCACCAGGCATACACTGTATGTCTCGATGATGGCTGTTTCATAGTTATGGTAATTCATACTGATATCTTTTTTTCTGGTCACCTCGACTACGAACGACGTCAATCGAGGACAGCACGTACAAAACAAGATCTCACTCACCAAGACCACGGATGATCATTTTACGTACCTGCTTCCGTACCATTTCCAAAGAGTCCCGTTCGTTAAGATCTGTAGGATATTGAATAGGCTGGTAGTATACAAAAATGTGAAATGCGCACTTTGATTCTGGGTGCACGCCCATTGCTCATATTGCCTGAGGAAATCAGCCATAGGATGCTCGTATACGTCCTCCCAGAAGTCTTCTGAGTTATCGGTCCCATGCATCGCACTTTGAACTGTGTCGTTAATGTGACCGCGAACGACAAATAATGTTGCATAGACACCAGTCCGAACTCGCAGGTCGTCCAGCTTTGAAAGAGTAAAGTATGAGTTTCATTCATTGTAGTCCAGGTTCGGGCAAACTCACCTCTTTGACAATCCTATCTGTCGTAGCTACAACATCACGCGCAGCTGCTATATTGTTCGACCGAACACCAACCGACTTTTTTTCACGATGCTCGTCGAGTGCTGAAATGTAGGCGGCCTCTTGTTCCCTCGTCAAGTCTTTCATCTTGGGGTCACTTGCGACCATTTCGCGGAGCTCCGCCAACGAATATCGAGACCCTACAGGTAGGTCTAATTGACATGATATAAGCTTTGCGGTATCATCAAACAAATGTATTTTATGTACCTGCGTTCATCTCCTTTGACTTAGCGTGAACAAGCGCGTTTTTCACCTGCATCTTGCGAGAATTGCGATAGTGTGTCTGACCCCCGATGATGTCATTGATTACCTTTGGAGTCACACTATGAGCTCGTGAGAGCGCTTCGATCTTCACTCGTTGTTCCTCCAGGTATTCAGCGACAGTGTTATGTAAGCGCTTCCTTTTCTCCGTCGTTTGGTCCCTCTTGATCTTATGAGACGCCTTCTGGGCATCTGTCAGTCGAGGGGGCGGCATCCGAGGACGGATGGTGGCTCGCGTTGGGTTTCGTGCTGCCCATGTGGACGTGTTTGCTTCGCATTGGAGTAACTCTGGCACCTCTCGACTGGTGTCCGACACCTCTGACTGGGTGGGACTTACCGGGCCTTGATCATGGATTTCAGAGGGCTTAGGTGAGGGCGTGCGAGCAGAGGAGGTGCTCGCGCCAGCAACATGTGTGGGGGGAGGCAACTCTGGAAGGGGGTGGTTTGTGGCCGCTATGTCGCGAGTGAGAGCTGCAATTTCATCATGGGTAAGCGGCATGGTGTACAATGAGGGATCGTTCCAGTCGATATTGTTAATCAAGGGAATATGTCTACCACCTTCACCGGGTGGCGTATCTTCACCTCTAGCTAGTGGATCCAAAAACCGGCCGGTTGAGATAAAGTTGCCGTTGGCATCAAAATTGTCAGCTGAATATAGGTAGCTCATATTTGAAACTGTAAGCAGAAACTCTGTAAGTGTAGATGCGAAGTTTAAACCAACAAAAAATGTGCGCATTGACATGTGATGGACTCCATGGCAAATAAACAACACGTGTCGCGTCGCAAAAATCCTATCATTGCCAGCCGGTTTCTGGGGGAGAAGATCCAGTGGAATCAGTGTAAGATCTTGAGGTTGATATTCATTTGAAACCGTGGCTAAGGTCACATGTGCATCTCAGAGGCAGTGCAGATCGGTACTGATCAGACCTACCACAAGCTGAAGGATCTATCGTCCTATGGAGGATGCAAACAGACCTTCCATGAGCCGAAGGGTCTACCGTCCTATGGAGGATGCGGACAGATGAAGGGTCTATCATCCTATGGAGGATGCGGACAGACCTTCCATGAGCCGAAGGGTCTATCGTCCTATGTGGGATGCGGACAGACCTTCCATAAGCCGAAGGGTCTATCGTCCTATAGAGGATGTGGCCAGACCTTCCAAGAACCGAAGGGTCTATCGTCCTATGGAGGATACGGACAGACCTTCCATGAGCTGAAGGGTATATCGTCCTATGTGGGATGCGGACAGACCTTCCATAAGCCGAAGGGTCTATTGTCCTATAGCAGATGTAGACTCACCTTCCCAGTTGAATGGAATGCGTTGCGCGCCATGTAGAGGCAGTGGGTGCCTTCTGGGTTGAAATGGAACGTGCCATGCAGGCAGTGGAGGCAGAGGTATCCTCCTCGGTTGAAATGGAATGTGCTGTGTGCTTGGTGGAGGTAGGATTCTCCTCCCTGGTTGAAATGGAACACACCGCATGCCAAGTAGAGGCAGTGGGTGCCTCCTGGGTTGAAATGGAACGCGCTGTGCGCTCCACCACTCGACTGTTTCACTGAGGTGCCAGGGCCTGGGCTTCCTGCGACATTGAAGGACTGACATGTACTTATACGACGTACTCTGGGGCTGGTGAGAATGGAGGGGAGGGACCAGGAAGATTACCATCTTGCTTGCAGGCAATCAGAACTGTTGAGTGCGGTAGTATACTTGGACCTATAACAGTCTACAACGGTTCCCTAATTTAGATGAATTAGTAATCAAGATGACTGCACAAGCGGCAATCCTACAGAATCCTACTCCGTGCCTTTCAATCAGATCTCGCAGCGTTGTCAACAATATTGCCTGGATATCAACCCTCATTTTATTGATGATCTTGACCATATACCTAGGGATGACCCCAGGTCATCTCTCCTTCCTTCATTTTTTTGACGACATGGTAAGTTCAAACTCACGTTAAAGGCTGGACTATCTAACATATTTTCCAAGGCTCGCTGAGGCAAGAGCAGATCCTGCAGTCCCGCGTCGAAGCAGCGGATAGCCACAGAGCACTGGCTCGAGAAGCCAGGGTGAGTTCAACGTCCTTAGTCACTGGTGAATTCTGCTTACCTGCCCTCACTGCAGAGTGCGAGAAACTCGAAACGAGAAGGCTCACATTCGAGCTGCTCGGTGAGTTCATACCTATCCTCAGTCTTATGTGCGCTATATAATTTATTTTAGGAATAGGGCAAGGTGAGAATGCCTAACTATAGGAGTGTGCTAGACTCACTAACCGACTTTTGCACAGGAAAAAAAGGGTTCTACCTTGCGATGCGCATGACACGCCTGTCACTGCCTCGGACCATGAAGACTATCATTCTCAGTATGATGCCACCGAAGCCGTGCTCACCTTGGACCGTAACGATTCCGAGTGTGATGACGATCTACCTTATTTCACAGACACCAACCTGCCTTCTCCTCGCAACTCTCCCTCGCTGCAAGCGATTGATGAAGAATACGATCGTTCATTCGATCCTGACGAATCTATCCTCACAATGGACAACAATTTATCATGTGCCTGTGACTCTCCGTCACTGCAAACACTTGAGATCCTCGTCGGGCAGTGGCGAAAGGAGTGGGTGTCTGAAGAAATGTGGAATGAGGCATACGATGAAGCACTTCGTCGCGCCCTGAGCAAGGGGGAGCACGCTGTATTTGTTGAGCAGTGTGCACAGCATGCTTCAGAGGGTAGATCACTGCTGGAAAGTATCAAGGACGTCGTGCACACTCATTGCCCGTGTTGCAGGGAACGCCTGAAGTACGATACAATATTACTATATGATTTGCTGGTTAGTGTCACATCAGAGGTGAAATTTTCGAAGTCAAATTAGTTGTAGACACCGTCTGTAACTAGTAGTATACATATTGTGAATGTAGCTCTGAGCATCTCATCATCAGACACAGTGTGAATGCCTAGTCACGTAGCGAACGTATAGTGAACAATAGCGACCGTATATGGAACAATAGCGAACTTATGGTGAACTTATGGTGAACTTATGGTGAACTTATAGCAAACTTATAGTGAACTTATAGCAAACTTATAGCAAACTTTCATTCTCGGATGCTCGGGACTGTGAATAACACCCTATAGCCAAAATTTGAAGACGCAGAATGCTTCAGCCACTTGAACACGATATACATTATCAAGCCGAAGCTGGAAAAATGTGTGTTGAGTAGTGTAGAGCATTTATGATGTTTAGGATACTCATTTGCAAATGTGATGCACTTGCCAATCGGAATACCCCTCTAAGGGCAGCAGCAACAACAACTTACTTCTGATCCATTCTCAATCACGCTGGTTCCTTCTCACTCTCACTTCCCAGTACCGCAGGTTCCTTCTCACTCTCATATGGCCACCACACATAATATTTATCAGCCGCATCATAACAGTACGAGCCATCTACTCCTGATCCGTTCCCAGTACCGCAGGTTCCTTCTCACTCTCACTTCCCAGTACTGCAAGTTCCTTCTCACTCTCACATGGCCAACACATAATCTTTATCAGCCGCATCTCATAGTATGAGTAAGGCAAATTCAATTTCTGTACTCTAATTATAAGTACCATTCGCAAACTAGACTACGTAGATTCAAATTTATATTGACTCATGGTGTCCAACAGGTCTTCTACTTGCGACCACAAATCATCCGAGTCTATAGACAATGTGGGAGATGTAGGGGGAGGGGGAGATGCTGGGGACACAGGCGAGTTCATAGGCCAGAATGGGCCACCCGGAATCAGAACTGCATGGACGCTGCGTTCGTTATACTTGACGGTGTATGCGTGAAGAGCTTGCTGGAAAGATGGGTATCGTTTCTGAATACTCCCACTAACAAAATGTGTTCGTTCCGCAACATCAGCCCTAAGATAAACATTGTGATTATAAGTGAGATATAAGTAAAAGAGAGCGTGTAACACTGACCAACAGTAAAATACACCGACTTCTTGCCCAACGATGATGACCCAGAAGCCCTCAGGCTTGAGCCCAGCTTGTGGTGGGCGGATCTCATCTGGGGTTGGAGCAAGCGGAACATGGGAGGGGATTGACACCGGATGCGAGGGTGTTTGAGCTGTCGAAGTGGTAGGAAGAGGCACGATCCGTCCATCGGGAATGGTGTTGTGCGCGGATTGCGCGCACGAGTTTCTTGAGAGTGTGATAGACTCTTCTGTAGTCTTGCGCTTCCAAGTAACAGTACCGACCGATGAATCTATGATAAGTGATGTGAGTAGACAGTATTTTGCGGATGTTGAAAGAAATACATACCTGCTAGGCTCATACGATCGAGCAAATTCTGTAGATCTTGAATGTGATCACCTGCTTGGGAGTCAGATCGAGTTGATGGATGGCTGGACATAGCAGACGTGATGATGTATAGGGACCCTTTGCGACACTACCGATCATCAGTCACGTGAAATGAAAAGATATTCCTTACTAACATGAAGAATTTGTAGATAATGCGAAATACCATAGGACACCAGCGAATTCGAAGTAAGCTCTCCCTGCGATCTATCCGGCACATTGGACCGTCGAAGAATAAAGATGGGCTGCTGGTCAACAGCAGTGTGTCGAAGGTGCTCAAGCACCGGGACTTGGTGGAGCAGGCAGCAAGGTCCAACGAGCGACGGAAAGCACGTCTGCAAGGTATCTAATGTTAATTGAAATACTCGACAAAAAAAACTCACCTCTTGTAAAGCCATGAGTTCGGATGAGCGTCGTGCTCTCGAAGCACTCAAAGAGGACAAAAACGCCACCATTGACGATTGGCAGGAAGGCTGCGATGATAGCTTTGGCGATGTCTGGAATGGGACTGAATCAATTGCCATCAGTCACGCTGGTGGCGAATTCACTGACCTTGCAAGAGAGGTGTTGGGAGATTTCTGGAAAATGTAAGTGTCAGTGAGTGTTGACTATTGATATGTGAGTCACATACCTTCGTGAACAGAAACAATCGTGTTCGACGCGTGGATAACCGCACTCGTCGTGATCGCGTCCTCCGCAGAAACCAGGCATATACAGAGCAGATGCCTGCGATGATCGACGCTTACCTTGCCTGGAGCCTGGCAAAATCCAAGGAAGAGTTCAAGAGTTTTTTTGAGAGATTGCGGAATGAGGAGCTGGAGAACAACTCGGACTATGGTGAATGGTCAATTAGTGTTATTGATATGTTCTGTGAGTGATCTTGTTGTTGTTTGCTTACTTTTAATATTGATGTTGGCGTGACTCATTGTATTAGACGCTTCGAAAGTGACTCTTCGAATCTTACCAATCGACGCCACCATCTGCTCTGCAATGGTGCGTCAAGGTGTCATGCCCTGTTCGCTGATATCGCCAACTGTAGGAATCACTACAGAAGCTCTTGACTTATACCGTGTCGCGCATCTTAGAAGTCCTCATTTGTCTATTCAAGCTTTCGTGAAAACCGTGTGCGACTTGCATGGGGTAACTATCTTAATTTGTCTAGTTATTGTGCTAATCATATGCAGGTGGAATTTCATAGACATCTCTCGCGTCAATTTTCTATCGTGTTCGACTCGTATCTTCAAATTCGACACTCTGTGGCAGCTCTTGTAGCCGAATCACTTCAGCGCAACTCACCTGACTGGCACCTTAAACATGCATGCCCTACATGTACATATGAACTCACTGACGAAGAAGCACTAACGTTTAGATTGCTATATTCTATGGACGGTAACGACTCTCTAAAACAAGTCCTGCGTGTTACAAGTAACATCGGCTACATGGCCCCCCTATCATTTTTCCCCTTCGTCCTCGCCCTCGTATGCCTCCAGCTCGTACTTCTCTACCGACTATCCGTTGACCGGATCCTCGGGACCGTTCCCGTCCCTCGTCCCCCTCCTATTGCACCAACGTGCGCACGTGCCTTCTGGCTATGACTCGTTCTGACTCATGCCACCAATGTGGCTTTCCTTATCTTGTCTTATCTTTCCTTTGACTCGTGCATGCCGCACATTGTATCATTTACCATTGGCTCGTTCCAACGTTTCTCGGTCTCATTCCGCATTCGACCTTACATCACTAATCAGGCTCTGCTACCAGCGTACCTATACCCTTTCCGTTTCCCCTTTGCCCTTACCTACAGTACGGTAGCCTTGCCCTTAACCCTTTCCACTTAGTATAAGTAGTCGGTCACTCTGTACTAGATTCCCTAACTTGAATCTACTCAATCTTCCCTCGAACATACTTTCCTCTGAAGCCCCCTCAGCTTCAGTCTCTAGTATCTTTTCTTAGGTGCTCATCGCGCCTAAGTCTACCTCGATCGACCACCTCATCGTTCGGACAAGACTGTCCTTACTTTGAGAACGTCAGTGACTTTGAAGACATCCGTCTTAGAAGTCACATGACACGCGCGTCTCTGATATCTGCTGACTTGTCGTCGCCAGTCTCAGTCGCTACACCGGACCCTTCCGGTTACGTCACAAACGTTAGCGGACGACGCCCCTCTTAGGGCTCCGCATAACAGATCTATTTGAGTGCGTAACACTGCGGAGGTCTTTAGACTGACGACTCTCTCGCTCCCTCGTCTGAAGTTCCTACCGGCCAACAATTCACAAGTGACCGGTACCTACCTCGTGCATTTGTAGACCGGTATTCTTGAGAGTCCGAAACGACAACTACTGTAGGTGACAAGGAAGATGCAGCCGCTGAAGACTCTTGCGCAGGACGATGGAAAAATATGGACGACGCTAAAACAAAGAAAGCGTGGGGGATATATGACGAAACAGGTATATTCATGGCTGTTTGCTGTCACGGATTTGTGTTACTTGTCGCGGACATGGTACAGAGCGGTGAACTGTAAGTAGTGCCTATCGTTTTCTCAGCTATTAACGAGTGTTTGAATAGTGCAAAGTATCCCCTTGCTGTCGTTGCAAAGTTGCTGGATGTATTCGGGAAACGATTAGGGAGTGGGTATGACATTGGTTGCCAGTTTAAGACGACACTCGACAACAGCTTACTTGGACCGCTCGCTCGCTCGCTTCAACACACCTGCCTGGTTGGCGCCTTCCACGGACATGCTCACAGGCGCTTGTGCCAGCTGTTCTCACTCACAATGTACATCAAGGGTCTGGGCCTCGAGGATCTCGAAATGTGTGAATGAACGTTCTCGAAATTGAATTCGCTGGCATCTGCGCTACGCTATGCGAGTGTGTTCCATCGGCAGCAGGCTATCGACTGTTATTTCGAGCACAACAACGATTTTGAGGTCTACGCTAATCTTTGTAAGTATAGCTAGTACATAAATCGAACGTTAGCTGACATAATTATCGTATTAGCCAATTTTTTGTACTGCAACTACAAACAAGCACTGGACATCTTGAACGATGGCGACACAACTCTACCCAAGCTCATGCAAGATCTGGGACTCACGGACGAGAGCATTTTTGAGCGCTGGCTAGAGGAAGAGAAGACCTACCTCCAAGGTCTAACGCGAGAACCCGAAGATGAGACCTTGCAGATGGAGTATTGGCAGAAGTTGGTAAATTTCACCGCAAGCGAGTGAGTGTAGCTTCCAAGGTATACGAGTCTTGTGTTAACTGACGCTTCATTCGCTTAGAGAGGCTCTTAATGCTGCGATGGAAGCCTTTCAGGTCTATTCTCACCATGAGGCCGTGTCATATGACGTTCAGATGCGAGATACTCGCAAAGCAGAGACTGCACGACGTCACACTGTTGAGGACCACGAGAGGAATTCGAAACTTGTTCAAGCACTCGAACACAAACTCGAGATCACAATGTGCTGGACCCCTGAGGATGCAGATTGGCAGAGGGTGGGGAGGCTCGTTGCTCATAGGAAGTACCAACGTGCATTGGATCGCCTCAAAGGACTTATCATTGCGCGCATATTTGAACTGACGAGGATGAACCGGGCAGCTACAGGTGAGTTTGTTTAGATGATGTCTTGCTTGCGTGTCAATTCTAATATCACTCAAGGCTACAAGCTACGTAAACACATCGCCAAGGCATTACAAACACGCTCCATCGCCATCCGAACTGCCCTCAACACATACAATGCCATCGCCGAGGCAATGCACCCTCCCCGCAAAACGCTTAAGTGGGACGAGGTCGTGGAGTACACGTTTCTAGCTGACTTTGACCTCTTACGCGACACGCGTGCAGACGTGTCGCAACGGCCTTGGGCATCGCCTGTTGCTCGCAGGGCGATGGACCTGTATTTCAAGATGTGCCGGGCACGGGAGGAAATTCAATGGTTGAACGTGGAGGTACGGCGCCTAGTGACGTACATCCAAGACGAAGAAAAATACCTGCGGGCGTGCGAGGGTCAGTTGAAGGCTGTCAGTCCAACTCTTGCCCATCAAGTCGCTATACATTGAAACGTCCAAGGACGGTTCAACTCACGCCACCTAAAGCGGGCCCATGAGATATCGACACTTCCTGGCTTCACCAGGACAATATCCCCAGGTATAAGCACTCATACAGGTCTCGGAGAAAGCTCCAGCGCGCCGAATGCGCAGATCCCATCACAATTGCTGGTAGAACACTTACCTTTTGATAACATTAGACGACCTGCAGTGGCGCCGGATACTCCGGATGAGTTAGATGAGGAGGAGCAGGAAGAGGAGGTGGAAGAGGAGGCATCCAGAAGTTTGCAGGATGTGCTCCGTGTTGCTGATGATCTCTCGCGACTGGAACTTCATGATCACGCCGATGAGCAGTAGTATAGCTTAATTTACACATTCTATGGACACATAAGTCAGATCTACGTATGTTAATGGTCACTCGCGCATGGGCCGTCAAAACCCGCTGTCAATACATTCATCTGGGCGCGAGATATCGAGATGCGCGAGCTCATCGTGTCGCACAGCGAGCTCGGACCTTAAACGACGTTAGCAACACGTCACGGCATTTGCCGTTATGCCGGCGGCACCCAGTCCCGGTAAGAGCCTATGGATCTACAGCGCTATGTAAAAGTCCCTCATTATTGGAAAGATATTGCAGGAGGCGCTGATTGGCTGTATTTGCCTCGTGTTAGAGGTGCGAACCCTATTTATTATCACCTGTAACTACAGCCCTTATGTGGGAGTCACAGGTGGGTACACCTGGCAAATAGATGCGTTTTAGACGTAAACGAGCTATACATGGTGCATCTGTCATCTGATCCCAAACCATCGTGAGGCGGATCACGCCTGGTCAGAGTTTGTCGCCACAAAGATGGATGAGGCACAGTCCGACAGATAGTAGTACTAGGGGGCAGAATTATTTACAGGTAATTGTGCCTGCATAACTGGCAGAATCCCAACTTCTGCCACTTGGCAAAATTTTCAAAGCGTTACAAGGCTAAGTACGTGTATGATAGTGTATGGTATGATCTCGTACAGATTTCGGTGGGAGATCTCAGTCAACTCTGCAAAATCATAACCCCGGCCTCCCAACACTTCATTTCCGTCAACCGGCACTCGTTTCCATAACTTCTTTCTTGTGTTGCAGTAGCGCAAATGCTGCGTTGACCTAATCAATGGATATGAATTCGAGACATACAAGATCATCATATCAGTGCTCCGAGCGAGGTGTGAGTGACGTAAAATTGGCTTCTAGACCAGCAGCTACACCGACGTTGATGCGGCTGATTAGGGGTGTGCATGTGCACAGGATGTCAACGAATTAGCTTTTTATTAACCGCGGCCGAGTCCGATGGCTATGGTAGCGATTCTTTGCCTGTACTTCGAATATGTCTACCGAGAGATTGCAGCGCTTCGGAGACTGAGTGCTATCCATATCCGAGAAAAGCCGGTCAACATCGGCGGCGTGGGGAACGATGCACATAATTTTGCCATCTACCGGGCAGAACTAGCTTTGCCAAACAGGTTGGCAGAGTAGCAGACTTCTGACCACGACAATACCAACAAAGTAATATCTTCTGCTGGTAATCTGCTAAACTGATAGTCCATATTTCTGGGCACCAGCAAAGATGTTCTTGAGTCTGACTTTAGCGTGCATTTGTATTGCAGCCCCGGGCTTGCGCCTCAAAAGGTATCGTCGCCCCGAGCTCGCGTGATCACCGCACTGCTCAAATAGGTTGCAGCAGGACCGGAAAGATGCGACAGATTCGGCAGGACTAGACTATGACAGACAGACCTATACATTTTCTGGCTGTCAAACCCCAATCCGCATGTCTAATAAGGTTGATTTCACACACCTCTATGAATCATGATCCGTGATGAGACAGTGCACGCCAAAGGCCTGTTAGGGCTAGCGTCGCTGAGACCTTTTGAACGTCATCATCGGAAATAACATGCCACGCAATCAGACTGGAGTATATGAAGCTTGCGCAAGATAATTATCCAGCAGTAACCTCCGTCAGTAGCAGATTGAACTCACGGTCGCGAACCAACGATGTCTATGGCGTCTCAACCTCCACCACCTAACAAATGGATTTCTTGGTTGTCGCAGATTTATAGCTCGGGCAAGGGGCCAGTGCTCGGTACGGTCGATGCCCAGGAAATCGAAGATAAAGCCCGCGAGGTTATGAAGGACAATTCTAGTATGCTGCAACATTCAGATGGTACAACTAAACCTGAACGAGTTTTGACAGTTGCATACCTGTATGCGTCGAAGAGTGCAGGTGCCTGTTCGACCGATGATGCTAATAGGAAGGCATTTGAAAGGTGGAAGATCGTCCCGCGCATGTTGAACAATGCTACATTGCGCAATATTGAGGCAAGCGTTGGAAATGATGGTTAACAAGGACTTCCTAATCCCTTCTGTCAGACGACAATTTTGGGTATGAAAGTCTCTTCACCAATATTTGTAGGACCAATCGGCAAACAAGGTCTGGTGCATGCTGACGGAGAGCTTGCGACAGCTCGTGCAGCTGCGGCAGTCGGTGTACCGATGGTTTTAAGTTCTTCTGCGTCGCGATCCCTAGAGGATGTAGCGGAAGCCAATGGGCTGAATGGACAACGATGGTATCAGTTTTACTGGTGAGTACCGTCTCGTGTCATATAGCGAAACCTGATTATATTGTAGGCCTCGTTCTCCCGACGTGGCATTGTCCGTCCTCAAACGTGCGAAGGAAAATGGGTATACTGCTCTCGTTATCACGGTTGACACTATGATTATCGGATGGCGATCACATGACCATCGCATCGGATACAGCCCGGCGAGACATGGGTTCGGCGTCCAACAGGGTATGGCGGATCCCGTGTTTATGAAACGCTATGGGCTCGTTGCTCGACATGAGCGTCCAAAATTTCCATTCGATCAGGAAGAGATCAGAAAGAAAGCCGCGGCAGGTGACGAAGAAACGAAACAATCAATGTTCCTTGCGAGCCAGTGGCTTGCCGAGACAGGATTTGGGATCTTCAGAACATGGGACGACCTTCAATTCATCAAGGACAACTGGGACGGCCCCATCTTGCTCAAGGGAATACAAGCCGTCAACGTGCGCTCATCCAGACTTGTTACGAGCTATCGCTGACATAAACATCACCAGGATGCGGAGAAGGCGATCGACATAGGCATCCACGGGATTATCGTCTCTAATCACGGTACGTATCACTGTCGACATTGTCTGTTTGTTCGCCACTGTGTTGAATTGAGATATTTAGGGGGTCGTCAGATAGATGGCGCAATAGCTTCATTGGATGCGCTCGACATGATCATGCGCTCACAGAAAGTTCTTGACGCGCAAAAATCGGGTAAACTGACTGTCCTATTCGATTCTGGAATTCGAACAGGAAGCGACATAATCAAGGCGCTTGCAATCGGAGCACAGGGTGTTTTGAGTGTGTCATCCATCGTCCTTTTTGTTCCCATCTTATACTTTTGTTTAGTCGCCCGACCGATTGTTTATGGACTTGCGATAGCCGGCCAAGCGGGGGTAGAGCAAATTTTGATGCAAAGTATCTGTGACTTACACATTACGATGGGTTTGTGTGGATTCAGTGATGTGAATGACCTGATAGGTAAACGAGATGAACTGTTGGTCAAGGTAGACTACGGGGTAGGCACACGTACGTCGGTAAAGTCGTTGATGTAGACCGCCCTCTCCACTCCACTAGTCTCGGTAATATAATTTGTAGATTGACATTTCCTAATGCCACCGTTGTAAGTATCCTCACCTACCAATCCCCCTCACTTCATGAACGTGCAAGCGGTTGCGCAAGTAATGGAGATCAAATCAGAATCATGTGCTTGCCAAAGGTGCAGACAAAGAAACCGTGACGGATCACGATGACGATAGGGCCACAGGCTGAGCGTTGAGCCCCGGAAATGAGGTGAGGTGATGATGGTAAGAATGCGAGAGTGAGACACATGAGTTTCCACCGACGTGATGTCATTTGGCGGCATCTCAAATCGCTCGAGGCGGCGTTCAAAATTCATATCCCTGGATTCTGCCGGACTTCCGATGCTACCCCGAAGTGTCTAAATCCCTGACTTTCGAGCCGGGGGCTAGCCCTGATATGTCTTTGACCATCCAGCGCAAGGCAACAAACAGCTTTAAATACATTGATTCACAGTGAGTAAGATGTTTGCGCTCCTCCTGATCGAGTCGTTCATGAGCATCCCATATCCCTTACATCGGGTGAAAGTTAGATATATTTCCAGTGGAGAATCGTCATGTTTGAAGTGATGTACCCAAGATCATGTTGGCGGTATAACCGGACAGTCGATGGTATGCAATCGTCTTATTTTGCAATCCTCTGGCTCGTCAGTACACCGTCGAGATTCGATACCGCAGTGACCCCGAGGTGTTGAAGTGTTTCAAATTCGCATGCCTTGTTGCTCCAGAATCAGATTGATACAGTAAGCGTTCGGACAGCCTGATACAATATTCGGTTACCCAAGCAAAGCTCAAGAGGTTGAAGATATAGAGTTTGATATTAGTCGTCGACCCACCAGCATACTCCCTCATACTCCATGCAGTGGGAAGCGAGCCGTCGGGATCGGCACATCGGACATCGGACGCTTCTGTGGGAGTGAAGTGGCTTATCATGAGCCTCAGGACCTATTGCCGACACGGCGGCAGTAGTCACTTGGCAGAATGGCAGCGTACTGCCAACAGCACTACGCGGGGAACAATCCCGCTATATGGCGGAAGATTCTCTGGTATATGCTCAAGACTCGCTCGATTCCCCGACTCGCAAGACCCTTAGCCTGTGTTAAAAATTCACTTTCACATCTGCCTTCCTGTAAGCTGTGTACAATATGGAATCTGGATGTTGATATGATCGTCTAGGAAGGTTTGAAGCATCAAATGATGTCCTCATTGATATAACTAATCAGCATGAGTGCTTTGAGCTCGCCTTTTTTATATTGCATTGGGGGAGCCTGACTTGAAAGGCCCCATAGGAACAGCTGCAGATGAGCCGGAGACGTTGAAATCATCACGGCGTCCGTCTTATGACCTGACTGACTTCACATGGTCAGATATGTATTCACTGAGCCTGCTGGCCTTTCACTGATCGCTGATCGGCCGACCAGCGTCGAACTAGATGTGAAGTCTTACTCGGGACCTCGTCCTGCTATCATGGCTTAAGTGCATATGTGGCCTTTGGGTGACACCCCGTAGTATCATATGATGAATTGGCAACTATGATTGATCGACTACTACATCAGCATTTTCTTCGATTACATGCAGTCCACGCAAGTGGGAAATATCCCCGTACTTCAATATGGCAGCTTCCACCTCTCTACGCTTCCCTCTCGAAACTATCCTGTATTCTACGACGGATATACTGGTATTGCCCAATGTAGGAAGGCTTCCGAGCTTCAACTCTGCGGGACACGTAACATAATCGCTGTAGACCATGATGCGAAAGAGCGTAGCTATAAACGCCCCGTGCGATAGAACGAGTATGTTCCGACATCGGCCCTCTGAGACGTCCGCGTCAGGTTTGGTGACAGAGATGTACGGTATTAGCACCCGGTTATACCAAGCGATACAACGTTGAACAAAAGCTTCGTCTGTCTCTATCGAGGACAGGTCACTTATTTCTTTGATGTCGACTGGCCCCTTCTTGCCTTGCATCTCGCCCATAAACTGTCCAAAGATGAACAACTTTCAACAGGTCGAGGTTAAATTTGACTCGCCCTTTCTCGCAATGCGCTGTCTTTGACCAACTCGATGCCAGGGTGGTACTGGAGAATCATCTCGGCAGTCTACGACATATGAGTTATCGAGTGTTATCGAGCGCTGTAAATGTTACATATGGTTTCAGACGTTTGTCTCACCTCAGAAGCTCGCTGGAGATCACTCGTGAAAGCCTTGTCGAAGGAAACAGATTTGAGCGCCTCCGCAGTCACTGCAGCTTGCGCAAGACCAGTGGCATTGAGCTGTGTATCCAGTTGACCCTGGATGATTCTGTTGCGATTTGAGTCCGTCTCTCCGTGTCTCACGACAAACACCCGAGCAAGGATGGTCATGGAGCTACTGAAGAACCGAGGACTTAGGCTATCATTAAGTCCGGTCACTCTGATTCAATGCTGATTAGTTGACTACCTTTGTACAACGAAGGCAAAAGTGCACTAGACGTCATTTATTTAGTCCATAAACCTCCACAGCTCGCCCCAAAACCAGTTATCCATTCCATGCCAAGATGTTTAGACTCCTGCGAGGAGGTGTATCTGCAGGTAATGTATCCATCAAGTATACCCAAGGAAAATGAGTTCATCATAGCAGTGCCCTGATTTCGTCGACCACATTCCTGATTCTATCGTCAGGGAATGCTGGGAGAGCTGACATTACTGTTTGCAATTCCGCAGATTGGGTAGGGTCTAACGAAATGCCGCGTGTATTCCCAGCATAGATCTAGATTGATGAGTAAACAGTCTTGGTACGGAATGGAAGGACGCTTACCACGTTCCCCAATGCAACCAGGGTGCGATAGGTAACCTCTGCATCATCTGTATTTGAACGTAGCAACTAGGGATTGCTTAGTTGATGGTCAAGAACATGCTTCTGATGAGTACCTGAAGGGCTAATCCAGTATGTTGGTTCACCACATCTCTAGCGACGGATGTTGTCAAGTAGGCACAAGAGAAACTGTTTCGACATTTAGTCATTTTTCCTAATATGGTCAAGTGAAGTCATACTTGAAAAGGATGGTCGCCAAAGCTACGCGCTGAACCTTCGTCAGAAGTGTGTAAGGTGCATGACTGAGCGCTTCGAAAACCTGCTTCCCGTGAGAACTACTACTTTGACCGAAAAATGAAGTCACCTACCTGTGCGACCCACTGCCCTTCGTTCACAGGAGTTCCCTCTTGGAAACAATTAGCTACCGTGCGGAATAATAGCAGAATATTGGTTTCTTGAGCCTTCGACATAGCCTTCCCATGTGATCGGACTTCAGTCCAATCAGATGCCTTGAACAGGGATGCGAGAAATCGCTCTCGTCCACCGGGGACTGCAGAAGCATCTGCGCAATATGCAGCTACCAATCTGCTTAGGTCCATCACTTAAGAGCGGTCAGTAAAATGATGAAATTAGCACAATGGAATGCTTACTAGGGAATCGCTGGGACGCCGGCCATCGCTCTAGAATCTGTATGATAGCTTCTGCGTGGGTGCCACCGAGGGGTGGAAGAGACAGTTGAGAAGGTGTCGAAGTGACTTGAGAAAGATAAGTGAAAGCTTCCTCAACGATCTCCAACTCTTCGGGGTACATTGCAAGGGTTGCAGTGGACTGGCATGCCTGGGTTCAGAAGGTTGCTCAATGCAGCTCAAGCGCGTGCGTACAATTTCGTTGCGTAGTGCTTCGTCAAATTGGTACAACTTTGTTTGCATTGCTGATACATTAGCTTGTTTGAAAGAGACAAACTTGGGCTGCGGAAATCAGCATTGAGCTCGACTATCGCTATCTAGAAAAATCTTACATAGGGTATGATTTTCGGAGCTGAAGGTGACACCGAAGGAACTGGAGGTGTAGGGACAGGGGTACCACTGTACCGAGCTGCACCCGTAAAAGGATCCATATAAGCCGTGGACGGGGCTGGTGCTGCTGAGGTAGCGGCAGTCTGATATCTTGATGCTCCTGATGGCAATCTAGCACATGATGTACTACTGAACATCGATGCTTACCTGTGTACGGGTCAACGTATTCATTGCCGGCGCCTAAATTGACTCCCGCAGTATTCTTTTCTATGAACTTGACAACTTCGTCGATGTAGTTCAATGACAGATCATTCTGTTCCAGAAAGCGTTGAGCAGCCGCATATGGATTCTCTGTGATGAAGACAAACATCAAATTTATGTCCACAGCACGAGTATGAAATACTTGCCAGACGCATTGAATGGCAGTTTCAATGGTGGTGCGCCTTCCTGCACATCGACGTCAAACACGTAGTCATACTCCTTGCCATTGAAAAGCTGCTTCCTTCCAGAGCCGACGGCGTCCACGACATCGCCAACCTTCTGCCAGTTTGACGTTGCACTATCCCACTACACTAGCTTAGATGATTATCTCGTTGATCATGAGTGCTCACCTGATGCGCCTCAACAAGGTCACCGTTTCTTATCATTTTCACTTCTCCAGGTTTCTTACCTATGCAATTTCAATTTAGCCTTACAGAATCTGTGAATAGTGACCGCCAACCTGGATGAAGCAATGCGTCTGGACCAGGAAGATCGGTTTTCTTGACGTCACCCACTTGCTGCGACGAAATAGTCTGGCTTGCGATATGATCTTCGAGTGCCTTCAGCTCCGCCGCGCTGGCCCAACGATCTTCAGATTCGCTGAACACTCGAACGATACCGTCGCTACAGCCACTGACAATATCTCCATTTGGCATCGTGGATACAGCCCAAACAGATATCGCAGGATGGATGATCATTTGCACACATTCACCGTCTGATGTTTGTGAGTGAATGCCATGGGATTGGACACAGTTCAATGACACACCTTGCCACACCCTCACAGAACGATCTTCACCGCCCGATACTATTCCTCCATTAGGAAGAACGGACAGACTGTACACAAAGGAGGTGTGTCCAGATAGCGTATAAACCACATCGCCCTGCATCGTCCATACCCTGATCTCACTAGTCCTAATCAGCCACCCTATTTCGTCCAAAAATAGCGAGAATAAATTACCTATCGTTGGAACATGAGGCAAAACCTATGTCAGGTATTAGGGTCAAGCCACGAACCGCGTCCTTATGCCCCTCATAAGTCCGCATCATCTTGTGTTGAACCCAATATTTGATGGTTTTATCCGCGGAAGCTGATCGAAGAAGGATCCGTCACTGGCGTATCAAACAGTGAATGGTCTCACGCACCGGTCAAGAATTGTTCGTCATCAATGGCAATGACTCCCCAAACTGCTTGCTGATGCCCCTTCAAATCATACACTAGCTGGAATTGTTTCCAGACTTTGGCGGTTCTGTGGTATTCAATGTTAGAACAGTACACTTGCTGAGCAATAGAAGATTCTCACTTGTCCCATGAGCCAGAGATGATGGTGCCAGATTGGCTGATATCAAGAGCACAGACATTATCTGTGTGTCCCACCAGCGAATATTCAGGATCCTCTTTCTGTGCTGGACCTAGGGCAAAAATATTGACGACGGTATCCTGTCCCCCAACAACAGCGTATCCTGCCTTGGGTCAATGCTACATGATATGACGCTAACCACTGGCAGACCTACCTTGCGGCGCTTCAGGCGACGGAGAGATATATTGTACAGCATTGATATATTTTGACCCAGCTCGCAGAATAGATGAAGGAGTGAAGGGGACAGTTGGCGATGGTCGTTTCCAGGAGATCGCGGTGGAATCTCGCGATGCTGAAAGGATGATACTTTCTGTTGGCGAAGCTACTGCACGAACCTATGGAAGTTACGATTAGATGAATCCCCCGCGAGAACTAATGAATTGGAAGAACCTACATCTGACGAATGAGCTGATAATGTGGCTGATAGCTTGTAAGGCATCGGACAAGCTCCTTTTGCGGCCGCGTAGAATCAGATACTGTAGGGATGGACGAGAGACCACAAGTGAGGGATAAGATTACTCAAGGAAAAGCGGGCGATCGCGTCAATGAAATGAAGGGTCAGAAATTCAGAACGGTCGAAATCTAACCACGGTCACGGTATCGTAAGTTCTATTTCTTGGTATTTCCTGCACTTTCATTCACTCAGGCAGTCAATTCTGGCAAAACAGATTGGATCTTATACACATGGCATGTAGCTAAGCCAAGCACTGCGCAGTGCGCACAGCACTGATTGAACCAGGCTAGACCATAACTGTGAACGAAAGAAACTGCCAGGTTCACAAGTATAACATTGATAACTATAATGTGCACCACGCTAACGAACCCAACAGTCGTAAAATCGACAGCAGGGAGATACGGAGGTGTAAACTATGCCATGCACCATTATTTCATCTCCTGCGAGGGCCTCTCGATGCAGACCGTCGACTGTAAATTGAAGTAAGTACGACGAATTGCCAAATCGTGAGGGGATAGAAAAAAAGGGTGCTAGCAGATTTCGAATTATTTATCATTCATGAAGTTTAGGGCAGGCCTTGTTGATTCATCCATACAGACGCACAGTTGGCAGTGGGCCAAATATGAGATTAGACTCACTAGAGTACTACTACATGGCATGGGACTTGCTTACCGAGGCAAAGTGTTGGATTCGCAGCACTTGTCGTGGTCTGACAGATTCGTAGCAAAATCAAATTTATATCTTCAACCTATGGGAGGCGCAGCAGAATTGAAAGTTTCCCCGAGACGGTATTACCTCACTGTAACACTAGATGGGCAACCGTGAGTTCAACGTAACAGCAAACTAGGGTGTCGTGAACGAGATAGGAAGGGGAAGATCATTCGCTGATGCGAAGCGACCCGTTCACCGTGGCATGCGCGAATAGATCGAAGATCCAGGCAGAGGCGTAACCTGCGGCGTCTGGACTTCAAGGCTACCGCATATAATTCACCCCGAAACTATATCTGACTGACTTGGCATCAAAAGTTATACTTGCTTTGGACCAGTGAAACTTAACTTTATCGGACAGTGAGCACCGCTGAAAATTTTGCAGCTGTCTGGACTTGCCGGACGCCTTTAAACGGTCTGGATGCCAGAAACACGATGGGATAGATGTGAAAATTATTTGACCTACCACGTTCTCTTTCGACGCTGAAATCAAAAAATAACGTTGCGCTGCTGTTAGCAACTTGCGAAACTCGCACGGGAAACCAATGAATGCGGACAAATTTGATCGAATGATCCTAGAATTCCCAGCGAGTGGAGGGAGTACACAGCAAGACTAGCTCAGAACAGCACATCGACATATAGAATTTTGTAACAGTCCTTCCTTGAAGCAAGGACTGACCACGATACAGCAAAATGTCTTCACGGGAAGTTTCAGTCGCAAAGATCAACGCCTGAGCCGATTGATATTTTGACCCGTTTCCCGCGGTGCACTAAATCCGCTGCAGCTTTGCGCTTTTCGGCTTGATGAGCAACCGCTAGTGTGAGGACGTTTTGAGTCGCTTCTTGGGTTTGAGATTCGTCATCAGAAGAACCCGCCTGTGCCGTAACCTCAGGATGTAAGTTTGAATCTGTAATTTCAGTCGAACTATGTGTGGGTATCAACATATGATCAATCAGGTTGCATGAGACAATGATGATCTTACGCCACTAAGGTTTGTCCTGCTTTAGATTTACGTCGCGCCTAGCAGCGTTATCCCGCGTTAGCAACGTAACATGTAATGATTGATATCTCTGACCGTATCAGATAGGCCCATAAGGCGATTCTCGACCTCGGTGAGTGGGTTGAAGTAATCTGCATAAGCCTTGGATCGTTTCGCCTTGGAGAGGAAGACATATTTGGTTTTTTGAAGCTCCTTCTGCTTTTTGGATTTAACGCCTTTCTTGCCCTTTTTCGCATGGGAGCGGGCAACACCAATGCCCAACTCATCAGAGACGATGCTTTCAACCGCAATAAAGCCTGGAAATGCATTTGCGTCGAAAAGACTGGCGTATACTGATCATACACCCACCTTCCTCTTCTAGCCTCGTCAGAAGCTGACCAACCAGTGCAGTGTCACACCCTTCGATGATATATGAAATTGAAACAATGAGGGATAAGATCAAAATTGAACTGACCAGTGTGCACCCTGAATAGCGACGCCGAAGATGGTTGATACACTTCATAAATTTTAATAGCCCTCCTGAAAAAAGTAAGTAAGTTGACGCAAGGGACAAGCCACTTCTTGTACCTGAAGAGGGCTAGGTCTTTGTATCGGGCAATGATATCAGCATGAATCATCCCCGCGATAATGTCCCACTCGTGAGAGCCGCGGAGACGGCAATCAAAGCAAATAAATTGAGCAGGGAGACGCTTGTCTTGTGCACCATGATATCTACGTCGCATTTAATGAAATATCACGTATTCAGAAAGGAGATGATTGCGCACCCCATGCACCTAGCCAACCTTCGTCAGAGGGCTTGCTTTGTGCGAGAGACGAAAATGCGTACCAAACGTGAAACCAACGGTTGCAATCACCTTCACACAGTAGAGAAGCATCGTCAATTTTCTAAAAGGGTGAAATCACTTGTGTTTCTTTCCATTTCGCTGCGTACGCACCGATATCCCACAGTCACAGCTAAGTTGGCCTTCATCTATCAACTGCTTGGAGCCCTTGGAACGGTTGTTACTAGGGATCTGTGGACCAGTGGTACCTAGATTGCAGGATGGTCCAGACGCTTCCAGGACCTGCGTCTCCATATCTGTAAAGAATTAGTTTAGCGCAATGCAATACGTCAGATAGACGTCGTACCCAACATCTCTAAATCAGGTGCAGTGGACACATCATTCCTCATTCCAAGTAGATCCTGGAGGTACTGAGTATCAACCTCTTGAGTCGAAATAGCCGAAGCGGAAAAGGCAATATCAGAAGCAGGCAAGGATGGGGCCTTGTTCGGTGAAGGAGCGGGTATCGGCGACCCCATAACAATCTCCTGAGTAGCTGGGATTTGCTGCGTTTCCTCAATGTCGTGAGCAGCCTTTTTAATGTTCTAACGCGAGCATCAGTGAGGTAAGAGATAGAACAGATGAGTGACGGACCAAGTCTCCGACGCATATCGGGGTCGACTCCGATATGCCGCCATACCGGACATGAGCGCGCGACGAAGTATCATTGACTTGAGGGAATGGTTGAACCCCTCCATCTTCGTTGCGTATACCGACGGGGGTCATGACTACGTCACCACCGAACCTGCACAAAACAATGCCTTCGTCGATTACCATTTCACCTTCGGCATCCTCGTCTTCGTCTGCGCTCCAGACGATGTTGCGCTCCAATGCATCTTTCTTCTGCAACTGTGCGTCCTCTACTCTGATTCTTGCCTCTTCAACTGGAGTCAATCTCGGGGCTGTGTGAGACGTGATACCCGCGAATGGCGCATTGTTGTCTTCTGATATAGACGGAAGATACGATGATACTGAGACCACTTTCATGTCGAGGCTGAATAGAGAAGATGAGCCCAAGTTGATGTATTGGAATTCCTGGTGCTTACCCATGCCATCCTGCGTTCACTTGGCCGATACTCGTTCGTTCCGGCACTTCATTCGCCATATGAGTGGTAAAGAACCATTTGTTAGCTTCGGCATCTGCGGCCTGGAAATGAGGGGGCTGATAGTCATCTGGGGCATCTTCGTTGAAGAACAACTTGAAATTTCCGTAACGGTTTTCTGAACCATAGAGTTACTATCGAACTCAAAAAAAACGACATCGGCACGCACTTGGAAGGCTTTCCATCTGATTGATAGTAGTTATAAGCGACTTGATCATTACCTGAAACAAAACGTTTGAGAACGAAATGCTTCTTAATAAGTAAGGATTAGTGTACCTTAACACTCCTTTTAACCTCCCCAAGAGTCGGCAGCTTCCCTTTCTTGAGAGCATCAGAAACAGGATCTGGGCGCGCAAGAGACATCTTCGACAATTGATCTCCAAGAGTCATGATCGGTATGGCGGTGTGGCTTCCAGGCAGCTTGTGGTACTTTGCGTCCCTCATCCATTTAGTACAATATATATCAAAGCCCCGAACACTCACCTGAAAATTGAAGGTGTAAGCCTCCACAATGCTGCGTGAGTAGCCTGTCAGAGAACCTAGCAATGATTGAAGGCTAAAATTGACAAACTTGTTGGGATCTTTGCTGTCCTACACTGAACATAAGAAAAGAGAGTATCTAAGTATATTTAATCTCACCAAGTAGATGCCGAATATAACTTTCCGGAGGTATTGCTTGTCTATGGCTTCAAATATGCCGTTCTCCTGAGAAACATGGATATATGCGCGTCTGTCATGGAGAATGGATGGATATATGCGCACCAGGTAGTCAATTATACGATCCCCTTCATTAGTGAAACCTCGGTTGAGGGTCATGAACTTGAAACCGCTGATATTCAGTCCGGTAGTTCCGTCTGAAGAGAAAGAACCAGAGGAAGAGGAGGCTCGTCCATTGTTTTGAGACGAAAGTCGGTCTACGTTTTTTGGTTAGTGTATATCGGCCACCATTCGTAAACTATACTCACATTCACCGAAGTTCTCGGCGGGTAGAAGACCCCTGAAATTAACAGGTGAGATGAGAATCGGAAAGCTATATTAAACGCACCTCAGGTATGCCACACAACCCAGACCAGCTTTTAGTAGTGTCTGTACACACTCTAAGCTCTGCTTGTTGCTTATTGTCTGGGGAACGATCAAGTCCAAGCTGACGACAACTCGTGGATTAATACCTGGGTCTCTGTGTTCGCTATTGTGCGCTGCATCTGCATGGCTGTTCAAGTACGTATGGGTGTCTCAGAACCTTAAAGAAGTAGTCGTTGATTTTTACTTGGATGACGGGAGACCGAAGGAGATGAAGCTGGCAAGAGTCGCAAGACGCGCGACGCGTATTTGTATCGCATGTGAAATAATCACGTGACTCATGACCCGAATTGAGAACAGATCCACTAGCTAGTACTGTTGAGTGCATTATCGAATCTTGCAATTGAATGGTCGAGGACAACACCCCAGTAATGCATCAATGAAGCTTTAAATGGAAGTAAAGTTTGAACTCTCAAAACCAGTGGACACGAGTCGACAATGTTACAAATACGATATCAAAAACAACACTATCACCAAGCCACGAGTCAGACTTGCAACATCGAAAACACACGTAGGACTCACGTTTGATACGAAGTTTTATAATATTATGGTTGTCCCGTGCCAATGAGGCTTGTAATTCGTGTGTCAAACCCCTCACTACGAACTGGCATCTCCGGAGTGTGGAATGGGTTCTTCATGACTGCGTCTGCATAGGCCTCGTACACTCTTTGAAGAACCAAATCCGCTGTCGCCTCTGCCAAGGATGTGAGAAGAACGAATTTGGTTCCTGTAAGATATCAATGTAAGGGGGTTAGCTGTGACGTGCGTCAGACCAAGCACCTGTCGCGGTCAACAAGATGGTCATCTTAAACGTCTCCCCTTCAATAACCTGTGCACCTGAGCTTGAGCCAGTAGGAGATAAGCGACTTGTAATAGCGTGAATTCCATGCAGAGTGCCAGCGAGGACTAAGTACTCGTTTGATGTGAGCTGAGCGAGGCCATCTGAGAAGGACTCAGTCATGGACAAGGCTGAACCCATAAACGTTCTGAACAACCTGCGAAATTGCGCTGGTAGACCAATCCACCGGCTTTGTTAATGACCTTTTACACCTTGCATTGAGTAATTGTTCGGGTAATTACTCGACGAAAGAGTTGAACCTACCCATAGGCTAAAGATCGCCATTGGCGCGAAGGGGAAAGTAGCCAGCGCGGAACTTCGCGTTTCACGGACTACGCCGATCTATCTCAGTGGTCTTTCTGGCTCAACCGTTCAGCGTTAGGCTCGCATCTTTCAGTCAATGGAACTTCGGCTACATCGCCAGTCTTCATGTCTGAGCTTGCTCCTATTGTTGTTTGCATTGTGGCCTACACTAACGATACAGGGCTCGACGCTCGGGGAACGTGATTTCATCCAGTTGACCTCAGAACAAATTTTGGCTCTTGCGACCGCAACGGACCCGGTCGCAAATGTAGACACCAATAATCCCACTTCTCATCTTTCGAAGATCCTCATACCGCGCGCTGGTATGTGTCTATTCTACCTTTCAAGTTAACTGAAACGAGTGTAACAGTGGGTAGTGAAAACATAACCCTCGTTCGTGAATATATCGTGTCCACCTTGAAGGTTTTGGATTGGCACGTCGAAGAGGACACCTTTACCGACAACACTCCGTATGGTATCCAATTATTCACCAACATCATTGCGACGAAAGATCCAACCGCCTCGCGCCGTGTCATATTGTCTGCGCACTATGACAGCAAATTCTTTCCCAACTACCCAGATAATCAGGTAATTGGCAGAGTCTTCAATTATTCACACAGGAAACTGTATGCTAAGCCCATTAGTTTGTGGGTGCGACAGATTCCGCAGCACCATGCGCAATGATGCTCGACCTAGCAGAGACTTTGAACCCCTTTCTTGATCAGCGTAAACAACGTCTCGAGGACGGATATGATGATGAAGATGAAGATGTGGCAGACACGACCCTCCAACTCGTGTTCTTTGACGGCGAGGAAGCTTTCAAAGATTGGACTGACACAGACTCTGTATATGGGGCTAGGTCAGCAATTCTCTTGAGGATGGCATATCAGAACTAAACCGATGGTGTACTTTCGTTTAGACATCTCGCAGGCAAATGGTCAACAACTTATATAGTGCCTAATTCTAAACGACGGTTGCTTGGGCATGCAAGTTTGACGGAGTTATCGACCATCGAACACATCATCCTCCTCGACCTCCTCGGCGCCCCGAACCCAACAATAAGATCCTATTTTATCGATACAGCTTGGTTATTTGATGCCATGGTTTCCGCAGAAACTCGGCTCAAGGATGTTGGCGCTCTTGATGAAGCAGAAACTACGAACTTTCGCAGCTTCTTCTTGCCTCGAACGGGTCCTGGGAACCAATATAATTACGGATATATCGGAGATGATCACGTACCCTTTCTACAGAAAGGTGTCAACATTCTTCATATCATCGCATATCCATTCCCGCGTGTCTGGCACACCCTTCGCGTTCGTCATCATTTTCATGTGCCTGTCATTGCTATTGATCTCACATTCTCTAGGATGATGCATCGGCACTTGATGTATTGACCATGCGCCGATGGAACATGATATTACGCGTGTTCATGTCCGAATATCTGAATCTTCGACCCGAGATATCGCAACCACTCCCTAAGCACGATCATCTCCAACGTTCCGCCAGTGAATTGGTGAGATTTAATCTAGTCATCGATGTCTCAAGCTCAGAAAATCATGGAGCCCAGTGACCTGGTTTTCGAAATAGGTTGACGGACCAAAATACCAGATAATTTGATTTATTGATACAAGGCGATGATACAAACATCTGCAAATTACAGAGGGGGAAGGCACACAAACTGAAAACCTAAGTGAAAAGCATAAACATGTTTAAAGCGCAAGGACAAGTGCTTTGTAATGCTTCACGAGGTCGGAGGCATCCATAGCGAGCTGCGGGTGGGTGTCGCGTTAAGCTCCGTTGCGTTTGAGAGAAGGGCATCAGTCTCAGACCTTGTGCCTTTCTCGTGCATCATCAAGACGTGTCTTTGCCTTCTCCATCAGCCTCTTTCGTGATTTACGCATTTCCACGTCCGATACATGGGCTGTATGCAAGATCATCCTGGATATATGCGCTTTAGATACGCTAAGACTCACCCATAGCCTTCATCGTATCTACATTGTGTATGCGCTGGCGAACAAGGTCATCGAGCAACGAAGGATACTCTGCACACAACGCATGGATCTTCTCCTTGAAGACTAGTCAACGAAAGAGGATGCTTCGGCCGTTCTCTATGAAGCTTACTTCATTGGCCTGAAGTCGCACTGACAAGTCGGCGCGATCTGCTTCGTGCTGCTCTTTTATACGGGCCAGGGTGGTCTGTGCCGAATTGCTTTTGAACGCAAAGGAGGTATTGTTCATCGTGTAGAAGAATGCTGAGCAACTTACATGTGAACCTCAACTTCCTCGACGAGGTGGGCGCATTCCGTCCGAGCACTCGCGAACGTGGTTCTCATCCTAGCTTCCAACGAATGAGGACTGTTACTCGTTTTGTTACTTGGCATCCTTCTTGGAAAAGTCCAGTAGACTGTCATGGCACGCAGAAATGACGACAAACCAAATGCTGTTTATCTACTGCAATAAAGCGGTGAAAGAATCAAGAGCCCCAATGGTACCTCAAGTCATACCTGTGAGCTATAGAGTTTATCCTTTCACAAATAATGAACGCGATAAACAGGGCCCAGGCTTGGTGCAAAGATGATCACGACCTATGCTTGTACCGTGACATACCGTTTAGTGCCAACACAGTAAGTGTCTCACTGTTACGCCTTCTTACCGTTGACCGCTCTAGTATTTTGATAGCAGTGATTGAATGACAACGATAGCTATAGTAGTGGCAGTGAGTGAACAACTTGAATGGTTTAGGATGGTTTCTTGGTGGTCTCGGCGGACGCGTCTGTGGCAAAGATCAAAGATCATGTGATCTGATAAGTCGGTGCCAATTTTCCCTGGTACTCCTCTAAGTACGAACTGAGTCTATACATTGTACAATGGTATCCTAAGCTTGTGTTAAGGGCAGTTCCCCCAATTCCTCCAGACAGTCCAGCACAATTCCCAACGCAACCAAACCAAAACTTTGCGTGCCATAATGACCCCCATTTCCCTCCTCGTGACTCGCTTTGTACTTCTCCTGACTCAGCGCCCAAGCAGACCACCCGTTCTCCAAGCCATCCCGCACTTCGTCGGGCGACGCGTCTGCCATACTCTCCGGTAGCATTCTGCCTCGAATATCACGAATGAGGACTGAAATGCATTCTCTCATTGCATATGTCCGATCATTTTTGAATCGCTTCTGTGAGCACTTGTCCAGGATAGTTCCGACGATGATTTCCTCCTCGCGCAGGCGCGCACCGGGTACTCGTGAGAGTGTGTGACAGGTTGCAACATAGATGAGTTCGTCAACATATATCGAGTATATATTGTTCATTGAGACATTGAGTTTCGAAGGTCTCTCACGACGTTTCAGCTGTCGTTCGACTAAAGGACGAAGTGTAACGGAGATAACATCGCTCAGCGGCTTTTGTAGCTTCTGAGGAATATAAGTGGGAATATCGTCGAGTTTGATGTTACGATATAGGTGGCCCAAGGCCCGGTCGGATTCGTAATAATCTGTTGGTCGGGGAGATTCCACCTCTGCTGCATGCCAATCAGGTTTGTAGGGGATGAGGTTGCGAGGAATGTCTTCAACATTGACCTTCCATCCGTTCTTTGGGTAGTCAACGGCTTGGCTATGAAGGGCTGCTAGCTTCAGGCATGCCTCATTGAACGTCCCGTCCTATAATATAATCTGAGTTCGAGCTCTGTACACCTTTGATGACACTACGTACGCTAGCTTGATCTGTGGTGAACACAATAAGCTGGGGTATTTGATCCTTGTGGGAAAAAAAAACTTGCCTGCAATAGTGATATGCTTGTCGGACACCAGCCCCTGTAGCCCACTTGAGCCATCGGTCAACATATGCTCACCCAGAATCGACGTACCACAACATCTGAGTTGATATATTCCACAACAAAATTACACACGTCGTCAATTGTGCTGGGATGTTCGATCGTGAAAGGCTTCCCCGAAGGATAGGACGCTGGATCATAATGATCAGGGAGGATCAAGGGTGGATATTGTATAATCTCATAGAGATCCCTATAAATCATGAATGTCAAATCAGGATAGAGGTAGCATTTCTCCTTACCCGTCAAGATCGCCACCGCCGAGCGAGTTTGCCAAACAGGTTGCGCCTATGGTCGAGGATATAGGTAGATGAAAGTTTTCGAAACACTCGTGCACCTACCAGTGGATGCAAATACAACTACATTCTTCAGGTGACCAAAAAGGCAAAGTTTATCACTCGGAGGCTTTCCGATAGCGTATGACTGTTGGACTAGACTCGAGTTAATTTGCGATAAGTGTAGCACAGGCAGGAACTTACCGTCGCCTGGATGTATGACGGGACTCCTCGAGATCATACAAGGTCCATGAAGCCATGTGGGTTCACTATCCCCTGGCTTGTGAACACACGCTAAGAGGGCAGGTAAACAAATCAAGCGAGCTATCGGAAATGAGTGGCATACCATATATCTTGCCGGGAGGCAGCTTGAACACATTCGAGTAGCCTTTTTTCTCGTAAGCAGATCCCTCATCGGTGACACCCATCAGCATATAGCTGTTAGGAATTGGGATGCGCGCATCATGCTTGACTGCTCGCAGTACGTGGTTGATGGCACAAGCCCGTAACTGCGCCAAAAAGGGGGTGTCGATGTTCCGCTGAAGATGTGTAGGATTCAACTCCAAACCGAGAGTACTAAGTCTCCGCAACGTCGATGCCAGTCGGAAAGATTGAGACAAACTGTGGCTTTCCAAGAGCCCCGCAAAGAGATCGACTGAGTCGTGAGCGGTGCGTGCCTCCGCAACAACCTTTTGCTGCAACTCCATAAAGGTATCCTTCGAGGCACCTCGGTCTTCTAGAACTGTGATCAAAGGTCTGTACGAATCGCTTGAGTATCTACACTGTAAAACTGAAATGTTAAGGAACTTGTGGATACCTGTTAAGATGAGGAGTGTTGGGTTTCACAACGGGACGAGCAATCTCTATCATAGCATATTCTTCCCCATGATCCTTGAACTTGTTCATACTTTCTCGTAAACGAAGGTGGATTCCCTTGAGTTGCTTGTCAATAGCCACGACGCCTTTAAAGCCAAGGAATCTGATTTGGTACTGTAGCCCTGTTTAGTACAGCACTTCCAAGCGTAAAAGCACTTACCGCAGAAGGTTTCACTGCATGCGCACCACCATCTCGTCGAGCTTCGCAGAGAGTTTGCCAAATTAAATTACCAAGTTCATCACTGACGGTGCCGACACCATCAGAAAACATAACACCGTTTTCGACGATATCAGGCATTTCCGACCACTGCGATCGATGGATCTTGACCGATGGATCTGTTGCCGTAAAGGCTTGCTGAAAGGTTGTTTAGAAGAAATATTGACGGAAATAGCTGACTTACAGCCATCCTGGCAGCATACTTCGAAGGGGAATAAATGCATCCGCTGAAGTCTCCTAAGCTACTTCTTATCGTATGTGCGTTGACCAATCCTTTGGTATCGTGCTGGAAGGAGCTAACAAACCAAACAGCGTGCTCCCTCAGTGCAGATGAAGAGTATGCTAAGAAATCGAAATGTTTGCCCGCAAGCTCAAAACCATCCTCCAGCAAGCCCCCGACACGGTGCCTGACGAAGCTCGCCCCATCTACTTCCCTATCCCAGCGATACTGGAGACGATCCTCGTCACGAAAATCGACCCGAATGAAGTTGCCTTCATAGCCTTCGTACTCGCGAATGACGCGATTCGATTGCAGTATGTTAGGCCCTTCAAGGATGAGCCGAGTCGGAGTGACTGTAACACGATGACAATAAAAGCGGCCAGCAGGCGCCCCGGGACGGACATTCCCGAGCTTCTCCTGTACCACCCGCTCGAAGCACTTGTTGATCGTTTGGCCTGGAGGACGACCCGCAGCTTTTATCACAAAGTACCGCATGATGGCTGCAGCAGATAGTCTGTGGCAGCGAATCAGATCATCGATATTCGGGCGTAAATTCTCGAGTTCCTTTGTATTTGCAATCCCATTTCGGAGAAGAGCCTCAATTTGGAACGCTACAGGCCAGTCTGAGCTCAATGACTTCAGCCATCTTTGGACCCAAGCCAGTCTTTTGCTCGCGAAAAATTCCTGGCAGATGGCCTCGATGCGGACTCCAGAGACCGGAGGACGAAGCTCTGCGATTTTACAGAACTGCGTGAATTTATCCAGATCTCCATCTTCAGAGAGGATGATACGTATGTGGTGAGCGTATGGAGCAACTTGCTCATGCCCTGGATGTATAGCACCCACGCGTTCGCGAAAATTCTTCTTATCGGAGTATGTTCCGGTAAGGGTTCTGTTGCAGTCTTCTCTTTCGATGATCGGTGGTGTGAACAGATCGAAGCATACATCTAAAAAGATTTTACACTCAGAAATTCAAGCTATGGGCACCATGCTTACATTGATTACCAAAATCAGAACCCACAGCCATTTTGTTGATATTGGCGAAGGTAATAATCAGGTTGTATAACAATTGTCCACGCGCTGGATCACCGATCTAGCCAATTATAGGATGAGTACGGTGTGTTGTTTTCTATTCAGAATGAAATATATGCCAAACCTTCGCACGGATCAGTTTGTGCTCGTATTCAAAGTTCAACCACCCAAGCTCGTTGGCTCGGAGAAGATTGGACTGCCATTCCACACTGAAGGTACGTGGATCTAATGGGCCCGCACATTCGGGGCGATAGAAGATGCCTAGGAAAATAAGTTCATATGATCCAAAGGCGACAGGCAAAAAGGTATACGAGGATACTTATAACATACCGATCTGCACTTTAGCGATTCGAAAGTCTGAACTTAACGAATCGATCTTCTCCTGCCGTTTCTGAGCGATATCGGGGTCAACATAGGGGGCCTTTGTGAGGGTGACTAGCATATTGCTAGGGATGTGGTTGTTTGTAGGGGCGAATTTCAGACGCTTTTTGCCGACCTTGATGGTGACACCATCTTCGCCGTCAACAAGCCGACGGAATTTCAGCCCTACATCCTTAGAGGGCAGTCTGAGTGACCCAAAGCCTTTGTTACGAACGCCTCCACACTCATTCTTTTCGAGCGTGACTCTAAAGTTGATGGGACGATGCTGCGCATCGGCATCCGACACAAATGGACCAGGGTACGCATGTAGAACCTCTGCGATCTTTTTTGTGACCTCGTATTCAGTTGCTTGAAAATCTACGTTTCGAATGTATAACTCCATGAAGATGATGAAGAGGGAAGGATAGATGGTGGATCGATAAGCTCAGCCACTGAAAACGAGCACTAGTATTCGGCTGCTAAATATAGATATCTGAGCTCTGACTCGTTCCGGAACGCTAACCGTTTAGCCGCACTCATCATGATTTTGTTGGTAGAAACTATCTAAGCTTTGTTTGAATGTGGCTTAAAGCAAGAGGTAGAATATACTTTCGCACATTTCTATACCTAAACTCGATACTCTTCATCGACTCTTGAGTAGCATTTGCTACTTGTACGGTATACCTGCAAACGCCTCAGGCCCCAAAGGCATTGTATTGAGTATCTATCCGACTTACCATTTTGTATCTGAGCAAATCATATGAGGATGGCTGATGATCAAAAGAAGGAATCACGCACCCGTTGGAACTCATCGTAGGCCGTGCTCCTCACATTTTCATGAGCGTTGCGGATGACTCCCACCATCCATTCGGCAGCTTGACGCTCATTCAACCCAAGCGCAAACCGATCTTTGAGGCGCTTGATAGTTGGTTCGCCTTTGAAGGACGGGAGACCAGTTCCCAGCATGAGCTGGACTGTGCTGACGAGCTGATCCGCATGAGGTCGGATAGCGAGGAAAGCCTTCACCGTCAAATGTTGAAACAGTTCGTAACCTTGAGAAAGTCTGCCACCCATTAGAACTACCATCTCGTGGGTTAATTTGAAGGAGCTAGGTTCAAACTTGACTCCCTGCAAAGTATAGTCAGAGAACTGTTCAAGGTATCGCGATGAAGACTTACTCCAGGACGTAGATAGATCACAATAACGAAGTCAGGAATCATATCAATCAATGGTTGTCAAATGAAAAACTCATCTATATCGAATAGGAATCCAAAGTCTAAGATCAAGTTTAATGGTGCTTGCTGTACTCTTAGACAGGTAAAACTCACCAATATGTACTATATGCCCTTCGCCATCAATCATGATATTCCCATTGTGACGGTCCTTAATCTGCAGGATATAGCAAGCAACCGAATATGCAGCCATAGACTGGATGAAATTGAGGCGAGCACGCTGGAATGCAACAGTCTCTTCTCCTCCGTATTTCGAAATGAAGAAGTCAAGCAGGTCGTTTACTGTGGCCCTTCCCATCTCATCTCGAGATGTGGCATTTGGCACCACGTCAATGACACCACACTATGATATGCATGAGCGTGATCTAACGTGAATGAAAAAGAAAAGGTACTCACTCCAGCGGCAGTTGCGGTAACTCTGTAAGGGAAGAGATAGAGGGTCAACCCGATACTGGTGAAGATGTTTTTGAACATCGCGATGATCTGTAAAGCCAACACATCTTGTCGGCAGTCGTCGCCAACTTTGAAGATAGCCTGTTGCCAAACGTCATACTCCTCGCGTTTCTCGAGTCCACCGTCCAAGAGAGATTCCGGGTTGGAATCGATGATAACACGCTCCTTCCTCACTTTAAAAGTAGCCATGAACGGTGCCTTGGGTGAAATTGTATCGAGTACAAATATAGGCGAAAGATGATCCACACACCTTAGCGTGACTTTGAAGCGGTCGACCAGACTTCTTATCAATGTCAATAACACTACCGTCTGGGTTACTGGGAAGGTAGACTCCAACATCAACAACTATCTTGGCCATCTCTTCGTCAATCTTTGCCTGTAGAGACACGTCAAATCATATCCTAGGACGATCTTCGAGGGTCTCGCCTTTTTCTCAGGTTTCGACTTTTTGATGAAGGGCTTCAGTTTCCCAGAGATCGAGGTTACTTCATTGAAGAATCCGAATTCCCGATCGTAAAAGGCACGGGCATCACCAGATAGCGAATCCACCACCATATCAGTCATCCGATCTAGCGCAGGTTTCATAGGATCTTCCTAATCTCGTGTCAGTAGAGCAGAGAGGAAAATATGCATGAAACTCACGATCTCGGCAGCATCATCCTTGTAGCAATTGGCCTTCATGTTCCATATGATCTGGTGACAAAAGAGTTGAGACACTTTTGCAGTTTCAAAAATGAACTGTGCGATATATTCTGAAGCATATATTGAGAAACTATAACAGCAGGAGGCTGCAGATACATACCAAGGTCATCAAACCGAAGAGCCTGGACGACTTGAGGAACAAAAAAGAATGTCAGGTCGACAGGATGCTGCTTCAAGACTCGATGGGCATATTGTAGCAAGAGCGGATCGTTGCCGTGTCGTCGCTCGAAGAAAGTAACAGCGATTACAGGAGTGACAGGCGCCCACACGATGATGTACTGACAAAAACGTAAACTCGCGAATCACGATATCGCAGAAAAGAAATCACCTTCAGCTCTCGTCTCGGTCCACTTCGGAAAGAATCCCCGATCAAAAATCGTAGAGCCTCTGGAGTGTCAACTACCTGGCTAGCGTTTGACCGCACCAGATTTTGCACCTCAGCGTGAGCTGCTGGACTTTTGAAACGTTCGGTTAGATGGACCGCTATGGCTGGGTCTACCTCCCACACTGTTCGGACTATGCCAGGCCAAGCCGACTATCAAAATACATGAATTGTCATTCACAGAGCCATCAAGGTACTTACCTCAAGCATATTGCGCTCGAGCAGGCCATGAAGGTCACTGCCACGTTTCGCTTCGTTGCTAGGATTAGCCCAGACCGTAAGCCTGAATATCTCATTCTCAATCAGAAGACGGAGTGGCTGGTTGATGTTCTTGAGGCGCGTAGCATAAACTACAACCGATAAGCTCGATGCAAAGAAAAGAACGTTGGCTGTGCTTACGGGACGTCTTTGACGCAGAATGATGAGGAGCAAGGCTCGAAAGAGATGACGTATTCCTGATTGAGTCCCCTTGGAGATGTACAAGAAATTCGGACATGACTTTGATATCAGCATCAACTTGCACTCGATTGGCTCCAAAAGACCATCTGGACAACATGAGCATTCGTACAAACACTGTTATCTGAGAGATACACTGACTGAGGCCGAACAGCAAACCACGAATATGCTGTGCGATACAGACTTTCGCGCAACATACACTCGCAGACAGCATCTAGATGTGAGCTCTTCAACGTCTCCAGTCCAAAAAGAAGGAAGGTGTAGCGTAGCTCTCGAGCTAGCGGATGAGTACTGGACGAATCGTCAATATGGCTTCAAACAGTAGACCTGTTGAATGTACCTAAACAATTTGTGTGCTTGCGCAGATCGCAAAACAAGTCTCTGAATGAGGAACATCACAGCCGAGCGACAATATCTAGCTGCTTGCAATCGACTGAACAACATCTGTAGAACTAAGGTATGGGGCATGAGCAGCCGACGAGCTTGAGTCGTTGCTCGATCGATTTCGTCCTTGTCGGTTGGACTATAACTGATGGGATGATAGAATGGATCAGCACAGCTGTGGGTTGTCAATCACTTGGGAATTTAGAATGCCAACAAAATCGACAAACTTTGACGAGGCTGAGAACACGCCCTTCCGTTCCTTCACAGTCCCAAACCAAGACGTGAGCACTTCGCACATGATAGCCACTTCCATGTTAGGACGCGCCGCGATGACCCACGTCCATGTTTCAATACCCGCAGCGACCGCAGAGGGGGTGAAAACCTCAAACGGTAGAGCTACCAGGAAATGTACCAAGGTGTAATCGCACTGAAAATCATCAACACGGATGCCAGAAACATATAGAGCATGGTCCAACCTGCTCCAACGATATAAGAATCGCTGCACAACGGAATAATAGACGTTGCAGATCTTGAACAGTTAAAGAGCTACGTTTATTCCGAATGTCGTTCATCGTATCGGCCATCTTGTCCTTGAAAGGCTGGACGCCAGTGCAGTGCATCTGAGGAGCTACTTTATCTAGCGAATCTTGATCTTGCAACCGTTAATGCACCCGACCATCTATCAGGTAGACCGACTTACTTTTACGAGCCGCAAGTCGCAAACCAGCAACCTCCCCTGCAAAATAGCATTTACTCGCAAGTTGACTGGCAAGAGCGCGTGCACGATCAGACTTCCAGTTTGACAGGCTACACAAAGAAGCTAGGATGTAGAATGATCAGAATACCTGCACATGATTTGAAAACCGAGCGCCTACAAAGTTGTCGATGCACAGGACCAAATGCCTTGGCAAATGTTTCGGCAACAGAAGCTCCTAACTCAGCAGCGTCCGCACCAATCAGTGGTTGTGTAGCTGCAAGATATTTCTGTAGAGGACATGACATGAAGGAAAAGAGGTGCAGATGACGATAACAAAACGAACCTGAAGCGTCGACTGGAGCTCAATGGGAGCCCGGCTGAGCGCAAGTTCAAACCATGTGTTGGCATTGCGCTGCAGCTGTCCAAGGATATCATTTCGTACTTTGTAGTCGTCCGTGAGCTGTAGCGTGATGCCGGTGCGCTCAGAATGGAACTCGCACACCGGGTTGTACTGCAATTGAATTAAACGTCAGCAAGTCGGTTAATATAATCATGTTTCTGTCACCTCGTCCGTAAACTCGTTCTCGCATGCGTGACGCAGAAGAGTAAGGCACTCAAGGATTGCATACACCAGTGGCGGGTCGCACATGAGGGAAGGAAACGACGTGATCAAGTTAAATAGGTATTTGGCTGCGACGTCCCGAGCACGAGATATGCGATGAGTGCTGGCTACGAGCAGCTTGCGAAGTTCCTCTGATAGATGGGCTGGTAGTGCCTGATCCACAGCTTGGGAATTCATCTCTCCCATGCATCCACGCATAACCTGTTGACAGTGTAGCTCAGCGCACCATATCCGAAGATGAACATTACCTTGTCAGCTATAGATTCCATGCATACAATAAGATAACTTTGTCGATTCAGGCTCCCATTCGTGAAGTACGACACCAAAGAAGACGGGAGACCAGCAGCAGATCGCATACTCTCAACGTCCTGCATCACCAATAAGAATATTACCTGTCCCGGGGACAAAGAGCGTATCTCGCTTGCGCGATGTGGAATATGACGTGTAAGGAACGATCGATGCTTTGAGATAACCTATTGAAATCATCAAGTATCCTCTCTTTCCAAACAACGCAGCACTAACAGAATGTGCATATTCATGCCGGATGACAGTGCTATACTCGATTTCACTCGCCGCATCATGAGCATTCTCAAGTACCAGAGTTGGCGTCTTCGTTGCGATTTTCGCCAGCACAGGTACGAGCCACGTCATCGCGCCCCTCTCCTCGCCAGATGTAAAGTGGAAAAGGACGCAGAGGAACCACATATTCCGGAAGAGACACGTAAGCTCTTGCGAAGCGGCTAGGTGTGGAGAGTAATCTGGATGGGTAAGAAGCGCTTCAATCGGCAACAACAAAGAGGCCAGCTGCTCGATCATCTCTTCCGTCTGAATCGAACGTTCAGCACAACATTTGCAATGCATAAGCAAACTTACCTTGACGTGTCGATCAGATGTTGCCACATTCTGGATAGCAACGCCTTTGTCTCCGAAGAGAGTGAGCAGCTCAACCAGATATACATCATACAAATCTGGTCTTTGGTCTAGTTCCCGTGCAAGCCTCGTCTGGGCGGCCAACACCTACTATCCATCAGCACACACACCATCGACTTATAATTCCATACACACCATGTTATTAGAGAATCTCGGGTCCTCCAGGTTCGTAGCGCGATTGATAAGCGAGAACGCACGGGCAACGTCTATGAACGACTCTTCAGGAGCTACAAGCGCAAGATCCACGAGGTTATACGCAATCGCAGCCTCGAGAGTCGGCTCCAAAGTCCGCAAGCGCTGCAATAACATCGAAATGGTAAGTTTTGTAACTTCTTCCTGGCCCGCAGCATGGAACTCGAGTGCAAGGCGCGTGACAACAGAGATAGTCGTGATCCCGATGAGCTGCTTCTCTTCGTCTGAGCGACCATGTAACCCTGTTTCGTCGCTTTCGAAGGTCACATTATCATTGGGAGAGGTGATCGAGGAGGCGTAAAAGGGGTTGGAAAGGAGTTGGTTGGAGGAGGATGATTCGGTTATTTCTTTGGAGGTCGCAGCGATGTAATTGAGGAGAGAGTACATGTTGGACATGATGGAGTCGTCACCAGGTGATAGCTGGGAAGGCCTGAGGTGTATTGAAAAAACTGGGTGAGAAAAAACATACCTTGATACAAAGTGCAAGGCATTTGGCAGCAGCTGTCAAAGGTGGGGGTGCACGCTTCTCGGTGTTGAATGCGAACTCGAATATAGAAAGAGGAGAGGTGACGAAACGGCGGAGATGGATGGCAAAAGACGGAGCGATCTCCGGGAAGCTGTAAAAGATGAGCCAAGGAAGTGCTGTGCGTTTCATAGCCTGACTGACCTTTGCACAAGCACCGTAGTAGCCTTGAGCGCCGATTCCTGAACAAGATTGTCCAGGATGGGTGCACTGTCGCTTAATAGCTGCGTCAGGCGAGTGTGAAGATTTTCATCTAGCTCTCGAAGCGCAACGGAGCAGACAGAAGCGAGTTTCTACTCATTAATGACGGGTCAGAAAAAATACTTGGTCAATTGACATACGAGAAAAACGTACCAAGCTCTCGGACATGGTCTCCCATGCATAAGTATCGATGGGAGGTTCGGTTTCCATACCCTCAATCTGATCCAGCAAATCACTAAAACACTGCACTGCATCTCTGATGATATCCCTCAGGGCTTTCCTCGTCTCCTCGTCATTCTCCAATCCCAAATCCTTCGCAGGACATTTCATGAGGTTCACCCACGCTTTATTCGCCGCCGCCGCTTCGCGCACGTGGCCCTTGTGTACCAGAGGAGTGCTCGCGAGGGCTTGTGCGAGCACAGTCCACTCCATCTCCATGACACAGCATACGATAAAGTACCCACTCAGTGGGCGTCCAAATGCTATGTATCGAGAGATGAATGTGTGGCAGAAGGCGACGGAGGTAGCATCGGTTTCTGGATTAGACTCTGCTTCTTGGTGTATGTCAAGTAGGAGGCGGTTGATTCGTTCAAGAACGGGAGTGGCAACAAGGAACTGGAGGGACTCAGAGAGAAGGCGCCATTGAGAGGCGGTCCATGGGTAGAGAGTGGAAGTGATTGCACGGTACAATCCGTGAACACAAGGCGTGAGGTGTGTAAGCACATCTATGGCTACATAGATGTCAGAACGCTTGCGCGAAAATCAAATGAAGTCCCTACAGCTGGACTCCTGGAGGTTTTCAACGATGTCGGTGACGAAAGTGATGATGGACGTGACAGTTCTGTCTGCGTATTCTGGGTGTGCACCACAGATACGCAGAAGGGCGGAAACGGTAGAGAAGACCAGCTGATCAGGGAGGGCCCACTCTGATAAACAGTCAGGGGCGCCGACCACAACATACGAGAGATGACATGCCATCCCATGAGAGACACCGGTCAAAATCCACCCGTGGCACGTCATGTAAAAGATCCATTAGGACGGGAATGAGGGTATCAATGTGCCTCGCAATATGTTCCTCCGGAAAGTTTGCGACAAGTTCGCCAAAAGCAATGTTGCAGTGAGCCCTAGCCTCGGACTGCGCGGTCATAATAAGTCAACGTACATGCATCGAGCGGGCACTTACCATGAATGCACGAGGATAAGCCTCCCTTTCTCCCGAGTCACCATTGGGTGCACTCTGTTTTCCATCTATCAGCTGGGCCTTGGATTGAATGAGGTCACGAGTAGTAAGGATATCCTCTTCTGTTTCTGTTTCAAGGGTGGCAAGGTCTGACAGAATCCGCTGGCGAATGTTCAACTCTAAGCTAAAATAGCATCATCAGATGAAGCATGAATGAGAAGTCGAGTGACGCACCAGTCCATCGTTCTTGTGCAAGAATTGGAGTGCTTAAACGATGATGATGTCTAAATTGTAAGAACGCAAGCTTTTCATGGTGGCGCCGAGCCGGCAAAGCTACGGAGGCACTATGGCCGAGTGGTTAAGGCGAGAGATTCGAACACGTGATATCTCTTACGGTTTCCGTGCGCAGGTTCAAATCCTGCTGGTGTCGTTTTTGAATGATATATCAAGTTCATACATTACTGTCTTTTTCTCCAGGCGTCAGAATCATAAGAAACACACCGGTAACCAATCCATCGTCATTTCTTGAACTCCGAAGTTGAAGTCGGGGACTGGCGCCTCCCAGCGCCGCTACGCTACCAGTACAATAGGTATATCTTTAATGGGAGTGAAATGGGACCACGTTCGCCTTCCTACCTCTGCGACCTCCAATCCCTTCTCATTTCTTTAACAAAACCATCGCCTCAGACTTCATCAACGCTGACGCGCGGTCGACGTCACTTTCTAAAGTCTGTTCAGCCCCGATCACCATCCTAATATAAAACACTTCATTCAAGTCTGTCTGGGTGAGCGCAATATCATTTCGTGCTGCAAGCCGTGCATAAAAAGCACGGTTCAAAATATTTAGCTCGGGAGTGCTGAGTTGAGGAGAGGACTTGGGTGCAAGTCCGAAGACTGTCATGGCAAGGGAAGGCTTGGTGATGACGGAGAATAACTCGGGTTCATATATGCTCTGTGCGAACTTGGTGTTCAACTTGATACCCTGGCGAGACAGGACCGAATATCAGTATGGGTTAGAGGAAAACGATAATAAATGGGCTGACGTACGTCGCTGATGTATTTTTGGAGACCTTTCACTCCCCGCGCACGAAGAACAAACCAGAATTTGAGCGATCGGAACCGTTTGCCAAGGCCTAACTGCCAGTTGCGGTAATCGATAGCGGTGCCTAAAATTCGTCGTTTATGCAACGGCCAACGGTTATAACACAGCATTTCCGTACTTTGTTCGCAAAAATACGGGTGTAACGTCTAGTGCGTCTGTCAAATGTTTCCGGTGCCGCACCCACAAACAAGAGCCATCAAATTGGATTGGACCCCACTGCAGAAGGTTGATGAGCCCCAGACCGATGCCACAAAATAGGAGTAAACAAACCTTGTAGAAACTGGTGCAGAAAGAATCTACATAACTATTGATGGCGGGAAGTTGGTATGCCTCGCGATATTCGGGACACACGAATGCAACGCCTGCCCATGCGGAATCAACATGCAGCCAAAGGAAGGGGTAATGTTTTGTTACGCGTAAAATGGAAACTTAAGGAGCTCTAATAACATGATCAGTATACGCACCGACATCAGCAATCTCGTCGAGTCGATCAACAGCACCGGAAGATGTCGTCCCTACAGTACCGACTGCAAAACGAGTAAAATGAATTGTGAGACAGCTATTCATGTGAAGAACATACTCAAGATGAAAGGGTGGAACCCAGCGTTCATATCCTCCTCCAATGCGACCTTGAGTGTGTCTCCACGCAATGCAAAGTCATCCTGAGCTGTGACTCCTAGTGCGCGCACTTTGAGACAAGCCCAGCTTTCTTCCCAAGCGAGTGAGTTTGGGTAGTGGTATAGAGCACGAGATTCTCCATCGCTACCTGAGGGTGCTCATGAATGTATCGTGAACGTGCAGCGACAGTGGCGACTAACGCAGATTCAGATGCTGACGGCTAGTGCATGACGATCAGTAAAAATTAGCGATATGAAGGGATGAGAAACAGACCTGAATGACGCCGCCGCCGACCTCGGAGATGTTGTAGAACGACTCATCAAGCCCAAGTAATTGAGCGATCCAGTCCATGACTACAGCCTCAAGCTTTGTATATGCGGGGCTCACAGACCACTACAAAAAGTTACAAAGATAGCGGGAGTGTTGCGGTAGAGAGACGTACATTGAATCCAGGGTTAGACGTGCTAGACGCGTATAGTTCAGCAAGTATACCCTCGAATGTGCTTGATGTAGGGAAGTACGCAAAGAATTAGGGGTGTTGCCAGTGTGTCAGGCCTGTCAGTCCGAATGAGATGGGTCAATTTGTGGAATAGTGAGAGTCAAATACCAGAAATGATGTACTTTTGATAGTCGTCAGCGATGAGCTGGAAGTCCTCGCCTTGAGTGGGGGCGGAGGCTGCGCTCGTGACGGTAAGAAGAAAGTGCGAGGCAAAATAAAAATATACGCACATGGGAGCACCTTTCTGAAGTACCCTGGCTCAACTTGGGATAAAACAGGTCTATCCCTCAAGGTGACATGGTAGTCACATATCCTATCGATGGCTTGATAACCAGCTCTACGGAATCTTGGGTATATCAGATATGACAAAGGTCAAAGTCTGAGACTTGCAGAACGCACTGTTCAGCATTCATGACGTCGAGAAATTGTTACTTAGGTAGGAGTTGGCTTGAAGTGGAAGAAAAATATACAGGCCCTAATTGTAAGAACACCTGCGAAGTACTGTGAGTACGAAGGGGTGTGTAGACCGCTTGGTGGGATAGATATGCGCTGTAGAGTCAGAGGATTGCGAATGAGAGCAATATGATAGGAAACGTGCTGAGTCCGAGACGATTGATGAAATAATGAAAATGCTACTGGATGACGAATGCGAAAGTGAGACGTCGATGCCAGGTATTATTGCCTGGTAGTGGGGACTGTACATGGGCTACTTATACTGTAGAGTAGTAATAAAGGTCCTCGTTTATCGCTAGGCCGAATGGAATGCAAGAAATGGAGGCAGAAGGGAGTGGCGTCGCGTGCGTTTCACCATCTAAAAGAGACCTCCTGCTCGAAGCAAGTTGAAAAGTTGTCTGAGACAACGCAAATATAGTATGGGCACAAGGAGTGTGCCACTAAGTATCGGCATGTTTGAATTTGAACGTCCAAGTATAGCCCAGCGTGAGTCTAATAATAGAATTCATTCTTGATCACATCCCCTCGCGTGAATCACCATGTCAATCCACGTCCTCCACGTCTTTTCTCTTCCTGAACAGTTCGGCAGATTGTACGACGCGTACCTTCAATACTTTCAGCAAATCCGTTTTTTGCTCATCGCCACCAAAGGCCGGACCATCGATTTCATCAAGTTCTACGATCCTTGGAACTGCAAGACTCTCGAATCAATCCTCATTGCTATCATCCTAGTACTACTTTTCGTCATCAATTTCTGGGCCACATCTCCTTCCTGCCTACTCACAAAAGACTCAAAACGCGCCCGCACGGCCCTCCAGGCTCTCCAAACTGTCATCGTCCCAAGCTGTTCTCTCTGGCCCGCGCGCTACATCAAGCTCGTCAAACATACCTCCAATCATCGTACCGGATCTAGGATAGTTGTCCCTTTAGGCATGCTCCTGCAAGACGTCTGCGATGGCGTCATAGAGCTTCGCGATCCTCTATACGATCTCGAGGACCTGATAGACCAGGGTGTTCGTGCGTATGGCTGTTCTGTCAGTCTGAAAGTTGAGTGGAAGTGGTGGGTGGAATGGCTAGATCGAATGGCGCGTGTCCATGTTATGTGTGTGTTCCTGACGCGTGTGCTGAACGACCGCACATCAGTTACGCGGAGACGTCTCAGGTGAGTATATGCGCTCTTGCGCTTAAAAATTCACTTCCAACGCATACATACTCATCCAAGAAGACAATACGAAGGGTTTTGATGGTAAATATTCATTATTCTAATCTTGGAGTCACTAGCATAAGGTCATCTCGACGGACTGACCGACCCACTCGCCACAGCACCTCCACCCTCCACCGACTATGGGACCATCATCGACCTCAACAACCATCCACTCACGCACTTGGCTACTATACAGCTCCCTCAAGGTTCCCGCACCACTTTGGAGTTCACCTCCCTCTCCAATCATATCCCCTTCCTCAGTACGAAGCATATCTTCTGCGTAATCCCTTTCCTGGCCCACCGTCTCCCCCACCGCCTGTCTGATGTCCTCGCAACAATAAACGACACCCCACAGTTCAAATTATCAACACTCACCAACACATCAGCAGTATACGCTGATGCACTCGCTGATGCACTCGCTGCACTATCAACCAAGATTACATACGATCCTGTAGCAAGACAACAGTACGTCGACGCACTGAGCGTTAAGGGATGGCGTAAACGGAGGCTAATGCTCGAGTTCGAGGCTGCTCTCGTGCTGAGGGGTTGGCTGGAACGCTGGAACGTGGTCTTGGAGGCTCGTTGATTATTCGTGTACTTGCCGCGTTTGCTTCTTCCTTTCGGTCACTGTTGTATCTCTATTTCTTGTCATCAAATGCCAACGTTAACGTCCCACGTCACTAACGATCCTGAAAATGAACTTTGTAACAGTATTGATATCCTTCCAATGAATACTTTCACTTATTGAGCATGATATTTGCACTGATTCTACCTTTCCCACTCAGCGCTCAGCCTTCGATAACGTTCCAGCATGAATGATGATATTCAAAGTAGTCCGGCCAATGGCGCTCCCTAACGCACAATAATCCCCATTGGACATATGCAGCAGGTGCCTGTTTACCTTTCGTGCTACTCACCACGCTCCTCGTTCTATTTGCACCAAGAAATCTCTTAACACGCACACTCAGTCACTCAGCCATTCTTCCCGCTTCCTCGACGGACGAAAACAATCCACCTCGGAAGACGTTTGATATAGGAGAGAGGCGGGAGGACAGCCAGTCAAAATGTAGGGACTTCTGTCTTTACAACTATGCATTGTTTCTACTCATCACAGCCATCCCCTCTCCCGGCTTCGAGAGATGGGTATTGTGGACGAACCTATGATCATTTGTGCGTCCCTCGATGATCATCTACCTAAGTATATGTTCATCCATCGTCTCCTGGTGTATTTGACCCAGTTGAACAGCTCGGGTGGCGTGCGTTTTACCACAAATGATATGGGACGCTGATTCGAGCATCGAGCCTGTACCAGCCATTTTCCACTGCGACGCCGAACTGAGATGGAGCTTTGTGCGCATCGTCCAGTATGTCCTCATGTCACACTCATCTTACTGATAGCCATATTTCTGCAAGGTCGATTCAGAGGACGACATATGAGTCCGTTTTCTTACAATCTACAACACGCTGCTAACCCCAATGATTACATGATGCTCGTGGAAGGAGTCTCGAGGTCGCTTGGAAGCTGAAATGGTGTGTGGATGGCGTTCGTTCAGAATGGTAAAACGGGGTTATGAGGGAACTCTCAAGGCAAATACAATCATCCGAAATTCTGAATCGTAGTTCATCTGACCATTAGATGATTATTGTAGTTCAGGGGGCTGCGCCCTGGAATGCAGCCTAGCTATATTTTGACACGATCATGTACGTGGATCTGGATGGCATGTTCCCATCACGGACATGATTGTGGCGGGAGCACTTGACACAGTAATATCATGTCATATTGCTGCTAATCACATCATGTTTGATGCTGAAGACTATCCGCAGCTGACAAGGCTTCTGGAACATTGCACGACTTGATGACAGCCCGGTGACCGATAAGAGAATAACGGAGGCACGGAAGCGAGATGGTGACAGTACGGTTTGCCCATAAAGATGAAAATTCAGCGCTCAGCGTTTGTATAAGGCGCTCTGAGACATTTCGCAAGATACGTTGATGCTATGCGGAAGCGAAACTCGCTGACTGTACCCGGGGTCAAATGTTGTTTCAGGGATCGTGAGCCAGACCGATGCCGATCAGCTGGTCATCAGTAACCTGCTGATCGTACCAGAGCACCGAGCACCGTCATTGTCATGATTGAGAGTTTACCTTTGGAGAGGTTAACAAAAGAATCGGAGCCAGCCACTGCAGGCAATAGGGTGGGTTGGATGCTTGCATTACGTATGAGTCTATCGCTGCTAATCGTCCGAAAATCCTCTGTTATCTGAGATTGTTCCAGGAACGGGAAATTGTCATTGGAGCTTTCCTGGCGCTCTTGATGCATGATGTCGGTCATATGCGATGTTGACATGCACGCAAAAGACAAGAAAGAGAAGCTCTCCTTTTGAATTTTTTATTATAAGAAACAGTACTCCCGCGACCCTCCGAGTATCACAACGAGGAATCAGGGTGGGGAGCGCTTGTCTGGATCTGGCATTCATTGTCCTAAACCTTGGATCGATTTTTGCCAGCTGGGATGGACGTGATAAACTCGAGCAATGATAATTTTGCCGCATGGCCAATCACAGTCGATATTATGAAAGGAACATACTGATTAATTGAACTTGGCTAGTACATGCAGACGCTCCCAGGTCGATCGGAGTAGTAAAACCCACCCAAATCCTGGGGGCCAAGAAACCTCAGCCGAGTAGGGGAATTCCTGCACGATGGTTTTGCAGATCCGCAAATAAAACTGCGCATGTGCATAAGCCAAAGGTGTTGCCGTGTTCGGGAAGACCTGTATGCCTTTGCCGGTGGCGAAGAAGTTGATCTACTGTCATGGGGGGACTGGCGCACGCCTCACAATGTCCGACTTCTAATACTTGGATGTCGCATCTGGGTTAAACATCCTTGGCAGCCAGCGCTAGTAGATGTGGCAAGACTTGCCGCATCAGGAGAAGATCATCGGAATTTTAATTTTCTACACAAGAATGACATTTTTGCCTGCATCCACCGTAGCGTCAATTGTTTAATCATTTGTTCCGCGGCAACGGACACCGTCTCCTTCGATTTGAAAATCATACTTTGAACTCGAAGGAACGGTATGTACTAGGCCACATGGGACACTTTCCCCATCCATCTACAACACGCTGCTTAACTCAATTATCACATGATCGTCATGTACATGATGTAAGGAAGGCTTGGAAGTCACTTGAAAGTTGAAACCGATTCTGGATATTCGGGCCAACGACATCCCATACCTTGCTGATGTGAAACTGTGGGCTGCCAAATTAGCATCGGTATGTACTATCCGCAGACCGAGATGCATCTCTGACGTGGCATGGTGGTCGCTTAGCTTGCGATTGAGTGGAATGCGACCAGTATTGTCTCTCAAATCATCCATTGTATTTCTTCTGAAGACACGTCGCACAGTATTACTAACTTTTCCCTCGTGTGATATACGTGTTCTGGACAATTGATCAGTGCCGCACAAGGGACGAGATGCAACCCCTCAGGAGCAGTCTCTGTCGTTTCTTCCAGAATAGTAAACCGGGGGTATGGAATAACTCTCAAGGCAATGCAAAAATCTGAAATTTTGAATAATAACTTACATGATCAGCAGATTATTGTGGTTCTGGGGGTGCAGCCTGGAATACGTCCTAGCTATATTTTGACGCGATCATGTGCATGGATCTGCCTGGTGTGTTCCCATCACGGACGTGATTGTTGCGAGGGTACTTGACACAGTAATATTGTTAAGATGAGTTGCTGCCAAATACATCGCATTTGACGCTGTAGATTGTCCTCAGCTGACGAAGGTTTATGGGACCTTAGACCATTACATGACCTGATGACAGCTCGGTGACCGATAAGAAAATAACGGAGACACGGAAGCGAGATGGTGACAGTGCGGTCTGCCTGTAAAGATGAAAATTCAGGCTCGGCGTTTGTATGAGGTGGTATGTTCCGCAACATATTAATATGATTCGGAAGACACGTTGACGAAATGTGGAAGCGAAACTCACTGACTATAACTGGGGCTAAATGTCATTTCAGGGATTATGCCATGAAGACAGATGTGACAATCAGCTGGTCATGAGGGCGTCTTCATTTACACGATCAACGTGAAGGCGACCTGCAGGCTGCGGAAGCATAAGGACCGCCCACTACAGCATACCGGCATAATCTTGATCCATATCACAGACACGAGGCAGAGGAAGGTTGATACTTTGATGACAAGCGTGTCTACAATTGCCTGTGGCGGCTTCTGCCTAAAAAATCTGAAGCCCCGCGGGTTTGGATATGTTCAAGCCACGACACTTTCAAGGAACATATTGATGGTGGTGGTCAGCTGTACTCATTTCCATAAAAGGTGTATAATGGTGAAATAAGGACAGGAAGGCGAGAAATCCAGATTCACAAAAAGACACGAGATTTTACATAAGTATTGCTGATGAGGGAAAATGAAATTCCGGGGATGTTACTAAATATCGCTGACTCCAGTCTACGTATGAGAAAGAGGCATTTTCAATACCAGATAGTCGAATCAGAAAAACGGGTGTTGAATTTTGAATGATATCATGTGACCGTGATAGCGCGTACCAATATGTCATGCATCGTGAGTCTTGACACGTCCCATTCTCTTACCTTCTACTACTACAATCGCACTTACAGACTCTCAGACCATCGAGCTTTGAGGTGTCGAGGACTAGCGCGGCAGTAATACGACACAGGTACAAAAAATAAATCAAGGCCCGCAAGCGCTCTACTTGCTTCCTGTGCCGGCAAAGGCACAACGGGCGCGGGCTAGGTATGTCTGACTCGGAAATAGGCATGGACCTTTTCGTAAGTAATAATTCCAGTTTAACATGCTGATTACTAGTATCGAAAGTAATGCTAAAAGGTTCTGAAAGACAATTGACAATAAAACATGACAAGGTTTAGGCAGCTAAACTTGTGTTCTATGAAACGAGGATACTAGAAAAGATTTAAGGTCCACATGGGCAATGTATCGGAGACTCGCAGGGCTGTCGTAAGGTTAAGTCGACATTGACAACCACATTTTAGGATTGATCAGATATAGCTGAAAACATAGCAGCGACTCGGAGCGCCGGTGTAGTTATCACCACGTGGGCCAGGAAGCATCTTGCTTTCGGACATCATGAGGTGGGGATTGAATGTATTCTTGCGCTGGACTTGGACGCATCTACCCATGGACTTGCATATCTGTTCAAGATAAGGACCTCTCACATTCAGCGTCTAATGGACACCGAAACAATATAAAAACACGCAGCTAATGCACCTCTGCAGCTCAGTACAATCCCTCTCAGGCTACCAAATTCTCCTCAACTTCTAGTACAACGATGGCATCGCAGCCCGCTCCAGTACCGCAGCCTCCAACCTCATACGTCACGAAACTGTTACAAACGTTTGAAGGTCATGAACAATGTATCTCTGCAGTTGCAGCTTTGCCCGACGCACGGCGCATAGTCACCAGTTCCAAGGACAAGACACTTTGTCTGTGGGAACTGTCAACGAAGAAAGCGTTGAAACGTCTAGTAGGGCATTCCAGTGATGTGCTTGAATTGGCGGTATCACGGGATGGGAAATTGATGGCAAGTTGTGATGCCACTGGAGGCATCATCCCTTGGGATGGAGAAAGTGGAAATTGTCTCATTAATGACCGATCTGGCTCGGGATTCGCTAAAACACAGGCCGGCACCCAACACGGGTCCAATACTACGATTGTTCAATCTGTCGCTTCTCAATTCATCGCAGCCCACCAGTCCACTGCAGTCCTATCGCTGGACTTTTCTATAGATGGAAAATTCCTGGCGAGTGCGGGTAACCGTACTGTGAAGTTTTTGGGCACAACTACGTGGCAGGAAGAAAATGCGATCACTCTCGATGCAGTTGTCTTCTGCATTAGGTATTCGCCATCTGGCGAACATCTTGCCATCGCGATGGAGAAAGATATCGGCATTTACAATGCTGGAACTATGGACTGCATCAGGTTACTTAAGGGTCACTTAGGTGGCACCTTCGCGCTCACATGGACGCTCAAGGGGACATACCTTGTCTCAGGGGGTGGTAGACGTGATGCTACCCTTCGGGTGTGGGATGCGTCGGAGTGGACCGAGATCTGCGAAGCCTTCCATGGTCACACTGACCAGATCAATTCCATTTCTGTCAATGAGTCCAGCACCATCATTACTTCCGCATCTGCCGACAGCAGTGTCCGCCTCTGGTCGTTCCCGATTAAATCCAACATACTCAAGGTCTCTGCCTCCGCATCTTGTGTCACCTTCTCCAAGGATTGCAGGTATATCTTCAGCGGAGGCGATGACCTGAAGATATCGCAGTGGGAATTACCCTCGACGGGAATGGTGATGGCTAGCACTCAGGCCTGGGTATGTTCCCGTTGATTTTTCATGATTTCGTCATCTCATCTCGCGGATCTTAGACAAAGACAACGACTGAAGTGGTTGAGACAAAGGCACGTTCTCATTACTGACTCCTATGACATGATTCGAGCATACCATAGGTCGAAATCCTCACCATGTCCGAGACCGCCCAAGCAGCGTGCATTACTGGGGACTTCTCTACGGCTGTGGAGATATTCACACAAGAAATAAAGGAAAATTCCAGCAACCACGTCTGCTATGGGCACCGTGCGATTGCTCTTGCACGCGAACATAACTGGGATGCCGCGCTTGAAGATGCCAACCAGGTGAGTTATACCGACTATACTGAGCCCCTTCAAGATATACTTATTTGGGTCGCGACATAGTCCATCAGTATTAAGCGTTCGTCGGTAGGCTTTATGTCAAAGGGCATAGCCCTCTGCGGAAAAGGGCAGATCCGAGAAGCGTGTAGCGCATTCGATCTCGCGTTGAAGATGGCGACTGGAGATTCAACAACCCATAACCTCATTTCTCTGATGAAGGTCCGTTGCATTTTTCTTCCATTCTCCGTGCTTCATTATGGTTTCCAGGCTGTTGCAATATTCTACGCAAATGAACACGAAGAAGCTATCATGTGCGTTAAAGACATGGCCGAATTTTCTGTCGATTCCGATCTGCTTACTTGTAATGTCGTGCTAGTGAGTATCAATTCCTGTTCGCGTTCTGAGACTGATTATCCTGCGCTTCGTGCATCAGACATACTTGTACACCCAAATGGGATTCACCGCCTTGGAGGATAACACTCTTGAAAAAGCCCTCGAGTACATCACCGCCGCTATGGAAATCGCTACTACCCATTCCTTCCACAACATGGAATTTTCTAAGTACACGGAATTCATCGTGGTGCGTCAATACAACCGACTCGACATGATATCTATGCTCAAGTTCCTTTTTTCCAGACCTTTGGGTGGGACCTCCAGTCATTGTGGAAAAACTTAAACATGTATTATTGTCTTGCACTCTTCCGAGCATGCAGAATCGAAGCACTCGAGTGCTACCGATCCCTGGTTGACGCATGCAACGAAACTGAGAGGGAAAGCTTGATTACTTGGTTCGCTAGTGAGTCTTGTCAGTCATGTCAACTTTGCCGCTGTTCTCAGATATCTCTCACTCAGGTCACAGTGGTGGAGGTATCTCGTTTGTTCCTATGAGACAATCGGCGAGAGGGACAAGCGCGAGAGAGAACGCAGAGGACGAAACCCAGAAAGCGACGGACCTGGAATGGAGTGCAAATGGATATCAAAGCCAAACCTATACGTCTACGAAGACAGAGACTGTAAAGGAATCCAAAAGCGATGACTCTAAGCACGCTATCACAACGGGAGGCCCCGATATTGTCTATCGAGGACGACCTTGGTCAAACCAACTTACTACAGCAGGCTCAGGAACAGAAGTTACCGAAGTCAACGTGGAGAGAGAGACGAAGGTTGGCATCGTCGCAGATGAAAAGACGCAGGAAAAAATCAAAAAAGCGCTTGACAGTCTTCCAAACGAGCGCAAATGTGATCAGGGATATGCTTGGGTCCAAATTTCGTCTGGTTTCCAGTGCGACGGGGGTGGACACCGCATTTCTTGGGAGGAAATGGATAACGTGAATGTTTCGGTTAACTAGGACGTTTGCCAAAACGAAGCCATTCACCTCTATTGTTTTGCTCATTTCTTGCAACTGATTATGTCTACACTTACTTCTATGTTTTTCTCTTGTTCAACCAAGTCCCGTCAACCAGTTGACCTTCGAAACATACTCATTTTCTTCTTACAAATGTGACTGATTATGTCTACCCTTCTATGTTCGTCTCTTGTTCAACCAAGTCCCGTCAACCAGTTGACCTTCGATACATACTCGTTTTCTTACAAATGTAACTGTACTTTTATAAAGAATGATTCACAATTTGTACAGCCTTCGTTGCGTGATAGGCTGATAGCTTGACTACAGAAGGTGAAATTGGCAGTCTTTCAAGCTTCAAGCTTTCAAGTTCCACACCCTAAAACATATTGGTATCACACTCATCTAATATACATACGGGACGTTTGATCCCGCGGAAGCAATTCACGTCTACCCCATGTGCGCGCTCCACCTGAGCTCCACTCCCAATCTCACTATCCCGGGCCGTGTGCGCTCAGCAATCTCCTATTTGTGGGTCATATGCAAGAAGGTAAACGAAGGGCCTGTATTGGTGTATAAGCAGACCTGCACAGAAATCCCTTTGAAAGATGAGTCGCACAGTGGCAATCACTTTGTATTCTGCCCGAATCTGACCATCAGACGTGAACGACATTCATATGTAATTCATATATTGCTTTGAGTAGCTGCGGATATCGTGTGCGGTGAAAGAGAAAGACAAAAGCTATCTTCTTTACTCTGATCTGCATCGCACAGATCGAAAAGAGGACAAGATCATTTGCAAGACATAGCAAGGGCAATGAGGCACAAATTGGTGTATGGTATGATCGGGACTGACGGTAAACACGGGATTTAGGATAGTGAGGTTCACCAGAAACGAGGCTTGAGCGCTCCAGTTGCACAACCTGCTAGAAGCTGTGAAGCGACCACGAGGACGTCCCAGCTCAAAATTCCAGTGCACTTCTGACCTAACGCTTATTGTGTATTGGTATCAACACGTCGTGACCTGCTGAGGAACGTATCTTTGTAAGTAATAATTCTAAACTTTGTCAGATGAAAGTTGAAATGGAACTCCGCCTAGATGTCTTCACCCATCGTTGTGATGGATGCGACATTGAGGTTAATGCCCTGCCAGAAAATTGAGGGACACTGATTAGGTCTACGGTGCCATACATATGCCAGACGGACAACGGATAATGACTTGTTCACGGGACGGCTCGTTGTGGGTATGGAAATTGAAGAGTGGAAGACAGATAGGAGACGACTGGCCGGACGGAGACAATGCAGTGTGCACCATAGCGTTATCTCCGGACGGGAAAAAAGTGGTCAGCGAGAGTATGGATGGCGAAGTGATGTACGGACACGGGCAAAGTCATCGTAAAATGGATGGGAATACAAAGCAAGTGAGGACTGTCTGGAGTGGAGATGCTCGGCGAGTCTTGAGTGAATCTGAAGATGGAACTGCAAGACAATGGGATGTAGAGAGCGGAGATTCCAAACCATGTCGATATCACCCTCACCTAATGTATCAATGTCCCATGCTACACCACAGGCACAAGGGTTAGAAAAAGGAACACCGCAAAAGAGGTAATTGTATCAATAAATAAGCAGCTGGGATGCAACACCAATTAATGCCATCAGAACCCGTTCAGACAAGCAAGCAAGAAGAATAGAACAAGAGAAGGACCGAAGGAAGAGAACGAAAAACACTCACTCAGACCCAGTAATCCTCCTCCAGCCTCAAACAAGCACTCTTCCCAATATTGGTGGCATTCTCTCCCCGATTCTACTCGTCATCCCTGCCTTATGCACAATAACGCGACTCTTCGCCTTCCGCATGCTCTCTCCGACAGTATACATGTCCCATAGTAGTACCATACGAATATCTATTAATTCGACTTTGCTGCCGCGAATGGATGAATGGTGCGAGGGAGGGAGGTGCAGATTCTGCAGAATGACATCGATGAATGTACACACTCCGGGTGTCACATCGGGGTGAACGATATTTAAAAGAGGTTTATATGTTGTACAAAATGTGAAGACAATATTTAATATTTAAACTGACATAAAGATGGGTGCACGACTTCAAATTTTGGTGGTGTTTTGTGTGTCATCCAAAATATCAAATATTCACAACCATATTCCCACAGACAATATGTCAACAAATATAATAAATATAATCAGATTTTCCATGTCTGCTTCAATTTAAAGTTTGATTCTTACATAAAACTTTGGAGAAAACTTGAAGTTTTGCCAAAGCTTGACATTTAAATCGAGTTTTAATGTCATGTCATCTGTAAAACTTCAAGTTTTCTCCAAAGTTTTACATGGAAATTGAACTTTAAGTTGAAGCAGACATGAAAAATCTGACTATATTTCTTATGTTTGTTGACATATTGTCTGTGGGAATATGGTTGTGAATATTTGATATTTTGGATTACACACAAAACACCACCAAAATTTGAAGTCGTGCACCCATCTTTATGTTAGTTTAAATATTAAATATTGTCTTCACATTTTGTACAACATATAAACCTCTTTTAAATATCGTTCACCCCGATGTGTGTGACACGCTGCATGTGCATGTGACCGCGAAAATTTAGTCACGTGCGGCGTTTATGTTTCCGCCCTTGCCTATAACTTCATCCATGTAGTTCCCCATTAGAGCCAGTTCGTCTACCAGATGTTGACGAACATTTGGCAAAACAACCTGCGCAGATTGTCGGCTTGGGCCGACGGAGATTCGGAACTTGAATATGCTATCTAGCCGCATCGTAGGTACAATGTATGCCCTTGACAATGGATGCTCTACCAGCCGTCCCTGCTCCCATGGATCTTCGATTGGATGTCCCGCTATTCATGCCCCATCGTCCTGAAGTCCAGCAACGTCTCATACGATCCACGATCCTTTTGATCAGCATCTTGATTAGCGCTACCACTAGTATATTACATTCAATCTATCCAAAAGATCCTGAGCCATACCACACGTCTGCTCTATCGGGAGAAGAGTGGGTCATAGAACTATTAACTGGTCACCCCGCGCGAATACGATGCGAGCTTGGCGTGCATGCGCATGTCTTCGGGGAGCTCATATCGGAGATGCGTACCCTTGGGCACACGGACTCCAAGTTCGTCTCGCTAGAGGAACAGCTAGCAATTTTCCTCTACACGGTAGTCACGGGCTTGCCCATCAGACACACTGGTGAAAGATTTCAACGCTCCAACGAGACTATATCTCGGTGAGGGTGATATTTTTAATTGTGCGCTATATCTCATTGTACATAGTTATTTTCGTAGGATGCTCAATATATTTTCGTCCCCCCCCTTCTATTCAAAATACGTTCACTTGCCAGATGCATCTATCCCACGCAAAATTTGCCAGAACCCCAAGTTCTGGCCGTTTTTCAAGGATACTGTTGGGGCTATTGACGGAAGCCATATTCACGCATCGCCTCGTGCGTTTGAACGCGGGCCTTATCGTAATCGCAAGGGGTTTGTATCTCAAAACTGTCTTTTTGCTTGTGACTTCGAGATGAACTTTACATACGCACTTACTGGCTGGGAAGGGTCGGCCACGGATGCCCGCATCTATGAGGATGCCCGTGCTCATGACCTTCACTTACCTGCAGGAAAATATTTTCTTGCAGATGCTGGCTTTCCTCTACGGCCGGAGTTACTCGTACCATATCATGGTGTCCGCTACCACCTTGCGGAATGGGGCCGCGCGAGCGTAAGGTGAGTTTACAAACATTTATTTTTTCAGCCACCAGAGTGTACTAATTTTTGCCTACAGACCAGCTAACAAAAAGGAACTATTCAACTTGCGTCATGCGTCAGCGCGCAATGTCATCGAACGAATCTTTGGCGTCTTGAAAAGGCGCTTCCGCATTCTCCTTCTATCGCCGTCGTATTCAATGGTGGTTCAGGCACAGATCCCCGCTGCTTTGTGCAGCATACACAACTTTATCCGTTTCCATGACCCTACCGAGGGCGCCATCCCTGTTGATGCAGACAACGACGCTGGTGATTTGCACACCGGAAACTGGGAGCAACCGGCAGTAGCAGATGACCATCAACTCGCTGATGCAGATGTTCACACATCTCGCGATCGCATCGCAGAACAGATGTGGTTAGATTATCAGCGGGTTTTGCGAGAAAGAAGTGTTCTCGAAGGTGATTCAGACAGTGATCTATCAGACCAGGCTTTATCAGAGGACGAGGATGGGCTGGGGCGGTTCTAGTCTTAGAATAGGTGACATTGAGCACATGTAACTGGCACTTGCACGAAAACGATTACATTGATATGAGAGCAGGAGTGGTATGAGAACAGTACATGATATAGTAACTACATGTTAGTATGAGTATGAGGCAAGTTACAACACAACACGAGTGGTACATGATACCTATACCTCCGCCATGAGCAAAGTGATATATAATGAACGTGTCTCAAAGTCCCCATCGAGCGAAATGTAAGCGGCAAGAGAATTCTCATTTCCCTGACGGCTGAAGATCTGCATCAACTTTGCTCTCTCCATGACCGACAGATGTCCATCTTGGATACGCATAATCTCCAAGGCGCGGGTCATGCTGTTCGTGCTGGAGTTCAAGGTAAGCGACGGCGCAGAAGGTGTAGATGGGGAAGCCGTCAATGACTTCTCCAGAACGTCAGTCAAGCGGTTGATTGCACCCTGCATACCCACGACAGCGACTGCAGGGGTGATCTTTGCTGCCCTGGCGGCACTGCTCATGAGTTCCTGAGCAGTCTGCTTGGTCACACGGGCCTTCTTTATGGCTGGCTGCGCAGACGACACCAGAGTCGCAGAAAGCGGGAGGGATGCCGGCGGTGGCGGGAGGGATGACAGCGGGAGGGATGACAGCAGGGGGCTGTCATCATAGAAAGTAGTTGGTGGAGCACCCGTGGAGGTGTAAGATGTCACTTCAGCGGAATCGAGTAGAAGAGTGTCGGTGCGCAGGCGCTTGTTGCCAGAGGACTGAGAGGTTGTAGTAACACCGGTAAGAGGAGGTACACGGACTACTTGCGGGGTGATTTGCGGGGTGGTGCTGATGTTCCCCATAGGATCCATGCTGGCAGCTGTCGGAATAATAGGCCCTTCGGCCTCAAGATCTTCGTCCTCAAGTTCTTCGGCCTCGGGTGCATTGGCTGATGAGGTGGGGGGTGGACCCGCGGAGGTAGGGTGGAAGGCATAACTTCCACGAGCACTGCTGTTCGTCCCCAAGATCTCCAGCATCTTGTCGTAGAATACCCAGCCCTTGTTCCGGAAGGGACGCATTGACGAATGAGACTAATATCATCAGTCTGTATACAAGACACATACGAGCATGATAGCGTACCTGTGGCTCAACATAGGCCTTCCACACAACTCCCGCGTCTGTACCTTCGATCGATGCTCCTGTGTCCTTGTCCCAGTGACAACCTGATTGGTTGCGGTATGTCTCAATGCCACTGAATGATTTTTTGAGCTAAAAACAAACATCAGTTCATGATAGATTAAGATCAAGATAACATATTACCGAGGTCCACTTAGTCTTGACCTTCTTCCCAGTCTTCAGTGCCCCCACTGATTCGAGTGTTTCATTGGCATTCAGGAGAACTGCCGCTTTGTTGTAAGTTTCCTGTGGAAAGTTTCCTCCGTCGCCACCCTGTGCACGATTAAGGACGAGGTAGTCAAGTAGTGCGTGAATCTCGAGGTCATTCCAATGGGCCTTGTCGGCAAACTGAACTGGTTGGGCCATGAGAACACTGGTATAATGGGCACAGATGGCAGTAATAGTGACCACCCAAGCACAGATCTGTGTACGACGTTGATTGTCGAAGGAATACGAATTCATGATGATGTACAGGTGCAAGGTGAAGCAAGGTTCAAATTTCGGACTCCGACTCTCGGGACGGCCCAAGCCGACAATCTGCGCAGGTTGTTTTGCCAAATGTTCGTCAACATCTGGTAGACGAACTGGCTCTTACCCAACAAAGTATCCTGTCTCGCAATTTCTGTCTCGCAACTTCACCTACCTCCTTCTTTGAAGGGATTTGCAATAATGTTCCGAATCCACCCAAATTCGTTGGCTTGGGCTGTGGTGGGGTGAAGCTTCTGTAATGTTCTGCGTCCGGCATCGCACTGAGGGATTCAGTCTACATAGTGCGTTACGGCAAGCGTGTGCATGTGTCAGTCGACTAGTACTCACCGTTCTTCTGCTGACGTCTCGCTGGTAGCAAGCTAACAACGAGGGTGAGTCTTGTATTTATCGTAGTGATAGATTCCAAGAGGCTTAACTCAACTTATCTGTCATAGCGCATGTGAAGACAGACGCAGTGATAGCCTAGAACAGTGCTTTTTATTCCAATAGATTGGTCTTAGTCTCCCTGTTCTTGTAAATCTGCATTAATGTCCCTTTGCCTACCAGAATCAAAATGATCGCCCAATCTGTGGTACTTTGTCACCGGGGCATGGATTAACTCGTGGCCAGTTATATGATTGCATAGTCGACTACAAAAGGTGTTTAATATGAAATGTGAGTTCGTGAGACGTTTGTCAATGAGTCTCATACCAGCATTTTTCCTGAATGAACGCATTAAACGATCACGGACCGTCCCTGTTTCTGGATACGAAGTGACACTACGACTACAGATATCTGGAATACCGTATTGCTTGCATACCTCTAGCCATTTTCTACTGCGACAATGAACCAATCTGATAGCCACATGCAATCTCTCAACATGTGCTAACGCTTCTTGCGGATACATTTTCATCCATGCAACGCAACTCATCCTATTTATTTTGCCTCGTTTCTATTTATCTATAGCACGCTGTTAAACTCAATCATTATATGATGCTCATGGCGGGAATCTTGAAGTCGCTCCAAAAGTTGAAACGATGTGTGGATGGTGTTCTTTCAGGATAATAAAATGGAGTCTTTGGGGAACTCTCAAGGCAAATACAATCATCCGAAATTCAGAATCGTAACTCAACTGCATCAGGAGATCATTGTTGTGATGGGGCTGCACCCTGGAATTTAGCCTAGCTATATTTTGACGTGACCACGTATGTGGTTCTGCCTGGTGTGTTCCCATCACGGACATGATTGTTGCGGGGGCACTTGACATAGTGATATCCGTTAGAACGAGTCATGTTGCTACTAATACATCGCGTTTGATGCTGTAAACTGTCCGCAGCTGACGAAGGTTTATGGAACCTTGGAATGTCACAGGACCGATGACAGCTCGGTGACCGGTAAGAGAATGATGGAGACATGGAAGCGAGATGGTGACAGTGCGGTTTGCTTGTGAAGATAAAAATACGGCGCTCAGCGTTTGTACAAGGGGTTCCGATATACTAATGTGATCCAGAAGATGTGGAGGAACGATACACGCGGGAGGTTTTACGACACGCTAGAACAAAGGTACGAGTCTCAGTATTCGTTTCGAATCTGTATTAACAATTGTTTGTACCTAGAACAAAGGTACGACTAGATGTACGTCAGCGCTTGCGCTCGAACGTTACAGTGGGACTTGTACTTACGTCTCAGTATTCGTTTCGAATCTGAGACGTTTCGACGAAAACAGCGTCCTCTTATACGGTGAGTCTGCCAGCAATAGCTTTGATGAAAAATATATACTTAAAGAACGAAAAGATTGCCGACGTTGACACGTCGTCGACGTTCTCCGTTTGGAGACGCTCGCACTCGATGTGCTCTATTCTTCGGCCGTATCGTCCTTTCCTTTCTCAGCTCTCTCTCTCTCGGCCTTACTTCCCTCGGACACATCGGCTCTCAACACTCCCCCTCGAGCGTTATCCAAACACATCAATGTCCTCAACCTCTGGAGTCGGGGACGTGCCAATGGCTTCGTGAACGCGTCCGCGACATTGTCGTCACTGGGGCAGTAGATTATCTTGAAGGTACCGTCCTTCACGTGGCCGCGTACGAAGTGGTATCGCAGGTCTATGTGCTTGGTGCGCGATTGGAATTTTCCCGTCGAGACTAACGCTATAGCAGCTTGGTTGTCGCAGAAGATGGGTGTGGGGAGGTCTTGGACGTCGTAGAGCTCGCGGATGAGGAGTTGCAGGTAAAGTACTTCCCTTGCCACGCTGGTCAACGCTATGTACTCAGCTTCAGCTGTTGACAGGGCTATGATAGGCTGTTTGCGCGCGCTCCACGAAACGGGGCCTCCATGGAGCAGTACGATGTACCCGCTCATGGAGTGCCTATGTGGCTGCGATGCCCAATCGGCATCGACAAACGCCTCAATTCCTCCCTCGCTGGATCCCAACGTCAGCTCATAGTCTGCGGTGCCTTTCAGGTACCGCAGGGCGCGTTTGGTGGCCTCCCAATGGGGTCTCCCCGGATTCCTCATAAATTGCGACAGTGTTGCCACCGCAAAAGCGATATCTGGCCGGGTACTCGTAGCTGCGTACATTAACGAACCGATCGCGCGTTGATATGGTATGTCTCGCATAGCTTGGAGTTCGGCGTGTGTTGCAGGGGACTGATCTATGGAAAGGACAGTACCTGGTTCCATGGGCGTGTGCAGGACCTTCGCGTCCTCCAGGTGGAACCTTTCGAGGATCGTCTCGACGTATGCCTTCTGTGAAAGTGTCAAGGTGCGTGCTACGCGGTCCCTCGTCACCTTCAGCCCCAATAACCAGCTCAACTCCCCTAGGTCGCTAATCTCGAAGTGCGCGCGCAGCTCGGACTTAAACCGATGGATATGGGATATATGGTTGGCGGTGACGGCCATGTCGTCGACAGAGACGGTGATGACGACGTGTTCGCGCGAGGTGCGTTTGTAGAAAACGGCTTGATCTACTTTTGACCTGCTGAAGCCCATTTCATTGAAGGCTCCAGCTAGCTCCTGCGCCCACTCATATCCTGCTTGTTTGAGTCCAGGTAAGCTTCTTTTCAGCTTCAGTACCTTCCCTTCCTGACCATCCTTCAAGTATCCAGGGGGCGCTCGCATATATATGTCCTCCTGCAGACTCGCATATAGGTACGCACTTTTAATATCGACTTGGTGTATTTCCCAGTCGTGCTGAGCAGCCATCGTTAGGACTGCACGTATTGTGCTCATATTGGCCGTGGGGGCGAAGGTTTCGAAGAAATCGACCCCGTACTTCTGGCGCTGCCCATTTGCAACTAGGCGCGCGCGAAGCTTCAGCTTCTCGCCGTCCGGCCCGCGCTTTGTGGCCAGGACGTAATGGCATGGGATAAGGTTTACGCCTCGAGGTGCGTCTACGATTTCCCACGTACCTAGCTTCTCGAGTTGACTGACTTCGTAATTGATGGCTTCTTGCCACTCTGCAGCGTCTGGGCCCTTCAAGGCTTGTTGGAGGGTCGGTTCTGGTTGGACGGCGGCCAATGCTAGGTGAATATGCGCCTCTTCATCCAAGAGGTCGAGTTCTGACGCTTCCAACAGGCTTTCCATGGTTAGGGCTGCCGTTTGGCCCTCATTCAGCGCCGCATAGTACCCTGGGGGTGGTCTTACCCTCGTCGACCTCGCTTCAGGAGTAGATGGTTGAGGTTGCTGGGCAGTAGACGGTTGAGGTTGCTGAGGAGTAGATGGTTGAGGTTGCTGTGGCATGGTGATGGGCTGGACGCTACTAGGTGAGTTATTATTACCCTTGCCGCTGTTATGTTCGTTGACTACAGCAGACTCCCCCTCGTCCGGCATACCATCGGCTGCCAGGATCGGCGTGAAGGTCACATTCCTCTCCACCGAGACACGCCGTCTGCCGGGCCAATACACCCGGTATCCTTTACTTTCAGCGTCTACCCCCACAAAAACTGCCTCCTCCGCCCTCGCCTCCAGCTTACCAGCCTCCAGCATATGGACGAAGACCCTGGCCCCAAATTCATGGGCCTGCGACAAGTCCGGCTTGGACTTGCGCACCAACTCGTAGGGCGTGCTACCTGGGATCGCCCTTGAAGGTAGGCGATTCTTGAGCCAAGTGGCGTAACTAACGGCCTCGGCCCACAGGTACTTTGGCATATCTCTGCCTAGGAGCATTGCTCTCGCATGCTCGACGAGTGTCCGGTTGAGTCGTTCGGCGACACCATTCTGTTGGGGTGAGTCGTGCACTGTTAGCTGCCGCTCTATACCTTGCTGACGCAAGTATTGATCGAACTCGGCGCTCAGATACTCTCCTCCTCTGTCCGAACGGATTTTGCGCACGCGCACACCTGGTGATTGACGGGCCACCCATGCCTCATAGGACTTGAACGCGGTAAGTGCGTCACTCTTTTGTTTGAGGAACTCGAGTCGCGTCTGCCGGCTAAAGTCGTCCGTGAAACTGACATAATATTTACAGCCTCCCAAACTCGTCGTCTGCGCCGGTCCCCAGAGGTCCGTATGGACTAGTTCTCCGTATGTAAGTGCGCGCATCTTCGTTTCTCTTGGGAAGGACTGCTGAGCTGACTTAGCTTTCACGCAGACTTCACAGAACTGGATGGCGGGCGCCGGATCTATGTCTATGCCCAGGATTAGGCCCTTCTTGACTGCGTCAAGAAGGGCCGCATGTGATACGTGCCCTAGGGCACGATGGACATCATTGATGGTAAGCTTTGTCCTGGCGACGTTGGCACGATGCTTACGGTCGGACGTTACAGCGTAAAGTCCCTGGACTTGGGGTATTTCTGCGATCGTCCTTCGTTCGGGGGGAGCAGACAGTATCCTGCACATTCCTCCTTCGAACAGCACGGCCAAACCGGCGGAGGCGATCTTATTGGTGGAGATAAGGGTAAATGCCATGGAGGGGGCATATAGGACGTCTTTTAGCGTCACGGTCGTTCGTTTCGAGCCCAACGGTAAGTCCATCCTCACGTCTCCTCGTCCTGTCGCATTGACAGTAGCTCCATTCGCAGTGTATATCTTCTGCGGGGCGATCTCAACGAAGGATACAAATTTTGCCCTATCCGGGCAGAAATGAGAGGTCGCGCCGGAGTCTACTATTGCTCCTCGGCGCTCTGGAGGTACGTCCATCGATTTTGCTATGACTGCGAGGTCTGACGTAGCGAAAGCGTAGTTGTCCTTTGGCTCCGGCTCTTTGGCTACATTGGCACTTTGTTTTTGGGTGCGTCCTCCTTGTCTCTGCCGTTGATTCGGCCCCTGACCTTCTTTTCCTCCACCTTTTCGCCAACAGTCACTCTTCCAGTGGCCCTTACGATCGCAGTTCGTACAGACTGCGTCGGGGTTGGATTTTGGAGCCGAGCTCTGCGAGCTTGTGCTCCTCCCTGCATTTGTTCTCGCGGAGAGCGCACTGTTGGTCCCGCGTTTGTTGGGACGTCGTTCGGTGAGTAACCGGTGCTCGTATTCCTCTGTGATGATGGTGATGAGTTCGTAGGGCGAGAGGGGAGTTTTCGTTATCTTGGCCGCTGCGTTCATCGACGACAGTAGCGGCCGGTAGGATTCAGGTAAGGACCCTAGGATGATGGCATGAAAGTCCGTATCAATGACGGCTACCCCCATTCCAGCTAACGACTCCCTCAGGCGCAAAAGCTCTGAAAAATGAGCCTTGACGTCACCACCTTCTTCGCACCTCGTCTCCTGGAGCCTCCGTCTCAGATCTATCTGGACGAGTTCGGTTTTGCCTTCATGTATGTGGCATATTTCCTTCCAGATTTCGGACGCGGATGCTAACTTTTGGACACGTAACAGCAGCCGATCTGTGATCGTGCAAAATATTTGCTGTTTTACGAGTGAGTTCTTTTGTTGATACTCATCGGTCTTTGCGTCGAGCTCATCGATTTCTTTCTGCGTAGGTGTTGTACCATCCGGCTTCGTAACGGCCCCCGTAGAGCTCTTTACGAAAGGCGTAGGCTCTTTAGCTCGTCCATCGGTATATCTCGTAAGTCCTCGTGCACCTATAGCCGTTAACGTCCTTTCCTTGTAGGTTATCCAGTTCGAGCCATCTTCGGCGAGCTTCGGGATGTTAAAAAGGTTTGAATTGGTGCTGGGAGTCGACAAGTCCATGGAGGAGACAGGGCTCATAACCTGTGGAGGAACGATACACGCGGGAGGTTTTACGACACGCTAGAACAAAGGTACGAGTCTCAGTATTCGTTTCGAATCTGTATTAACAATTGTTTGTACCTAGAACAAAGGTACGACTAGATGTACGTCAGCGCTTGCGCTCGAACGTTACAGTGGGACTTGTACTTACGTCTCAGTATTCGTTTCGAATCTGAGACGTTTCGACGAAAACAGCGTCCTCTTATACGGTGAGTCTGCCAGCAATAGCTTTGATGAAAAATATATACTTAAAGAACGAAAAGATTGCCGACGTTGACACGTCGTCGACGTTCTCCGTTTGGAGACGCTCGCACTCGATGTGCTCTATTCTTCGGCCGTATCGTCCTTTCCTTTCTCAGCTCTCTCTCTCTCGGCCTTACTTCCCTCGGACACATCGGCTCTCAACAGAAGACAGGTTGATGCAATGTGGAAGTGAAATTCACTGACTATAACTGGAGCCGAATGACATTTCAGGGATCAGATCAATCGTGATCCAGGCCAATGCCGATCAGCTGATCATATCAGAACGCCGCCACTGTCATAATCAATCAACCTTCGGAAAGGTCGCCAGAAGAGTCAGAACTACCCACTACAGGCGTCCACGTCGATCTTGACTGATTCAGCTGTATGATGGACATAAGGCAACAGGGTGGGTTAGAGGATTGCATTACGCACGAGTATACTCTCCCTGCTAATCGTCCGAGATTCCTCTGTTCTCTGAGATTGTTCCAGGGACAGGAAATTTCCATTGGAGCTTCCCTGGCGCTCGTGATGTCGGACAGATGCGATGATGCGACTATATTGTGAATGTGAGCGCAAAAGACAAGAAGGAAAAGCTCTCCTTCTGATTTTCTATTATTAGAAGCAGTGCTCCCGCTACCCTCCGAGTATGACAGCGAGCAATCAGGATGGGGAGCGCTTGTCTGGATCTGACATTCGTTGTACCGAACCTTGAATCGATTTTTGCTAGCTGGAATGGACGTGATAAGCTCGAGTTATAATAATCGTGCCGCATGACCAATCATGGGCACGGTCGATATGCTGAAGGGAATATATAGACCAATTGAACTTGACTAGTACACGCAGACGCTCCCGAGTTGATCGGGATAGTAAAGTTTACTTAAATTGGGGAGGCCGAGAAAGTTCAGCCAGGTAGGGGAATCCCTGCACAATGATTCTGCAGATCTGCAAAAATCTGCGCATGTGCATAAGGAAAATGTGTTACCGGGTTCGGGGAGACCTGCAAGCCTTTGCCGGTGAAAAAGAAGTTGTTGTATAGGGGACTCGCGCCGTCTCACAATGACAAACTTCTGATGCTTGGATGTCATCTGGGTTAAACATTCTTAGCGGCCAGCGCTGATGCAAGACTTGCCGTGACGCCGGATAATCCGCCCTGTCACAATTTTCCAAGCCCCTACACTGGTTTGAGAATCAGTTCATTTACTTGCATCATCAGGCGCTCAACATACCATTGACTGTTTCATCATCCGTTCTGCAGCAACAAACAACCCTTCTCATTGCAACATATTTTGGTTCTCTGGATCCGATTTTCCGTGACGGATCACAGTAGGGACGCATGCACATGGCTAGCCAGTGATACATACAGGCTCAGTGTGATCAGGAAAGTCGGGCGTTAATATCAATGGTTTTCAGGGGATGTAATGATGATTTTTCGGAGGTTGAATGTCTCACAGCAAGTTCGGATAATCGCTGTGCAGATTTTTGCGAGTGACCTAACCGGAAGATTGCGAGAGCACATATTTAAACGCATGAATATCCTGTAAGCCTGAAGTCAAGTACCGCACTATCTCATTGCACTATCTCACCTTGACAATTATGCAAAGCCCTCTGCTCATTCAGTCTGCCAACGTTCCATCTTCTTCTAAGTCAGACCACCGCTATCAATCACCTCTGATAGTGGACTATCCGCTGCTAGCGCAGAGGGGACAAGTGAGCGGGCAGCCTCCTATCGCACACGTCCAGCAATACGAGCGTGCATGCCCGGTCCCCACTACTACACTCAATCACCCCTTGGGTGTAGATGCAGTATATTACCGAGACTATCCCCTGTTAGCGCAGAGGGGACAAGTGAGCGGGCAGCCTCCTATCGCACACGTCCAGCAATACAGGCGTGCGTGCCCAGTCCCCACTGCTGCACTCGATCAGCCCTCGGGTGTAAATGCAGTGTATTACCGACCCGCCGTGGATGTCCCAGTGGTCGCTCAATATCACGTAAGTCCCCACAAGTTGCGCGATATTGCACAATCTCATCCACGGTTATCCTGTCATCATTCAGGCATCAGCTACCTTCTCGCCGAAGGACATCAGTTTGGTACATACCCATGCGTCATATTCTAACCAGCCCATTTCCGAGTTCATCAGCAATAACTGCGGGAACTGGACACTCGCGTTGGATGTCCCTATCCCAAAAGACTTGGTCCACCCGACGCTCACGTCACTCTCATATACGGTCAAATATAGCACGGCGAATGATCACTTAGCTTGTGTCGTGCGATCCAATATTCTACTCGCAACAATGGAATCAGAGGAGCCAGGCGATAAGAAGACTAGCGAGGCTACTGCTGTGTGCCTTTCGTCCGTGCTAGGCATCAAAGCTAATGACTTAGAGAACCAGTGGAACCACTTCGTAGATCGCCAAGAAATTCCTGTTAATGCCCGCATCGTCAAGGACAGCCGTCTGTACTTGCAGATCCACATCTCAGAGTATCCTACCGTAGCGATGCTGCGCTCTCTTTCGATGGATGTCTTTGCTACTTGGCTGGATGAAGATGAAGAAAAACGTCTGCTTCAGAAACGTCAAGAAGCTGAGGTGGGCAGCGCCGCGGATGAGAAGATGCAGGAAAAGATCCAAAAAGCGCTCGACCGTCTTCCAAAGGAACGTAAATGTCCTAAAGGATATGCTTGGGTCCAAAATCCGACTGGCTTCGAGTGCGCGGCGGGTGGACACAGCATTTCTTGGGAGGAATTGAATCAATTGACTGGCTCGAGTAACTAGGAAACCCATTCACCTCTATATCGCTACTGTTTTGCCCATATCGTTTACTTTTGCACTCACTTCTATGCTCTTCTCTTATTCTCGGCATCAGAGAACCTGTGAGAAGAAGATATCGTCATATATCGTTATATATCGTAATATATAGGAAAGGTTTTCGTCACATTGTAATATAAAGTGATATAAAGCAATATATGACCATGTAAAAGCACCATAATCAGCATAATCCCCAGCAAGAACTCACCGGTTTACTGATGTCCGAGTCCCATCAACTAGTTGACTTCCGGAACATGCTCATTTTCTTCTTACCAATGTAACTGTACTCTCATTAGGAACAACTTGCGATATGGACAGCCTTCGTTGTATGATAGGCTGATACCAGTTGGACTGCAGAAGGCGACTTGTATATCACATGGGTTGGTTCCGCGGATGCAATCTGCATGATTCTCATGACATCGATATGCACAAGTTGGCAGTCTGGTGCGTACTATGTGCTGATCTGCATGGCCAAGAAGGACCAGCTTGAAGGTACGTCGGGTTGAGGTTGCTATTGAATTCAACGTCGTCATCGCTCCACATTGTCGTCATAGTTCTGGCCATTTCCCTTTTTCATCTTTGACATTCCGGACTCAATACCATCATATATAATCTGTAGCTTCACGCGACTCATACCTCAGCGGTTCTAACTATCACGACGCTGAGCCTTGTTCTAGTCTCATCTTTCCAACAGGTTATGAGCCCTGGTTCTTATTGAACCATCAAACGAGATTACATAGCAAGAACTCCGCTCGTGACCACTCGCCACTCACACCTTTGTCTCATCTTCATTCATTCTCACGGCGGTATCGTCATGGGCAAATTTGATCATATTCCCGAGTTATTGGGCACAGAAAACTATGTCGGTTGGTCCACAAAGATGCAATATGCTCTCGCATGTGAAGATCTATGGTGCCATATCAACACAAATCCTGACCCAACAGATCTGCTCAGAGCACCATCTTTCATACCTGATCCCGCCGATCCTGACAACATCACTCCCGCCGAAAGGACGGCGATGCGAGAATGGTTGTTAAGTGACATAAAGGCTAAGGATCTTGTCACTCGCCGTCTTAGTGCGTCTGTTGGAGCGTTGGTATCACGCTTGCACACTGTTTCAGCTCGCGATGCGTGGAGAACTCTCGCTGAACACTTCAATCGGACTGACACCAGCGCGCAATATCAGCTACGCCAACGTCTAGATGCCCTACGGATGAAAGACTCTGCCGATGCCACTAACTACGTTGGTCAACATGCAGTACTCCGAGAACGTCTCCGTGATTCGGGCGCTGCCATGCGTGATGGTGACGCCATTTATAGTTTGCTCATAGGTCTTCCTCATACACCTGTCTGGCAACAATTCCGGTCCATGTTAGAACAACGCATGCATGACGAGGTAATGACAGCACAACCAGGCACGGTCTCAGCCTTCACCGTGGAGAGTTGTGTGTCTCGCATCACCGCCGAAGCGGCACGTCATGTACACTCACACGTCATCACCAATGCTCGTCCCGGCTCTGAATATGCCAACGCAACCTCCTCCTCTGCTGTGCCATCGCACATCAACTCTATCACCGGACTTCGCAAGCACAGGCATAACCCAGACGGGGTCTTTTGCACCACGCCTGGCTGCAACAAAGGGGACCACGACCATGCCCACTGTTATGGGAAAGGCGGTGGAATGGAGGGCCAGGCGCCCTGGATGCGTAACCGGAGGAAGGAAGACGGCAAGGATAAGGCAGCAGTTGCTGCAGCTGCCACGGTAGCCACACCTTCCCCATCCACCTCTACGCCGGCGCCCATCATAGCCGCGGCTGCCGCTGACATCACCAGCCTCATGCACGACTTATCCTTTGCATCTATCGCAGAGATACCAGACGAGATTGCCTGCGTCGCGAACCTCCCTTTCACTACCATACTGGACTCAGGCACGACAGTCACACTCGTGAAGGACCGCAGGTTCTTTCATACCTACTCCACCGAGGAACCTGTCAGTGTGCTCACCGCGAATCACGGGGTCCTTCAGACCACCGGGCGGGGCACATGTGTAGCTTGGTTCACCATTGGTCAGCGTCGACTTCGCGTTCGTCTCTCCAACTGCCTTCACGCGCCCGGTGCACTGTTGAACTTGCTATCTGTAAGTTGCATGAACGCTAAGGGCTGGGACGTCAATTTCCGTGCAAGCATGATCTGTGAGTTAGTCTACAAGGGTACGCTACTCGGTTCCATCCCAGCCACCGGCAAACTCTACGCACCAAATGTCGAGTTCATCCCTTTCATGGACTCACAGCCAGCTCTTCCACATACTCCTGAGGTAGCCGCCTTTGCTGATGTTCCCTTATCCCTGGATCTATGGCACGCCCGCATTGGTCATATCGGCAGAGACGCTGTTATGCGTCTCAATCGTGTCGCAAATGGCGTTACAATCCAGTCCACTTCTCCGATGTCTCACTGCGAGTCTTGCATTCTCGCCAAACATCCACGGCAGCCTTTTCACACCTCCGAGACCGAACGTGCGCCAGCATTTCTTGATCTAATCCACAGCGATGTATGCGGGCCAATCCCTACGCTTACCCCACATGGAAAGCGCTACTTCGTGATCTTCCTTGACGATCACACACATGCACTTGACTTGCAACTCTTGGCCTCGAAGGAGCAAGCTCTTGAGGCATGGCGCATACTTCGTGCGCGATGGGAAAACCTCTCAGGACGACATGTCAAAGTATTTCGGTCCGACAACGGAGGTGAATTTCTCAGCGGTGCCTTCACAGCGAATCTTGAGGAGACCGGAGTGAAACATCAGCGTTCTGCACCATACGCTCATCAACAGAACGGAAAGGCGGAGAGGGTGATGAGAACTATTGAAGGTCGGATGTACGCTATGCTAGACTTTGCTCACTTGCCTTCAAACCTTTGGGGAGAAGCAGCACTTACAGCCTGCTATCTGTTCAACCGGACTGAATCACGCGCGCTGCCCGCTGGCAAAACACCTTATGAGATGCTACATGGCACCAAGCCCAACCTCTCCCATCTTCGCGTCTTTGGAGCACGATGCTTTGCACGCATTCCTCCCGAGTTGCAGGAGAAACTTGGACCTCGTTCGCGCGAAGCTATATTTATGGGTTACCCTCCTGGTGTGAAAGCCTGGCGTTGCCGTGACGCACTGACGGGCGCATTCTTCAATTCCCGTGACGTCATTTTTGACGAGACTCTGTCTAATCAACCCTTTTGTGACAGTGACGACGACGACGAGGACACTAAGACTGTCCCAACAACTTCAAGTCCACCGGCAGCTCCTATGCCTCCTCCCAGGCCAACACCTCCACACGCATCCATCATCCGTCGTTCCAGTCGTGTCCCTGTCCCCACTGAAAAGGGTCAGTCACTTAAGAATCACATCATCGCCGATAAGGCCCGCTTAGCACGTCAGCGGGAGCTTCGCAATGCGAGAATAAACGGTGTGCCTCCTCCTACTGTCGTTGCTGATGTGCCAGCTGTCCCCATTGTCGACGTACCTGTGCAGATGCCAGGTGCGGCTGCTCCCGCTGATGTGGATCCAGAGTCCATCCCTGTCGAAGATGACGAAGTCGGCTTTCCGCAGGTTCTTGCGAACCTGATTGCAGTCGAGGTTTCCTGTCTTTCGATTCGAAGCGATACTCGCCGGAATCCCCTATTGCCTGGGTACGACCTAAAGATACCACCAGCGACGTTTGATGAAGCAATGCGTCGCCCCGATAGCGACCACTGGATGGCAGCAATGCGGAAAGAGATGAACTTAATGTCCGAAATGAATGTTTACGAGCTCGTGGTCTTACCTCCGGATCGCCGAGCCATAGGTTGCCGTTGGGTCCTCGAATTCAAGCAGGACCTCAAGGGAGGACCTATTTTCAAAGCCAGGCTTGTAGCCCAAGGCTTCTCTCAGATACCCGGCATCGACTTCGGCCGGACATTCGCGCCTGTTGCCAGATCGGCCTCGATCCGCATCATCTCAGCCTACGCAGCATCCCATGATTGGGAAATCGATTGCTTTGATGCAAAACGAGCCTTCCTTTGGGGAAAACTGCGGGAAGATGTATATATGAAACAACCGCCCGGCTTTGAGCGTCTCGACTCCAATGGTTCCCGTCTTGTCGCTCACCTGCTCTCGTCGCTCTATGGCCTTAAACAGGCCGCGTTTGACTGGTATGAGCTCTTGCGAGAGGTCCTTGCGCGTCTCGGGTTCTTACGTTGTGAGGCTGACTACGCCGTGTTCGTGTTCAATCACGTCAACGGTGAGGGGGTGAGAATCATATGCATCATTGCATGGCACGTCGACGACGGACTTGCGGGTTCGAACAACCGTGGTTTCTTAGATCGCACCAAGGCACAAATCGCCGAACGATTCGGAATCACTGATCTCGGACCCGTGACGAAATACTTGGGGATTCAGTTCATTCGCGACCGGAAAACCCGAGAACTCTGGATGCACCAAGAAGACTATATTGTGTATCTACTCGAGGAACATGGGATGACCAACTGCAATCCGGTCTCACTTCCCATGGACCCGTCTTTTCCTTTCGGCCGCGCAACTGACACTTTCCCTCACGTCGACAACCTCCAAACCGAGTATCGGAAACTGGTTGGAGAACTGCTGTACCTCGCGATGTACACTCGACCGGACATCGCGCTCGCGGTGATGCGTCTGGCGCAGTACAACGTATGTGCTGAACCTAAGCACTACTCTGCTGCCAAGCATATCCTACGTTACCTTGCCGGTACGATCAACACACGCACACACTACGGGGGTGCTGGAATCAATCCCAGTCTTCACGGCTTCTCAGACTCCGACTGGGCGTCTTGTCCTGAAGATCGGATTTCGATCTCCGGATACGTTTGGTTTTTCAATGGTGGTCCGATCTCGCACTCGGCAAAGAAACAGACCACTCAGGCTCTCTCGTCGACTGAGGCTGAATATATGGCGCTTACCTCTGCCATTCAAGACGGACTCTGGCTCCAATCCTTTTTCACAAGTCTGAGCATCCCACTGTCTCTCCCCATGCAACTCTTCGCCGACAATGCGGGCGCCATCGCTCTCTCCAAAGAGGCCGCGAACCATATACGCACGAAACACATCGACCTACGTTATCATTTCATCAGACGTCACATCGAGTCCAACACCTTCCTACCGGTCTGGGTCTCCACCCACAAAAACACTGCGGACATCTTCACCAAGGTCCTACCACGCCCCGCCTTCATTCATCATCGGTCTGGTCTTTCCCTCATCTCCTCTTGAATCGGATACTTTCGAGCGTCGTCTCGTTGAGGGGGTGTATTGAATTCAACGTCGTCATCGCTCCACATTGTCGTCATAGTTCTGGCCATTTCCCTTTTTCATCTTTGACATTCCGGACTCAATACCATCATATATAATCTGTAGCTTCACGCGACTCATACCTCAGCGGTTCTAACTATCACGACGCTGAGCCTTGTTCTAGTCTCATCTTTCCAACAGTTGCGGCATTAGTAAGTGTTGGGGATAGGTATAGTACGAGTGCTTTGGCCTGGGCGTAGCTATTTTGACGCGGTCCTGCCGCGCCTGCCGCGGTCGTGACGCGCATGTGACGCGGCACTGACGAGCCTTGACGCGGCACTAACGATCCTTGACGCGGCCACTGACGCGCCATTCCTATATTCTATATTCAACTTCCAGATCAAGTTGGATGAGTTCACGACCATTCTTTTGTTATTTTAGTTGCCTCAGAGCCATGTACAACTAGGTATACATAAGCCAATGACTATTTTCTTTTCCTCCCTCTCTGGACCCTTCGAGCCTGTGGAGCACATCGACGTTTAACGGGCGGACATTCTTTGGCCGGCAGAGAAGGAACTACAGCTTCGGATAGCTCGTCTGCAGACTCCAAAGATGTAGCATCAGAGTTATCACTGAATAAGGGGCCGCGCTGTCAATCACATAAGTTAGATATCTATCGAACGGAGCAGGTAATGTCTTCCTCACTTCAAGTTCACTCTCGCTATAATCTCTTGCAGAAACCCATTCATCAGGAATTCCGACATACACATTCCATCGCCTGTGATGTTGGCCAGCATCCAAACCCCACTGCTGGTTGCCTGCAGGTCCTGCTTCTTCGGAATCCTCGAACATCCTTGCTTCTAGTGCGGTCAGACACTCGAGGTCGACATCAGCCACGAAGCTATTGGTAGGATAGCTTATCATGAGATCAGCCCAAGCCATCTTCAACAGCATGCTATCGTTCCATTCTTCGTTTCGAGCTTCGATGCGTTTTTCAAAATCACTGGCCTTTCGGTGAGCAACCACGAGAGTGAAAGCATGCACCAAAGGCATGCCACCAAGCCATTTTTCGACTTGACCGGAAGCACCAGGAACATTCTCCGAGAACCAACGTGCAATTTTGGCATACTCGTGAGATGAGATGTCACCACAAAACGGTATGCTGTATGCACCCACACCATCTGGCTTCTTCTTCGATCGCAAGATGTATTTTGTTCGAGGATGCGACAGACGAAAGAATGACAGAAAGAATTCTATAAACGAAAGTAGTAAGTACTCAGTCTCAATAGTCGAAGACTGGGAGACTACTAGCTGACCTATAAACGAAAGTAGTAAGTACTAGAGTAGTAGTCAGTATCGTAGTAAAGAGTCTAAATAAATAATATCATACCTCAGTCTCAATAGTCGAAGACTGAGGTGCTAAGTAATATAAAACTTCTAATGAGCGCATAGCGTATTATGTAAGCGAGTGTTGTTTGTTGTTGTCCGAATCAAAGTTATCACTTATCTATAATCTTTCAACACGCCCACTCAACGAATCAAACTCTCGCCGTTCAACACTCCCATTCCTTCGATGAATCGTCCATGCTTCTCGCGCGCAAGTGCCTTCGTCAAAACGTCGGCAATCTGTTCGTTCGTGGGAACATACTCAACGCATATCTCTCCTTCCTCCAACTTTTCTCGGATAAAGTGATACCGGATCGCGATATGTTTGGTACGTTCGTGAAACATGGCATTTTCGGCTAACAGAATTGCAGATTGATTGTCGATTTGGAGAGTTATTGGGGGAGTTTCTGAGGAGTTTAGTTCTCTGAGTAGGGTCCTCAACCAAACGGCCTCCTTCGTAGCAGCGGCGGCGGCCATATATTCTGCTTCGGTACTGGAAAGTGCGACTGAACTTTGCTTCTTCGAACTCCAACTAACTGCTCCTCCAGATATTGAAAATATATATCCGGTTATCGAACGCCGGTCATTGACATCTGAGGCCCAGTCTGCGTCGACGAACGCATGTAAGTCCGTTTCTGACTTCCCTTGATATGTCAAACATTTATTGACGGTCCCGCGTAGATACCGATAGACACGCTTTAGAGCGGTCCAGTGCGCTTGTCCGGGGGTAGCTGCAAATCTGCTCAGAGCACCTACTGCGAACGCGATGTCCGGACGCGTCGCAAGCATCGCATACATCAGTGCACCTAGGGCACTTTGGTAAGTCTTCACATCGACTTCGGCTTCATTCACTTTGATGAGCTTGGTATTAGGGTCCATTGGCGTATTCACAGGACGACTGGATCCCATATTGAAACGCTCGAGTATCGATTCGATGTAGCGGCTTTGTGACAGCTTGATCGTGCGTTTATCGCGGTCGCGAATGATTTCCATTCCCAAAATCCAGCGCGCTTCTCCCAAATCGGTAAGCTCGTACTCTGCTGCTAACCGTTTCTTCAGCTCATCTATCATCTTCTTATCTTTTGACAGTATCATTTTGTCGTCAACATAGACGGCGACTATAATGATTGTGCCGTTCTCGACCTTGTAGAAGACAGAATGGTCTGCATTGCTGCGTGTGAAGCCGAGAGACTCGAAGACGGTACGTAGTCTTTTGTACCATGCTTTGTGTGCCTGCTTAAGACCGTATAGAGCACGTTTGAGCTTCCAAACTTGATTCGACGAGTCACGAAAGCCAGGAGGGAGCTGCAGGTAAATTTCCTCATCCAATTCACCGTTTAGAAAAGCTGACTTGACGTCCATCTGATGTATATCTAGATCGTACTTGGCTGCAAGGGCAAGAAGGACTCGAATCGTCGAGAACTTCGTGACGGGGGCAAAGGTGTCTGTGTAGTCGATCCCTTGGACCTGCGTGAAACCTTTCGCGACGAGTCTGGCCTTATAGCGTTCAATTTCGCCATGCGGGCCGCGCTTAATTTTATAGACCCATTTCGAGTCTACAACCTTGCGGTCACGAGGGCGTTTGACTTCCTCGTATAGGCCAATCTTCTCGAAGATCTTCAATTCTTCAGTCATCGCCGTGTACCATAGATCTGCGTCTGGACGATTCATTGCTTCATGGAACGTCCCAGGCTCACCATTACAAGCTACTGTAGCCTTGTAAGCCTCCCCATGTGTCTCCGCAGCCTCAATCGCGCCCACTGCCTCAGGTATGTCTTGTATAACCGGTTCCTCTCTTTGAAGTGTTGACTTCTCATAGGCGTTTATGAAGTAGCGAGGATCATCGTCTCGCATAGGTGCGCGTCGCGCTCGCGAGCTGCGCCTTACTTCAGGTGGAGGAGCTGGGCGAGGATATGGAGCAGGAGGTGCTATTTGTCGAGTGGCTGAAGGGGTTAGTGGTTGAACACGGTGTGTCTCCAACGCACGCGTGTTGTTCGGTGCTGACATTTCCTTGTTCTGGTCTTCAGGCTCGAACTTGACCATGCTTAGAGGAGCTGGTTGTCCATCGACATCATCATCCTCGTGGGGAGATTTGGTAGCTGGATTTCCCACTTCCGGTGCGTCATCGTCTGATAATTCTTCTATAATTGTTGACTTATGAGGAGCTTCCAGGCCTTGCAGGTCGTCTGTGTTGTGCTTTGCAGCAGTGACCTGTTTCTCTGGGAGAAATGTGTCTATCTTGACACGACTAGGCCCTTGCGGATCTCCTTCATCGAAGACGACGTCTCGCGACTCGAGGATGCGACCGGTTGGACGATGCAGGCATACATAGGCCTTTCGATGTTCGGCATACCCAAGGTTGACGCATTCGAGCGATTTCACACCGAGCTTCTGGCGTTTTTCATCAGGTATGTGTACATGGGCTTTGCACCCAAATACCCGGAGATGGGATACTGATGGTTTGTTCCCAGTGAACGCTTCATGTGGTGTAATGTCTCCATCTATCGCACGAGTTGGAACCCGGTTCAATATGTGCGCCGAATATAGGATCGCATCTCCCCAATATGTGTTTGGCAGTCCGGCGTCTCGTAGCAAGCTGCGTGCCATTTCAACTAAGGTCCGATTCATCCGCTCTGCGACACCGTTCTCTTGTGGTGTGTATGCGTTTGTTTTCTCGTGATGGATGCCTTTTGACTCGAGATAGGATACAAATTGTTTTGATCCATATTCCCCCCCACCATCACTACGAAAATAGTTGGGGCGTTCTCCAGTCTCGGTCTCTGCACGTTCAAAGTATCCTTTGGTGAGTGCGAATGTTTCATCCTTGGTCTTCACAAGTTTAACCACGAGATGGTGTGAATAGGCATCTATGAATGTAACGAAGTATCGGAAGCCGGCGCGCGACACTGTTTCCATGGGTCCGCATACATCAGAGTATGTGCGATACAGGACTCCTGGGCTTTCGACATTTGATTTCGTTGGGATTGGGTTGCGGTGTTGCTTGCCTTCAAGGCAAGGCTGACACACTGCCTTATTGTGAGTACTTGAACCCTTTATGTTGATCCCATTGACCATATCTTTCGAAATTAACTTAGATATGGAGTCGAAATTTACGTGCCCAAGTCGTCGATGCCATGTGTCCAGAGTTGCACTCGAATGGAGCATGCGCGAGGTGAGAGCTGTTATGGGGACATCTGGATCGAGTGGAGCTGATGGTCCTTGCAGAATGTATGCATGTGCTTTCTCGCATGGCTTTACTCGAAGGACGTATAGCGAGTTTCGCTTATGTGCGAGAGCAACGGTCTTTCCCTTTGCAAGGATCTTGCATTGGGAACCATCAAAGGTGACTTCGAGACCTTGTTTCGTGAGGCGCGGAACTGACAGAAGGTTCGCATTCAGGTCTGGTATGTGATAGACTTCCTGCAGGATGGAGTGGATGTACTCATTTTCACCAACATAGACGTTTATTTCAGCACGTCCGATACCTATCGCATCTATCGAGCGTCCATCTCCGATGATTACTTTTCCGGGTGGGTTCAGTGTGCGATATTTGATGAAAATTTCCCGCTGACACGTCATGTTTGCAGATGCGCCAGAGTCCACTATCCAATCATCTTTGGATGCGGATGTAGAGTGCCCATGTGCCATGAATAATTGGAGCGGTGTGTCATGGTCCGACGAAATGCGTGCGACCTTTGCAGATAGGTCCGTTTTTCCTTTGTCTTTGTCCACCTGCTTCCCACTCTTTTCAGCGTCTTCAGCAGCTTTCTTCTTTCGACAGTCCTTCTCCTCATGTCCAGGAATGTGGCAGTATGTGCACTTTTCCTTTGACTTCTTCTTGTCCTTATCCTTGCGCTTAGGCTTATTCTTTTGCGCAGGTCCCTTCGCAACGAGCGCAGATTGGCTATTGCTAGCCTGTCGTTGCCTTTCCTCTACCAGCACTTGGGCTATAACAGTTTCGGTGGTGAGTTTGTCACTACTGGACATTAGGATCGTTCGAAGGGTGGCATAGGATGAAGGTAAGGATATCACCATCGCAACTGCGACCAGTGAATCGTCGAGCGGCTGACCAAGCGAGGACAGTATGAATGCCTTCTGTCGCATGGTGTTTAGCTGCGTTTCCATAGGAGATTCGTCCGTCAAGGTACTTCGAAACAATTCGCCAATGAGTTGAGCAATTGTTTGCTTTCCTCTACCCTCGTATCGCTCACAGAGCTTCTTCCAGGCATCTTTAGCTATTGGCACATAGAGTATCCCATTCAAGGGATCATCTTTCAGCGTGAGAGCTATCTGAGCTCGTGCTTCCTTGTTCCTTGCTAACCATTCCTGGTGTTGAACAGGGTGCGTTGTGCTATCTGGCATCTTTTCACTTCCTTCAACAATTCCCCATAGTCCTCGAAGGTCAAGGATTAACTCGACACGGTACTTCCATAGTTGGAAGTTTGAACCGTCGTTTTCGAGGGATGGAATATCATATAGACGATTTGAGGCTTGTGCAGTTCTGCTTGTAGATGTAGAACTGGATGATATGGAAGGGATGTTCGAGGATGAAGCAGCTGCACCTGACTGGGCTGCAGACACTGAGGGTGTGTTCGACATTTAATTCTTGTTTCGGTTGATGTTCCTTTGTGGTACTGGATTGATTCTAAGCACCAGGGCTCATAACCTTTTGTTCGAGGATGCGACAGACGAAAGAATGACAGAAAGAATTCTATAAACGAAAGTAGTAAGTACTCAGTCTCAATAGTCGAAGACTGGGAGACTACTAGCTGACCTATAAACGAAAGTAGTAAGTACTAGAGTAGTAGTCAGTATCGTAGTAAAGAGTCTAAATAAATAATATCATACCTCAGTCTCAATAGTCGAAGACTGAGGTGCTAAGTAATATAAAACTTCTAATGAGCGCATAGCGTATTATGTAAGCGAGTGTTGTTTGTTGTTGTCCGAATCAAAGTTATCACTTATCTATAATCTTTCAACAATGTAGTCTATCACGGGGTATGCCTCCGCACCATATTGGTTCAAGTCTGGACTGTCAAGGAGCTTCTGAAGCGAAGCAATATGTGGTAGTAGAATGTCGTCCAGTTCTTTTGATACTTCCGCTGACATAAAGTTTTGAATCAAGTCTTCTTCGCGAGGAGTATCCCAAGAGTGGATCCATTCTCCGAGCTACACAATACTTCGTGTCAAGAGGACTGCGAGTATAACCAGTCACTGTCACTCACGCGAATCTCACGCCTCTTAGCTTGGTCCTGCCAAAGTTCATCCACGAGATCTCCTTGCTCAACATCACCAGGAGGTGATCCCAAACTTGATGGGAATCTGCAACCGCGCCACCAGACCACCCGCCAGCGTACTCGGTTGCGTGCACTAGCAGGGAGACTAACAGTGTCATAGGACTGAATCAGCCGCACAGGATACCAATACTTCCCGAGACGAGCCAGAGCTCCTTTGCCAGCACTATAAGTGAGTGATCAGCCATATCTCGATTCTCAGCTAGGGTTGGAGATCAAAAGACAAACATCAGACGTGTGTAAAGTGGAGTCGTTTTCTTCTTTGTTGTGGCTTTCCTGCTGCTCCTGAGTCACGGATGTCAGTTTATGCGAGAGGCACAGTTGTTTAAACTTACTTGCGGGTTGGTGGTGCTTTTGACTCCTGTGTTGAGCATCCATCGCAATAAAATGCTGCCTTTGGATGAAGATTGCTGGCTCGGCCACCTCTCTGACAAGCAATGTGTGACCAATTTTCACACAGATCACATCGGATTGTCTTTTGACCACCTGCAACTTCATGGCCGTTGCCAAGAGCCCCACACCTACAATCAAATGTATAGTCAGATGCTTCACTCTCTTCGTCGTCCAGCTCTAATGGTTTCTTTATCTTGGATGTGGACAGTGATTCCTCTTCGTTGCCAGATGCCTGAAGGACCAATGGATCCTCGATTGGCTCGGGTACGCTGGCCTGGTCAGACGGCTTTTCACCCTCGTTTATGGATGGCCGATCTTCAGTTTCCAATACCGGCAACAAGATCCGAAGTTTTTTCGTTTTTGTGCGAGAACATTGGTGTTGGGGTGGTGCTTTGTTCTTGGAATTACTGCCTGTGTTCAGTGTTACCACCTGCTCGTATTCTATATTCTGTGTAGTTGCAGGGTTTTTGAGCCAAATAAGATTGTCTGGATCAACAGCAGCCACTGCAGCGCGAGACAAAGAAATGATAGGAATTGAACTTGGTGACTGCAGGTCACGTCGACATGAACATGGTGCAAACGTTCTGCGGCTGCTATTTGATGTTCAGCAAAGAAGTTCTGCGCATCAGAGCCACCACGTAGCCTATACACAACACCATGAACATTGAAGCCTCCTGGTGCCGGGATGTCGTGCAAATTGCCCACAAGATGGCTCTTGACAGTCGCATTCTTCAACAATTGTACATATCCTCCACGAGAAAGGTCGTCGTAATGGTAGACCCTCTTCCCATCCAGTGAGTAGCGAGTAATAAAGTGTGCCAGCTTTGGTGTAGGGTCACAAAAGGCAAGGCCAACCACATCGTAAACGAGGGAATGCTGTTCTTCGGCTTCTTTTGTGAGGGGCCTTATGTGCTTGGGAATGTTCCATTTGTTATCGCGATGGAGGACATCACCGAACTCGACTATCAACATCACAGGAATTCCAAGATACAAAGTGATGAAATTGGGGGAGCCGTCACATAAAACCTGTGCATTCAAAGTTCGCCAGCAATAAGTCTTAGAAGTGGCCTCCTTGTTCACGCGAATGAGATCACGAAACCAAGCAGCTAGATCGCCCTTGTACTGAGCTGAGAGTTTGACATCAAGCTGAAAAGATCACGAAATCAAGCAGCTAGATCGCCCTTGTACTGAGCTGAGAGTTTGACATCAAGCTGAAAATGACACTTTGGGTGCGGTTGACGTGGTATTTGCCAGTGCATTGGTCCTCCTGATGTACCAGAGCAAAATCGCAGGTCTATGATCTGTGCCTCGAAGAAAGTGCGAGCAAGGTATGTCTCTTCAGGTGGCATCTTATGCAGCAGTAGTCGGAATGCCCTTCCTAGCCAGCCCTAGTGTAAGGTACTACTATTAGTGAAACTCTGATTTGCGAAATATGACAGCACACTTACAAATACTCCGTCCGCACTTGATATATCCTTGATGATTCGTGTGGCCCTCAGATTCTTGCGGAACCCATCACGTTGAGTCGTCAAGATACGAGATGCATTAGATGTCTGATCAATGCTCATACGAACTTTCATGACCTGATTCAGAGCCCATAAGGGATGTTCCTCGCGGATCTCAAGGAAGCGTGGCTGGAAGACGGTATAAAAGTGAGGGTGTATGGTAATGAACATGAGCTCCAGGCATGTATCAAGCCAACATGAGTTTTGAGACTAGGGATAACTGGGGCGCGAGCTCAGTGGATGGTTAGAGATGTTGGAGTCGAGCGAATTGTCAGAATCAGAATCTAAGTCTTCTTTGGAAGCCTGTTGCTTGTCGCGAGATTTTGAATGAGTTCTCAGAAGCTGTCGCGAGGTATCAGGAGGGCGTCCATCATTTTTTCTGGACTTGGACCGATGTGATCGTGGTGCTCTTTCTGGATGAGTACGACCATGTATTTGTAGATTGGTTTGCCAGCTCTTGGCTGCTCCGTAGCGAATTGGAGCACCCACTAATCGAAACAAGGGGTGTTTAATATCAAATTAACACTGACAATATACAACATACCACTTCGGCCAGCTGCACGTAGTTGAAAACTTTCCATAAAAACCTGCAAGCAAAGCAGCCCCTCCATCAAGTTGTAGCGCTTGCCGACCGTGGCATATAGCTTTGCATGCATCGCTTCTTCTGCATTAGTAGAGTTTGGCATTGCCTGGAATAGACCCGTTTTCATCTTCTGAAAAGGAGGGAACAGCATCTGGGCATGGCTGTCACGAAGCCACCACTCTAGCCATGGCTTTGTCTTGGGATAGTCTCGTAAAAGGGATGCAACCTTTTGCTTGAAAGTGTCCATATCCAAGACCAACAGCAGGGCCAGGGCACGACTCTGAAAGTTGTCCGCTTTGGCAGGGTCAATAACTCCACTGATTTTTTTAACACGTGTGACCTGAGACCGGTAATGCTGCTGACAGCCTTTGAGGAGTGCTCCTGCTGCATCTTCAAGTTCAGCCTGAGAACGTGAATCCTCACGATTGGTCCAGAACATAATGAACGCTTGAGTAAACCCAACTCGTTCAGCCTCGCTGAAGTCGACAACCTGGATCAGCGAATGTCAGAATGAACACTATGTACCAGTAACTGGAGCCTTACATTGCCAAACAGTTCATCATTGACTTCACGCCCGTGCTTCTCGCATTCATCTGCCATGGAATTGAAAAGGACAAGAAAATGTAATCGGTAGTGCTCGGCTGAACCTCCATTTGCATAGGTCACGAGTCCAGGTACCCAGCATGCGAGCAAAGCAGAATATGTCGAACTAATTATGAGAAGATCCTTAGATGAGTACCAAAACCCATGTGCTGCATCCGAAACAATGCCATTCACAGCCTCGTCCTCGATGAAGTCGGTCACCAGTTGTGACACCATGAATTGAGTTTGAACAACAACGACAGTGACTGCTTCGAATTGAGAATACAAAACATATCCTGGATGGTTCTTCTGGAATTCTGCGAAGTCATCAACAAAGTTTCGAGTGGACTTGCCCCGTAGTGCTTGCAGCTCGGCCTTGACACGGTCCTGGTTGAGAAGCACTGTGGAGATCGTTGAAACAGATTCACGGGTACCAGTAATGCTGTTGCGACCAGCAATTAATGCCGCAGGGCCAGCAGCAGGATTTTCGAAGACTATTTGTTCAAATCTTGTCCGCTCGTCACGAGATAGATGCAAGATGTGAGTTTGTTTCGGATGGTGGTGAATGCCCTTGTGAATGTAGTAGACGCCTCCTTTGAATGAATACAACACTGATGTGACACCGCAGTCGATGTGCTTGAGCTGACTACCACAAAGGCACGATGCATTGAGTTGTCCCATGATACCAGCCCGGCGGGTCTGCGGACGTGTGACTACCTCACAGGTAGGTTCATCACAAGTAATGACACCCAGGCAAACACGTCTCGTCTTTTTACCTTGCGACCACGCAAGTGCTGACTCTGACCCCCTCTTGTCTCCTCCTCCTGGCTGACAAGCCCAATGTTCGCTAAGATTGTCAGTTCTTAATACCTCCTCCCATGTTAATAACCTTTCAAAGTCACCGTCCGGCCATGGGTCCCATAACTCATCTCCACCGCCAGATTTGGGACGTAGGGAATTGGAGGATTGATCCAGACCACGGCGTTGATTTGTTCGGGCTGCAGAAGGACTAACACTTCGGGCACGTCGGCGTGGTATAGACTTTGTGTCCGTGCAGAGTTCGAATAACTCTTGTGAGTGGTGTTTCATGTGTTGAGGGAGGGGTGGTGGATTTGGGACGGAGTGTGCAGGGTCATGTGATGGCTGAGCGGTCTGCACGGAGGCCGGAAGATAAGCTATTACATTGCCTGTTCTATTTGTCAAATCTGAGTTCACAAGGAGAATATGTCGGATGACGCACCTGAGCGGTCATAGCAGGGTATGAGGTCCCCAAAACTCAGCAGCGGACCCGGCCGATCTGGATCATTTTGATTCTCTGTCTCGTTGGGATAGAAAAAGTTGAATATATGTTTGATTAATTGCTAAAAGATGGTTATAACAAGTTTACTCCGTATTTTAAAGAACTCACAAAGGCCATGATACGATTTACAAAAGCGCGATAATAAGGGTTGTTTCTCGAGCCCAGAGGAGACAACGAAAGAATGCTTAGTAAAATAAATTTATTACTGCCTATGGACAATTACAGTGTACGACGTCTAATTCTGTCAGGATGAAAAGGAACACTGTTAGAATATCAATTATTATGACAGATGTAAAGTAAAATGTACCTAAGTTATACGGACAGTGTGACAGTTGAGGTGGTGAGGTTTGACGCGGCATGTGGAGGTGGTGAGGTCTGACGCGGCATGAATGAAGTTTGACGCGGCGTGACGCGCGGGTGACGCGGCAGTGACGAGGTTTGACGCGGCAGTGACGCGGCATGGAGGAGGTTTGACGCGGCAACTGACGCGGCACAACTTGTTTGACGCGGCACTGACGCGCATGTGACGCGGCAACTGACGCGGTATGTGCTATGGTTGACGCGGCACTGTAGTAGGTCTTGACGCGGCATAGAGTGTGGATGTTGATATTAGTACAGAGACTGCGAAGATATTTGGGAGAACTTGTCGTGGTGTGAGTAGTGCTTGACGCAGCCTAAACGAGGCTTCTGACATGCCATGGTTGGGGCTCGACGTGTTGGTGCAGGGTATAGAGAGTGGATCAAACTTGGCAGGGTGAGGTCGAAGCTTGAAACAGTGAGACAACATTTGACACTGCATCTGAAAACCAACATAGATGAACGAATTAGAGGTAATGCAACAATATAGGACTGACGCGCAAGATGCATACTAGTAATATGAACGCAGAGGACAAGCACTGTAAATTTGGTGAGAGGTGAATACAGCACTATAGAGCCTGTACGCAGGCAGACACTCATATGTTGATCATTAACGATGATTCAAAGTGTTTGGAATGCGATATGAAGTTGTGTAAACATGATTTGTACCACCTGGGTTGCCCAATTAGGGAGCCTTATTATACTTGACGATTACGTGCCTCGGCAACTCTGATTAGGCATGTTTGTGCTAAAACCCAAAACCAGCATTAAATGCTGCCCCAAATTACCTGGGGCCTTCACTTATTCAACCTATGTACTATAGCCTAGGGTGGGGCGGGTATTCGGACTCTATCAGTAACTTCCCGCGCCCTTCCCGCCTGCGCCTAGAAGGGTTATCCCCCAAGCCAATGCATTCTCACGCCCCTTGCCCTCTTCCACATCGTCCGCTATCCGGTGCTGCTGCCCTCTGGGTACCTTCTGATCACCCACTGACGCAACCCCACCATATACACAGACGTGCACCTACAAGGGTACCCCGCCATTCTGGTTCGTTCCCATTCTTTCTCAGCGCATGCACCACCGTCCACCATTAGCCTATACATATCCTCAACGCCTGCCATGCCTCGTGGCTCTACCACTTACAAGGTCACTTCACCTTCCTCCCCACATAACCCCACTACTCACACCCACCAAGAGATTGCCGGTCGAAAATACAGCGCGGCATAAACAACTTTGGATCGGTGTGGTTTTGAAGGCGCTTGAAGACCTCGACCCTCCTTTCATGTCCCTCCCACAACGTAAACAACTTTGGATCGGTGTGGTTTTGAAGGCGCTCGAAGACCTCGACCCTCCTTTTATATCCCTCCCACGATGTAAACAACTTTGGATCGGTGTGGTTTTGAAGGCGCTCGAAGACCTCGACCCTCCTTCGAGGGTTCTTCATATCCCTCCTGCGGCGTAAACAATTTTGGATCAGTGTGGTTTATAGTGCTTCTACCATCCGCTTCTCCAACACTAGCTCTGCGCCATCAGTTTGCTCTAGCAGTGGTTTTATTTCAATGTCATCAGTAAATTGTTAAGTTCATGTCATAGGTAGTAAATAACACATGGCGCCTTCATTATATTGAACGTTCCGTGATAGTAAACTGAGCTGGGACTGTATGTATGAGACAATATTTGCAAGATCAAAGAAAAAAACATTAGGTATCACTACAGTGCACAACGACCGCTCCAAACTCAACTGCAAGTAACTAACTCCATCTAGTTGAGCAATGGCCCAGGACCGAAGTCAGGCGCATCGTTGAACTGGAACTCAGGACCATCGAAATTGAACTGGGGATTGAACTGAAACTCGGGGGTATTGAACTGGAACTCGGGGGCGTTCAAATTGAACTGGGGATTGAATGGAAACTCGAGGGCATTGAACTGAAACCCGGGAGCAGGGGTGGTAGAAGGAAGGCTGCCACTGGTAGCGGGCTGTGCTACTGGAGACTGGAGATGAGGCTCTGGAGACTGGAGACGAGGCTCTGGAGACTGGAGACGAGGCTCGTCCTGTTCATCATCAGTATCAACAAATTCCGCACTCTTATGTACTGTCTTCCTTCCATTCTGAGTTCCTGCAGGCTGTCTGTGTTTTTTCCCCTTGTCAGATCGAGTGCGCCGGCGTTGATCAATAATATCACCGCTTTCGAGCCCTTCATCGCGCTCTCGACGAAGCCGTTCGAATTCTATGTCATCTATGGCCTTCCAGTATGTAGCGCCTGACTCCCACTTCCGTAAGAGCATCTCAAGGTCTGGAATCGCACTCGATACTTTGCTGAGGTTGGTAAAGGGAATGTTGTTTGGCCACCCTTCGACTACCACTTGGTAGCACTGAATAACGTTGCGGAAGTAGTGAACCCACTGCATCTTGGCACGATCATCACCGGTAACTTCCTCTGTTGACGAAATTAAGTTAAAAAACACGCTACTACTGGCAGAATGAAATAAAACTTATGTAGCTTGCTATTCATGATCTCGCAGATTGATGAACGCAACCTGGAGACACGCTGTTGGTGATTCTTGGCAGCACCTGAATATCAACATTAGATAATAGGTACTAACTCGATGCGCAAAAACAGACCTTTAATTCCTTGGACCGCGAATCCTTCCATCTTGCTTACCAGATCCTGACCATCAATTCCCATCACAGAACCCATGAATGTTTGAACGCCCTCGGTGGCAAAGCTAACTCCTCGAAGGGGAAGGTCTGTTGAGCCTCGCGTTGTGTACAGGATGGTTTCTGCACCTGTACGACATTTAAGACTGTTAAGCTGGTATGACTTAGGATTAGTGAAACCAAAATTGATAGAAATGATCACTAACCTCGTTCTCGACAGCCTTCAAAGTCTGCGTGATGTCATTGACCTTCGACTTTGCAGAGATACGCAAGCCCATAGTCTTGGTCTCCCTCGAGTTGGCAAACTCCTCCAGAAGCTCGTCTTGCTCCTCCTTTGACAGTGTGTGATATTCATCCTTATGGTCGCGGACTAGCGACTGGAGTGCAGCCTTGCCGAGGCCACCTATTGAGGTGTCATATTAGAGTGTGTTATAGCGACAACAAATAAACTTACTATTTTCTTTTTCCTGATTTTTCTTCCAGCAAAAAGTGTTCCAGAGATTAGGCTTCACACGCCTTGAGCGCAGCATACCACGACCAAAGTATAAATTATTCTGAACGCGTCGAATACTTTTATGGTGGGAACCTGCAATGGTCTTGGTTGTCTGATCAATCTGGCTCCAAGCGTCATTGAGAGCATCTCTGAATAAACGGGACTTCTCGCGTTGCGTGAATCTCAATGCTGCTCGAGCTTCTTTGCTGAGCGAGACCTTGGGACGAGTCCGAAGTGGCATCCGAATATGATGTGTACTGCCAGTGCGCTTGGTTGCATAGAAGGACTGGGTAGCCATGATGGGTTAGTGTGTCTGTGAACTTTTCAAGGTCGAGTTCCAACTTTTAAACGCACCGAGGGTATATTTATTTGTGTGGGTCGATGATCTACGAAGCGATGAACCATCAATGAGTATATTGAGTCTACGGCACAAACTCAAGATCTACAGGAATAAAAGCCCAAAAAAGTATAGCGCACATAAAAAAACTAAAATGCCAAGGATCTTCAAGATGCTAGTGAGAACAGCTGCTAGTGCGGATGGTGACTAATTAAAGAAAATTAGGACAGAAGGTTAGGTAACAAACAAATCACTGACCTGGACAACATCATGGTTGAGTGGTACGTCCTGTAAGTCAGCAAGAAGGGCCTTCGACAACAAGGAAGCTTGCTCGTAGGACAAATCCCACTTCGGAGATCTGAAAACAGATTCCCATCGGCTGCTACGGACGGTGCTGGCTAAAACTCGCAGCTTGGGCAAAATCTCATCCCCAAGCTTGAACCGATCAAGCACTGCATCAGTGTTTGGTCCAACGCTAATGAGCGCTGGCCCAACCGAATTAGTACCACCACGCAGAGTATCCGATTGACCAGCCACTAAGCTATCACCGGGGTTCCTGCTACTAAGAAATACATCCGCAGGTCGCCATTGACGAATCTGATGTTGCATGGCACTTGTTACACCGTGGCGTATAGCAGCCGATGACGTGTTAGGCACTTTCGCATCCGAGAGAGCTTGCAAGGCGCTCGCAAACACATGAGGTGCTTGTGCAGAACACTGGATACGAGCACCAGTAGCGACCATGGGTGCTGGCAAATATTGTGGCTCATTTGGACTGATGTGCGTAGCAGGGACTATAGTATCACATCAGCAAGGCTCAGGAAAATACAAGGAATAAGAACTTACAATGCTTAGGCGGTTTCACATTCTCGGCAGTGCAACGTTGCATGAAACGATGGAGATGTGGAACAGCGAACTCCTGCGCGAAGGCCTGGACCAAAACAGCAAGGTCTCCACCGATGCGCTGGCCTGTTTCTTGCAATTCGCGGGGTGTGATATAGAGGTCGATGGGCACTTGTTCTGGTGAGATGTTGGGGCCGGCTTCAATGCCACCACAATGAATCAGAAGGGAGATGCCGCCATCGAGACGGTCTTGCATGGTGATCTAGAAAGTACAAGATATTTAAGAAAGAAAATTGATTAATATAACTCACTGCATCGAAAACATCTTGCAGTGCCGCTTCTAAGAGGTCATCCTGAGTAAGAACCCTCTGTTCTGTCTGTTCCACAGCAGGGTTGAATGAAATGTACGACGGATGAAGACCACCAGCTGTTTTCATCCAATAATGAGCACCGTCAATGTGTGCATCATGCTTGAGTGAGGCCCTGATGGATGCTTGCCGTTCGTTATTGCTGAAGCCTTCCGCAAACTGTGAAGTATAAAGAGCAGCGATGCTACTCATAGAAAAGCGATTGTTGAAGCCCGCAGTTTGAGACAGGAAGTCGGACTGCGTGATGATGGAGGGTGCTTTTTTCCTAAGTTTTGTGGGAGTGGTCATGCTGGTGTTGAAGTTGTGCCGTAAATGAAAGAGTCTCGATATATGCGCTAAGCAAGTGAAGTGACTCACGACTTCAAGTTGAAATGCACCAATGGCCCAACACCATGACTCAACTGGCGAGCATGCGGGTGATCTGTGATACATGTCTCAAGTACTATTATCATGATAGCGGCAGAGGATATGGTGAATACTGTAATAGAAGATGACGATGACTTGTCGATAATGGCTGAAATGTCCAATCACCGGCAAGTCCCATTCAGGAGTGAGATGGTTTCTGCAACATTCATGCTTAAACAACGCATGAAGCTTCAATTATTTCAAATTGCTCACATCAACACGTATATACACTACGCTATGGACTACTTTGTATAAACGATCTGTTTTTGAGACAAGGTGGTTGAAATCAAAGATGACGATGATGTCATCCCATTTGCGACTTGCTTCAAATGCTTCGAACAGATGTTGTGCAGTCAGAACTCAATATATATATCAACATTTGCGACTTGCTTCAAACAGACATTGTGCAGTCAGAACTCAATGTATATATCAAAGACTGAATATATATACAACATTAAAACTACAGTGCTCAGTCGACAATGGATTGTAAATAGTCGGCGATGTCCTCCGTTGCCCTACCAAATTCTTCCCGATCAATGGCATCCATGTCAACATAATCAGACATGATGATTGCCTGAATGTCGTCGATGTCCTCTCGACCTACTAAGATTGTAAGTTAGCGTGAAATGTATAGTTGTATGGTACATACAGGAAGGAGCGCCCTCGTCGTCAAGACTCAGCGTGCTGCATTCTGAGTCACCTTCTACCATGGTTGTTGAAGGTGTCTCAAGGCGAGTGCCAATACCACGGACACCAGAGAATCCTGTAAGACTCCCAATTTGATCTAAGCGATAAACATGGACAGCGTTGATAGCTGCTCGAGAACGCCACTGGCGCTTCAGCTCACTAGCAAGCAATGGGTCAGAACCAGAAAGATCGCGAATGACAGCAGTGGCCTGAAGTTCTTCATCGTAAATAGCAGTGCGGAGACGCCGAATTTCAACGTTAAGTCGAGTGATTTCTTCACGAGCACGGAGGAGCTTGAAATACTTTGAAGTTGCTTCTCGGTAAGCCGGTTTGGCCCAATCATCACTTCGAACATCGCTGCGAGAGTGCCGCAAGAGGTCAAACTCTCCAAGGAAAGTGTAATCAGCGATGTCCTTCCATGATATCTTGTCGCGCGGAGGATTCAAGGCTACAGCTTGAACATTGTAGCGTGCGATAGCTTTGCGGATAGCCTCAGAACGTCGTTGTAGGGCTTTGCTAATTTGCTGACGAAGTTTATACCCTCGAGAAATGTTATTGATTTGACATAACCAAATCAAAAGAAATCATTTACCTGTGCCCGATAACGACAGCTTTGAAAGTTCAAACAGCCGCATCACAACCAAGCGTTCTAAGTCGTTGAGCGCAGCTCGATATTTGCCCAGAGAAGCTTCTTCCTTGAAGCAGCTATACTCCTCACCACCAATTTCCCATCGTGCATCTACACCAAGCTGAGATTCCATGTGGGCCACTAGTGCCTCCGCGTGCTGTAGTTTAGCATAGGATGAATCAACCCGAATACAGGGCAACTGTTAGAGCTTGATTGATCTGCGCTAGGCTGCTTGCCGGAAGTTCGGTAAGTGCATTGTTGGCTGCTTGGCGAGCCGAATCCCAATCGGACCTAAAAAAAAAACACTTGATATTAAAAATGACCGTAAATTAAATGAGGTTAGTTCACCTTCGTTCAGCCAGTTCATCAAGTGTCTCAACGTAGCGAATGCGGATACGGTCTTCGGCTGGTGGCTGCTTCAGATCATCAAGGTATTTTTGCTCTTCGTCGAGAAAACGAACGAAATCATCATCGGTTAGTCGAAGCTCGTGTTTGATAGCTGTGAGTTCAGTGGTGAGATTGTGAACTGCCTTCAGCGCTTCTCGATAGTGGTTCCATAAGAAATTACCTATTGGAACGCTAATCAGTACTGTGAACTAAGGCTAAAGTGGAATATACAAACTAAGGCTAGCGTACTTGTCTTGATCCCAAAATGAGAAGTGTTCCTCGATAGATTGATGTCGATGGAAGGAACTGGCATGTCTAGTACTACGAGCAAGCTCATTGGAAGCAGAGAAAATGTGTTCACAACCTTCGCCTTCAGTGTGTCCCGTTCCAGGAATATACATTGGATGCCAACGTAACTGGCATTTGCGGTTGTGTGCGTGGCCATGAAAGGACCCGACCATCATCCGAAAACCAAGATCGTGCGCTCGAGAGCCGAAGGAACTATTGCTCAGGGTCTTTGAGAAGGCGCATCCGATATCATAAGCACAGCCCCCGTTCTTTCCATATACAGTGAGGAGCTTGTCAATGAGCGCCAACGGATATTTAGCTCTGTTGGAATGATCAACAAACGTCAAACCATGACAAAAATAGACTAACAGCTCGCCACTCTGAACCATGTCGCAAGCTAGAAGTATGAAGCGGTGGCGACAAGCAGCGATAAAGATCCCAGACTCATGAAACATGGAAAACATTTTTTTACGAGTCTCAGGGCCAGCATTGCGCCATCGATCAACACAAGTGAGCACATTAGAAGGGTTAGTGCTAGCGTCAACCGGCTCTTCCTCCCAGTTATCATCATGTGAGTTGATCTGCACAATGCGATCAAAAATTGCTCAAATTAAGTGAATCGACTTACATCGCACGATTTCGCTTCGTGTTTATACTTGTCAACAGTTTCACGATCAATCCAGTAGTCTGAACGAGCTTGACGAGAATCCAACCAAGCAGTGTTACCATAGATGGAGGAATCCCATCTCTTTAAGCTATTGTTGCCATCGACGCACACGAGCCAGTTGAAATCAAGGGTTGGCTCATCTTGGAGTTTATAGAAGCAAGCGGGACAGGAATTTAGTAAGCGCCAATTGGGAGTGTCGTGTTTGAGCGCCGCCTTGAGGCGCTGGTCAATGTGATGGATGATTTCCAAATAAATATCGTAAGCGGCCGAGAATTGTGTATTGAGGTAGGGCCGGTAAGGAATCTATCAATTACATATCAATAGACAGGCTGCCGAGAGTATCGTCCCATACTCACATCATGAAGGAAACAAAGTGTTCTACACTGTGCCTGGATACTGAAGCGAGGACAGGCTCAATGACATTGCCGGAAGGCGGCAAGAGTACGGAGCGAAATTGCAATGGTTGGGTACATCGGGGCGCATCCGATGTAGCCATGATAGATAAGTGTCTCGTTAGGGAACCTGTGCGATGCTATCGGCTGGAGAGAGGGACGGCACCGCCCTGTGGGAGAATGAAATAATGCTTTGAAATAGTGCGAAGATACTTACTGAAAATGTCAATGAGCTCGATGTTGTTGAGTGAAGGGCAGTCCGTCGTATCTATGTCCAAAGGTGGGACTGTGGGCAAGTCTTGTGGGTTTGGTATGCCATTGCCAGAATTTCGAGCGCGGTAGTCAAGATAGGCGTCCACAAGGTGTTTGATCTGGAGATTCCAATGAGAAGTCTGGTCTTCTGTGCGGTCTCGGCGAGTGCGAGGATCTATGTAGCGACTGTGCTGAAGTATAAACAAGATATGTCAGGATGAAGTGAATAGGACTTACTATCCACCAATGTCGGCCACCTGATGTGCCAGCCCTTCGAACACTTCATGTTCCCCACCTGCATGACTCATATCAAAACCTTCCTCTCCAGGAGGAGCAGTGTATGGTAGTGCCTCGACATCGATGCCATGGTGGGTAATCATGGTCTCCACCGCATTTTGGTCCTCTGCGGACATTTCTGTTGCAAAAATTATAGTGAATGAGGCGGAAAGTAAATGAGAAAACATACCTTGTATTTCAGCCTGGCGGCTGGTATCCGTTGCCATTATTCGATGCTGTTGTTTGCCAGCCGCAAGGACTTCTGATTGATGATGGCGTCCTCGAAAATGGTGAGAAATGACCGACTTCGACAACCCGGTGACCTTGTAAGTGGTAGAGCCACGAGGCATGGCAGGCGTTGAGGATATGCAGCAGCACCGGATAGCGGACGATGTGGAAGAGGGCAAGGGGCGTGAGAATGCATTGGCTTGGTGGATAACCCTTCTAGGCGCAGGTGGGAAGGGCGCGGGAAGTTACTGATAGAGTCCGAATACCCGCCCCACCCTAGGCTATAGTACATAGGTTGAATAAGTGAAGGCCCCAGGTAATTTGGGGCAGCATTTAATGCTGGTGTTGGGTTTTAGCACAAACATGCCTAATCAGAGTTGCCGAGGCACGTAATCGTCAAGTATAATAAGGCTCCCTAATTGGGCAACCCAGGTGATTTGTACATAGGAATTTGTTACAGTGCCGCGTCACATATGCCGTGTCAGTGCCGCGTCACAGGCGCGTCATGACCGCGGCAGGCGCGGCAGGGCCGCGTCAATTTCACCTGGCCCCTTTGGCCTGTAATGCAGTGGATGTTGAATGAGGACGGCATAACCAATATTCCGGATAGCCTTGCAGATTGCAGATATTTTAGGATCAAGGCTACGAGATTAAAGTTACGATGACGGTTAGATACAAGCAAGCGTCTGGCAATAGGAGCGCAAGATGATTATTTTTCGGAAGTTCCCTATGTATAATATATATCATATGTTTTTCTCCGAAACTCAGAACAAGTCCGCTAGTTGTGCTTTGTAAGCACGCGCGTTCTCGGCTCGTGTTCTCGGCTTGTAAGCCTCAACACTCCCCCTCAAGCCGAGCTCATGCCCAAATCATTGATAAACTTACAATGTTTCGGCTTATATAACGGCTTTGTTAATACGTCTGCGATCATCTCATCAGTGTGGCAGTACTGTTCTTGAATCACTCGATCTTGGATCTTTTGCCTGATGTAATGGTCTTTCACATCAAAATGCTTGGACCTCGCGTGGTACTGTGGGTCTCGCGCTATTGCGAGTGCGGACATATTGTCTCCATGGAGAATTGTTGGAGCTTGTTGAGGTAAGTTTACCTCTTCAAATAAATTTCGGAGCCATACTATTTCACGCGTCGCGTGTGCCATTGCAGTATATTCTGCTTCCGTCGAGGAAAGAGAAACTGCGTTTTGTTTTTTAGAGCTCCAAGTTATTGCTCCGTCTCCAAGTTTGAAGACGTATCCTGATATTGATATTCTATCTCTCGGATCGTTCGCAAAGTCTGCGTCTGACCATCCGACAAATCGAATTTGGCTTTTGTCAAGTTCTCTGGTCCCTTGATATTTTATCCCGAGTTCTCGCGTTCCAGACAGGTATCTTAATACGCGTTTTGCTGCTACCCAATGTGCTAATCCAGGGTTTGCAGTAAACGTGCTAAGTCGCTGTATGGCATACGCTATGTCTGGGCGTGTAGCTACTGCCAAGTACATCATGGATCCGATCAGTGACGCATAACCGTTATTACGGTTTCCCTCCTGGTCAGTCTCTTCTTTTTCGAGTATAATTTTCGGATCTAGCGGCATCCCTACTGAATTACATGACTGAAGACCTTGTTTTTGTAGGATCGATTCTATATATTTTGTTTGCGTTAGTCAGATTGACCTATTTGGTCGATCTCAAGTGATTTCGATCCCTACAATCTTTTTTGGTTCTCCTAGGTCCGTAATATCTAGTATCTTTTTGAGTTGCTCCTTTAATTGATCCATTAGACTCGGAGTATCCGCGAATAATAATAGGTCATCGACCCATACAGTTATTATCTCTGTTCCTTTCGCAGATTCTCTGATGTACGTGCATGGATCTGACTTTAATCGTCTAAATCCTATGTTTGTTAGGCGGCTATTCAACTCAAGGTTCCATTCGCGGCCCGACTGTTTTAGCCCATAGAGGGTTTTTCGTAGTCGACATACTCTGCCGGTTCCATCATTGTAGCCTTCGGGCTGTTCCATATAGACTTCTTCTTTTAGCACGCCATTTAGGTACGCCCCCTTGACATCCATTTGTTGTATCTCCCAATTGAGACATGCCGCTGTGGACATCATGGACCTTATTGTCTCTAGGCGCACCACCGGCAAGAAGGTGTCTGTATAGTCCATTCCCGGTATCTGTGAGTACCCTTTGGCTACTAACCGTGCTTTGTATTTGACTATTTCCCCTTCTTTATTAGTTTTCTTTACGAGGACCCACTTATTCCCAACTAGGGTGCGATCTTTCGGGGGATCTACCAGCTCCCAAGTGCCCATCTGCTCTAATTGGGTAAGTTCTGCTCACACTGCTTGTTCCCACTTTGGCCAATCATCTAATGTCTGTGCTTCTTTTAGTGATCTTGGCTCATGCGGGTCAAAACTGCCATTTGCAGCGAGCGCGGCAAGGACTATGTCCTCCTGATAGAGTTCTTCCTCGAGCTCATGTCGTTCGTACTCGAGGTAAGCCCATTCTGGCTCTGGGTCATTTAATTGTTGATAGTCGTGTCTTACCGTTTGTCTTTTTGATCTTCTAGGCATATCAACTTCATCTTCGTCTTCAGGGGGACATTCCCTTTTCTTGGGTGAGTTTTCGTCGTCTCCCCTTATATAATCATGCTTATCTTCATTTGAACTTGGATGATTACCAGATTGCACGTCGATTTGTTCTGTCTCCCCCTCACGTTGTGTATCGGGTGTAGAAGGTGTTGCGCTAGTTGATGCCTGCGCGTCTACATCAAATGCGGCATTTCTTCACGTCTTCTCACTTCCTTTTTCCTAGATTCCTTCTTTTGACAACAAGTGCGTTCTCCTTTCCTTTTCCTTTGCCATCCTTCTCTTTCCTCCGCGAGTTCTCCTCTAGAATAAGGGAGATTAACTCGTGCGACGTAATTGTCTTCGTGTCGCCCATCCTAATCTGATATGTTGTGGTGAAGGTATCCCAGGATTCCGGTAACGACGAGATAAGTACAGTGCAGAAGTCGTCTTCCGTCACCAGACTTCCCATCATATGTAAGGTTTCCTGTATTTCCCTCATGTTTTTGACATGTATGGGGATGTCATCGCCTTCGTCAGCGGTGGTTCTGTAGAACTTTCGCCGCCATGTGGTTATCGCCTGTTTTCCTCGTGATTCTTTCACGATTCTCAGTTGATCCCACATCTCTTTCGCCGTTGAGGCTCCAGCTAAGTGAATCATTTGGCTATCACTTATTGACAGCTCAATCACAGTCTGGGCCTTACGGTCTTGCATCTCCCATTTAGCTATGTCAGCTTCCCTCTGTGCTGAAACGGGGTCTGGGCCTCGCGCAGGTTTGGGGATGGTACCTTCAACATACCCTACTATTCCTTTTTCGAACATGATGGCTTTGACTCGGCGTTTCCAGCCTAGCCAGTTAGAGTCATTCAAATGCTCGATCCGATATAACGATGATAGCGAGGAGCCAACGGCAGATTGGTCCGTCATTTTGGTTGGTTAATCTTCGTTTGTTATATGTTTTATTTTGTTATTTGCGCACGAGCAGGGCTCATAACCTTTTAGGATCAAGGCTACGAGATTAAAGTTACGATGACGGTTAGATACAAGCAAGCGTCTGGCAATAGGAGCGCAAGATGATTATTTTTCGGAAGTTCCCTATGTATAATATATATCATATGTTTTTCTCCGAAACTCAGAACAAGTCCGCTAGTTGTGCTTTGTAAGCACGCGCGTTCTCGGCTCGTGTTCTCGGCTTGTAAGCCTCAACAAGATATCAATGGTGTTAAGACCTCGAAATCGAGAGTTAGACTCAATTTGGCCTAGATACAACGTCGTCACCTACTACTGCCATGGATTCTTTACGTAATTTACCTTATCAGACTGAAGGCCAATCTCGTTACAAATTGCAATACAAATCTAAGTATGTATGCACACCTCTCTCAAGAATTGGAGTAAAACTCATTTCAACGTCTTCTCCATGACGTCCCATGAGGGATTCCCAACTTGCCCGAACTGCCCTCCAAGCGCTCCATACTATCCTCGTTCCAAGCTGCTTGTTACATCCTGCGAGAGGCCCCAGATCAAATATTGCAGCCCCTTTGAGGATGTTCTTGCAAGACCTATGCAATGATGTCGTAGTTCTTCGAGCTCGTATACCGGACCGCGAAGCACTGGTAGACGGAGGTTCATATGCGTATGACTGTTGAACATCGATGTCCTCTCTCCCACCTTCGAGGAATGAATCTCACAGAGGTTCCTTGAGGTTGATTCTTCAGTGCTTGGAGAAGGTGACCAAGCGCTCGGCAGTCTTTCAACCCCGAACCCACGACCGCAAGTTCCACATGGAGTCAGATCAGGTCGAACCTGATTAGGCCAGGCCAAAGATACGGTCTGGACATGGCGTCTTATACACATGCACATACTTTTTACAATTTTCCTTGAGAAGGAGCAGCCCGCCACAGGGATCATAGACACGCCTGTCAATTAAGTCTAGACTTGATGTTGCCTCGTCTATGATTCTTTCGCATGCCATGGGTCACCTTCATGTTCATTCAGGCGCCCTGATGAATAGCTGATTGGCATCGGTCTGGATCATGCCCCGATATTTGGCCCTGTTTATAATCAGTGATCTTCACTTCAGCATTGCTTAACATATCTTCCGAATTACATTCGTCTTGTATAAATGCTGAGAGCTGAACCCTTATCTTTATGGACAAGAAACGAACGACTCCGATTGCTCGTACGCGCTGACCAGCGCCAGATACAGCCGCAGCGATGTATGTTCAACCTCCGACGGGGTATTTCTCGGACTGTGGAGTAATTAACAACTTGGCAACAGCTCTGAGAAACAAAACAGGAGAATAAAATAAGAATTGAGTGCGACGGCTACTGTCTCCTTTTCATTCACTTAATGTATTCAGCATTCGGTACCTCGATTCCCCGTGGTGGGACCTTGTCACTACAGGTACACTCCAATAGCCTGAGAAGGCTTTAGTAAATCTCGGTTGCTGTTTGTCAAAATGTAACACACCTGTCAGACAAGAGGACGGTCCTCAAGTTAAGCCGACATTGTCATTGACATTATAGAATTGACCAGACCTATTAGCATGGCAGTGAGTGCCAGTGCAGTTACAATTACGCGGGAAGGAATCATCTTGCCTTGGGAAATAATGGGAATTGAATGAATTCTTGCCCTGGAGATGGACGCATGTATCCATAAAATTTGCTTACGATAAGGGCCTCTTACCATATGTTCAGCATATAATGAACACTGAGACAGTATAAAAACGCACAGCGAAAAAAAAGACACACCTCAGCGCAAGATACCTGCAATCCCTCTACCAAGTCCTCCTCGACTGTAATCAACCTCTAGTATTAATGGTGTCGCAGCCGCCGACTTCACGCGTTACACAACTGTCAGAAACATTTGAAGGTCATCACGAATGCATCTCTGCATTTGCGGTTCTGCCCGACGGACGGCGTATGGTCACTAGTTCGAGGGCCCACAAGACACTTTATCTGTGGGAATTGACGACGAAGAGATTGTTAAAGCGTCTAGTAGGGCATCCCAGTGATGTGTTTGGACTTACAGTATCACGAGACGGGAAAGTGATAGCAAGCTGTGATGTCACTGGAGGGATCATTCCTTGGAACGGAGAAACTGGAGATTGTCTGCTTACTAATTCTAAAGCCAAGATCACCGCTACCCAAAATGGGTCCACTTCCCACATCAACTCTGCTGCATTTCCAATCATCTCAGCCTACGAGTCTACTGCAGTCCTATCGCTGGACTTTTCTGCAGATGGAACAATTCTAGCGAGTGCGGGCGACCGTACAGTGAAGTTTTGGAACACAATTACGTGGCAGCAACACACTGCCACGATCACTCCAAGTCCTGATGCAGTTGTCTGCTGCGTTCGGTATTCATCGTCTGGCGAATATCTTGCCATCGCGACAAAGCAGCTTCATGCTCAAAATATCTTCATTTATAATCCAGTAACAATGCAGCTTATCAATAAGCTCGATGGCCACTCGGGTGGCACCTTCACACTCACGTGGACGTTACAAGGACCATACCTTCTCTCTGGGGGCGGTAAAGACGACCCTACCATTCGGGTGTGGGACGCATCGAAGGGGAACGAGATCTGCTCCTTCCGTGGTCACACTGAACAGATCAACGCCATTTCTGTCAATGTGTCCAACACCGTTATCACTTCCACATCTCGTGACAAAAGTGTCCGCCTCTGGCCGTTCCCGATTCAATCCAATACACTCAAGCTCTCTACCGGCGCGTTTTGTGACACGTTCTCCGTGGATGGCAAGTACGTATTCGGCGTAGGCGATGACCAGAAGATATCACAGTGGTTACTACCTTCGAGACCGATGCTGGTATGTTCCCGTTGATTTCTAATGATTTTATCATCTCATCTCACAAATTTTAGACAAGAGTTCCATTGGATCATGCTATTAGACAGGTATGCTCTCAATATTGACTCTGAGAACGCGATTCGAGCATACCACAGATCAACTTCACCAGCACTATGTCCAAGGCCGCCCTCAATGCGTTTATTTTTGGGGGCTTGTCAGACCTGTTGAAGGCTGTGGAGATATTCACAGAAGCAATAACGGCAGATGTTAAGAACTACATCAACTATGTGCACCGCGCAACTGTTTATATACGCCTATGCAAGTGGGACGCTGCGCTTGAAGATGCAGAGAAGGGGAGTTATACCAACTGATACCGAGTCCCTTGAAGATATACTTACTTGGATTGTGATATAGTCTATCAGCATTCAACGCTCAACGCTAGGCCTTATGTTCAAGAGCATTGCTCTCTATGGAAAGAGGCAGATTAAGGAAGCGAGTAGGGCATTTGATCGCGCGTTACAGTTTGCGACTGGAGATACAACAACCCATCTTCTTCTTTTGGTCAAGGTGGGTTACATTTTTCTTACATGCTCCGTGCTTCATTATGATTTGCAGGCTATTGCAACATTCAATGCACATGAACACGACGAAGCAATCATGTACGTTAAAGACATGGCCGAGGCTTCTTTCAACCATGATGCCGATCTTCTTGTTTGTAATATCGTGCTAGTGAGTATCAACTCTGGCTCGTGGTTTGAATTTGAGATTGATTCTTGCTTCGCGCATCAGACATACTTCTATGCCGAAATGGCACTTGCTGCCTCAGAAAGCAACATTCGCGAGAAGGCCATCGAATACATCACTACCGCTCTCAAAATCGCAACTACCTGTTCCCTTGAGAAGATAGACCTTTCCATATACACAGAATTCGATGTGGTACGTTGATACACAGCACCACCGACTCAAACATGATATTTGTGCTCAACTGCATTTTTTTGCAGATTTTCGGGTGGAACCTCAAGTCATTGTGGCAAAAGATAAACAAGTATCGCTGCCTTATACTCTTCCGGACGTGTAACATTGAAGCGCTCGAGTGCTACCGATTATTGATGGAACCATGTGACAAAACTGAGAGGGAAAGCTTAGTTGCTTGGTTTGCTAGTGAGTCTTTTCAGTCACGTCAACCATGCTACCGTTCTCAACTCTCTTTCACTCAGCTTACAAGGGTGTGGGGTGTATGCCGCATGCAGTTCAGACACATTCAGCGGCAGGTGTAAAGGCGAGCAAGAACGCAGAAGACGAAGCCAAGAAAGCGAGCTTGGAAAGCCAAGTTACCGAAGCAAATGTGGAGAGGAACACAAAGGTGGGAAGCATCGTGGATGATGAGATGCAGGAAAAGATCAAAAAAGCGCTTGACCGTCTTCCAGAGGATCGCAAATGTTCTCAAGGATATGCTTGGGTCCAACATTCGTTTGGGTTCAAGTGCGCAAAGGGCGGACATAGCATTTCTTGGGAGGAATTGGATAAATTGGCTGGTTCGGATAACTAGGACGCTCTTTGTTCTTCTCTTGTTCTTCAAGTCGTAGACCAGTTGACCTCCGAAATATACTCATTTTCAATTCTTATGAATGACTGTATTATTATAAAGAATAACTCACAACCTTCGTTGCGTGACAGGATGATAAAGGCGAGTTGTACATCACATGAGTTGGTTCCGCGGAAGTAATTTGCGTGGCTCTCACATGATGTCCCCGTCGGTGTGCAGTCTTTCCGCACCTCCAAACATGTTGGTATCACACTCATACAAGGTATACGTGCGTACTAATGTACTACATCATTAATTGTACATCATTTATGCTACACCGTGGGCGCAACACCAGCTTGAGGAACAGCGCCAATCAGCGACCAGATTATTAGTAACTGAGCGTCTCCATAATGCCATCCAAAATCCTGACCGCATCCGGCATATTGAACTTCTCAAACTGCAGCCCAGCTGGGACACTACAACAATGAAAATAAAACGTCGTCAGAAACCGAGGAGAGCGGGGATATATAAGAAAAGACACTCACTCCCATCCCGTAATCCTCCTCACAGGCGCCTCCAGCCTCAAAAAAGCCCGCTTCCCGACCTCAGCGGCGATTTCTCCTCCGACGCCACCCGTCATACCCGCTTCGTGCACGATCACGAGCCTCTTCGTCCTGCGCACGCTCTCTACGACTGTTTCGACGTCCCATGGTAATATCGTTCGGAGATCGATGAGTTCGACTTTGGCGTTGCGAAGGGAGGGAGGGATGAGTGGTGCGAGTGAGGGCGGTGGGGAGTTGAGGAGGCGGAGGGCGGATTCGCAGTGGTAGATGGGGGTGCCCCATGTTAGGAGTGTTAGATCGGATCCTGGGATGAGAATTTCGGCGCGGGAGAGGGGGAGGGAGAAGTCATCAATTGGAACTTGTTCGACTGTGGGTGAAATCAATAATGCATACAGGGAGGTTGGGAAGGAGAACGTACCTGCAGAACGATAGAGGATTTTGGGCTCCATGAATATGACTGGGTTGGGATCGCGGATGGCTGAGAGTAGAAGACCTTTACATTGGATTGGGGAGCGGGGGATTACGACCTAGTGGTTCATGAGTTCATTTAGAGATTCATCGTGGAATCAGCAGTATGAACACACCTTGAGACCAGATGCGCCCATGAAGAACCCTTCAGGGCTCTGTGAATGGTATAGCCCACCATGACCCACGGCCATGGTTGGCGTACGCACGGTTAGCCCGCCGATAGAGAAATGTCCACCTGAACGGTAGCGAAACTTTGCGGCTTCGTTCACGAGCTAAGTTGAAGGTCGATTTTGAAGTCTAAGATTCGGATAAAGTGGAACGAACCTGATCAAATGCGGGGAATATATAGTCAGCGAACTGAATTTCTGCAATTGCAGTATGCCCCATGGATGCGAGGCCAATGCCAAAACCCGCGATACCTTGTTCTGTCAATGGGGTATTGAAGACGCGTTCGCGACCTGCAGCACGATCAGTTATAGACACGACGTATATGATTAAAACGTACCGAATTCTTCTGCTAGGCCCTGTTCGATGAGTGAGGACAAATGATGTATGAAGACATGGCAATGCATACCATTGTACACCTAAACACCCCGCCAAATGCTATATCCTCACCAAATATGACGGCAGTATCATCCTTTGAAAGTGCAATACTGAGACTGTCAGCAGACCTTCTGGGTAGAAAGAAATGGGTTACCTGAGGGCGTCCCGCACAGCTTGGTAGAGGTTCATCTTGCGCGTCTCGCGGCCGCCGATAATGTTACGGTCAGATTCCTCATCTTGCCATGATATACCTGGTGTTCTGAGAGCAGATTCTCGTGTGATGCGGAAAAGCTGAGAGGATGCGACAGATGAAGAATGACCGCCCGCAGGTGGGGGCTCGATGGCAGTGGTGCTCGCTGTCGTCTGCCATCGACGGGACTTGTTCCGGGTGAGTGACACGGTCACCTGGTGGTTGGTTGAAAGAGAGACTTACGAGTGCAGGAAATTTAGAGCGCAGACGACGGGCGAGCATTGGAAAATCAAATAGGTGTTAGGACAAGGATAGGGAGAAGACAAGATCCGTCAAGCAAGGCAATGAGGATGTTATGTTCCATTCTGCATTGAACCGAAAGTCTAATAATTGATCGTAATTGAATGACTTTGGATACCAAATGGGATTGTCGGGCCGGATCTATGCCGCAGCATGATATCTCTTTCAGAATCATGATACACTCATGACTTTTAGTTTTTAGCTTCAAGGCTGATCTTAATTTAAACCAAGAGTTCGGATTCGCGAAGTTAGTAGGATCACACCGTGGTCTAGAGGAGGAGCAAGTTCAAATATATGACCGTCGCATGACTTGTTAAGCGGCGTAGGAATTTCTCAAGGTCATACCCAATGCAGATTAAGCTTACTGTTGCTAACACCTTCTCATCAGCAGCATGGAGAGCGACAGTGCATTCGTGGCTCCTGAGGGCGTTTACTCTGTCACTGAGGAACATAAACCTCTTCCAGTTCCCATTCACTCTTCTACAGCAGCACAACCCATCTACCAAACTCGCCTTTCATCCGTCACAGTCCGCTTTCCGCCAAAGCACTCAGTTTCCCCAGGTCTCGCCCAGTTTCTTGGTGCAAATCTAACAAAGGATCTCAAAAAAGACAAGGAAAAAGAGCGGGAGAAAGAGAAAGAGGCCGTCGTAAAGGAGCGCCCCTTGCTGGAGGAGCGGAGCATGTCATCCGGCAGTACCCCAGAAGACAGCTTTTCATCTCCAGATGTAGTAGCTACCCCAGACCTCTCAGCAGAACCTCAGCAGTACAAGCTCTTCTCCCACCCTTCCGTCTCAGTAGGTAAAAAGAAATCGAATATATCACGACCAAAACACAACATGCGCACCACATCATCCACATTCATCACACGTCTTCAAAGCACTGAAGGTCTCAGCAAGACACTCGCAGCAAAACAAGGCGATGTCACATTCTTGTTCTATAATACTGGAAAGGCTTTCTTGTGGATCGAGGTGGGGTCAAAAACCAAGGTCCGTCATCTAGTCCTTGGCCGCGCAAATCGCTGCATGATTCTACCAGGAACCACTAACAAGGATTAGCTTCTCTGCATACCCAACTTGTCACGACGTAAACCCTTCCACCGCATCCTCAGAACGATTAGATGTTATCATAGGATTTAGCACAGGCGACCTCGTATGGTTCGGTATGCACCTCATACCACGCCTGTTCTTCTGCTCACAGCGATTAATCAGACCCAATATCAAGTCGCTACTGCCGCCTCAACAAACAGGTAGTCAACCCCACTTCTATTGTAAACATATCTCACAACAAAGCAATAGGGCACTATTTCCGCCTCCTTATGTACAGCCGTCCGTTGGGTTCCATCCTCTCCAACCCTCTTTCTCGTCTCCCACGCAGATGGAACCATAATCGTTTACGACAAAGAACGCGAAGACGGCATATTCACTGCCACCATTCCAAATGGACTCACAAATACCCCACATATAACCATCAACGCACATCATGCATCTCCTGTAAGTGATGAATGGGACCCCCTATCAACGATATTTGTCACACCTCCGCCGTGGCATCCAGAAGCAATCGGGAAGGGAGAGAAGGGCGTGGTCGTAAAGAACCCTGTAAGCCATTGGCGTCTATGTCGCCGTGGTGTTGTCGGTCAGTGAAGCCTCTTTAATACTCGCATTGGGAGCTCATCCTGGCTAGACTTCGTGTTCTCCCCTGATAATAAATATGTAGCTGCCATCTCAGACGATGGGTGTCTGAGGGTGATCGACCCACTTGCAGAGCAGTATGTCGTCTCCTCCGATCGCTGAACAGACTTTAATCTTTAATTCAGGCTGGTTGACTGCTATGCATCCTATTTCGGTTCAATGACATGCGTTGCATGGTCTCCTGATGGGCGTTTCATCCTCGTGTGTTTCACTCCAAGTTTCCAATTCAATGAACTCATCCTTGATTGTTTACCCTCAACTAGACCGGCGGCCAAGACGACCTGCTCACCATTTTCTCCCCCTGGGAACAACGGGTCGTCGCACGATGTCAAGGACACTCCTCATTCGTCTCAGCCGTTGCTTTCGACGAGCTCCGCTGCGATGGGCGGACATACCGCTTTGGTAGCGTAGGAGAGGACAACAAACTCATTCTCGTGCGCTTTTTATTGCACTTAGAAATGACTGTTCACTCAACTAATCTGACAGTGGGACTTTTCCTCTGGCGCTCTTCATCGCCCCAAACTCCTCGGAGCACACCATCCGCGCCCATCGGTGTCATCTAGTATCTCGCTCGCTCACCGACGCGGAACGGGGTCGACGATTCAACTATCTGCACCACGGTATCATCCTGCGCCTTCGAGGAATGAAGTGTCGACTGTACAACCTGTATTGGTCAGTTTTCTTTCTTTCTTCCGTTTTTCTACACGGCTTTCCCATTGTGAAGGCAACTGGTTGACTTATAACGTACAACAGGTGAAACAACTCGACGCCGACCTCCTCACATCCCTCGCCTTCCTCCCGCGCGCGCTCATAACAGCGTCAAAAGCAGGCCACGTCCGAGTATGGGTGCGGCCATTGGTCATGGCTAATCCTAGCACTAGGAGAAGACATACGCGTGGGACGTTGTCTGTAACAGATTTTCGGGGGGTAGTTCATTGAGTCGGGTTCTTAGTGATTCGATCCGAGTCTGCGGTGATTGAACTTCGTAGTGACGACAACTTTGTAGTGGTCCAACTTCGGCGTCGTTGGGAAGCGGAGATGAGCGACAAGGATCTAACTTATTTGTGGATTATGTATATCTCAGCGTAAATTCCGCATGCACACGTACCAAGATTTATCGATACCGCCCATAATTTTATCGTTGTTCTCTGCTCTGACGCATGTGGCGTATCAAGCATCGCTCGACCTCTCCTCAAAATCATCCGTCATATCATTCGCATCCTCCGCTTCACTCGCTGTCCCTGTCTCACCCTCATCATCCAGATCTTCCATGCTTGCGTCCAGATCTGCTCCTGAATCGTCGTTCTCCTCGCCATCCTCGTTAATAGAAGGGCCGCCGCCTGATTGGCCGGTATCAGAACCATCGGAATCGTCTTCTGCCTACAAGACAACATAAGAAAAACAAGCTCAAAACAAAACACGAAAAACCACGCACCTCGTTCTTCTCTTCCAATTGCGTCGTACTCCGCCCAATAGGAACGAGCCACTGGAACCCTCGATTCCTTATCCCCAAGTTCTATTCCAGTCGATCACGCGTCGATATAATAAGATATAATTTGCGTGGAGTATTAGTAGGGAATCGCATCGCAGGAACGACTTTAGGAGGGGGCACGTACGGAATCTTCAAGTTCATTCTCCTCGTCTGAAAGATCGTCAATTTCGCGTTGAAGATCGCGTCGGGTGTCCATGCGCCCGGGGTAGCGATCGAGTTTGGGGAGTGGTGTTGGGTTTACTTGGGGTGCGCGCGGGAGGACGAGGGGGATGATTGGAGGGCGGGGAACGAGTGTTGGGGATGTGATGGGCATTTTGATGGTGGTGGTGCGTGACAAATTTTGGATTACGTATTTTGGTCCGTCGGAGTGTTCAATTGCGGGCCCATAGCGGGGTATAAGCAGGCACTCATGCATCACCACAGCGAGCACTGAGTACTGAGCAGTGAAGCTGATCTCTGCCAGGTTGCGACTGGATCAGTACATGTGCCTCGCTGTAGGTGTTTATCCTTACACCCGAAAAGTTCTTGCTCACAGCGTGGTAGTATCTGCCATCCGTGCCACTGTCACGTTGGCTAATCCTCGGACACTCCAAGTTTGTTTTCTGTAATGAGCTATCAATGATAAAAGAGTCTATGACAGTGGGTGTTTTGCCCGCATCCCAGCGCTCCTTGTATAACTGATGCCTGCCAAGACTCTCAGGCTCAGGTTTGTATCGACCCTTTTCAGGTCTGACCCGAGGTGCATCTCAAGTTGTGGCAGGAACGGCATCTGCCTCCCCAATTCCTGATTTTAGTTGATGTGGTTTAGCTATATCTCTATCGCCCCGGAGAACTTCTTTGCACCTTTCACGTATCAAAGAGTCACCGCATCTGTCGGCTGCGTTTCGTTCGCATCGTCGTCGATAGGTCTGGATTTTCCTACTCTATGCCATAAGTCCGCTCTAGGTTGCCTCATAATGATGTGGACTGCGGCTACGATAACGACATTGTCAGCTGTCTGATTCCATCCGTGTCAACGGTACATTTTGCCCGGCTCGGATGCACGTCGCGATCACATGACCCAGAAACACCGCGACACTATGTAGCAACAAACCGGCCTTCTCGCACACGTCATACCATCTTATTTAGGGAGACGACCCATATTATCAGCCTGGAACGCGCATACACATTCATCACTGTGAGTATGTTTTTGCAGGTGTACACAAAGATCTGCGCTTTTAAAACATCTGGTTTCCAGGCTCATCGAACTGCACTATACCTGAGTGCCTAACACCACTGCACATCATCGTCGGCATCATACGACTCAGCACGTGTTAAAGTCGACACTCATAGCCAGTGCATAAGGCCATGAAGGAGTAAGCCAATTGTGATTCATGATTGCTACAGATACATCGCCTGACGGCAAGTCGCGGAGATTTGACAAGATCTTGTCCGGTTTCCGCACATCGTATGGTATTTTCCCAGAGTCGTCATTTTATCCCTGGAGTAATGCGTAATTGGATATGACAATATCCGTTTCTTCCTGTCTGTAGGGTTGGTGCAGGGAGCCTTATTTAAACAACTTAAATGGACTTTCGATGAGGTCCATCCTAACTCCTCTAATCGATCATGCCACAGCTCCCTGACCTGCGCATTTCTGATACCATGTCGCTCACCCTCGATGTCGCGGCTTGTGTTGGGGTATTAGGAACGATTGTTTGGGTTTACCTTCGTAAATCAGATAGCCGCCTTCCTCTCCCACCTTCTCCTCCAACTTGGAGACTTCAGGGACACTTCCTGCCCCCTCGCGAGTGAAGTTTCATATCTGCGACCTCATCTATAGAATCTAATTGTATCACATTTCTGATCAGGCCATTTCTTGCTGTGGCGCGGTGGATTGACGAGTATGGCCCTCTGATCACTATCCGTTCAGGAATGCAGAATGTCGTGATCATCGGCCGCTACAAAGTTAGTGCCCTTTATGATAAGTTAGTATCTCCAAACTCAACACTTCCTGACAGGCCGCAGTGGATATAATGGAGAAGCAGGGTAGAACGCTAGCTGATCGACCTCGCCTCGTTGCTGCTGGAGACATTCTTTCACGTGGACTGAGCCTCGGTTTCTGCCATGTTGGGGACAGGCTGCGTCGGATGCGTAGGTTCGTCGTCGCTATACTGTGAAGGCTCAATCAGCTCTTATGTTTCTTCTTGATGCGACGCAGAGTACTCCATACGCATCTCCAGCCAAAATCAGCCGACGAGTATCAACCTCTGCAGATGTCGCAAGCGAGAAGCCTAATTCTCAACATTCTTGACGATCCAAGCAACTTTCAGAACCATGCGACCACGTAAGCGGTTTTCTACGTGTTGGCGCCGGGGTCTCGTAGTATGTTACTTACGGGCTCTTGGAAGTTATGCCGCAGCGACGATACTGAAAGCTGCATATGGGAAGACCTCGCCGACATCAGCAACTGACCTCGAGGTTAGGGAGGCTCGTCACCTTATGTCCCGAATTCGTACAGTCGTGCGCCCCGGCGCTTATTGGGTAGAATCGATACCATGGCTCAAATTCCTTCCTTGGTATGCGCCAGAATTAAGAGATGACTATAAGAGGGCCACGCGACTCTACACAGACCAGCTGAATCGTGTAAAACTGCAAATGGTAGGTATTGCCTTGCCTGTGTTTACGTGATGTCTGAGTTGTTCCACAGCAGAGGAATGAAGATATTGGCCCTTCGTTTTCCAAATACCTTCTAGAAAATGGACATCTCTACGACTTGACAGAGATGGAGATGGCGTATCTTGCTGGCTCCTTTTTTGGAGCTGGAACCGAAACAGTAAGTCGTCTTTCTGTTTTTTTTGACGATTATATACCTGAGGTGGGGCAACAGACTGCTACAGCGATATGCACGGTGCTAATGGCGGCTGCACATTTCCCTGAAGAGCAAGCTAAAGTGCAGGCCGAGCTTGATGCAGTCATCGGAAGAGAGCGAGGTAGCTTGATCGTGCACTGTAGTTCTGTCCAATCATTCATTTTTCGCCAAAGCACCGACCTTCGCCGATAAGCCATCCCTTCCTCGTCTGGAGGCCTTTATATCTGAGGCTTTGAGATGGAGACCGTTGGTTCCTTTTGGTGAGTTTCTCGATGGTCACTCCTGTGCGGACGTTCACATAATCCATCCCACAGGATTCCCTCACCGAACTACTGAAGATGTCATTTGGGCAAGTCCTTTTGAATCATTTGTCGTGAGAGGATAATCTTACATCTGTCGGCAGGAAAACTATTGCATTCCCGCTGGAACTACGGTGTTCGGCAACCATTGGTAAGTCTATGTCCTTCAAAGTATCACATCGAATTGTCACCGTCTCAGGTCCATCTCTCGAGATCCAGAAGTCTATCCTGAGCCTGATGCGTTCAAGCCCCAGCGCTGGATTGACGGTCAAGGTCGCTTGAGAGACGATCTCGCATTCTTTGTATATGGGTTTGGTCGGCGGTAAGCACTGTCCTATGGGATGCACTTTCTTTGATTGTTCTTCTTTCCAGGGTATGCCCTGGTCAACACGTTGCGAACAGGTCATTCTTTCCACCCACATAATTTCCTTTATCTCATCTGAAACGTTACAGATCGGTGTTTATAAATTCGCTTCTTATTCTTTGGGCCTTTCAGCTCAGTCTTGATGCTACGAAGCCACAGGATGATATGGGGTTCATGAACACGTTTATGCCAAACGTTAAATGCGCTATTGAATTTCAGGCGAGGATTCCAGAAGTGGAGCTTAGGCGTATGATGCAGAATTATCCCAGGGCTGGGTGAGAAGCCTTGACGTCTTGGTAGGATTTTCAATTTATTAGAAAGAGGTTATAGAAACAGTCTCGACGTCTGGAGAAGAATTGCTGAGGCGTGCAGCCCATACTGTTATATAGATATATCCTAACTGGACTATAATCCAAAAAATCAGATACACCTTCTGGTATTGTCATCCATTGTCCAACTAGATGTATCTCATGTGAGAATCTTCCTAGGCTTCGTTCTAGGGGGGTTTAAACGTTGAATGCCCTAGATGAACATTCGCCAGCTCACCCCCCATTTGCATCCAGTGATCGCCTGCTGGCTCCCTTCTTCTCCCTTCTTCTTCTCCCAGGTGGACAGGATCTCAACAAGTGATCTTCTTAGATTTGTGACTGTGCGCTTATCTCCATGTCTGGGCACCTAGGCACTCGTGACTTGGACAACTCACCAATACTATCCAACAGATGAGGCTCACAAGTGACCTTTTAAGTGTTTGATGCACCCTCATTTATGGTTTGATACTGATCTCAGCGTCTCGTAGACGTACGACACCATTCCTTGATGCAGGAGCCAAGTTCTTTTACTCAGCGAGTTTGTACATCAAAGCAGGAGTTTGCACCTGCAGGTGAGTAGTCATAATACTTTGTGTGGAATAACACTCACTGTTCTCATTTTGGTTGGTCTGCGGTTTACATAATGATGTGGGCAGCGCTGCGGCTATGATAACGAATGGTCAGCTGTCTGATCCCATCCGTGTCATCGGTACACTGAAGTTCCTCGGCTCGGATGCACGTCGCAATCACATGACCCAGAAACACCGCGACACTATGTAGCAACGAACCGACCTTCTCGCGTACGTTATACCACCTTATGTAGGATCCAAGACGACTTCATAATCCATATTATCAGCCTGGAACGTGCATACACATTCATGACTGTGAGCATGTTTTTTAGGTGTAGACAAAGATCTCCAGTTTTAAAACGTCTGGTTTCCAGGCTCATCGAACTGCACTATACCTGAGTGCCTAACACCACCGCACATCATCGTCGGCATCATACGACTCAGCACGTGTTAAAGTCGATACTCATAGCCGGTGCACAAGGCTATGAAGGGGGTAAGTCATGATTGCTACCGATACTTCGTTGACGGCAAGTCGCGAAGAATGGACAAGATCTTGTGCGGTCTCCACACATTATATGTCCGCTTATGGTATTTTCCCAGAGCCATCATTTTATCTCTGGAGTAATGCGTAATTGGATATGACAGTACAGGTCTGTTCCTGTCCGTAGGGTTGGTGCAGGGAACCTTATTTAAACAACTGAAATGCACTTTCGATGAGGTCCGTCCTAACTCCTCCAATGCTACAGCTCCCTAACCTACGCATTACTGATAACACGTCGCTCACCCTCGATGTTGTGGCTTGTGTTGGAGTAATAGGAACGATTGTTTGGGTTTACCTTCGTAAATCAGATAGCCGCCTTCCTCTCCCGCCTTCCCCTCCAACTTGGAGACTTCAGGGACACTTACTGCCCCCTCGCGAGTAAAGTTTCATATCTGCGACCTCATCTTTATGATCTAATTGAATCACATTCTGATCAGCCCATCTCTTACTTTGGCGCAGTGGATTGACCAGTATGGCCCTCTGATTACCATCCGGTCAGGAATACAGAACACGGTGATTATCGGCCGCCACAAAGTTGGTCCCTTTATGATAAGTCAGCAACTCCAAACTCAACACTCCGTGACAGGCCGCAGTGGATATAATGGAGAAGCAGGGTAGAGCGCTAGCTGATCGACCTCGCCTCGTTGCTGCTGGAGAAATTCTCACACGCGGACAGAGCCTCGTTTTCATACATGTTGGGGACAGGCTGCGTCGGATGCGTAGGTTCGTCGTCGCTATACTGTGAAGGCTCAATCAACTCTTATGTTTCTTCTTGATGCGACGCAGAGTACTCCATATGCATCTCCAGCCCAAATCAGCCGAGACGTATGAACCTCTGCAGATGTCGCAAGCGAGAAGCCTAATCCTCAACATTCTTGACGATCCAAGCAACTTTCAGAACCATGCGATAAGGTAAGTGGTTTCTCACCTGGGTCTCGTAGTATGTTACTTACGGGCTCTTGGAAGTTATGCCGCAGCGACGATCTTGCAAGTTGCATATGGGAAGACCTCGCTGACATCGGCAACTGACCCTGAAGTTAAGGAGGCTCGCCACCTCATATCCCGACTTCGTACAGTCCTGCGCCCCGGTGCTTACTGTGTAGAATCGATACCGTGGCTCAAATTCCTTCCTTGGTATGCGCCAGAATTAAGAGACGACTATAAGAGGGCCACACGACTCTACACAGACCAGCTGAATTGTGTAAAACTGCAAATGGTAGGCATTGCCCTGCCTATCTTTATGTGATGTCTGAGTTGTTCCACAGCATAGGAATGAGGACATCGGCCCTTCGTTTTCAAAACATCTTCTAGAAAATGGACATCTCTACGACTTGACAGATATGGAGATGGCATATCTTGCTGGCGGCTTTTTTGGAGCTGGAACCGAAACAGTGAGGCGTCTTTTTGTTTTTTTTGACGATTATATACCTGAGGTGGGGCAACAGACTGCTACAGCGATATGCACGGTGCTAATGGCAGCGGCACATTTCCCTGAAGAGCAAGCTAAAGTGCAGGCCGAGCTTGATGCAGTCATCGGAAGAGGGCGAGGTAGCTTGATTGTGCACTGTAGTTCTGTCCAATCATTCATCTTTGCCAAAGCACCGACCTTCGCCGATAAGCCATCCCTGCCCCATCTGGAGGCCTTCATCTCTGAGGCTTTGAGATGGAGACCGTTGGTTCCTTTTGGTGAGTTTCTCGATGGTCACTCCTGTGCGGACGTTCACATAGTTCATCCCACAGGATTACCTCACCGAACTACTGAAGACGTCATTTGGGCAAGTGTTTTTGAACGATTCGTCGTGAGGATAATCTTACATCTGTCATCTGTCTGCAGGAAAACTATTGCATTCCTGCTGGAACTACGGTGTTCGGCAACCAGTGGTGAGTCTATGTCCTTCAAGGTATCATAAATCAAATTGTCACCGCCTCAGGTCCATCTCTCGAGATCCAGAAGTCTATCCTGATCCTGATGCGTTCAAGCCCCAGCGCTGGATTGACAGCCAAGGTCGCTTGAGAGACGATCTCGCATTCTTTGTATATGGGTTTGGTCGGCGGTAAGCACTGTCCTATGGGATGCACTTTCTTTGATTGTTCTTCGTTCCAGGGTATGCCCAGGTCAACACGTCGCGAACAGGTCATGATTCTCTCTACCCAGATAATTTCCTGAATCTCATGAAATGTCACAGATCGGTGTTCATAAATTCGCTTCTTAGTCTTTGGGCATTTCAGCTCAGTCTGGATCCTACGAAGCCACAGGATGACATGGGGTTCTCAAACACGTTTATGCCAAACGTTCCATGCGCTATTGAATTTCAGGCGAGGGTTCCGGAAGTGGAGCTTAGGCATATGATGCAGAATTATCCTGAGGCTGGGTGAGAACCCTTGACGTCTGGGTAGGATTTCACTTTATTAGAAAGAGGCTATAGAAACAGTCTCGGCGTCTGGAGAAGAATTGCTTAGGTATGGACAGACATGAGAACATTCCAACATCACAATATTTGCAGAAGTGAGATATCACCTGTTTTCACATCCCTCGCCTTCACCCCCCGCGCGCTCATAACAGCATCAAAAGCAGGCGACGTCCGAGTATGAGTACGGCCATTGGTCATGACTAATGCTAGCCCCAGGAGAACGCACAAGCGTGGGACGTTGTCTGTAACAGATTTTCGAGGGGTAGTTCATTGAATCGGGTTTATAGTGGTTCGATCCGAGTCTGCGGTGGTTGAACTTCGTAGTGATGACGACTTCGGCGTCGTTGGAAAGCGGGGATGAGCGGTAAGGATCTAACTTATTTGTGCATTATGTCTATCTCAGCGTAAATCTTGCATGCGCACGTACCAAGATTTATCGATACCACCCATAATTTTATCAGTTTTCTCTGCCCTGACTTGACGTGTGTGGTGGATCAAGCATTGCTCGATATCTCCTCAAAATCATCCGTCATATCATTCGCATCCTCCGCTTCACTCGCTGTCCCCGTCTCACCTACATCATCCATATCTTCCATGCTTGCGTCCAGATCTGCTTCCTCGCCATCCTCGTTATTCGAAGGGCCGCCGCCCGACTGGCCGGTACCAGAACCATCGGGATCGTCTTCTGCCCACAAGACAGCATAACCTCAAAACAAAACACGAAAACAACGCACCTCATTCTTCTCCAACTGCGTCGTGTTCCACCCAATAGGAACAAGCCACTGGAACCCTCGATTCCTTATCCCCAAGTTCTATTCCAGTCGACCACGCGTCGATATTGACATGATATAATCAGATATGATTTGCGTGGTGCATTAGTAGGGAATCGCATCGCAGAACGACTTCAGAAGGGGGCACGTACGGAATCTTCAAGTTCGTTCTCCTCGTCTGAGAGATCGTCAATTTCGCGTTGGAGATCGTGTCAGGTGTTCATGCGCCCGGAATAGCGATCGAGTTTGGGAGTAGTGTTGGGTTTACTTGGGGTGCGCGTGGGAGGACGAGGGGGATGATGGGCATTTGGGTGGTCACGGTGGTGGTGGGCGTGGCAAATTTTGGATTACGTGTTTTGGTCCGCCGGACCCCGGGGCCCGTACTAGCAGTTGGTATAAGCTGGCACTCATGCATCCCCACGGTGTTGATAACGTTGATCTCTGCCAGGTTGCAATTGGATCCGTACATGTGCCTTGCTGTACGTGTTTACCCTTACACCCGAAAGTTCTTGCTCACAGTGTGGCAGTATCTTCGTGCCACCGTGGTTGGCTGATCCTCGGAAGTTTTTTTTCTGTAATGCGCTATCAGTGATTCACGAGTTTCGAAAACAGTCAACCTTTTGGAAGGAGTCAACTGTTATTCTGACAGAATATGACAGTGAGTGTTTTGCTCGCATTCCAGCGCTCCTTGTATAACTGATGCTACCAATACTCAGGTTTGTATCGATCCTTTCAGGTCTCGCCCGGGGTGCCATATTAGTGGCAGGAACGGTATCGGCCTTCCCAATTCCTGATTTCAGTTGATCCGGTTTAACCATCTCTGTATCGGCCCGGGGGACTTCTTTGCACCTTCCCATATCAAAGAGTTACCGACGTACCGTATCTGTCGGCTGCGTTCCATTCGCATCGTTGTCGATGGGACTGGATTTTCCTACTCTTCGCCATAAGTCCGTTCTGTTTTTCAAAAAACAAAGTTGGCTCATAATGATGTGGGCTGCGGCTACGATAAAGATATGGTCAGCTATATCATTCCCAGCTCGGACTTTATACGTCGCAATTACATGGCCCAGAAACACCGCGACACTATGCAGGTGCAACGGACCGGCCTAGAATCTCGCGCACGCTATACCATCTTATTTAGGGAGACAACTCGTAATCCATATGATTAGCCTGGAACGTATATATACATTCATGACTGTGAGTGTTTTTGCAGGTGTACACAACGATCTCCGCTTTTAAAACGTCTGGTTTCCACTGGCAGGCTCAGCGAACTGCACTATACCTGAGTGCCCAACTTACGCCACCGCACATCATCGTCGGCATCATACGACTCAGCCCGTGTTAAAGTCGACACTCATAGCTAGTGCACAAGGCCCATATGGCCATTGTGATTCATGATTGCTACCGATGCTTCGCCCGACGGCAGTCGCGAAGATTCGACAAGATCTTGTCCGGTTTCCGCACATCGCATGTTCGCTTATGGCATTTTCCCAGAGCCATCGTTTTATCCCAAACTGTGCAAGTGAAGTGATGCGTAATAGGATATGACAGTACCCGTCTCTTCCTGCCCGTAGGGTCGATGCAGGGTACCTTATTGAAACAACTTAAATGCGCTTTCGATGAGATCCATCCCAACTCCTCCAATCGACCATGCTACAGCTCCCTGACCTGCGCATTTCTGATAACACGTCGCTCACCCTCGATGTTGCGGCTTGTGTTGGAGTAATAGGAACAATTATTTGGGTTTACCTTCGTAAATCAGATAGCCGCCTTCCTCTCCCACCTTCACCTCCAACTTGGAGACTACGGGGACACTTCCTGCCCCCTCGCGAGTGAAGTTTCATATCTGCGACCTCATCTATAGGATCTAATTGTATCACATTTCTGATCAGGCCATTTCTTGCTGTGGCGCGGTGGATTGACGAGTATGGCCCTCTGATCACTATCCGCTCAGGAATGCAGAACATGGTGATTATTGGCCGCTACAAAGTTAGTCCCTTTATGATAAACTAGTGTCTTCAAACTCAACACTCCGTGACAGGCCGCAGTGGATATAATGGAGAAGCAGGGTAGAATGCTAGCTGATCGACCTCGCCTCGTTGCTGCTGGAGAAATTCTTTCACGCGGACTGAGCCTCGGTTTCTGCCATGCTGGGGACAGGCTGCGTCGGATGCGTAGGTTCGTCGTCGCGATACTGTAAAGACTCAAACAGCTCTCATGTTACGTCTCAATGCGATGCAGAGCACTCCATACGCATCTCCAGCCCAAATCAGCCGATGCGTATCAACCTTTGCAGATGTCGCAAGCGAGAAGCCTCATCCTCAACATTCTCGATGATCCAAGCAACTTTCAGAACCATGCGATAACGTAAGCGGTTTCTTATCTGGGTCTCGCATACTATGTCACTTACGGGCTCTTGGAAGTTGTGCTGCATCGACGATTTTGAAAGTTGCATATGGGAAGACCTCACCGACATCGGCAACTGACCATGAAGTTAGGGAGGCTCGCCACCTCATATCCCGATTTCGTACAGTCCTGCGCCCCGGTGCTTACTGGGTAGACTCGATACCTTGGCTCAAATACCTTCCTTGGTATGCACTAGATTTAAAAGACGACTATAAGAGGTCCACACGACTCTACACAGACCAGCTGAATAATGTGAAACTGCAGATGGTAGGCATTGCCTTGCCTATCTTTACGTGATGTCTGAGTTGTTCCACAGCAAAGAAATGAGGACATTGGCCCTTCGTTTTCAAAACACCTGATAGAAAATCGACATCTCTACGACTTGACAGATATGGAGATGGCATATCTTGCTGGCGGATTTTTTGGAGCTGGAACCGAAACAGTGAGGCGTCTTTCTGTTTTTTTTTTTGACGATTATATACCTGAGGTGGGGCAACAGACTGCCACAGCGATATGCACGGTGCTAATGGCAGCGGCACATTTCCCTGAAGAGCAAGCTAAAGTGCAGGCCGAGCTTGATGCAGTCATCGGAAGGGACCGAGGTAGCTTGATTGTGCACTGTAGTTCTATTCAATCACTCATTTTTTTGCCAAAGCACCAACCTTCGCCGATAGACCATCCCTTCCCCGTCTGGAGGCCTTCATCTCTGAGGTTTTGAGATGGAGACCGTTGGCTGCTTTTGGTGAGTTTCTGAAGGGCCGGTCCTGTGCTGACGCTCACGCAGTCCATCCCACAGGATTCTCCCACCGAACTACTGAAGACATCATTTGGGCAAGTGTTTTTGAACGATTCATCGTGAGGATAATCTTACATCTGTCATCTGTCTGCAGGAAAATTATTGCATTCCTGCTGGAACTACGGTAATCGGCAACCACTGGTAAGTCTATGTCCTTCAAGTTATCACTTATCAAATTGTCACCGCCTCAGGGCTATCTCTCGAGATCCAGAAGTCTATCCCGAGCCTGATGCGTTCAAGCCCCAGCGCTGGATTGACAATGAAGGTCGCTTGAGAGACGATCTCACATTCTTTGTATATGGGTTTGGTCGACGGTGAGTACTGTCTTGTGGGATGTACTTTCTTTGATCGTCCTTCCTTCCAGGGTATGCCCAGGTCAACACGTTGCGAACAGGTCACGATTATTTCCACCCACATAGTTTGCTGCATCTCATCTGAAAGTTACAGATCGGTGTTCATAAATTCGCTTCTCATTCTTTGGGCATTTCAGCTCAGTCTGGATCTTACTAAGCCCCAGGATGACATGGGGTTCTCAAACGCGTTCATGCCCAACGTCCCATGCGCTATTGAATTTCAGGCGAGGGTTCCGGAAGTGGAGCTTAGGCGTATGATGCAGAATTATCCTGAGGCTGGGTAAGAAACCTTGAAAGCTTGATGTTTGGGTGGGATTTCAATTTATTGCTAGCATTCAACTTCGACACCATAATTAAATTTCTTTTTCGTATCGGACTCTATACGTAAGGCTCATAGTTTACCAGCGATGACCTCTGGTCGTTGAGATTCATTGGCAATATTACGAAAGCAGGCCTTTGTATTTGCTTTGTATGCTACAAGTGCTTGCCTCTGGATGGTCCCTCTTGTAAAAATAAATTCTGAGTATACATCTAGTACTATAGCTGATTTTTTTGTGCATCAATATTTGATATGTTGTCATCTATCCTTTGCTATGAAATGAAATAGTACTCAAGTCTTTGTGCATGGGTACACTGTGGGCTGACATGGTTGATTGACCCAGGTTATACCCGCATGCTGGTGGGCCCACACCAGGTGGGCCACACCCAACCCATGGATACCAACATTCTCAGGCCTACCCATCCCCACCCAGGTCAGAGCATTGTGGGTACAGGTCACTTGCAAGTGAGTAGATGTATTTTGTGTGTGTACATCCCTCCTGTACTGATGCATCAGGGAAAACCTCCCACAGGAATTTTGAAAATGTGACAAGAATTATGGCAAACTCCCATCAAATTTTTAAAAGTTTTGTGAAAGCTTGTAAGTAGTTGATAAATAGTCACATCCATAACTCAGCCAGTGAATGCACCGAAAAAGATTTTTACAGGACTCTCCTCTTGTTGAACCTGCCATGAGATACATAACCAATTACTAGTGTATCAAAAATGTAAAGTTCATGCAATGCAGAACAGAGACATATTTAAACAGGTAGGAGGCAGAATTTGGAGGTGTCTGCTGCTGGCTAGAGGGCCTTAGCCTCAGCGACAACAAGTAAGTTGAGAAATTGAAAATTGCACCTATTACTCCCACCTTTCCAATTTAGTAAAGCGGTACCTAAGACGTCTGCTCACCCTTATATTAAGTCAAAAAGCATTATTTGTGAGGACCAGCAGTCTAGACCAGCAAATCAAGGTCACTTAGAACATTTAATATTTTAGCCTTGGGTAGCACACAGGAAAGCTGACACAAGCACTATATTTGGTAATAGTGCACCACCACAGGCTGTTGCTGTCAACTTTGTGCTCATCATCACCCACAACGAGCTCAACAATACACTCAATGTTCCTACTTTTTGGCCATTTTCAGCATACTGCTTATTCTTACTATGATGGCATCAACAGCTCGATGTACAAGCAATGTAGTGTATCATCAGCTTCCCAACATGCTTTAACCATGTGTCAGTCACATATCACCACCATCAAGGTACCTTGCCTTCAACCACCATCATCGTCCATCCTGTGTTTCTGATGACAAAAGGCAACTTCAGCACACCTGGTATCTCACAAGCATCACAAATATCTGTTGGAGGGAGGAGAAATAGGGTGGTCCGCAACCAGGACTGTGTCAAATGAGCGGTGGTGGCATCTGCTGAATGAGCAGCCCAGCTTTGAAGTAAGTCTTTTCTTTTCATTTCTATTGCTACCAGCTACTACTATCTACAGGCATGAATCTGCACCAGAGAGAACAGTTTCTTCATGCCAAACATAGTGTCACTGCACCCTTATCTGACTTTGACTATGACAGAATCAACAATGTAATGGATCTTCCAAGTATCATCCCCCCCATTGGTGAGGAAGGTTTTGCAGTTAGTCATGGTGGCAGGGAGATAGAGCTCTATGAGGAACTGGGCCATGCCTTATCATGCCAATGGTGTGTAATTAGCTATTTTTCCTACTACCTTTCTCTGATTGTTACGACTTGGATAGGTTGAGCCTCTCGATGCTGAATGGCAGGTCTCTAAGTGATCTCGCGAAGATGGAAGAACAATGTTCTAGCCTTGGATGAAGCCCAAGGGATCCTCCAACAAGCTTGGTAAGCACGGCAGCTCATCAAGCTGTAAAGCTAATGGATATACAGCTAAGGTAGTGTTGGCTTGCCTTAGAAGTGCGGTCAAGACAGAGGGACTAAGAGTCACTCTGAAGGGATGAACAAGTACTGGGATTGTACTAGTTTCTAGGGAATACCAAGTAGATCAAAGTAAGGAATACAATGATATCTGTCTAAGTTATATAGCTGTATGCTATAAGGTTTGGTAGGAGCCTGTATCGTGAATCTATCTGAGTCAGAGATAAGATGAGGTGAGGCAGGCCTTGCTTGTCTGATAAGATGTATGAGGCACCTCTTCTATGTCAAGATATGTATATGAGGTGCTCTGGCCTAAAGGTCCATCAACACACAGGATGGCATGCATTGGTCTAGTTCTACATGAGGCATACAGCCATCATGATGGGATCGGGAGGCCTTCTAGGCCATAGTGAAGTTAGAGCGGTTCTGGACTGCTGTCAGTCAGGACCTAGGCTAGGTCCGGCAATGTTATTGTAACACTGATGTGACTATCTAGAATTTGTATTGATGATCGCGACTGTCATGTGTTAGAGTTAGCGCATAATGGAGATGAAGGTACGAGCACAGGAGAGAAAGCTTAGTAATATGTACAAAGTATGAATAATGTAGGGAACAACTAATAGCTGAAATTGTCCAAGATGGACACAATTTGTCATTGTAAACGTGGACCATGGACAAGTCTGTGCTTACACATACATGGACTGGGTACATACATTTAGTGTACCTTAGTATATATACTGTAGTCTTATTAGTATAAATGTCAGTCAAAATATTATATTCAATCATATTCTAAAGTCTTGATACTTCTACAGATTATGAGCCCTGGTTCGACTATGGATAGTACCATGCTCCCCAGCTCCAGCTCCACACTCTACAATATACCCCAGCTTGCCAAAGATGGCTTGAACTGGATCATGTATAAACAAAGGGCGAAGATGGTGATCGGCGCTCAAGGTTTGATGCAGTACCTAGATGGTCAAATTACAAAGCCAGTCCCATATGGGACGAATACAAGTGGCTAGGTTTTGAAGTTGGATGGCTTGATACCAACAGCTACTGAAATCAAAGACTTAGACAAGAAGATTGATGAACATTATCAAAAGGACTCGCTAGTTAGATAGCATATATTCAGCACAATAACAGATCGTCTATTGCTGCATGTCCAGCACCTGGACAAAGTCTCTGAGATATGGAAGGAGATAGCTGCTATGCATGAAGGCAAAACAGAACTGGTCCAAATAGACTTGTGCTGAAAGCTGCAAGAAATAAGATATGAGGAAGGAGGAGATGTCAAGGCACACTTTGGAGAAGTTTACCAAATTTGTGAGTTGCTGGCGGGAATGGGAGTAATGATTGAGGATAAAGATTTTTCGGCCATCATTATGGGGTCTCTTCCAGAGACATACAGGCCCCTACTCTCATCTATCAATGCTGGAGCAAGAATCTCAAAGACACCACTTACCTCATATGAACTCATCAACATTATCACAGAAGAATACGAACATCAGCAGGTAATCCAACCCAAGAAGAAAGGGAATAGTAGCGTGTTCACAGCAAGGACAAACATGCTAAGAGGATGTACCTCGATGAGCAAGAGTGAAGATATCACTTGCTTCAATTGTGGCAGGAAGGGTCACTATAAACCTGATTGCTGGAGAGCTGGAGGAGGGAAGGAAGGTCAAGGACCAAGATAAGGAAGAAAGGTGCCAAGACAAACCACTAAAATGGCAGACAAGATCAAAAGAGCAAATGATTATCTCTTTGTCACGTCAGATCTAGCAAAAGTGGCAAAGAAGATCAACATACCTGCCAAGAGATGAGGAGCCATTATTGATTCGGGCGCAACATCCCATTTCTGTCCAGACTGATCAAAATTCGTAATGTTCACCTCCATCGAAGTATAAGATGTGCACACTGCAGATGGTTCTACCATCAGCGCTATAGAAAAGGGGACATAAGGATAGACTTACCTTGTGGGATGAAGAGAACCACCGTAACCTTCAAAGACACCCTATATACGCTGAAGATGGCATTCATGCTAATATCAGCCAACAGGATTGCTACAGCTGGTTTTGCAGTGCACTTCAAAGATAGAATGTGCAAAATACTCACCCCAGTACCAGAGAGAAGAGCCATAGCCGAAATCCCGCAGATAGATGGACTATATCGAATCATATCATCAGTAACACATAGGACGAACATAACAAGAATAAAACATACCATTTTCAAAGCCCATCACATCCTAGGACATGTCTCGCAAGAAGCGATACTTGAAGCTGTAAAGAAAGGAACAGAAACTAGGAACATGGGAAATCATAGACCCACCTAGAGATGCGAACATTATACCATGCCACTTCGTACTGGCAACCAAGCGAGGTCCAAACGGAGAGAAGATAAAACTCTGGGCACATCTAGTAGCAAACGGTCAGCGACAGGAATACAGAATAGACTATCAAGAAACCTTCACACCCACATCCAATATGACGACCATACACACGGTCCTATCGATGGCTGCAGGAAATGATTGGGAAATGCATCAAGTAGACATAAAAAGTGCTTACCTAAATGCTACACTCAAGGACAATGTGTATATGTGGGCACCATCTGGATACTTGAAGAAAGGAGATGAGGGAAAGGTCTTGAAGCTGTTGAGAAGCTTGTATGGCCTAAAGCAAGCCGGGTTTGAGTGGTCCAAGGAGCTAGAAGAATTCTTCCTCGAAGCTGGGTATACATGCTCGCAAGTCGATCGAGCAGTGTACTATTGGAGGGAGCAGGATGAGCACACTGTTGTAACAGTATTGGTTGACGACATGGCCGTAATGTTGAAGCATCTAGAACATATACAGAAGTTCAAAGATCAGTTGCACCAAAAGTTCGAGATTACAGATCTGGGAGAGCTTACCTGGTTGTTGGGTCTCATGATAGAGAGAGACCAAAGCATGCAAACAGTAACACTATTGCAAGAAGTGTATGTCAACACCATTGTCGAACACTTCCACCTAGAAGACGCAAAGCCAGCGCACATTCCCATGGAGACTGGAATACAGCTGACAAAGAACAGTCAGATTATTCTCCAGGCACCAAATTTGAAATATCCGAACAACACATACTGTACCAGAGAGCAATTGGATCGCTAATGTATGTGGCAACTTGCACTAGACCGGACATAGTGCTAGCAGTGTTGGTACTGTCACAATTCATGCAAGAACCAGTGAAGTTGCACTGGGAGGTAGCAAAACACATCATTTGTTACCTGAAGGCAACAAAGACAGCAAAGCTTACCTTAGGAGGGAAGGAAAAAGACCTAGAGGCTTATGCAGACACAGACTGGGCAAGCCAGGCCCACAGACACTCCATATCAGGATACTTGGTCCTGCTGCACAAATCGCTGATAGCTTGGAGCGCGAGGAAGCAAACAATCATAGCGTTGTCAACAGCTGAAGCCGAATACATTACGTTAATGTCTGCAATGAGGGAAGTATTATACCTTCAGTCATTACTGAAAGAACTTTATGAGAGAAGAGGCGCACCTATCACCATCTACTCTGATAATCAAGGCGCCATCACCCTCACCTTGAACAACAAGTTCCACACTCAAACAAAACATATTAACATACACTATCATTTTATTTGGTCAGTTATTGAAAATGGCACAATAAAATTAGAATATGTACCAACAGGCGATAACCTTGCAGATGCCTTCACAAAGGTGCTGCTGAAAATGAGACTCAAAAGATTGAGAGACAGAATGAAAGTAAGCTGTGCTCGAGGGGGAGTGTTAGAGTTAGCACATAATGGAGATGAAGGTACGAGCACAGGAGAGAAAGCTTAGTAATACATACAAAGTATGAATAATGTAGGGAACAACTAATAGCCGGAATTGTCTGAGACAGACACAATTTGTCATCGTAAATGTGGACCATGGACAAGTCCGCACTTACACATACACAGACCGGGTACATACATTTAGCATACCTTAGTATATATACTGTAGTTTTATTAGTATAAATGTCAGTCAAAATATTATATTCAATCATATTCTAAAGTCTTGATACTTCTACATCATGACCGTACAGCCAGACTTGTATATGCATGGGCAGACCAATACGAAGCCCTTGTCAATGCATATCTCCAGTTTCGTCACCAAAATCCTTCATTAGCATCCCTCGACACAAGTATCCCAGCTTCCGAAGACACCTTTTCAATATGCATTGTTGACATCTTCAGTGAGCAAATGTTATCTTTGCTGCATCTATCTATCTCATGTTTTCTTAGAATGACAGCAAGGTGTCTTTAGTCATTGCTCACCACACATTAATGTGTCTCTCATGACACATGGGTGTATAGGCTCATCACCATTGCAGCCAACTGTGGCCATTACCATATGAATGCTTGAGGCTTATCATCAAATGCATCATGTTGTCACAACCCAATAATGAATTAACACTGGGCAGAGACTAGGACTCAAACAACAGAATAACCACACAGAGGAAGTAGGCAGCAGGTACGTCTTGGTATTGCTCACTTGGAGATACAAGAGGTTTGAACTAAAGAACTACTAACTATGATGAACTACCTATATACACATATTGAAACTGAGATTGAAACTGAGTATGAACTAACTAACCAATCAGAATAATTAAAGGTATCGTACGATTCTATATATAACTATGATGTCATAACATGTGTCGCAGCCACAGTAAGACTCTGGAACATTCCAAGAGTGTCACGTGGCATGACATCAACATCTTCGGCATTGTCCGATAGATCACGTGACTCTGGTAATTCTACAATAGATGCAATAATAGGAACTTCTTCAACAGTAAACATATTCTTAGGAACAGGCACTGTGACTGGGTGCTTAAAGGATTTAGAATTAAGGAATGAATAATGATTTGTATTTGGAACTCGTGACATTACCCCCTCTCTAGGATGAGCGTCATCACGAATGAAACTAGGATGAATAAAATTCTTACGCCATTCCAAAAACTCTTGGGTTTCGAACACCGATTTGTTAATTTTGCAGGGATTCAATGCCTTCAGATTTTGCCGGTGAAATTCTTGAACTTTCAACCGTGCATTCTCAAGGTTTTCCTCAGGTTCCCATGTTGCTTCTTCTATCGGATATCCTTCCCACTCTATTAGGTATTGGAGTTTTGATCTGTGCAGTCTCGAGTCTAGGACTTTTCGTACTGTCCATTCAGAATCGCCTTCTGATAAGATCTCTGGCGACGGACGATGATGTGGAGGTCTTTGGACTAAGGTTGAGGGGGAATGCGGAGTGAGTAATTCTACATGGAATACCGGATGAATCTGATATTTTGCTGGAAGGTTCAGGCGGTAATTTACATCACCCATCTTCTCTAGCACTTCAAACAGACCAAGTCGTCAATCAGAGAGTTTCTTATTTGGTCTTTTCTGACAGATATTTTTGGCATTGAGCCAGACCAGATCTCCTTTCTTGAATTGTGGTGCATCTTTTACTCCTTTATCGTAGAATCTCTTCATCTGCTCATTCGCCATTCACAGCATACTTTCTGCGTCTTCCTTCACCTCTTTCATTACATCCACTCGTTCATCAGCTGCAGGTACTTTAGAGTTGGAAATCAGTGAAAAAGTAAACTCAGGATCGTATCCATAGAGTACTTTAAATGGACTATGACCGGTTACAGTGACGGAATTATTGTGAGCGAATTCTGCTAGCGGAAGCCAGTCTACCCAATCATTTTGGCGGTAAGACATGAACATTCTCAGATATTGCTCTACTTCTTGGTTTATTCTTTCCATTTGTCCATCCATCTGAGGATGATAAGCTGTTGACATGCTCCATTTTATGCCTAGGCATTTCGACACTTGTCCCATAAACTTGGAAACAAATTGTGTTCCTCTGTCCGATATCACCTGTTTCGGAGTTCCATGGTGTTTCCATACATTATCTAAGAAAAGTTTCACGATTCCTCGAGCGTCAACTTCCTTTTTCGTAGGCATGATGTGCGTTTGTTTTGTGTATCGATCAACGACAACAAAAATAGAATCGAACCCTTCGCTTTCAGGCAAATCTACTATTAAATCACAAGTGATTAATTGCCAAGGTCCCGCTGGTATTTCATTTGGTTTAAGCGGACCGTGTGGTTGCATTGGGTGGATCTTTGTTGCTTTGCATCTATCACAGCCATCTACATAATCATGGATGTACTTCATCATTGAAGGCCACCAATAATTTCTGGAAATTAATTCTAAGGTTTTGGCTCGTCCAGGATGAGTCGTGAAACATCTCCGATATCTCTCGGCGGATCTCTTTATTGTTTGGAACGTAAACCAGTCCTCGGAATAACACCAATCCATCCTCTACATTCCACTCTTCGACTCCTCTACGCAATTGTACCGGTGCTGCTTTTAGCGTTTGTAGCACTTTAACGACTTCGGGCTCTCATTCTGTGCATTGCCTTATCTTTCTCAGCAATTGTTTTTCTCCTTGCACTAGAACTTGACCTCTTTTAGCAGCTTTTACAGTAAAAAACTCCGGTTTTAACAAAATACGATCAGAATTGTCATTTTCTACCCCCTCTGTGGTCTTCTCTCTGAGAAAGCTTATCGGCCTTATCGTTGACTACACCAGGCTTATGTTGGAGCGTAAATTCATACTCCGCCAGGAACAAACTCCATCTGGCTTGCCTTCTTGTCAACTTTTGGCTCGTCATAAAGTACTCAAGATTTTTATGATCCGTCCAGATCTCCACATGGTGAGGTTTTCCCTGCACATAGTGCCTCCACTCCTCCAACGCTCGAATGATTGCGAGTAACTCTTTGTCATGGATGTCATAATTTCTTTCTGCATCGTTCATTGACTTAGAGTAATAGTAATACACCACGGGGTGCCATAGGTCATCTTCCATTAGTTGAGATAGAACCGCTCCAGTTGCGTAATCAGAAGCATCGGTTTCTATTTTCATTTTTTTCTCAACGTCAGGCATTACTAGGATCGGAGCTGATGTAAACCTTGACTTCAGTTCATCGAAAGCATCTTGCTGTTTCTCCATCCAGTCCCATTTGGCATCTTTCCATAATAAATCATTCATCGGTCTGGCAATGTCCAAGAACCTGAAGATAAATCTTCTGTAGAAGTTGGTGAAACCCATGAATGCTTGTATATCTTTAACACATTTAGGTACAGGCCATTTCATTACTCCTTCTACTTTTATGGGGTCCATTCGAACACCACCCTTCTCCACTATCAACCTGAGGAACTCGACTTCTGACTGTTCGAAGCTACACTTTTCAGGCTTCAGATACAGGTCATTCTCTTTTAGTTGTTTCAGTACCTCTCGTACAACTTTTCGGTGTTGCTCCCTATTGCCATTTGTGAACACAAGGATATCATCGATATAGACAACTACGGTCTTTCCATCAATTAAATCTCTGAATATCTCGTTCATCATGGTTTGAAATGTGGCAGGGGAGTTTGTTAAACCGAAGTACATTACGGTTAGTTCGTGGTGACCAAACAGCGTTTTGAAGGCCGCCTTCCACTCATCTCCTTCTTTCATGCGAATATTATTGTACCCCCATCTTACATTTATTTTGGAGTACATTGTGGCACCGGTTAAAGCATCAATCAAATCTTGAGAGCTCGGTAGCGGGTACACATTTTTAACTGTCTTCTCATTGAGCTTTCTATAGTCCATCACCGGTCTCAACTTGCCATCTTTTTTTGGCTACAAAGAAGAAAGGTGCTGCTACTGGAGATTGTGAATCTCTAATACGTCCCAGTGCAGTTTCGGCTTTTAGCCAATCTTTCAAAGTGTCCATTTCTTTAGGTGACAGGATAAGGTTTCACATTTGGCGGAAGATCGCCATCATCTTTAAGATCTATTGCATGATCCCATTTCTTTCTTTCAGGAAAGTGCTTAGATTCTTCTTCTGAGAAAACTCCCAGGTACTCGTGAAGCCAATTGGGAACCATTTCTTCGACCGATTTCTTCACCTTTGTTGCTTCTTCTGCAACCTTCTGCTCTGTAGCAACCAAAGCTTTATACTTGATTCATTCTCCAGGATACTCTTCATCTTCTATTTCCTCAACCGTTGCCCTCGTCATCACCATGTCTTCTTCGTCGTCCTCTTCTACAGGAATCAGATCTGGCACTTCTTCTATCTTTTTTTGTTCTTTTCTTTTTTCTCTATTTTTTTGTCTTTGTTCTTTTTTAGTAATACTTTTAATCGGGCAACGAGAAAGTGCAAAACATCCAGTGTTCCAATCTATTTCCGGGTTATGATATCTTAACCAATCTATGCCAATAATAATGTCATCGCTTCCTAAGTCCGTAACCATGAAGGCTGCTTGATCCTCAACATGGTCACCAATCTTTAGACCTAATTCAGCATAATGAGTCATCGATCCAGTGGCATTTAACGAGCCATCAATATTTTTAACCGGAATGGGCCTTAATAATTTATGGCACTGGACATCATTCTTTTTTACAAATTTCTCACTAATAAATAATGTTGATGCACCGCAGTCCACAAGTGCTTTCACATCTGCTTGTCGATTCTTTCCCTTCAACGTGATCGGAATGTAAAAATGCTCAGATTTTGATTTAATAAATACTTCTGACACATCCGAAAATGTAGATAGAATGGAGAAACGATTGTTTGGGTCTAAGTTTGCAGACTTTGACTTCGACCCCTCTAAAAACCCTTGCCTTCTTTAGCGGCCCAAGCTTTGAACCAACTTGGAATAGGGTCTTCTTCCTTTGGCACTGTAGTAGCCTTCACCTGCACTTTTGGCGCGACTGCATCTTTGCAGTTTCTAGCTATGTGGCCTTCGCCTCCGCAGCGGTAACATTTGAAAGATCCAGTCTTTCCTTGAGGTTTTGGAGCACCTTGCTGTTTGTTGGCGTCGATGTCCATAGCGTCGCTTTCCCTGTTAGGACCAGGTTTATATTCAGGGGTCCTGGGACCTTGTTTAGGGGTCCACCAGGTCGTCTTCTTCTTGTCCGCATCTAGCTCTTTGAAGTTGTGTCTGATTTGGATCGCATGTTCCACCAGTTTCTTCATGGTGTCTTTGTCCTTGTAAGAGACATGAGCGAGCTGTGTTTTGACACGGTCTTGAAGTCCCATTTTGAACTTCTGTCGCTGGTTGTAGTCAGAAAATGAAGTGTGTGCAGCCTTTTGTCTGAAAGTGGCTGCGTACTATGGAACTGAGGAAGATCCTTGTCTAAGGGTTTCCAGTTCTCTGATCGCTTTTCCTTCACGATCTTCTTGCCCCCACATGGCTTCTAAGTCTTCCAGGAATTTTTCCATGGTCAACTTCTCTTCTCTGTTCTTTCCAAGTTTAGTGATGTAAGGTTGCGCCCATTTGGCTGCAGTGCCTTTCATAAACGAAAGCATTACTCTGATCCTCTGATTGTCTTGAATGGTAGGCCATTGCGCAGTGTACAGCGCTATTTGGGATATCCAGACCATTAGTTCTATGGAGTCTTTTTCTCCTGTGAAGTCTTGGGGTTTGGAGTATTTGATGGAGGGGGAAGAGTTCGATGAAAGTAGACTAGCTCCTGCAGAGCCGAATGATGGTTGTTGAGACTGTATTTTCATAGTCTCGTCTTCTTGCATTTCTAGGCGTACGGCAAGGAGTCTGTTTGATTCTTCTAGAGCCTCATTCTTGGCTTCTAGTTCTGCGATCCTGACCCTGAAGCTGTCCGCTTGATTTGCAAGTGACAAGTGAATGTACTCAACAATTTCCTGCGGGGTAGATGGTAATACTACCACCGGTGCAGGTTGTTCTTGTGCAGGAGAGTTTGGTAATTCAGACATAGTGCCAGTTGTGTTCTGGAACCCGATTCACTGATGTCTGTTGAAGAGCTGCTCGTAAGGGCTCTTCCGGAAGGGAATGATGATGAAAAGAAGAAAGTTATGTAAACAGAAAACTGAAGCAGTCCTGATATCTGATCGGATCAACCTCATACTTCAGGGTCAAAGGGTTCTTTAATCAACCCAACTGACGCTTCCCTAATACTGACTAGAAAAGGTACGTAAACTATACTCGATCAAGTGGGAAAAACTAGGGACAATGCAATCTCCATTCTGAGGGTACAAGCCTAGGACAAGTTATCACTCTTCCAGCCGAAGCTTACAAGTGCGAGTCTCACTAGGGTATGTCTCTAAATCCTCGTAGGTCGAGAGCACATTTTTTGTCATCTAGACAGTTCCGCTATTAACTTGAAACAAGTGCCTACATGCATAAAGAAGAAAAGAATAGGTAAAATGAAACTATAGTAACATTGAGCAGGCAAGGTTTTGGGCCAGCACTCAAAGTTGCAGTGACACGCCTAATGTCGTGAACACCTCCGTATACTGGCGGCTGTAGTAAGACAGGGCCTGGTATAGGACTACTAACTAAGAAAGATGATAGGTAGGAAATGCGCTCAAATGAGCAAGGAATGAAAAAGGTCGTGGCGGTTTAAGCCGGGCAAAAGTATAATGGCTTTGTTTCGGCTGATGGTGTGAAATGACTTCCAACACGACCAGGTGAAAGAAAGAGAGATGCGAGAGTGTAACACGAGAGTCGGAGTCTCCTATAGTTCAAACCTAATGTCACAACCCAATAACGAATTACAGCTATTTGCAAAAAGGTTGGCAGTATCTGCCTCGTGATATCATGAGAAAATAAAATATTGTTCGCCATATTTGGAAAGTACTACGCATGCCCCCTGTGTTGTTGCAAACCTCCAACATGCCCTTTCGCAAGATCAGTCACAATGTAAAACTAGCAGCCGTCAATCTCTATGAGCATGAAATACTATCCCTAGAGCAGATTCTTGAATGTGTTGGATTCTCCGAGAGAACCTTCTGGCGGATTCTCAAACTATGGAGGGAGAATGGTGATGTCGTGCAGCACACCTACGGAATTCGTGGTCGCCCACGCACTTTACACTTTGAAGATGTTCACTATCTCCTTCGACTCATCCACCATTGACCAGATTGGTTTCTGGATGAGTTGCTCAATTTGCTCGAGAATAACCAACTGGTCTCTGTCCACTTCTCAACCATATATCACGAGCTTGCCCGTGCAGGCATCTCTCATAAGCAGTTGAAGAAAATCGCAAAGGAACGGAATGAAGACCGACGTGCTGACTTCATCAGGCGCATGGCACAATATGAGCCAGAGGAACTTGGTTTTTTGGATGAGACATCCAAGGATGAGAGAACACTGTCGAGGAGGTTTGGAAGGGCAAAGAAAGGTGTACGAGCAGCAAAGAAGGATGTTTTTGTTCGTGGGCACCGTCTTTCAGGTTTGGGTTTACTCACTGTTGACGGCATGATTGCCTCTTCCGTGGTTGAGGGCTCATTCACCACTGAGAAGTTCATGACCTTCATTGAAGAGGACGTGGTAGGTTGCTCTCTCGTCTTTGAGGTGTAAACTAATGTCCATGCAGTTTCCCTTGTGCTCTCCCTACCCTGGCAAACTGAGTGTGCTTGTCATGGATAATACATCATGCTGCCATGGCGATGGTGTCGCAGAACTCATTTACGAAGCAGGTAGGCATCTAAATTTTGTACTATTATGTATTTGAATGATACAGAGTGTTTTCAGGTGTACGCCTCGAATATCTCCCATCTTATTCACCTGATCTCAATCCAATCGAGGAGGCATTCATTCATCGCAACCAGGACCACCTTTCCAAAGAGCTTGATGGGATTGTTTACGACATGTACATTGCAATGGATGTGATAATGGAATCGGACGCAGCTGGGTACATCAAGCATGCAGGGTACTTCTAGTCAGCAATAGAATACAATTGTCTGTGAACTTGATGCGATGGTATGAACATGATACAATAACAATAATGTGGAAATGATAACAAGAGTAAAAGAATCAATTGCACCAACATTTCATGGCCGCCCGCATCGCAGCAATCTCGCCAAGTTTGAATCCCATTTCCTTCAGCTCTGAGATGAGGATATAGCAGATGGTCTCTGTGCCGGTGTAACCATTGTCAGATAGCTTTGTGAGGATACCATCGCTCAGGTTATAGTCTCTACAGAAGTGATCGAGGGGAAGAGACAGTCCATTCGGAATGACAGGAGGAATCAGAGAGTCACTGGGTTTGTCACCTTCAATATGCACTACAGGAGGTATGGACCGAGGTACGATGTCCACGGGAGCACAAAATGCTGTAAGAAGTTCAGGTGGTATATTGACATTTATGACAGCCAGAGCAGATTGGTTTCCAGGCTGTGCACATTCAGCAAGCCGACACTGAAGAAGGGAGGGAGCACCCTTTTGTCCTGGGAGTGCATTGAACTTGGTGTAGTTGGGCGGAGTTTTGAGATCTGCTTGGGCTTCGTCTTTGTTCTGCAATATGTGAAGTAAGTGAGTTATCATATTGAGAGGGCCAATGAAGATACCCATGCAGCAGCCCACACAGACAAATGCTTGTGTCCGAGTTGAAAATGCTCAGGATACTCGGGGTGGATAAAGCAGAACTCGCTCGTACATCCAGGCTTCGAACACATCCACCGGTCACGAAGTTGTTGAATCTTGGTGTTGATCTTTGTGTTCAAGCTCGTCTCTAGTGCCTTGAGCTTGTCTTTTCCAGACTGTAGTACAGCACTGGATGAGAATACTAGTATGAGAGCGAGGAGTACTAACCATCTTCTTGACCTTCTTTTTTGGCCGTCGATCATTGTCACTCTCGTCAGAATCTGGGACATCCTCTTCAGAGCTCGTATCTGCATCTGCATCATGATGGTTTCCCTTGCTCCGTCTTTTTTTGTCTGATTTCTGCAGCATATTTCAGTTGAGTATATGTGCATATATCCTGCAGTATGAACTCACTTTGTTCGAGCGAGCCTTAATGGTGATACTTGCTTGCGGCTCTTTGTGTTTGAGGGCATGCTGTAGCAGAAAAGTATAATCACCATCTGACACCAGGGCTAGCGGAGATGGCTGAATTTGTGGCACTGTCCAGGTAATGTCGTAGTTGTCATATGAGATCTTGTTGGGGTTGAGTTTCGCCGAGATCTGAGCAAGTAATTGGGCCTTCAGTGTGTCAAATGGGAGGTCGGCTGCTTGTTGCAAGAAAGAATTGATTGATTTTCGTTGCTTCTTGGCTTTCCGAAGTTCCACCTCGGAGAAAATTGAAAGATAATAAGTTACTTGTGGAGCGGTGGGTGGAAGATCCTGAGCAGGTGCGCCTGGGTAATGTTCAGCAGACAGTCATCAAAGAGCACGCAATAACACAAGTAGAGAAAAAATAATCCAATCAATGCAGGATGATCCATCGAGCAGTGAGAGCCTGCAATAGGCAGAGTGATACTGATCGTGCACACACCAGTCTCGTCAGATTTCTTCTTCTTTGGACGACCAGGGCCTTTGCGTTTCGTGGTGATTCCAGAATCTGCGGTGCTTGGTGCTGGCTGTCCTTCACGTTCTACATGCCAGGTGAGAGTCATGCTTTCTTGGACTTTCACATTCAAACTAGTTCCATTGTTGTTATGGTCGGAGACATCATCTGTGGCGTTGAGTGGGTCAAATATGGAGGAATGTGTTTGAGATGCCATGGATTAGCAAAGCATAAAGGGAGACTTGGATAAGATGTGATGCGCACGGCGCCGCAGATGCGCTTCAAGCTCAGATTGCTAAATTTGGCAACCCATTTACTTATTTTCTCATGATATCACGAGGCGGATACTGCCAACCTTTTTGCAAATAGCTGTAACGCTGGGCAGAGACTAGGACTCAAACAACAGAATAACCACACAGAGGAAGTAGGCAGCAGGTACGTCTTGGTATTGCTCACTTGGAGATACAAGAGGTTTGAACTAAAGAACTACTAACTATGATGAACTACCTATATACACATATTGAAACTGAGATTGAAACTGAGTATGAACTAACTAACCAATCAGAATAATTAAAGGTATCGTACGATTCTATATATAACTATGATGTCATAACATGTGTCGCAGCCACAGTAAGACTCTGGAACATTCCAAGAGTGTCACGTGGCATGACGTCAACATCTTTGGCATTGTCCGATAGGGCACGTGACTCTGGTAATTCTACAATAGACGCAATAATAGGAACTTCTTCAACAGTAAACATATTCTTAGGAACAGGCGCTGTGACTGGGCGCTTAAAGGATTTAGAATTAAGGAATAAATAATGATTTGTATTTGGAACTCGTGACACATGTATGCCCAAGGCTCAGTATTCATGCAGAGGCGAAGAAGTTATGTCACTTGCATGGTGTGAGTACATACATTCATTTAGTACATTAAAACTGATGGAACAAGTCTTCTGATTCTAGGTTTGTTATGGTCAGTATTTAGCCGAACAATTTTGCATTGCCTATGACATATATCTGTGGCGGTGTAGAAACAACAAATACTGTGAGGAACAAATGATGCTCCTGACTGTATCTAAAAATGTTGTAGGTTGTGCGTTGCCTAGTCTGCTATGCTTGAGATGACAAGCGCGTTCGACCCTAAAGGGGAAGCGAGTGCAGCAAGGATCTAGTAGTATGCACTGAAGTGGAGCGCGAGAAAGCGCAGGTGTGCGCAAGGCGTGGGAACACACACGCATATTAGCACGAAGCGTGGGAAAGCGCGTGTGCATGTGGAAATGATAGAGAGACTAAGCTTAAGTGATAATATAATGCAAGATAAGTGAAGAGAGATGCGAAGTGTAGAGGAATAGATTTCTACTGCGACTTTCTAGGTATTAAGTATGTAAGTAAAGTTGGGTGAAAAGGTAAGTCAGTAATAGTATGTACTGCTGGCACTTATATAGGGCGCCTAACCGCTGTCATGCGGAGCCGAAGCGCTACCAAGTAGGTATGTAAAGATATATATGAGTGAGAATCCATGATAAAAATAAAGGTGGAATGATATGCTAATAAGAGAAATGGAAATATATGCACTAGAGGGCTTGGTGGACAGTGGATGGATGCTTCTGGATGGCTGGCACTATAGGGCGCTCAAGCATGGGAATGCACGCGCGCATATACATCGTGAAGTGCGGGAAGAGTGCGCATGTTGCGTGGGAAAGCTGCGCCTCATATAGGAATAGCTGTGGATAGCACATAGAGTGGTGCTGCAAGTTTGTGCTATGTACTTCCTAGTGGAAACTGCCATATCATGCCATGAGAGGCATGAGTCTCTACAGCGGGTGTCTCTTCATGTCTTGCAAGCCCTTGGACACACTGGTCCTAACTAGCATGCACACAATTCGTGTCCCTGTTGCCACTACAAAGTCTAGGATGAACCCAAGCTGAGGTTTCCCTTTGAGATTGCACTGGATGGTAATAACTCGGTGAAGTTTGTAGACCCTGCATTACATGGAGGAAGAGAGCGCCAAGACCCTCGCAATGGACAATCAGACATATGGATTGATGAAGAATATGTTGATCGATTCAAGGATGAAGTCAAGAACACTTGATGCTCCCACCATCCAAACACCTTGACCCCTGCTGATATTGTGGATCCCAATAATCCCTGGATACATTGCGAGAATGAGGACCAGGATTCGAATGAACCAGTCAATGTTTGTGTTGACAGATGGCGTAATACCACACCCGAGGCCCACAAGTGCATGTTCTCTGTTTTCCAGAAGTCTGGTATTTTTGTCACAGTGTGCCGTCATGGATTCCTTTTGTCCATATGCGACATGGTCCGCAGTGGTGAGCTGTAAGTTTGAGTCTAGCTTCAACAATACCAATCTACTGACAGTTTTTCAGGATGAAATATCTGCTGGTGACAATCAACAAATTAATGGACATTTTTACTAAGCGGTTCCTTTACAGCTATGATATCAAATGCACGTTCCATTCCATCCTTCAATGCTCATCCTTAGGACCTGCTGTACGAAATATTGGTATTGAGGGTGTTGTGCCTGGATTCTATGGACATGTCCATAACCATCTCTGTCAAGTTCAACATCACTCTAAGTTCATGCTTGGTGCTGGCAAAGAGGACTTCAAGACTTGTGAATGAACATTCTCAGAGTCAAACACCCTGGCACCTGAAATTCAGAACTCAACAGAGTTTCACAGGCATCAAGCCCATATGATGATCCTGATGGCAAGCAGCAGACTTTGATGGAAGATTTTTTTGAGCAGCTTCATGATGGACCAGTAGACACAGATGAGGTATAGCTTAGCTTACAATTACATTGCATGTCAAGGTAGAACATTGTGTATACAATATGCACTTTTATCATGGTGAAACTATAATAGGGTGACATTAATGTACCTTTTGGATTATTTTGTTTCTTAGTTGTGGATAACCCTCAAATGTGAGATAAAAATGAGATACAATGCAGGTGGTATATTACATGTGGGTCTATGCAGAATGCTCCAACTTGGCTGTGAATTGCTTAAGAAAATGTGACGAACTACAAAGAGCCTGGACTCACTCTCGTGCTTTTTAGCATCACTGACCTTCCATGCAGCTTTAGTGAGATATTCTTGAACAATGTATTCTCTTCATGGAAGTGAGTGAAAAGTGCTTGTCATGACAAACTTACTCATGTAAATTGCTGTAATATGTAGATGTACTACATGCTCAGCGTTCAGCCACTGCGTTGTTTTATGTCCTGCCATGCACTGGTTGATAAGTGCTTTCAATCAGCCACCCACTATGGATGGCACAAGTACTCTACTCAAAACACTCTCTTGCCCTATAGAACTTGCTAACATTACAGACATGTCAGATTGATGGCTCTCAGCTATAATTGCCATGTTAGTGCATGGAGCTAACAGCGACAATGATCATCTTTGATCAAACTAAGGCTTCCATCCTTTAACAGCAAAACACTTCCTGAGCAATACATTCGAGGGCATGATGAATGACAATAAACAAGCAGCCTCACGAGAGAGAGCTAATCATCTGTTTCAAGTGTGAAAATTAATATATGACTGGTATGTTGTGTCTTCATTTACCTGTTCATCATTCATTGATTTTGTTTCAGTGCACTATTCTTGACTGCCTATCTGGTGGTGTTACTTTCTGCCTACACCACCCAGTGCAACAGCACCATTAACAGATCTGCAACCTCAAGATCTTTCTGTGTTGCTTTATCTCAATCTGAGGCTGCTTGTCAATCCCTTACAATGTCATCAGCCAATTGCAGAAATCATGCAGATGTTTGTCAAGGGGTGTGCTCTACTGGTGGCACAATCTTTCCAGGAAGCTTGTCTCGCACATAGATGGAAACAGGAGCTGAGATGCAACTCATCAGACATCCCAGACTATGATTACATTTCCCTTGTTCCATTACCTTCTAGCAGCACTTGCTCCTCTGATTTCAATATTCTAGAAAGGCCTTTTGGCTGCCTCGAGCATGTCATTTCCACTCAATGAACAACCAACTCAATGCTACCTTTCTTGTCTACCTCTACCTCTTCTGCAACTCCAACAATTTGGTGGACAAATCAGCAGATAACATTGTCTAGGCACACTTCCATCAAGAGATTCGCGCTCTTGATCTTGATCTTAGTAAGTGCAATCATCTTAAAGTTTATGTGTGTTAATGTCAGGTTTTTAGGATGACCGGCTCCAACACCTCATGCTCAGGAGACAGTTCACATCCCTACCCAATTCCTCCATTAGGCTTATGAAGCTATGCATATGAGGGTTGACCCTGATCCCTCCTTTGAACCTCCTACTCCTCCTGTTACTCTGGCTCGTTCAATGTCCACTGTTACTCCAGCTTGTCCAACATCCACTACTACGCCTACTGTCACTCCTAGCTCATTTGACATCCAGGACAGTTCATGTGACTCAGACACCACTGAAGCCACTGCAGTCACATGTGTCTTCAGGCATTTCACCACTGCCATTACGCATGTCTTCAGATGTTTCACTACTGCCGTCATGCATGCCTTTGGGTGCTTCATCAGCAAGCTCACCAACTCAGTTTGACAAACTGTTCAGTGCCACTTGTCTCTTCATCATCACAGTCATGGTCTATGTATTCAATTCCAAGGGAACTTCTTCTGCCATTTGGATCAAATACTCATGCCACACTGGAGGAATTGGGTTACAGTGACACCCTTCATAATACCTGCTGTGAGGTTTTCAATTCATGTGTTCCTGATATCTTCAAATATTGGCTGCAATGTGGGAGGATTAGAATGTGTTGGGTGGCACTGTTGGGAAGTGATCGCTTTGCTTGGTTTTTTTTTCGCAATGTAATACTTCACTAACATGAATGAATGTTCCTTTCTGAGATTCCCCTCCTCTTCCACTATGGTTCGAGCAGTATTCCTGAGTAGCAAGCAGCGCACCATAGGCTGCAACCATGCACACAGGTAGGGTCCAAAATTGTCTTGAGAAGCAAGACAAGCTTTGATGGCCCGACAGCATAAAAAACAGGCAGATGAGGATGCTGCAGTGGATGACATACTTACATATATATTGATGAACAGGCCACAGATTTGGTTCATTGTTTTGGCAGAAGCCATCAACACTACCTGGAAAAACTTTACATTGGCTCGGCCTTACTGAGAAAGCGGCACAACAAGACAAGTGCATGGTCCACCTTTCTCCATTTCAAAAGCAGAAAATTCAATGCCAGTGTCTTGTTACTTAAGGGTCTTATATAAGAGTTGTGTAGAATGACAACACAATTATACATGGTGAAGACTTCTTGCCAGTCCTTAAGTCCACAGTCTCCAACTTTTCTACTTCATGGGAGGTAACGTGGTGGGTTCTTGGGAGGATTTAGTTTGTTGTCCTCTTCTTGTGTAGTCTTATATGAAGTGTTGTAGAATGTTCTGTGTTCTGGATAATTCATTAGGTTTGTTTCAGCCTAGTAAGTCGTGTTTCAACCTATGAAAGTCTGTTTCAACTTTGTTGTCCTTAGATATGTGTCTCACTTTCCATTGAAAGAGAGAGTCTTTTGTATACACATAAAGCTTAGAATGAGAGCTGTTCAATAGTCATATAGTTAACTCCTGTAAGGTAGTATATAACCTAAAGTCGAATAATGATAATGGTGTCTTCTTAGATAGATGATCTATAGATAAGCACCTATAAAACCAAATATCTCCATGGTCAGCGATTTAGACAAATACCAATGACTAATAATGTGGTCATTCATGGGTGGCTTGTCTTTGCTTCTAAGATACAGTCAGCAGTCAACAATCAACAGTCAACAGGCAATCCAATAGTATGGATATGAAGCACAGTAATAACAGAAACAGAACCCAATTGGTGTCTTCTTAGATAGATGATCTATAGATAAACACCTATAAAACCAAATATCTCCATGGTCAGCAATTTAGACAAATACCAATAACTGATAACATAGTCGTTCATGGGTGGCTTGTCTTTGCTCCTAAGATACAGTCAGCAATGTATAGCTCTGCACAAAAGTTAGCAGTCAACAATCAACAGGCAATCCAACAGTATGGATATGAAGTACAGTAATAATCGAAACAGAATCCGATTGGTCAGTGATCGATAACAACAACAACACAATCAGCAAACTATCAAGAGACACAGTCACTCTAGCAATATAGAAATGACACAAAGCAAATAGACACTCCTCCTAACACTTCACACAGCAACATGATTCATACACAAACTTGGTGCAGCAAGTTGTGTGGAGTTACAATGATAATCCCCCTCAATAACTAAACAGATGAGACTACTGTCAGACCTAGTCAGAGCTACTGTAGCACTCTTAGCCTAATATTGAACCTGCTGCCAAGGAACTCACAATGAGTATTCAAACAGACTCAGGAACGGGTGGCCTTGGACTTCAATACCAAGTCCCCTTTTCAATAGCTAAAGCCTAACTCGCAAATGACCACTTTGGCCTAGTATAACATGCAGATGTCTGAGGTCAGCGATTCCCTGTCAACACCTAAAGTCTCCCCACAAGACTATCCTAAGTTTTCGGTGGACAAAAGAGACAACACCAAACTTTTGGGTAAGAATGAGACTGAAACTTTGATACGTGAGAGAAAGTTGATAGAAAGGAACAACAACACAATCAGACCGCTACAACAGAAACACTAACACCATCACGTTTACAGAGACTGTTAGCACCAATAGCGGTCCTCAAAGTTAAAATCGTAGAAATTTCAAGAGGTAAGAAATTTGCGACTTGCCGATAATTAGAACTCCGACGATGACAAATCAAGCTCATATCTTACCACCGCCCATCATCATCGTACCTTACCGTGACCATCATATTGATAACGTTCTGCAACGACATCGGAAGATGCCTCGAGAATCGGATCGCAAAAAACTACTTCGTAGTCTGAAGCAAACGACAAATGACCTTACGATTGCGCGATACATGGAGTTGATTGAATTTATGGTGGATCAGCTCCTCGAGGAGGGCTCTGACAATAGCTCTGATAAGGGATCGGATGGTGATAGTGGGTCAGATGTCAGCATACGGACCGCATCGCCAACATGGCCGGAGTCCCCGACGTCATCCGTCATATCCACGTTGTCCATCAGCTCTCTAGTAACCTCGCTTTCAACAGCATATTCTGATGTCCTATCACTCGATATCCCAGACATGTGCGATCAAGTGTTTATGCACTTTATTGATGCGATCGGGGCACTGCATGATGAAGTGGAGAAGTGTTGGGTACTTGATGTGCGTCCATCTCTGACTCGCGCACCGCAGTTACACCTGCTGCAAGAATGGGCGCTGCTCTCACCTGAAAAGTTTCGCCGCAAGCTTCGCGTTGATGCAGAGGTATTCAACAAACTCACAACGTTAATCCAAGCCCACCCCATTTTCCATAATAACTCGAATAATCCACAACTTCCTGTCGCCGTCCAGCTCGCGATCTTTCTCAATGGTGTCGGCCATTATGGCAATGCTGCGACTACTGAAGACATATCCGATTGGGCTGGAGTGTCCGTAGGGACCATCTACAACTGCTACAAGCGAGTCATGATCGCGATCTTGCAACTGCATGATCGCGCCATACATTTTGATCCGCTCGATCGTGAGGACCAGATTGAGCGAGAGCGGGCAAAAGCATACGTGGAGCAGAAGACATGTCGTGAGTGGCGCGGCGGTTTCCTTTGTGTAGATGGGACTCCGTCCCCTCTACACGAGAAGCCCGGTTGGCACGGCGAAGGGTTCTTTGACAAGAACTCTGACTACTCTCTAACAGCCCAGGTAAGTATCTACTATCGGCTCAGTGTGCAGCGCAGCGACTTACAATCCAAAAGGTCGTCATATTCCCTCATAATCTGCGTATCGTTGACTACGTCATTGGCGTACCCGGGAGTCTTCACGACTCGAACATATTTGCACGAACGAGGGTCTCCCGGCATCCCGAGTCGTTTTTTGGTGCGGGAGAGTGGTTGTGGGCGGACTCGGCATATGCTGCGCGAATTTGGTGTGTGCCGCCGTACAAACGGCCAGCGGGAGGGTCTTTGACGGCCGAGCAAAGGACATTCAATTATAACCTGTCAACAGTGAGCATCAGTACTAATATACTTTTGTCGTCCTCACCCAGTGTCTAGGTCCGCGTTCGTTCAGAGCACTTCTTCGGCTCTATCAAGGGCCGGTTCCAATCACTGCGGGAGCTTCGCATCCCAATCCAAAGCCAGAAGGACCTCGACTACGCGAACATGTGGATCCGTTCGTGCTTCATTCTGCACAACTTAATTGTTGAAATTGAGGAAACAGAAAACCGCGAAGACTCGAACATATGCTTCTATCAGCAAACTCGGAGATTGAGGCGAGCTGACGGTGACGGAGGAGAGGATGATCAGCAACAGGGTGGCGCAGTAGGTGATCAGACTTACATTGGAACTGTGGGGCAGGATTTTCGTAACACGTTAAAGACGCGGTTGCTTTCGTCGTTGGAGCGAAGGTAGTTAGTATTATATTAAATGTACTTGTACCTATACATATTCCTTTTGGCTCGCAAGGTCACACTTGAGATTTTCTCGAGAAAGGAGCGTTTTAGCGAGCTCTAGGAGGGGTCAGTAGTGCTTGAGATTTTCTCAAGAAAGGAGCGTTTTGGCGAGCTCTAGGAGGGGTCAGTAGCGCTTGAGATTTTCTCAAGAAAGGAGCGTTTTGGCGAGCTCTAGGAGGGGTCAGTTGTGCTTGAGATTTGCTCGAGAAAGGAGCGTTTTAGTGAGCTCTCTGAGTTGGCACCATCGAGTACAACATGGAATGCATTTCCTGAAAACCTGTTACGTGACAACATAGTGCAAACCTACTTAGTTTTGATCAAGACCGCGCTCCAAACCAATACGACGAATTCGAGCCTCCTCCTCCTCCCGACGTGCACGAGATAGCTCAATCTCAATTCTTGCAAATTCCATCTGTTGAGTCATCCTCTCCTGCTGGTGCTGATGATCTTGGTCAGATAGACGCATCGCATGCTCCCGCTCATCACGAGCACTGCGGGCCTTGAGATCACGAGCCCAAATTTCGGTCTCAAGTTTCATGCGTTTATAGCGTTCGTGCTCCACACGATCCTCACGTTTGCTGTTAAGGTGCGTCATTATGGAATCTGCCGTCTGAGACATCCTATCTGCAGCGGCAGAGGTCTGATCGAGAGTGCTGCCACCAGGGCGTTTGCGTGATGAAGAGGGGGGGCGACTAGATTGAGGTGAAGCACTCTGAGTAGGTGCACGTGCACGAGACTGCTTTGTAGAAAGAGAGGGTGAACTTGCGCGACTTCCTTTGAGTGAGCTGACGCGAAGAGACTGCAGCGCTCGGCTAGCACCAATGTCCGAATCTTCCGAGTCAATGGGTGTGGATTGAGGGCTAGCTGATGACTCCTTGAAATCAGAAAAGAAAGGTGAATTGTGGGTGGTGCTTTGATTGGGTACTGGTGAGCGCTCAGGAGAGTTCAGCGATATCACGCCGTGTGTGTTGGAAGTTGTGATGGGAGGAGGTTGGGGTCGTTGGTACCAGTGTGGTAATGGAGCGAGTGAGAATGAGTTGGGCGTGTCGCTAGGACCATGGTCCGAAAATAACAGCGGGGATGGTGCTGACAACGGTGATTCGAATGACTCCATGGAGGGGGGCTGGTCAACCATCATATCATCTGGTGCATCTATAATGCCAGCATCACCTGTAGTATGAGCGCTGATCTCAACTATTTCTCCGTCCTCGGCATCCTCATCTGTGTGAGTGTCATCGTCGCCTGCGGCCGGTGCTTGTGGTTGCTTTGAGATAGCGAAATGTTCTAATGCAGCGGACGCAAAATCTTGCCCTGTATCCGCTGTAGAGAAGGCGTAATTGAAAGCTGGGTTTGTGCGCCACCAGCCATGAAGCTCAGGCCACCAGGGAAATTTTTCGAGCTTTGTATCTAACAGAGATACGATTAAGACATGTGCAGTTCAACAGCGGCTAAAACTTACCAATCAACGACTTCATCGTTGGATCCTCTTGCAGCTCTGCATATGTCTTTCCGGCTCCTGACTGCTTGAGCTCCTTGTTGAACTCGTTATATTTTTTCTTGAGCCTAAAACATCTGATCAGTGATTCTAGTGGGAGGAGAAACAATGCAGGAACGGGATACATACGTGCCGAAACGAGTTGAAACTGGTTTGATAAATGCCTTTGGGTCCTCCTTGAAAAGTCGTTGGACCTCCGGATCCTCGTCATTCGAAAATACGGCTTGTGCGACCTGTGAATAAAAGGTATCTCTCGAAGTTCCGCTCTGTTTCTTCTTCCGACCTTGCTCCTTCGCATCCTTTGCAGAATCGGAGAACAGCTTGATCCGTGCATCTTCGTTTTCCTTGCACCAGGCAAGGAGACGTTCTGTACGAGCGCTACGAACCCCCTCCCAATGAATAGTGCATTTCTTCCCAGTGTCCGTACTGGCGGACACACTGGCTCGAACTCCACCACCTCGACCTCTCTGTCCAGAGCGTGACATGATTCAGGGCGTTTATTACGACAACGATTGGTGATCGGATTGAATCTTTGGCACCATCGACGCCAGTAATGACGATGTCGAGTGACAGGGCAGGGCGGAGTTTGAACATGCCGTACCGGCAACGCAAAATCTTGCTGTGAATTTTTTTCTACGTTTGACTTTGAGAACCGTTAATGATCACAATACACAGAGACAGCGATCACAGAGATGGTCAGCACACACAGTCACTAACACACCACACACTTTGAGAAACAGAGATGTTAGTTTCACAGTCATGAATCTCAGACACATTTCCAGAGAGACAGAGAGAGAAACAATCTCAGAGACAATCTCAGAGAGAGACACAGATATAGACACAGAGAGAAAAAGAGACAGAGAAAAACAGAAAAACAATCAGAAGAAACGAAAGAAAAATAAAACTAGTCTTGCTAGTCATCAGACACAGTGAGCTCAGATATGTTGTGCTGGTTGTTGAGCACAGTGAGCTCCAACCTTGAACTGCACCTGCTGAATGCTGATTCACACTTTACTCATAATTTTATTCTGAGAGGGTAAAAGTGGCACTTGGGCATGTATTTATTAGGCAAGAAACAGCTCCTTATATAGACAAATTGGTGGCTATACTACTAGTTTCTCATACTTAAAGTTGTAACTTTACTGTGATAGTACCAAGTTACACAATATCTTTGAGTCAAAAAGTAAATATTCATAACTCTTATTGGTATAATGATGAGTCAGCAAGAGCTGTGTATAGCCCATGAGTCAGGTGACCTTCAATGACTCAGCTAGTCAAGAGTGAGAAATGATTACATAGTATGTGCATATGTTTGTGCGATCTGTAGCTCTATTGTTTTCATCATGCTGTACCATCGGAAAAAACCCAAAATCATGCATACCATGTAACACTCTGTAACAAGCCAGTAACAGCCGATACAAGGTGCACAATTGCTGCCATTCCCACAAACACATGACAGACTTGTGTTGGGCTTGCAAGTAACCATGTACTGCAGTACATGCAGTGACATTTTATACATACTATTATCAGCCTTGTGACATTTGTGTCACTCGGCAGACCCATGTTTGTGTCATGTTTAATACATTCTACTATAACTCTTGTAGCATTTGTCATTCCTAACGTGTCTCTTGTATAGGTGATGAACTTCGATGCATGTTCCTAACAGCCTTGTGACATTTGTGTCACTTGGCAGACCCATGTTTGTGTCATGTTTAATACATTCTACTATAACTCTTGTAGTATTTGTCATTCCTAACGTGTCTCTTGTATAGGTGATGAACTTCGATGCACGCTCCTACCAGCCTTGTGACATTTGTGTCACTTGGCAGACCCATGTTTGTGTCATGTTTAATACATTCTACTATAACTCTTGTAGTGTTTGTCATTCCTAACGTGTCTCTTGTATAGGTGATGAACTTCAATGCACATTCCTACCAGCCTTGTGACATTTGTGTCACTTGGCAGACCCATGTTTGTGTCATGTTTAATACATTCTACTATAACTCTTGTAGTGTTTGTCATTCCTAACGTGTCTCTTGTATAGGTGATGAACTTCAATGCACGTTCCTACCAGCCTTGTGACATTTGTGTCACTTGGCAGACCCATGTTTGTGTCATGTTTAATACATTCTACTATAACTCTTGTAGTGTTTGTCATTCCTAACGTGTCTCTTGTATAGGTGATGAACTTCAATGCACATTCCTACAAGCCTTGTTGTGCTTGTGTCACCCGGTAGACTCTTGTTTAGCATCATGTTAAATACAAACTAATACAATACTTATAACAGTTGCAGTCTCTTGTATTTATATGCATACTCCTTCCCATACCATCCCTGCAACCGGCCAAAATATGCCAGGTACATTATATCTCAACTTTATTCCTGTTCTGGGTTAGTACAAGATACCCAGTGCATACTAGTCTTGAGTTCGGCATTCGGGGCCTGTACTCGCCTATGACCCTGCATGTGAGGGTCCTTGAATGCTATTACTAGTGCAGGTACATGCAGATATTGGACCTGTTACAGGTTCTTGCGGGGAATGAACTGGCATTTTGGTAGCAACAGACACACAGAATAGGCTAGTAGATATTCACTGCAACCATGTGTAGTTAGGGCCATATAATATTAATTTACGATGATTTTATGGGCGAAAAACATCTCAAACATTCGACGGTACAATATACGCTATTTTCCTCTGAACCATGAGCCTGACAATGAGTTTAGCTCAAAGTGAATATCCCATGACATGATGATGAACGCACCAATATCATGTTTTATGTCTTGCTTTCAACTTCTCTTTTTGAGACCAGAGAAAATAAGTTCTGGCTGATGAAGACACAAGTCAGTACATTCTGCAGAGACTAGTACTAAGTAAATATTTTGAGTACCTGAGTGAGTATTTTGCAAGTAGCGCAGGCTGGAGAGTGAACAAGCGAGATACTAACTATTTGCGAGACTTGTAGAAGCTGTGGAGTACTATCCCATGATATGTTGAACAGACTCGGAGGACTCGAGGATGATTGTGACACAGGATGCTTTAGACAACAAAAGTACATTGGCCTGTATATGACTCTCCAGGGAGACGACTAGATAGGAAATATCACGCACGGAACAACGAGTGATACTAGTACTAGTAAGTGCAAGGGCATTTGGCCTGACTCTGACACTATACCTGTTTGAATCTGTAAAATTTGAGTTCATAATGTAGGAGAACACACATACTTCGGTACCAGTTATCGTAGTTTGGGCAACTAATGGCTATTGAGACTTTGTGATCCAGAACTTGATGGTGCTTGCACATTAAGTCCCCAACTCTGACAACTTACATCATCATGAGGACCTGTTATGCCCAGGTATCCCACAAACATGATTTACGAGACCCACAACTCTAAAGTCTTGGTTGATTGTAACGAGCTGCAGCTGTGGCATCATCTTGTACTGATGTGTAAGTCCCAATTCTTTTGTGAGTGTTGGACGGGCTGAATGCATCATCATTGGACTTACTCATCATGGTTGTACTGTCATGGTGTAGCATACTATAGTTAACATGGTACCTGTTAAGGTCGTACTCTCGTAGGATCGGATCCAAAGGACTTCGGCCTCAGCTCGTATGCTGTGCCCCTTTCCCAAGTACTTGTCCCTTATTTCAAAGTACTAACGATAACGTGTCCGAAGGTCCGGACGGGTCTCATAGATATATCTGGATGATTTCCGGATATCGGAAACACATATAAGACTAATCTGGATGGATCCAGACTAGAAACGAACAGAGTATAGACTATCGGAATCGATCCGAAGTCTCAGAGATTTGACAAGAGTTGAAGACTCAAGTCTGGAGGACAGAAAGAGGACAAACTAAGATGATATTCGAACTGAGGTACTACAGGACATATACACGGGTTTATATACTAAGAGGATAACGAAACAATAAGTAAGCAAAGGTCCAAAGGCTATGTATGAAGCATGTGCAAAGGTTATCAAACGCGAGTCGGAAATGAAGCATAGGTTAACGGATCAGTAATCATACCGGTAATAAGTATAGCCGAAACACCGGGAAGAGGAATACCAAATAGGCTGTGTTTAATATTAAATGAACAGGAAATGAAATAGGAAGCTTATCAGATATCAGATCAGAAGCGGATCTATGCATTGGACCAGACCAGATCTCAGGGTCCGAAGTCCGGAAGAGAAGCGTGAATATATGGGATATGACAGTACCCAGAGGAGGTAGGAATTCTTGGTCTAAACTTACAAATTCGATTGGAACCTCATGGCTCTAACTCATACTTGGCATGCACCTTGCACCCATGACTGGAAGACAAGGTTTGTCAGGCTCATGCAAGGCATAACTACTAACTGTAACTAACGTAGATTGCATCTGAATTAATGTACATGAATGGGGAGTCACTTACGCACCTTTTCATATTGTTCTATGGCCTCGAAGATTTGAAATCAGTATAGCAAAATGTCAGGGTAAGAATGTTCAGAACTTAGAACTCCTTCAACCCTGCATTTGCATTTGCTTGGTTCCAGAAACACCGTGACATAATGATCATCAAAATGATGAAGATCAAGAAGATTGAATGGGTGATTTGTCAGTATGGGCGTCTTGAAATTGTACTGATCGTGTTTGTCAACAAAATCTAATATCAAATTACAATGCAGAGTACACTTCTGAGAACACGCAGGTCAGAAATAAAGTGCGATGTAAGTTAGAGTACAGACTGATGAAAGACAACTATGAGGAGATAAGCACATCCATTGGGGACGAGCCAATATAAGTGTAAACATTGGAGTGGTGAGCTATAAGAAAGATATGACACTGTCAGGCACTACAAGATAATACAAAATATGGTACTGCAGTAGGCGAATATTATACAAAGTCGAATTGCAGTCAGTGGTGTCCTTTCTTCTGGTGTGATGCACGTATCACTGTCCTTGAAGCTACCTGATGTGACTCATTATTATCTGACACCGCTGGGCCAGAATGTACATTAGCTATATGCACAATTCAAATTACAGGGGAAAGGAATACCATGTGTGTTCCTGTCACAAGTTCCAAATACAAACCATTATTCGTTCCTAAACTCTAAGTCCTTTAAGCACCCAGTCACAGCACCTTTACCTAAGAAAATGTTTACTGTTGAAGAAGTTCCTATTATTGCGTCCATTGTAGAATTACCAGAGTCATGTGACTTATTGGACAATGCCGAAGATATTGATGTCATACCTCGCGACACTCTTGGAATGTTCCAGAGTCTTACTGTGGCTGCAGCACATGTTATGACATCATAGTTATATATAGAATCGTACAATACCTTTAATTATTCTGATTGGTTAGTTAGTTCATACTCAGTTTCGATCTCAGTTTCAATATGTGTATATAGGTAGCTCGACGTAGTCAGTAGTTCTTTAGTTCAAACCTCTTGTATCTCCTAGTGAGCAATCCAAGACGTACCTGCTGCCTTATCCTTTGTTGTGATCTTTCTTTGTTTGAGTCCTAGTCTCTGCCCTGCGTTAATTCATTTAAGGGGTTGTGACAGTTCCCTGCATTGCCGCTGTTCTCAGTCCTATCTTGTGAGCCCTGTTCTCCACTATCAGGAAAGCGCTCATCAGATTCAAAAAATCATCCATGTCATCCTCGCTTTCAAATGCATGAAGTCCTGCATCTATTCTAGCCTTGGAGCGCCCACGCCGCAGGAGTCCAGGAGTCTCTCTATTCATAATATGGATCAGCATTAAAAAAGAAGAGTCGAATAGTCTTACAACTTCCAATGGTCGAGTGTTTCTTGCGCCCATTGCTTGTTAGTACTATCGCCTTCGAACATATTGACTATTCGATCATATAATAGAACAAGATCGAAGTCTTCAATTTGCTGACACCATTGTGTTGCAGAACTAAGCTGGAAATATGCCTTAGATTAATGATCAGTTAAAGTGCATGAATCTCGCACGAGAGCTTACCTGTACGGCTGCATACGCAATTGCTTGTGGTAGTGGCGATTTCATACTGTGAATTCGACCTTTTGGAGCCTTTGTGCCTCTGTGAGCAGTTGCAGAAATAGCACTCAATGGTCCAGTGAATATGTGGCGAAAGACCTGCTCAAATTGTAAAATAGTATTCAGTGAACAAGAACATGAAAGACAAGCATACACGTTTGAGGTAGTATCCTCGAAGACAACCTCAATTTTTTCTGGCGAGGTCCAACATAGACTCATCATATAGATATGTGGGAAGCTTTGCAACTGTAATTGTGATCTGACCTTCCTTTACCTTATCCATAAAGTTCCTATAGCTGGTTACATGCGAGAAAATGAATAATATTAGCACGATGTAGGGATTTATTTCTGGTTGGGCTTGTAGAGACTATTTTTACCTTACCTTATGTTGGCACTTTTGTAGTTTACATAATCAATCAATCTTTTCACCAGTTACCAGTATGAGTCTGAGTGCTCAGCAAGTTTTTATGATATTTCCTCTACTCTGAGCCTTGGGCCTGGTCCAGAAACCCTTTAGGGTTGAATAGCAGCTAGGTTCTGCAAGACCCAACACATTGTTCAGACTCACCATCAGAATTGTTGTACTTTCAACGACTTACTGGGGATTTTTGTCAAACATGTTGAGCATCCGCATCTGGCACAGTAGTCACGCAGTCTGAGGGTGGTTCCATCCACGAATGATCTTACCCTGCTGCCTGAGTAGAGGTGGGTCAAACTGGTCGGTTTCAGGGTTCTTGAGCATATATAGCAGCCCCTCTCGCATCAGGCTCCCTGTATCATCGGATCGTGCATCATTTGCGGCACACGTGAGCTGGCTAGATGTAAGACAGGAACACGAATGATGAACATGATTGTGTTACTGCATGGATAAAATTGTCCATGGCTGACAGAACTTTTTTGAATCCTGATATGATGTTGCTGAAGGTTGGTACAAGCTTCACAAGTTCTTTGTATTGCTTTATACACAACTCCTTCTGACGACTGCACAGGTAAAATATCAAAGACTGGATATCTTAGGTTGCCATAGACTTACTTATTTAAACCTGAAGCTTCTTCGGATTGATCTGAGGTGTCAGCCCATGGTTTAGAAAATTCAGCTTCCATGCCCTTGTACAAGACATCCTCAAGCACACTGAATGGGTCGATCGCGAGAGGAAACCACCGAGCTGCATGTATGTATGGTTCAATTGGACCACTAGTCTGATAGTGAGACAACATGTGCCAGTGACAATTTGAAGCTTTGAAAGTTACCAGAACTTTCTTTTATGGCTGCCTCTCACGCCAGAGTTCAATTCTGTGAGCAAATCTTGAAAGTGGATTGATGTTTCTGATATGTTGGATGGTTCAGGTGTCATGGTGGGCTGGTGTGGGTTTGATTCAATACTCAGAGCAATAGTCAACAATAGCACTTAGCTCGAAGATCTGGGCCAAAAACAGAAACATAAGCAAATGCCTATATGTGGCGAACTGAAGGTTCGGACCAAGGGAATCCTTCAATTTGGACGTCCAGCCTGTCTCTGCACAGAGATGGTCTAAATCCCTTTTCGGCTCGGAAAAAGCACTTGGCTGCCATTGGTTTAGCTTGACCTGTTTGCCTTGTTCTCGGATCTGCTTACAGCCTAGTAGTCAGAGTTGGCCTTACTGCAAGATGAACTCCGTCAGCCCTGAATTCGGACTCGCTGGTGAGGAGGAAATGAAAATGATAAATTCACGTCATCGAAGGCTTGGATCACCACACAGTGACTTACATCATATTGCAGATTATCCATCAAAAAGGACCCAGGGCTGTGTAGTGAACGACGAAAGGGAACGCCACACATATATCCCTGTACTAACACCATGGTGACTCCATCAAAAAGGTACCATTATTCCAAAATCAGATCGGTGCTAATGGCATGGCCCTGAGACTCTGAATTTTTCGGGTTTCTGGTAACGTCCATGTCCGACTCGAGTCACACTTCAGACATTTACGACTTTTTAATGACACTCATAACTTGTTATTGTCAGGCTCAGAGTACAGAATACAGTGAGAACATGGTCTCCATCGAGCTTGAATACAGGCATACAACTAAAGGTATCGTATACATGAATAAGCAAGCTACTTAGTATGGCTCTCCAGAACACCATGAATCTTGGACAACACCTCCATCTGCCTGCCAATGGCAGCTTCGAGATGTTTCATGACATTCAGGATCAAGGTTTCATGAGTTGTGCTTCTATTTAATTCAAAGACCTTCCCCAGCCTCCTGCGCTTCAGTCCTTCAAGCACCAGCATTGATTTAGTGTGTTGGACATTGGTCAGGTTTCGTCCAAAGTGACGTGGTGTCTGAATTATAGAGCCATTAACTAATAATCTGCATGGTAATGAAACGATAAGTCTAGCTCACCATGACAAGATCTCCTAGAGAGTCTGACTCGAGGGTTGACTCAGACCTCTTACACTTTAGAGGCCAGATTTCACCATTACTACTATCAACCTCCTGGAACAGCATTAGAACTGAGTGTAAAGGACAAGGCAGCCACGGTACCTGTTCAAGCCCGAGTTCCTGGTGTAGTTCAGGTCTGTCTGTATATTCAACTTTCGTATGCCAGTAGCACCCGCAAGAGTACACAGGGGTGCCTTGACCATGCACATTGCCACCGAGGCATGGGTCAAAATCATGGCTATGTTGACTGTCAGGTGTATAGCCTCTGCTTGGATATGCAGATATCACTATGTCGTGTTCACCTGCCTTGACAAGTCCAGTGGCTATGAGGAGAGTTTCCGCCCCTATCGTCAAAGTCAGATGGACGTGAGACCGAATCAACACTAGTGCAGGGCATGGTAAAATGTAGTTCTCTAGACTCTCTTCATACTGACTCTTCAACATTCAATGAAAAAAAGTTCTTAAGCTCCATCTGATCTTTGCCACATGGGGCTGAGCTCCACCGACTTTCCAAATGCATGGGTATCATGAAGGGGATATTTGCTGCAGGGTTTGACAAGTTCCTAATGATTCCAAGTTGATTAGAATTATGTAGGTCTCAGCAATGTATCAGGTAAGGTTTCCACATTGAATGATCTACTTGAAGCTTATCCAGGGAAGAAATGTGCGAAGCTAACAACAAGTGCTCTATTGTTACAGTGGTAATTCATACAATGAGGGGCAGACTTGGTAGAAGTACAATTGTACATTAGACAAACACCTGCATTTACACGATCCCATATCATGTTTTCGGGTAGCCTGCACTGATAATACTGGTCAATGTATGAACGGTCAATGATCAGAGTGAATACATACTACAATTTAAGGCGAAATGACTCAATTAACTCCCTTCACTGTATTGTTCAGTATAGGGCCCATCATTAAGGTGCCGACATGTTGAAGGGGCTGCTTGGCATGGGCGCAGGTGGTGACAGGACAATGAGTTCTCAGTAGAACAGCATCAGATGTCACACTTTGATGTCTTCATGTGGTGATGGCAAAAGGCCATATGGACTTCCACAAGTGCACCCTTGAGCTTCACTTCATACTGGAGTGGTGGGATGAGAACGTGGCTCTCATCATATGCTGGTAATGGGCGAATATTATGTGAGGATACGATGTCCTGCAGATGGCCTTTACATCGATTAGCAACTGGCCACGTTGTGATGTCGTATTCAGATCCTAGGCTGTCCGTGGGGGCTAAAGCAGATACTCAAATTCGTACAAAAATGAAGATTGTTCCGAACTTACTAGCATTTGTTGAGCTGTTATTGTCGTTGCTAGTATTATTGTCTTGATCTCTGTCGATGGCCTATTGCATTACAATATTCAGTATCATTAGAGATAGTTGACAAGTCGCTACAACTAACTTACCTCAAAGAGACGGTGAGTGAGCTTGATTGATCTGCGGCCAATAGTGTCCCGAATAACACTGAGGGTCTCATGCGATCTTTCCCTAGGAGCCAATTTCTCAAAGGCACTGAGATTGCTAACAATAGCAGAGAAATCATCTAACAAGTATTTGAAGGCCTTGCTACGACCTGCAATGAGCTGACAGCTTAGCTTCAGGTCCACTAAGCGGCCATGGAAGACATTTGCAGGATTGAAGTTGCCATCTGGTGTGAAATAGAAACCATCACGGTGTAGAAGAGGAATGGGAAGTGGGGTAATACATATGAGTAGTATGAGATAACTCAAGTAGTCCTCGATGAGTGAGATATACATCGGCCCAAGGGGATTGCTACTGAGAAGGTTCCTCTAAGTGTATAAAATGGAGGGAAACACTGGACTGGGCGCTTGGTCAAGCCTGGTAAGGCGCGCAAGCAAGCGGAAGCGATGTGAAGTGCCAATGAGCGATAGCGGCTGATGATAAATAACAACGCGCAACTTATAATGGAAGTGCTGTCTTACTAGGATGTGAAAACAGTAAAATTCACCAATTTTCAGTATCCTACCACGGTCAACGATTCAGATATGAAGGGTATTACAAGCTCAATATTTGCCATGTTCATGTACAAAACATGTTTTGTGCATGTCAGCAGCGCGCTAAGCGGAAGCAGTGCGCATGCGGGTGGTGGAGCACAGCGACTCTTAATGAGTCAGAAAACTAATTGGCAGAATTTCTAGTAATGTACAGCGGCAGCGCCCGTATTGTACTTAGATACTTTAGATTTTAGAGGGAGAACTTAGACTTAGAGTCCAACAATGTGTGGGCAGAAAGATAGTCATTATACAGTTTATGCACATCTATATATACTAAGTAATGTTAAGTGCTGTCAAGTGCTAGAGCGAATCGAGAAGCAAAGTGGACGCGAGATAATATGTAATAAAAGGGTCCATAATGGAAAACATATGGAATATGGCCATAAGCTGCCGGAGATATGTCAGAATCAATGAAAATAGAATCAGAATACGCACCGACGAACTGAACAGACATGGAATGGATGGACGGAGGATGGGCGCTGCCGATGCACGACTAATGAGTGACTGGAGCCTGGCACGTGAGAGCAGCTGACGAAGCGCTGGAGCGCGCTGGGTGAGATATAAGTCGCGCTATATTGGGAAGTGATAGAGACAATGGGATTGAAGATCCCTGCAAGCCCACAGAGATATTAGTCTCTACAATGGCTTACTTTGAATACACTGTGGATGATAAATTCTTCATCGTGGTCTAGACCCTTGGTGATGAGGATGTTACCATCCCTTCCTGAAAAATATTCGGTGCGATAAGCAAGCCTAGGCATTGCAGCATAAAAACCTCCAGGAGATGTCTTCAGCTCCTTGAGTACCGACGCAGCAGTTTTGCAACGTCTCAGAGTACGGGAGGATGGTTTGAGCACCAGTGGTGTGGTAGTACTAGGCATGTTCATGTTTTCAGTCATACAGAATGGTTTGTGGGCATAGTCCGGCAGATTATTATTGGGAGAAATAGATATGATGATCCGTGCAACGTGCACTCCTAAGGACTTGGAGGCAAGTGGTGGCACAGTGATCATCATTGCTGCGGGGAAAGAGCATGAATGTTAAAAATTACATCACAAAATTGGCCCATTAGTAGCATCAATAACGACATGTGCACACTGCATGGGACTTGAATCATGTGAGAGATTGAGTCATGTGTGACGGTTCCATTCTACATTCCAATATGGTGTGACTCCCATGTGCGCAACTTCAGCTCCACTGACACTTCTTGAAGTATGAATTTTGAGGCAATGAGAAATTATGGTCCCAATGTTGGTATTTCGTCAGTATTCTATAATGTCAAATATTGATCCATAATTTCTATGGGAAAGTGTGCTGCCTCTGCAATGCTCGTATCATGACCCATCATAACCTGTGGTATGACCTCAGGATTAGGCCACAGGTACGGAGTCTCAGGGACATGACATCCAACTTGAACTGAATCATTGAACCAGTGAGGTGTGAGGACAGTCATGTGGGTACATGATGCGAAGTGCATCGCAGTTTGATACTACAAGGATAGCGCAGTGAATATTCGTCCAATTAGCATTATAATTATAGAGCATGAAGTTTGAAAAAGAGCGAGCATCTTGTTACTCTGTTTATGCAATGCAAAGAGATGGGTTACATTGCGGGTAAGGGCCATTCGCCACTGCCCTCCTAATGAGGTGATACCAGCTGAGAGAACTTTGAGGTCCCATGGGGAGAGCTTGTAATCAATATTAATGCACAGCATCTGACCATCGACAGTTCACTGAGCACTCACATCAGTGGCACATGCAACAATGCCTGAAAAAATCATTGTTGAATCAGGTGAATAGTATTGCTCACTGACATGTTGACCGTCAATATTTACCAATGTGCAAGGGAGAGGAGACTTACAGTTGACATTTTCTGAGGACTACACTCCATTGTACCCACATTTCCGATACTGCATGCAAATATTCCTGGTGTTCACATTGATTATATGATCCTGTAAGCGCAATAAGGTGGGTAGGTGGTGGTGCGCTCATTGCACCATGGAGATCCAGTAAGCCGGAAAGTTCCTTGCGACATTCTGCATGTATTGAAGATGAAAATATATAGTGTACACCATTGAAGAGGGCCATACCACGAAAGCTTCAAGGTATAGGGTATTGATGCTGTGAGGAAGCGTCATGCAAGAGGTCAATGGAACATCCTTACAGCAATTATGTTACAATTGGTCAGTTTCTTCCCCAAAATGTGATGTGAAACTCTAACTCAGCTTAGATGTTTAAGGTCAAATTGTAGCATGTTCGACTCATCTGATCTGACCAGTGCCCTTGTGAGGGAAATATTTGGTGATGAGCAAGAGACAACCAAGCAAAGCAGTGTTAGCTGCTGCCAAATGGCGATCAATGACTGATGATGAACAAATGCGGACATAACCTTGTTACGTGATTGAGTCTTTCTTGGTTCAATCCTTGATTGTACTCTTCATAACTGCCACATTTCAAGTTAGTACACATTTTTTGAGACAGGCCAGTTCAAAATCTTCATTAAGGTAAGCCTGCCCATTTTTGAAATTGCATGCACTCAATGCAATAACAGTTGTCATGGCAGATGCCCTGGGGGCAAAGTGATAGTCTTGATGGCATCTATCCCATGATTTGCAGTGAGTGGACATCTACCTTTCTCCCAGTATCTGTTGTGCTACAGTACTGACTGTTACGATGGTGAGTCGCATGTGGACTGGGATGATCTAACAGCGATGATCACGACAGTGATACCTCGTGCTGAGAGTCCAAGGTCGGCTCCTACAGACAAGTAAGAGTTGCATACGCTAGCGGTGGTGAGTAATGATAGTGGTTACAGGCAGAAGGGGTCTCAAGTCCTTCTGAAGGTGCGGGTCGGATGTCAAGCAAGTAGCTTTAGCAAGACAAGGAGTTCAAGGTAAAACCCAGTAAGATTAAAGTAAGGAACATCTACTCTAATCTTCGACCTTATATAAGGCTACTCTATCATATCTAAGCTCAGCTTGAAGCTGGGTTCTAATCTGCTTATCTATTGAGTCAGAGATACCATGCATGAGGCAGGCTTCTATCTATGATAAGGACCACGAGGCGTCCTTCTATCAGTACATGAGGCAACCATGAGGCTTGCCTTCTATCTTGATATCATTAATAGGTCATCTAGACCTATGTCATCATCTGTCGTTATATGCAGTCCAGACCAGCTTATCTAAGCCGGCATCTTCCGGGCTTCTCTTCTATCATCTGTCATTAAGGCCTAAAGGCCTGGGTATCGTATTGTTGCCAGTGCAGGGTGGCAGAGAGCATATCTGTAGCTGGGGGCTCACGTCATGTTACTGTAACACTGACACTAATCTTGTGCTTTTACTTTGGATCTTCACTGCCTGTTTTCTTGCATTCCATCCAGCAAATTGTCAACGGCGCGCATTACCTATATCCTATACTCCATCTCCAATTATTCTCTCACACGCAATGTACAACAAATTTTTATCCAGCAATCATTGCTCCTCAGCTTGTTGATTATTGGTGAGTAAACTTCTTTGCGGTATGTTCTTGCTTCGCTCATAATTCCCAATATTGAAATGCAACAGGTGGTTCTCATTACTTTGCCATTATTACTGCACCCACACACAATCTGTACTTTGCACGCAGATCAGGCTCAAGAAAATCCATTTCAACTCGAGCATAATCAATGGATGCACCTGGTTGATCTTCAAGTCCTCTTGAACATCACAACTTGAACTTAAACTTCACGGCTGAAATAAGCCATATGCTATCTCATCTCCCCTTGCGTTTATAAAAAGATTGTCAATTTTGCCCGAGGATAGCTGCTCTAATCATGACCAGGACCCCTTCAGTTGATAGCCTTGCTGTTCTTGCCATCCTATCCATTTCTTTTGTGGTCATTACTGTTCTCAGGCAGTTCGTTGGGAACAAACGACATAAACCTCCTCTTCCTCCTGGTCCAGTGCCGCTTCCATTGTTGGGAAATGTCTTATCTATTAACATAAAGCGACCTTGGTTAACCTATACTGAATGGCATGCTATCTATGGTACATGAGCAGAAAGTTAGTGCTGATATGATGCTCATTGTATTATCAGGAGACTTGTTTTTCGTGTGAATTCTAGACCGGAAAGTGGTTGTGATCAATTCTCAGCGTGTTGTACGCGCCTTGCTGCACAACTGTTCCAGAATCTACTCCGATCGACCCTATTTAGCCACAGTTGAACTGTGTGTTTCCTTGTTTTTTTTCATTGAATCAGTCTGAGATCTCTAGACAGATTTGGCTGGATGTTCAACTTTTTATTTGCAGGTTATAATGATGCATGGTGTCTTAGTTGACGACTCTTCCACCAAACCTTCCATGCCAAATCTGCACTCAAGTTCCGCTCAATGCAGATCAGGCAGGCTCATGAGATGATTGTCAACCTAATTTCTGATCCTCAACATTATGATTCCCACTTTGCAATGTCAGCTAATGTATTTCTCAAATATCGAACAATTATCAACCTCTTCATAGATTCTCGTCCTCTGTTGTGATATCAGCTGTATATGGTTACAAGTCCAGTGCTCAAGATGATCCTTTGGTTCGGCTCTTTGCACATTCTATGCAGCTTGGTATTCCCTGGTTGACTCCAGAGAGGGCAATCGTGATTAAAACTTTCCCCTTCTGTGAGCTCAGCACCTCTGATGAGAAATTTTAGGCATTTTCAGTACTGAAGTTGCCTGACTGGTGCCCAGGATCCTTGATCAAACGTGATGCTCGGATTTCGACCAATAGCATCAATGAAATGGTGGATGTGCCATTTCAATATGTGCAGCATCATATGGTGACATATATTTTTTTCTCACTGGTAGTCCGACCTAATTCAATGCCTACCAAGGCTGACAACTCACCCCTGGACACATCTTCAATGGTGGCCAAAAATTTGCAAGGGGTAGAGAAGCAAGACAAGGTGTTCAAATGAATGTTTGAGACCGCCTTGAAAAACACAGCTGCCACTGCTGTTGGGGGTGAGCAACTTTTTTCGAGATAGCAGCAACGCTCACGATATACACATTATGTAGGTGAATATGAGACCATAAGACATCAAATATTTATTGCTGCTACTTGACCTTTCCACAGGCTACCGGGATGCTGATGGTCTTTGTTATCTCATAGACATGTCACACACCATAAGACCTGGCTATTGGTCCGAGTGTGTCTCAAACAGCTCTCAAGAATGATGACTGAATGGTCCAGGCCAGCTTGTCAATACAGATGCATCGCTTGACCAGGATCCTGGCCACGATCTTGCCAGGCCGAAGCTTGATGCTGTAGGCGTCATTGGGGATGACATACAGGACCGACTGGGTACCTCTCCTCAGTCCAAGCTAGGTGCTGTGAATGTAGCACCATTCAATGAAGCAAATCCGCTGCAAATGGCTATAGCAAAATTCTGTTCATAGGGTGGTGTTACATTGTATGATATCGCACAAGTGTCCAATTTCTGCTCCCAGAACCTCCATCTCTTCATGCATATCCATAAGTCCATTCGAAATTTTATAATTTCAAAGCAGCTTACCTAGAACTAAAGTGCACCTCGAAGTCCCAGGAGACGTCCCAACTCATCCATCTCCATCTCGAAAACTCGGCGCTCCCTCATGATCCAAAGCACCATCATTGCATGTGCTTCTTCTGACAAGACTGGGGGCTGAGGGCAGGGCTGAACCGGTACCTCTGGGTGATAGAGTTCTTGATGCACACAGACTCGCGCGCTGGCCCATGTAACGTACATTAATCGCTTTAAATTTGTTAAAATCGTACCTCCTGAACAAATGGTTACTCACAAGCTGCGTTTCTGTCAACGTGAACGTTACGTTGCAAGGCCTCAGTATAATTTGTAAAAGACATTGAGGAATCTGTCGAATAATGGTGAGTGATGATTATCGGAAAGTCTTAAACGTACCTGGTGGTTCTGGTTCCCTTCTGCATTCTTATTTGTGTCTCCCCCACCTCCGTTGGCATCAGCATTGTTGTTCATCATTTTAGTGGAGGGTAGATGTTTAAAGTGAGTTAATATCGTCGTTTGAGCTATCGCATCTAAGAAGACATATTCTGATTTGGCCAAAGACTATATACCTGGCATTTGCCGGAATGCGATGTGTTTCGCGTCTGACGGACTCTGACCTTGCAAGTAGCTCATACAACTTAATTTGCTATCTGATTTTTACTCTGTAATATCTTAATAGCTCACTAGTTTCTACCTTTCTTCATTTTCACCTGTCATTGGCACAGAACTCATTGGTATTGACCTCCGCCAGCTAACAAATCGACAAAAGGACGAACTGTGGGTACCACATCCTCGATTGCAACTATATTTTGATGTGTTTATCTTGCTAGTGCCCTTCTTGTTGCGGAGAGAGGCATTGTTTGTGAGTGAACCTAAATAAGTCTCCCACTTGGTGAACTAACACATCCCTCACATAGTCTTCCGAGACCAGGAGCTCAGTATCCACGAGCAGCTTGATGTTGGTAGGTACTTTGGACCCCTTCACAAGCATGCATCGACCCCCATCCCTCGAGAGTTATGCTCTTTATTCCTCCCTTAGTCCTGGCATGCAGGTATACCTTGAGGGTCTTACAGCTCTACACAGCGCGGTTGCACAAGCGGATGGATATCGCACAGCTGGCCTCCATGTCTGTCGTGAACCTGTTGAAAGTGTACATCCTGTCGTTCGTGTCCACCCAGTGACTGGCTGGAAGAGTGTTTATGTCAACCCTGGCTTTACCCTTCGCATACTCGGCATCCCCAAACCCAAATCTGACACCATTCTCAATTCCTTATTCCACCAGATCACCAATAATGTTAACTTCCACATGTGCTTCTACTGGGAGCCGAATTCAGTCACGTTCTGGGATAACAGGGTCAGTGCTGTTTCTACTCGACGAAGAGTGTAAAGTTTGACCAGATACTAGATTGTGACTCACACTGCAACTTTTGATTTCTGGCCTCGAACTCGCCATGCGCTCAGAGTTATGCCTTGTGGCGAGAAACCTGAGTCTGTTGAAGACTACAAGAGCCAGACAGGCAAAGTCACCTCTTTTTCATTCTCTTGTCTCATTTTCATTACCGGTACATTTCCTTCATGCTGAACTTCGTTATTCTCTGTTGGATTGATGGGTTCCAGTAATAGTTTGGGAGCTGCATTCGAGCTCAGACCCTCAACAAAAATCTTGTATGTTGTCAATGAGTTTGGCACGACAGTTGCTGTCTTTTGCTGTTTGCTTGCGAGCATCACAAAGGTGAGTCTTGCAGCCATAATTTTGCCATTTTTACGAAGTTCTGTTCTAGGCGTGGACTCATCACATCCTCCTGCATTCTAGACGTGTTCTGCACTGCTATTGCAAATGTGTATCAGATGCGCTCTTGTTCCTCACCATCAAGCAGGCTTATACTGGTGTGTATTTCACAGTTGGTCTTCCGTGCTTCAAACTCTTAGTATATACTTAACTTGAAGCACCTCCAGTCACTCGGGCTGGGCCTCGATGCACGGACTTTGAAGATACTTCAGAGTTTAAACTTATGTTGCAATGTCACGCTGGTGTGCGCTGCAGTTGATCTCCCATCAATGTGGGCAACATCTTATGTTTTATTCTTCACCAGTTTATTTTTTTCTGATGGCTATTATATGCCGAGGCTGTCAAAGAGAATTCAAAATGCATGGAGGACTTACCACTCATAAGTGCTCATGTGTAGCCAAGCTTACACAGGCTACAGTGATGTCTCTGGCAAAATGACAGCGCAATCATGAAGCCCAGCAAGTTGCCAAAGTTTGTCGTCAAGAAGAAGAGGAAGCTGCCAGCAGGGCTTGTGAAGAGATTCGTGATAATGCAGCTGTTAATCTGGATGATAATGATAACCTTGTGATTTACACTATTCGGCACACCTTCATGTACATTTATCTGACAGTTTTTCAAGATTCAAAGATCTCCATCACCCCCTGTGTATCGCTTGTCGGGGTTGCCAAACTGTCGTCGACGTCTGCCAAAGAGATTTTGTGATGATCTCCCACCAATGCCAATTGTTGTACCTCCATCAAACCCAAATGATGTGGTGGCCACAGTGCCAGACCCCAACCAGTATAACTCTGACCATGCCATCACTGTCACCACAGTGTGTGATCTTTATGGCATCTACCGAGAATATAGCCACTCCATTCCATCGTTTAATCCTGATAATTTTACCTCAGTTGCACATATCTCCAATGCACCTACATTCACCAAGAGTCAGGACAGCACAGAGGCTCGGCCTTGGTGGTCTGGGTTTGGCAAGTTGATTCAATCCAATCAGACACAGTTTTTCTCACCATTCCTCAATGCAACAACCTTTCGGCTCATGCAGTGGTTTTATGGCGGTTCAAGTATGAAATCGCTTGGAGAGTTGGACCATCTCGTCGATGAAGTTATTCTCGCAGATGATTTTGACAAAGCCCACCTTGTGAACTTCCGTGCTGTCAAAGAGGCTTACCGCCTCGATAGTCATCAAGGTGATCCTCAAGATGTACGATCTTCATTCTCTGCAGGAGATGGATGGATGGAAACAACAGTCAAGATCTGCCTCCCTGCTGATGGGGTCAAGCATGATTCGGAGTCTATGGCCCCAGAATTTGAGGTTCCTGGCCCTTTCTACCAGTGACCACTTGAAGTCATCAAGGCAGCATTCTGAAAAACTGCCGCTGACCGATTCCATCTCACCCCCTTCAAGATGTTCTATCAGCCATCAGATGATGAGCCACCTGAACGTGTCTATGGGGAAATTTACAACTCACCTGTAATGCTCGAGGAGCATGACCGAATCCATTCACAGCTACGGGAAGACGGCTGCACACTTGAGACAGTGGTCACAGCAGTTATGCTGTGGTCTGACTCTACTCACTTGGCACATTTCAGAACAGCTTCCCTATGGCCCATTTATCTGTTTCTTGGCAACCAGTCGAAATATCTGCAAGGAAAACCGACAGCTTTTGCTGTGCACCATCTGGCCTACATTCCCAAGGTACAGTTGTGATATACCTACTACCCTCAATATCCTGTTCTGATGGCTCATGGATTCGAAGCTATCTGATGCCCTCCAAGATTTCTATCAGGGTTGTTTCAATAAACCCGCTACTTCTGAAATCCTCACATTCTGTCAGCATGAGCTCATGCATGCCATCTGGCTTCTCCTCATGGACAACAAGTTCATGCACACATACGAGTTTGGTATTGTGATAGAGTTCCTCGACAGTGTTTCTCAGAGGGTATTTCCTCGTTTTTTTATATGCTCAGCTGATTATCCTGAGAAGTTCGTCAAAATGCTATCATTGAAGTTCGTGTATTAATTAATTTATGCTACAGAACTCTTCTTGCATCAATCAAATTCCTTGTGCAATGTCCGTGTCCTAGATGCCTGATCCCAAAGACAAAAATTGGAGGCATTGGGACAAAGGCTGACCGACATTGGCGCGAGAACGAAATTCACAAAGATGGGAACGGGCTCTGGAGTATCATCAAGCAAGTTCGTGAGTGGTTATATGTTCAAGGTAAAAATATCACAAGTGTGCATGTCAAGTGAATGCTTGCTCCACAATCCCTTGTTCCAACATTGGTGCGTTTATGTCTGTACTGTGCGATTGATTTTCATTTAACAAAGTGATTTAGAATGTGTTCTCAACTCAACTTTCTCACTTCGGCTTCAACTTTTACTCGATGTTTGTTCCTGATTTACTGCATGAGTTCGAGCTCGGAGTTTGGAAGGCAGTATTCATACATCTCCTGCGAGTACTGTATGCGCATGATAACAACACCATTCAGTCATTAAACTGACAGTGAGTTGCTTTTGTTGTCTAATAGTTCTCTTACTCATACTATTAGAAGATATTGACAAATCCCTACCTTTGGTCGAGGTACCATCCGAAAGTTCAGCAACAATGCATCTGGAATGAAGAAGCTTGCTGCACACAATTTTGAAGACCTTTTGCAAGTAAGTGTTTAATTGTACCAATTATTTGATTGGTATGATCTAATCTCTCGTACTACTAGTGTTCCATTCCTGTTTTCAAGGACCTTCTTCCAGCAACAATCAATGTTTTCATACTCGATCTTCTATTCGAGCTTGCCACTTGGCAAGGACTGGCTAAGTTACGCATTCACACCGACTCTACATTGTCCTTCCTCAACTCATCAACAATCTGGATTGGCAAAGTTTTCCACCACTTTGTCAGTGAAACAGAGAAGGAGTACGACATGTATGACCTGCCCAGTGAAGAGGCTGCTCATGGACGTCACAATGCACACAAAGCAACACAGGGACGATCTGACAGCAACATTTGTGAGAAACTTATCGTGGGATCTTCAAAACATCGCAGACATTTTAATTTTCAAACATATAAACTTCATGCACTTGGTGACTATGTCAATACAATCCAGTGATTCGGTACTACTGACAACTACTCAACTATGCTGGTATGTGACAGACTCTCATAATCATTTGTTATACTGATCTATGTCAGGGTGAGCTTGAACATAGGCGTGTAAAACACTTCTACCCATGAGTCAGCAAGTCACAATTCACATCCGGCATCGCAAAGCAACAACGTCGCGAGAGGATCCTATTCCAGATGGCAGAACATGCACAATCAGTAAGAAACATATCAACAGGCCATAAAAAAGGCAAAGGAAAGTATCAGACTCGGAAAACGGTTTCTTCTTATGCTCCATCATTACGCTTTGAGGACTCCGAACAACTACCTTTCACTGACCCTCATGCACATTACCACATATCTACTGGAGTACGGCACTTTGTGGATGTTGCTCAGTGGCTCAAAAAGAATGCGAATGATCCTGCCTTTACGGTAAATATTTCCTTACTTGACATCAATGACACTTACTAGAATTATCAGAACTTTCTTCCACAACTCAAGGACCACATTATCTCGCGATTGAGAGGCTACGACTATGACAGTGACGAAATTTCCTTCACACCCGCTGAACGTAGTCGCCTTATCTTCATCAATGACCGAATCTATCGACATAAAGTACTTCACATCAACTATACATCATATGATCTGCGATGAACACAGGACTCTCTCAATCCCCACACCCATGCTGATATCATGGTCCTGTCCCACGAAAATGACGAGGTTGATGCACACCCTTACTGGTATGCTTGGATTATTGGTGTATTTTACACATTTGTCATTTTCAATGACACTACCGCAGACACATTGTCACATGAGTCAAAGCAGATTGATTTTGTGTGGGTATGTTGGTTTGGTCGTGATCTTGAGCATCGAGCAGGCTGGCGAGCAAAATGGCTGCACCAGGTTGGTTTTATTCCAAGCAGTGACCCTGGAGCATTCGGATTTATCAACCCTAACCAAATCATTCGTGGACTTCACCTGATACCTGCCTTTGCGAAGGGTCACATGACAGACTTACTACCACCATCTATTGTACAACACCCGAGCGAGAATGACGAAGACTGGATCTACTACTATGTTAATATGTGAGTCCCCTTTACATCAATCAATTTTCATCCCTGACATATGACTAGTTTTGTCGACCACAATATGTTTATGAGATTTCATGGTGGTGGCATGGGACATCGAACAACTCGTGAAGCGATACAGTGCTTCTTCCGTGATCACGATCCGCTTGATGATATTGGGCCGAACAGCGGAGGCACCGGGAATGATGATGACGAGATCAAAGAGTCTGGCATTGGCTCCTCTACTACTCAGGCTACTACTGACAATGTTCTGGAGCCAGAAAATGATGAGCTGGAGTACAATGACTATAGTTACTCCGGAATTGAGCAAAGAGAAGAGGGTGAGGACAAGGAGGAGGATGGTGACAAGGATGGTGACAAGGATTGTGATAAAGCAGACGAGAAGGAGAACATCAATGGGGATGATGATGCCATTGTGGATGATGAGCTGGGTGCGGAGGATGGTGAAAATAATGATGAGGAGCTAGATGGATTTGATGAGTTCTGACTTGATGCATATTTAATATATATATTTATTGCTAGACATCAATCTCATACCCGTTGATTGTGTTGGCATCACCGGCCATTTACTTCACTCTGGCTGATGGTTGCTTTGCAAGCTTCACACACTTTGTGTACGAGCCCTACATTTTACACACGTCTGCTAGGACTTGTATGTAGGCTACAATCTCAAGCATACCTCCACACTTCTGTCTGTTACTGCACAAGCTTCACGCACTTCTGGTACGATCTTTACATTTCACACATGTCTGTCACTACTTGTATATGTGCTACAATCTCATACATACTATCTACCAGTCTGGTCCGTGTTTGTGACCCCCACAAGGCAGTAACCGACCATACGTGCAAGCAGAAGTTCGTGTACTTGCCTTACATTTTACACAAGACTTGTATATGTGCTACAATCTCAAGTATACCTCCGCACTTCTGTCTGTTACTGTACAAGCTTCGCACACTTTTATGGCGCTGGATCTGTTCAACTATTCTTCACACACAAAACTCATACACACGCACAGACGCGACACACACACAAACGAGACGCACACACATAATCACTCCTTTGCATACATACTCTTGTATCGTAGAAAAATTAGTACTGCACTACTAGATCTGACATGATTCGATAATCAAATTATATTGCAGACAAGGTCCCCAATGAAGAACTGTAGAGTCCAAGGGGCAAACAAAATGCACCGAAGCCACCAGCATTGGCAGCAAAGCCTCGAATCTTTTCAAGGCCTGCCGGTGGACGAGACGGAGCAATGAGAAGTGAGTAGGTCTCAGAGCGATGATGAAGGTTTCTATAAGCGCAAAGCAAGTAGAGTCCAAGGGCAAACAAAATGCACCGAAGTCGCCAGCATTGAGAGCAAAGCCTCGAAACTTTTTAAGGACCGGCTGGTGGACAGTGCGCAAAGATGCAGGTGACGTGGCGGGCGCTTGTTGTGGTGCCGCAGTTGATGGTCTCAATACCGAGCGACATCGAGAAGTAGGAGGGCATGAGAGATGGGGCGCGGCATGAGAGAACAAGTGGGAGAGAGTTAGCACGAGAGAACAGGTATGAGAGAGCAAGCATGAACGGGTGCAAGAGAGTGAGCACAAACAAAAGAGTTAGAGCGAGCATGAGAACGGTGTAGAAACAACAATACAATGAGGAACAAAAGAAGCTCCTGACTGTATCTGTAAAAGTTGTAAGGTCGCGCGCTGCCTAGTCTGCGTTACTTGAGAAGCAAGTGCGTTCGACCCTATAGGGGAAGTGAGTGCAGCAAGGATCTAGAAGTGTGCGCTTCAGCGAAGCGCGAGAAAGCGCAGGAGCGCGCAAGGTACAAAGGCGCGGGAACGCGCGCGCGTATTAGCGCGAAGCGCGGGAAAGTGCGCGCGCGTATGCGGAAATGAGAAACTAAGCTTAAGTAGTGATATAAAGCAAGATAAGAGATATAAGAGTGCAAAATGTAAAGGAATAGCTTTCTACTATATTCTGCTAAGTAGTAAGTGGGTAGTAACTAGTAAGTGAAAAGTAGGAAAAGTAGGTTCCGTGTAGTATGTACTGCTGGCGCTTATATAGCGCGCCTAAGCGCGCTCATGTGGAGCCGAAGCGCTACCGAGTAGGTATGTAAAAATATATATGAGTGAGAAACTATGATAAAAATAAAGGTGGAACTATGCTAATAAAGGAAATGGAAATATACATACTAGGGAGCTTGGTGGACAGTGGATGGATGCATCTGGATGGCTGGCGCTATAGGGCGCGCAAGCGCGGGAACGCGCACGCGCGTATACATCGTGAAGCGCGGGAATGGTGCGCGCATGGCGCGCGTTGCGTGGGAAAGCTGCGCCTCATATAGAGATAGCTGCGGGTAGCGCACAGAGTAATGCTATGAGTTCGTGCTGTATACTCCTTGGTGAAAACTACCATATCACGCCATGAGAGGCATGATTCTCTACAACGGGCACGAGGGACCAGAAGTATAGGTCCGTAGACATTGATTGGTTCACGAGAGAATGGGTAGGCGCAAGAGATAGTAACTGCAGGAGTGCAAGATGCTTCGCAGTAAGAATATAGAAAAATGATAAAAAGTCAAAATGTACCTTGAGTCTCAATGTCACAAGCATTGGTCCCTTTCAACTCCCTGGCGAAAACAAAGGACTTGGAGAAAATTGAGCGTACGTAGATCTTGTTGAGAAAGTTCCATCTTGGTTCCATCACCACTGGCGCTCTAGATGGTACTGTATGCACAAAAATAGCAGGGACAGCAGTAGGAGACCCGCTTTCAGCATTTCATCCCTGGGCGTTGGTGTTAGCCTCTTGACTACTACACATTGACATCCCGAGGTACTGAAGAACTGCAGTGACTTATAGAAAAAAATAGCAAAGCCTTGTCAGGACTCAGGCAGCACAACGCTTATGTAATACATAAGATTGATGCGTAGTTCAGCCAATAATGAGCACTGCCGCATTATTGCCTGCGAGGAGCCGCCCATTATCGAGCACTCATGATACTGCACTGACGATACTGCATGTTCCATCGACTGGTATGCGAAGGAATGATTATGTGTGTGCGTCTCGTTTGTGTGTGTGTCGCGTCTGTGCGTGTGTGTGAGTTTTGTGTGTGAAGAATAGTTGAACAGATCCAGCGCCATACACTTTCGGTACAAGCATTACATTTCACACATGTCCGTTACTACTTGCATACATGTTACATCCCCATACATACCATCTACCAGTCTGTTTGTGGTTTGTAAGCCATACAAGCCGTAACCGGCCATACACGCAATTGGCTCTTTTATTGATGACCTAGATCGCTAACATACATACTTAGGATACTGATATAAGGTGTCTAGGTACAGAGCAATCTCAGTCCGTCATATCAGACTGAGGGATACTGATATAAGGTGTCTAGATTTAATAGCACGTCAAGGTCCGACTCAAGGACAAGAAGTGGGCTAGATTCGGGAGGTGGGAGAAGACAGGCCGCGGGAGATGGGAGATGGGAGATGTTGATGAAGACAAGATGCAGCAGGTGGGATATGATCAAAGACAGCGAGCCGCGGGAGGCAGGACATTGTCGACGAAGACGAGGTGCAGCAGGTGGGAGATTATTGATGAAGACCATAACAAGGCACAGCAGGTAGCAGAGTGCGTCGCAGAAGACAAGTGGGACAAGCTGGAAGAGGTTGTGCACGAGGGGCAGATACTATCCAAGGGGAGTGTCAGAGGCAAGACCTGCTCATCGTGCTCACCAGCGAGCACAGTACATCTGAGGTCCGAAACGCTCAAAAAGTTGCTTTTTGAGCGTTGGATTTGGTATAGGTCAGGTCGTGCTCACGTACACGGCGGGACTATACCTCAATTGTACTAAGTCTTATGTTTTTCGTTGACAGAGATTGAGCCGAGCCTCGGGTATGTTATCACAACGAAATCTGCATTATCAAGTCTAGATTACGATTGTAGATTACTGATAGTGTAGCGGCTGTAGTCGATCCCAGCAATCTTACACCCTCTTTTCAAGAGGTGCACGATGTACTTCTCCCACCTCTGCAATAGATGCGGAGTAGTCATGATTGTTTCCTTGATGAGGAGGAGTAGTTTGTCGTATATACCTCTGAAGGCTGCCGCAGAAAAGTTGATGCTTCGTCGAACGCCATCACGGTGCTCTTGAAGACGACAGAATATAGCAGCGGCGGAGGTTGCGAGGATGTTGGCGAGTGCCTTCAGACTATCGACATACTGTCCATACCCAGCGGTCCATACAGCGTCCAGAGCAACGTCAGTGATACCGACATGCTCGAAGGCGTACTGGACTGTCTGGGAGCTGTTGTCATTAAGCTACTGAAAATCAGAAATGTTCGAGAAAATAGATGGAAACATACTGATAGAGTGTCGCCGTATATGAAAGTTAGTGTAGTCTCGTCAACAAGGTCTGGAATAATCATTCTTTTGTGCGCCGCCTCGTCCTCTTCAGACCAGACTGACATGCGGAGACCATATGCCCGTTGAACGACTCCACGAGCAACGCTCCCGAAACTCGACAAGAGATCTGTGACTGGCATGGTGACCGTTTTATATAGCGCGCCCAAGTTTTGGACGGCCCAGTCTTTCGTTGATACTGAAAAAAAAAATGTTAGCATGATACATTGAATCGTTTTCGAGACTTACCATGACATGAATCGAGAAGTGCCTGACGTGCTGTAGCTTGCTTTTCGGAGGTTGTCGGCAAGCAACACTTATTTAATGCGTCTCGCATCACAATCTCACTAGCTGCCTTCGCGACAGCTTTGTGGACCGCGTTTTTCGCGTCATATGCACCTTGGGGTGAATACACGACCGATTCGGGGGCTGGAATTTGCATGGTAACTGATGGTGCGGGCACTGGAACATGTGCGGGAACTGATGGTGCAGGCACTGGAATGTGCGCGGGAACTGATGGTGCAGGTGCAGACGTTGATCCTGCCGCTGATGCGGACGTTGACACCGGCACTGACGTAGATGCGGATACTCCAGACGAATCTGACACAGAACCTACCACTCGTGGTGGCCTGACTGGGGGGAGGGTGTATTCTCGTGTGATTCTCCTTTGGATGCCTGATTCTCCTACCCTCTGTTACGGTCAGCAGCAATAGGAACATCAAGATTGCGGATACTTACATACACAACACCATCCATAAACTCTTCCTCCTGGAAGCGCATTGGTGCTAGGCTATAGGCCACTTGAAATTTGGGAGCCTGGCGGCTTCGAGCATTTCGGTCTGGCCCTGCTACCCTAGGGTAGTCCCCAGATAATAGGGACCTCCTAGGGGCAGGAACCTCGCCGTGAAAACTTGGAGGAAAAGATGTTCTGCTCGTGGAAGGGTAGGTAAGTCCATAATAGTGGTGTTGCTGGTGCTCATGCGGGAGCTGGTGTTGCTGGTGCTGGTGCGGGAGCTGGTGTTGCTGGTGCTGGTGCGGGAGCTGGTGTTGCTGGTGCTGGTGCGGGAGCTGGTGTTGCTGGTGCGGGAGGTGGTGTTGCTGGTGCTCGTGCGTGAGCTGGTATTGCTGGTGCTCATGCGCGAGCTGGTGTTGCTGGTGCTCGTGCATGAGCTGGTGTTGCTGGTGCTCGTGCGCGAGCTGGTGTTGCTGGTCCGGATTTTGGTAGACGATTTGGGTGGAGTCGGTATCGTAGCGTATATGTCGTGGTACATCGCTTGCGCTACCTAGCTGTGAGGTAGAGGGATTTCCAGCGATATTGTACCCCTCCTGTCGAATGACAGGCAAATTCTGTATGAAATATTATTACTGGTAGAAGATTCTTCAAACGGATTACGCACCTTTGTCGTAGATCGTCGACTCTTGTGACGTTGTGGGGGGGCATTCGACATTGTGGTAGCAGTGCAAAAGAGATGCGATTATCGATACTTACTCGTGGACTTACATACAATTGGCTGTGCTGATAGGAACAAAGTTAAATGATATTCATGAGATGCCGGATGCAGTACAAACACTGATACACAACGAATGAAATTCAAAGGCGCCATGGGCGCCTTTTATGCTTAAGGTGAAATTCAGGAAGCTACATAAATTGTAGAATGTTGAACAGTTTGCGGGAAAACACAGTTACTAACACAACCTTGCTGGAAATCGTAAGGACGAAGAGTCTGGCAGGAAAAGTTGTCACACACCTTGAAAGAGAACAACATGCGCAACCTGAACATTTAACCTCCATTGGCCTCGTGTTCGTGATCACCCGTGTCGTCGAATTCGGATCGATCCTCGCTAAAATCAGCTGATAACAGCTTCGGAATGCCGGTGCGAAAGGCATGGTCTGTGAGAGTGTCTAGATCTTTGTCAAGGTCGTCCAATGCGATACGCTCGGATTCGCGGGACGTGACAAGATAATCAAGGTCAGCAGTGACTTGATTATCGTCCCGATCAACCAGCATGTTCATAAATGATTCGACTTCTTCGGTTTTCGCATGAAGAAGTTCTCTCTCCCTCGCATGAATGTATTGGCGAAGGCGTCTCAGCTGTGAGGCCTCCTCCATCTCCCACTGGGACACAGCAAAACGAGCCCGTTGAGTTTCACGGGCAGCTTCTTTGTATGCGATCACGTAGCGAACTCCATCTTGATCAAAGCGTTCCAAGCCACGCGAAAATACTTGTTGATCCTAGAAATACAAAACTTAGCATCATTGAGAACCTCCTAAGTCGCAGCCTGATTACCATGGTACCGTCTTCGGTATCACTAGAGTTGCCACAGTAAGGTCTACTAAGCAACTTCGTGAACTTGCGTTCATCTTTGACAGAGAGCGCACTCCGCCTGTAAGGTCCATATGTAGGCCGTGTAAGTCTCTTTTGGGCACGGAGTGGCCCGACCTGTCCTGATAGGACAGCAGGAGCTTGAAGTGATTCCTCGGAGGAAGCAGACCCATCTGAATCTAAGTTGTGGTACTTGCTGGGGGAGGATAGATAGTTACTGCTGAGTGGAGAAGAGCTTCTGGGCGGGTCATTGAAGATACTGGGGCTTCTGGGGGGGGGAGTAGTCCTTTGACTGTGTGAGACTGGAGTGGCTTTGTGAGGGTTGAGAAATTTGGAGTTTCTGCTGGAGTTTCTGGGGGTGTTCATTCTTTGACCGTCGATTGAACGCATATTGGTTTGCAGTCTTGACATCTATGATAAATGGCTGCCCGAGTGCGTGCTTGTCACTTGATATCTAAGCACAGTATATGTTTGTTGAGAGCATGACGCACAGCGGAGTTCGAAAGACTTAGCTCAAGCGCAGTAGTAGTAACAAATATATATTTTGTAAACCCAGGGTAACTACATTTTCTTTGTTGACGCGATTGCTTTCCTTGGGCCGCTTAGAGGGGCCAGCCCACTCCCAAAACCGTTTGTGTTAAGAGTTCTGCCTCAGAGGTAAGTTAGCTACACCTATACTGTAGGGTATTGAAGATATTTTCTTCGGTTAACAAAGAAAATATCTTCAATACCCTGCAGTATAGGTATAGCTAACTTAATACCCCTGAGACAGAACTCTTAACACGAACAGTTTTGGGGGTGGGCTGGCCTCTAAGCGGCCCATGTAGTTAGCCATACCTATACTGTAGGGTATTAAAGATGTTTTCTTCGGTCAACAAAGAAAACATCTTTAATACCCTACAGTATAGGTAGGCTAACTACATGGGCCGCTTATTAGAGTAGTCAGCTATACCTATACTGTAGGGTATTAAAGATGTTTTCTTCGGTCAACAAAGAAAACATCTTTAATACCCTACAGTATAGGTGTAGCTAACCCAAGGAAAGCAATCGCGTCAACAAAGAAAATGTAGTTGGCTATACCTACTATACTGTAGGGTATAGCTAACTACATTTTCTTTGTTGACACTGGGTTTTAATGTTTGACAAAACTTTGACCACCAAAATTTCAAGTTTAGCTAGACATGTATGCCAATTTATATATTTGTTACTTAATCAAAGGTGAAAATGTCTACAGATACATGGAGTTTTCGACCACTCAAAATTTGAAGTATTGTTTTCGCATTTTGTACAACATGTAAAGCACTCTTAAATATTGCTGACCCCTATGTGAGTATACGGTGTTTGTTGAGAGCATAACACACAGCGGAGTTCGAAAGACTTAACACTTTTTCCATCATGGAGTACTATGGCGCTGTGCATTCAGTTGGACAGGTCGCCCCGCAGCTAGAGTCCCAGCCCAGAAACTATGACCCTTTCGGTCCCGGATTCTTTCAAGAGTCTACCTATGATTTTGGTGATACTCATTCAAGGTTAGCATGGGTCATTTGATGCTTTACCGCTACTTACTCTACCAGCACGAGGCCTGACACTGATCTCAGTATTAGGACTGACGTTGGCAGTGTGTCTTGCCCACTGTGCAATGATCATTTCAATTCACACGAGGCAGTCGCGGACCATCTTAATCGATCGTGTTATCGCCAAAAGGCGACACTCCCTGCACCCAGAGGATTGAAACGAGCGCCAGAAAGCAACGTACGAGCACAATATCACCCCAGATCTGGATACCACTACGTTCTCCCGGACCATCCACCTCCCCATAATCTCTTTCAAGAAATGCAAGACCATCGCCTTCAGCCTGAACGACAAGTGAACCCATGGTACCCATTCGACGGCCCAGGAGAATGGTCACTAGCAAAGTTTTTAGTTGAGAATCTCTCACAGACTCAGATAGAGCAATTCCTGAAGTTGGAATGGGTACGTTTGTGTCAATTTCAGTCTCTTGGTCTGACTAGCATCTGTTTTGTCTCCTAGTTCAAGACACGAGAGCGACCACAATTCAAATCAAAGGACGAGTTGTTCTATTACTTGGAGCAACTTCCTGGACGTGGACCGAAATGGCAGTGTACTGAGTTTCGTCTGAAGGGTTATGAGACTGAGCAGCCGATTCACCTCATCTGGAGAGACGGTTTAGAAGTTGTGAAGCAGCTTTTTTCCAATCCAGTGTACGCGAATCACATGTGTTACGACCCTCACCATATCTACAATGGACAAGAGCGCGAAATTGGAGAGTTCTGGACATCAGATGATGCCTGGAATATACAGGCATGCATTTATTTTCGTTCCTAGCCGCATCGCTGATCCTCAAACGTCGTAGGACCAGCTTCCTGAAGGTGTTACAAGTAACATCGGCTACATGGCCCCCCTATCATTTTTCCCCTTCGTCCTCGCCCTCGTATGCCTCCGGCTCGCACTTCTCTACCGACTATCCGTTGACCGGATCCTCGGGACCGTTCCCGTCCCTCATCCCCCTCCTATCGCACCAATGTGCGCACGTGCCTTCGAGCTATGACTCGTTCTGACTCGTGCCACCAATGTGGCTTTCCTTATCTTTCCTTTGACTCGTGCATGCTGCACATTGTATCATTTACCGTTGGCTCGTTCCAACGTTTCTCGGTCTCATTCCGCATTCGACCTTACATCACTAATCAGGCTCTGCTACCAGCGTACCTATACCCTTTCCGTTTCCCCTTTGCCCTTACCTACAGTACGGTAGCCTTGCCCTTAACCCTTTCCACTTAGTATAAGTAGTCGGTCACTCTGTACTAGATTCCCTAACTTGAATCTACTCAATCTTCCCTCGAACATACTTCCCTCTGAAGCCCCCTCAGCTTCAGTCTCTAGTATCTTTTCTTAGGTGCTCATCGCGCCTAAGTCTACCTCGATCGACTACCTCATCGTTCGGACAAGACTGTCCTTACTTTGAGAACGTCAGTGACTTTGAAGACATCCGTCTTAGAAGTCACGTGACACGCGCGTCTCTGATATCTGCCGACTCGACGTCGCCAGTCTCAGTCGCTATACCGGACCCTTCCGGTTACGTCACGAACGTTAGCGGACGACGCCCCTCTTAGGGCTCCGCATAACAGATCTATTTGAGTGCGTAACAGAAGGTGCTACTATCGTACCAATTATCACCGCTTCGGACAAGACACCCGTCACACGACACACCGGTGGACTAGAAATGCACCCATTATTCATGACCATCGGAAACATCCAATCTGATGTCCGAATGAAAGCTACATCACATGCATGGCGATGTGTCGCATTTATGCCGATACCAAAATTCCTCGTCAACTCGGACTATCAGACTCTTCTTCAGACGCGATTGTGGCACAAATGTGTCGACCTCGTCTGCTCAAAACTCAAGATCGCTGCACGTGTCGGCGAATTCATGGTCGATCCTTCAGCACATAGACGTTTTTGCTTTACCCCTCTCATCAGCCATATCGCCGATCTTCCTGAACAACTTATGATTGCATGTGTTTCCAAGAACTCATCTCCCGTCACTACAGCCACACAGAAGGAGTTTGGGGACGCCATAGCATATCCTCCACGCAACGGAGTCGATACATATGAGCTCATCCGCAAGCTCTGCGATAGGGTTGACCCCTGGGATCTCTTTAGCTTCCTTAAGGAGGCGAAGAAATTGCACCTGAGCGGCATCCACCTACCATTCTGGAGAGACTGGAAATACGCAAACCCAGCGACATTTCTCACCCCGGAAATTCTTCATGCTCTGCACAAATTCTTCTTTGACCATGTCCTGAAGTGGGTCAAGGAAACCATGGGACACGAGCTCGATTTACGATTTCGGAGTCAGCATAAGTGTGTGGGTGTGCGTCATTTCACGTCAGGTGTCTCGCATGTCAAGCAAATGACTGGCAGAGAGCATCGCGATATCCAGCGCACCATAGTACCTACAATGTGGGGAATTGTAACTCCTGAATTCATTCGTGCGGTTCGCGCGATGATCAATTTCATTTACCTCGCACAAAATCCGGTTCATACTGACACATCAATCAAGGACATGTCGACTGCGCTTTCTGTCTTTCACGAACATAAGCAAGCTATCATCGATGCAGAGGCGCGACGAGGGAAAAGTGGAGCTAAGGACGATTTTTTCATCCCCAAACTAGAGCTCATGCAGAGCTTCGCTCGCGCAATCCCACACGTCGGCTCCCTCATTCAATACTCAGCAGATGTTTCGGAACGTCTTCTCATCACCCACTGCAAACACCCTTTTGAGAAGACCAGTCGACAGAAGGATTTTGTTCAACAAATCACGCGGATCCTTGAATGGGAGGAGACAATTTGTCTCTTCGAGCTTTACACCCTACTAGCTTCGTCACCAGTGTCAGCCTCTGGTTGCACTAGCAATGACCCGCTTCTCAATGTTGTTTTCACGGAAGATGACAAAGTCGCTGGTCCAGAGGTAGACCCAGCGTTAGCTTGGGTTTCTCGTGTAAATCCAGACGCTCAACGATGCCTACATGCCCCACGCCCAGTACGCAACCATTTCTTGAAAGGAATCGTGTCCGATGATGCGAAAATCGCTTTCAATGTTACCATCAACCCCGATCGCAAACGCTTGACCATCGTTGAGCTTCAAACGCTATATGACCTTGTTGACTTCTCGCAGGCTCTCTACCACTACTTCACAATCAACTACCACGGAGATCTCAATATGCATAGCAGCCGGATACTCTTGAATGCTTGGTTCAAGTTTCGAATTCAGCTACATTCAGCTTTCCACGAGCGCACCATCATGCCTAGTCAATTGTTGCAAGCTGAACCCCCCTCCAGCGAGTTCTCCTACGGCCGCTGTGATACTGTTCTCGTTCAGAACAACAGGAGCAATGGTGCGTTCTTGTAGAACCTTTCTGGCATATATTAATATTAGATTCATTTCACAGTTCCTTGTGTAGTCCAAGTCCGAGCCGTGTTCCAGCCAACTGCACTGCCCATTGAAGCGCCTGCACTTGATCAGGTGCTTGCGTATGTTCAACACTTCGACATCATCGGAGACAAACCTGAGCCTATGATGGGGATGTGGAGACTCACGCGCTCATTCTTTCACAATGTCTCGCAGCCACAGTCCAGAAAGCGATGTAGTTCTATAATTCCTATCACCGATATCACTCATGGGGTGGAACTGATCCCTGTGTATGACACTTTATTAGCCAAGGAGGTCAACTCGAGCAATTCGATGGAGATTTTTAACGACTATTTTCTCAATAACTTCGCTGACAAAGATAGTGCTGCCGAAGTCCGGTTCGGTTCGGTTCTTGGGGCAAATTTTCCGAACGCCGAACCGAACCATAGGTTCGGTTCAGCCATTTGGTCGAACCCTGGACCGAACGTCACCGAACGCGTTCGGGAGGGTCCGGTTCGCGTTCGAACCAGGTTCGACTAAGCTTGGACCATCTGTGGTTGTATAGGCTCGAGACCATGAGTTGTCATGTAATTCGAGTCGGACAGACAACGAAAAGACTCTAACGCAAGGAGAACTTCTTTGTACAAAGATTGAATTCAAGTTTCTAAAATAAACACATTTTATTTGCCCGGTGCACATAGTTCCCTGATCACATTCTCATCGATCCTCTTCTCTAAACATATCTCAAACGCAGCAGCATGTACGGTTGCAGTATTCGAGATTGCAAGCGTGTCAATCTTCGCTGCAGGATTCTCTGAAAGGCGGAAAGCCCAGAGAATAACAGCCGTATTGATGAAGATGGACCGATTCGCGACATGTTGACCAGGACACACTCTAGTATTTTCAAGTAAGGCATGAGAAAAGGTGGAAAGATGAACGATACCACTCACCGGCGGCCAAAACCAAAAGTGAAAAACTTGAGATCAGTGATCACCGCGCACACGACCTGCATCGTCGCGCGATGCGCAAAGCCTGTAGTGAAAGGTGGTCGTCCATTATCGCATCATCACAACTGAAATAAGACGTACCTCCAATAGCAGCCACTGTGACACTAATCCCATCAGCTACCCCTGACAGGTCTCCACCTGAGACCCTCGAGGATGAACACAGTAACTTGCGGCATAGCTTGAGCTCGAACGAAGACCGACAGACTCACGAACTGCGAACGGTGGGCAACGACTTGTATCAGCATGGCTGTTGCTCGAACGAGGATCGACACACTCACGACCTGCGAACGGTGGCCAACGTCTTGGATCAGCACGGCTCTTGTTCGAACGAGGAACGGTGGCCTGGTCCGCCAATGATTTGGATCAGAATGGTTCGAGCTCGAAAATCTTGACATACTCACTTCCTGCGAACAATAAGCAACGACTTTGATCAGCATGGCTCATAACATTCCCAAGTAGTACTTACCTATATTAATCATTAGCAAGAGTTCAAAGTGTTTGGAATTCATATAGCGACATAAGATACCTAGTGTTTGAACATGTTGTGACGGTGCAGTACTGTGTCACAGCGCGTCACGACTGCGGCAGGCGCGACAGAGGACCGCGTCAATTTCACCCGGCTCAAACCTGCGCGGGTTGCAGACACATGCATTTGCATATATTGACACATAGTAAATACTTACATCTTTTTAAAAAAGTGTAAAGCGTACAAAAATTGAGAGGTTCGAACCCGTTCGAACCTATTCACTACCAGCCCGAACCCCGAACCTCTGGAAAGGTTCGGTTCTGAGTCTTGGCCGAACCTTGGACCGGACCATGCGTCCGGTTCGGAAAGGTTCAGGTTCGAACCGAGGTTCGGAACCGGACTGCGGCAGCACTAGACAAAGAACTCTACCACACACTAGCAGTAGCATTTGGTGTCTAGTAGTTGTAGTAGATTGAAATCAGCGCATCTTATCATGTCTTTATTTAATCTTGTGTGCGACCAATCTTTGGGCATTGCAAACACTTAGAGCTAGTTCGGCAACTCGATATTTTCGATATTTTTCAATATTTGCTTTGGCATGTTTGCGAAAATGTTCACCGGCATCGTTCCGAGATGTCGGAGCTCGAACCTTGCTTCTCTCCTACTGTACATATTATCAATGGATGTATACCCTCATCTAACCCTAGAGCGGCGTAAGAGGCTTTTTGCTGGTGCGGTCGCGATCACTGCGATCTGTGCACAGTACACTACTCTTCTCATGGCCCAACCTGAAGTCAATGCTCCCCCTCACTCCAAGGCCCCACCAGCGCAGTGGAATGATGTCGAGACTGTTACCCTTGTAGACTATCTCTATGATCATCGCTCAGAGGCTGAAGGGGCAGGCAACTTCAAGCAGCAGGTTCTTGGCTCTGCTGCAGAGTTCATCAACAATCATGAGGCGCTTCAATCCACTCGCGCAGGTCCACTGAAGACAGCGAAATCAACTCGAAACAAGTGGACATCAGTAAGCCCTATTTGATCTCATCTGATCTAAGCTGACGAGTCTCATCTAGCTTAAAAACATATTTCATGCTATCGAGAAGTACCGCAACCAGACAGGGGTCCACTGGGACAATGAGACTGGAGCTGGGATTGAAGGAACTGCGGCTGTGGCTGTATGGACATCGTATGTCAAGGTATGTCCCCTCTTCGTCATATTGATTTGAGCGCTGACTTTTGTCAGGCAAATAACCTCATGCGTCCTTTCCGCAACAGGGGATGGGAGCATTATGAAAAAATGCAGACCATCATCCCATTGGGCGGCGCTAGAGGGCGGCACGTCTTCCGTCCAGGTGGCGCTGCTCCCTCCACCACCAATGCTGATAACGATCTTGCGGATGCTGCTGGCCCATCAAGCACTGCTGCTGTTCCTGCTGCTCCAAGCGCTGCTGCTGTTCCTGCTGCTCCAAGCGCTGCTGCTGTTCCCGCTTCTGCAGGCCCATTAAGCACTGCCGCCACCTCTACGTCCATCACTAGCTCCACTCCTGCACGTTCCACCGCCATCTCTACTACCGCTGCGTCTACCGCTGCGTCTACCGCTGCTGGCTCTAACGCCAGCAAGCGCCCATATTCGGATGTGATGGGGGACATGGAGTCAATTGGCTCCACGCACTTGTCATCGTCCATGCGACCTCCTTCCACCACGCTGGTGTCAGCCCCCCCATCCAAGAAACCACGGACTCCGGTGGTGTCCCAGAACAGCCGTGTCACCAAGATCAGCAGTGCCGCCAAGGCTGCAAAGATCACGCCGGCAGCTGCTGTGGTGGGGATGCAAGGCACCATCAACCGGCTCACCGACGTCTTTGAATGGTTTGTCAGAGGAGGGCCTGATGGTGCACAAGGTAGTGAGGACCTGGTCATGCGAGCCGTCAAAATCCTGGAAGGTGAGGACTCTGACATACCGCCGGACCAGCAGGCTGCTCTCATCATGTTCATTGGTTCAAAGGGCAATGAACATTACCTCAAGTTCTACGTGAATCTTCAGGAGAAGAGTAGGAGGCGTGCATTCGTGGGGAAGCTGATCGGCGAGGCAGTTGATGCAGGTGATGCCGGTCCAGCGCCGCGTGTTGATGCTGAAATGACGGGCTGAGCCGCCTGCCAGCAGGACAATATTCGTTTTCAATGTTTTAAATCTCATCATGCTGTGTGTGTTCGCTCGCTACTTCTTGTGTTGTGTTGCTATATGTTGTACTACCTACCACCTGTGAACTGAATAGAATAACTCTTGTGTGTCAATAACAAGCGCGTTCTCACTTCATTGTTCATTGTTCAGTATGGAGCACAGTAGTAAGTACAAAGTAAGCCTACACATCACTATCAGTATCATCAGCGGCATCAGCAGCAGCATCCTCGTCATCGTCCATGATATCAAGTGCGTCTAAACCCCGTTCCTGTATGACGCGCTGATACTGCGTCCACATCGCTGCTGCAATGCGATCACGCATCGCAGCTCCTTGACGAAATTCCTCCTCGTTATCCTCCTCAATAGCTGCTGCGTCATCCTCCGCGGCCACGTCAGCGCCAAGACCACCACCATCCTCAACATCTTCATCTTCGTCATCAGCAGGAGGATGACCCTCGCTAGGGTCACGAAGACGAATGTAGTTGTGTAGGGCGCAAAGCGCGGCTGGAATCTGCGCTTGAATCTCCATAGCGTAGGCCGGTGGTAAGAGCAGTATGCGAAAACGTTGCTTGAGAACGCCAAAGATGCGCTCAATGACGTTTCGTGCTGACGCGTGACGTAGATTAAATAATTCCTCCTTGTTAGAAGGCCTGTAAACTTAGTACTTAGCACATTGAAAATCAATCGAGAATGAACTTACCGTATATTGGCGCGACCCCATTCGGCAAGATGATAACGCACGCTTCGGTAGGGTACCAGCAACCCAGGACGTAGAGGATATCCTGCGTCGGCAAGAAAATATTTGCCAGCGGGAGTGCGAAAGTCGTAAGAGCAGGCGTCCTCGTAGACGCGAGCATCAGTGGCCGACCCTTCCCAGCCTGTAAGTGCGTATGTGAAGTTGAGCTCGAAATCGCATGCGAAAAGGCAGTTCTGCGACACGAAGCCCTTGCGATTACGATACACCGGACGTTCGATGGCCTTAGGCGTGACGTGGATGTGACTGCCGTCGATCGCCCCAATAGCGTCCTTGAAAAAGGGCCACCATTTGGGGTTCTTCCGAATTTTGCGGGGGACCGAACCATCTGGAAAGCGCACGTATCTTGAATAGAACGGGTCCGACGTGAAGATGATAAGCATCTTGCGGAAATAACTACATACTATTAGATACTGTCACTTGAAATAAAATAAAATAAACTCACCGTGAAATCGTTTCGTTCGAGCGTTGAAATCTCTCCGCAACATGCCTGATTGATAGGCCAGTCACAGAGGTGTAAAGAAAAATCGCAAGTTGTTCCTCGAGGGACACAAACTTGGAGTCTGAATGGCCCATGGTGCGAAGCTCGGAGATAAGCTCCACAAATGCATTGGCGCGCATGCCAAGCTCACACCTGATGCGCTCTGGGTGACCAGTGAGCAACTCGATCACCCAGTCTTGCCCAGTTAGCGCTGAAGTGTGATAGGGCTCGGGATCTTTGGGATATATTGATTGTAGGATGCCGTGCGTAGAAGCAACAACGATGCTGATTACGAGTACCATGCATTTGAGGAGTCGTTCCCGGACCTCTGGCCGAGGATTCGTCATGAGCGCTGCTAGGCGTTGGCGCTCCATCGCGAACCCCAGTGGTTGGGGATCCATCAAGGTATATACCCTACCCTCATTATCACTGATCTTGTTGATAAGCTCAAATTCAAGCTCCGAATCGCCTTGGACTTAGGGGGAGCATTGACTTCAGGTTGGGCCATGAGAAGAGTAGTGTACTGTGCACAGATCGCAGTGATCGCGACCGCACCAGCAAAAAGCCTCTTACGCCGCTCTAGGGTTAGATGAGGGTATACATCCATTGATAATATGTACAGTAGGAGAGAAGCAAGGTTCGAGCTCCGACATCTCGGAACGATGCCGGTGAACATTTTCGCAAACATGCCAAAGCAAATATTGAAAAATATCGAAAATATCGAGTTGCCGAACTAGCTCTTACGTGTCGCCATCTGCATCTCCACCAATCAGAGCTCAGAATCAGCAAGTCGTAAGAGGTCGTAATAGCTTCGAACTTAAATATTGTTAAGCGTTCATTTCACAGTTTTGCAGATGTAGCAGCGTTTCGAGTGTCAAATAGGAAATGAACGCTTAATGAGAAGTATGAGAGGGTATAAAGAAGGTTTCGAAACGGAAACTCCCGTCGTTTCCCGATTCGGTGATCCTGGTAAAACACGGACAGGTCAGTCCTTGTCAAACGCGGTGTTCTCAGTCGTGGTACTTCCATCAGCGGTTATCCCATTGCCACGGTGAGCAGCGATCATGATCTCTGCCAGGTTGCAATTGGATCCGTACATGTGCCTTGCTGTACGTTTTTATCCTTACACCCGAAAAGTTCTTGCTGACAGCGTGGCAGTATCTGTCCCTGCCACCGCGGTTGGCTGATCCTCGGACACCCCAATTTTTTTTTCTGTAATGCGTTATCAATGATTCACGAGTTTCGAAAACAGTCAACCTTTTGAAAGGAGTCGACTGTCATTCTAACGGAATATGACAGTAGATGTTTTGCTCGCATCCCAGCGCTCCTTGTATAACTGATGCTGCCAATACTCTCAGGTTTGTATCGATCCTTTCAGGTCTCCCCTGGGGTGCCATCTTTGTGGCAGAAACGGTATCCGCCTTCCCAATTCCTGATTTCAGTTGATCCGGTTTAGCCATATCTGTATCGGCCCGGGGGACATCTTTGCACCTTCCCATATCAAAGAGTTACCGCCGTACCGTATCTGTTGGCTGCGTTCCATTCGCATCGTTGTCGATAGGATTGGATTTTCCTACTCTTCGCCATAAATTCGTTCTGTTTTTCGAAAAAAGCCGGGTTGGCTCATAATGATGTGGGCTGCGGCTACGATAAAGATATGGTCAGCTATATCATTCCCAGCTCGGACTCTGTACGTCGCAATTACATGGCCCAGAAACACCGCGACACTATGCAGGTGCAACGAACCGGTCTAGAATCTCGTACACGTCGTACGATCTTATTCAGGGAGATGTGATTCGTGATCCATATTATCACCCTGGAACGTGCATATACATTCATGACTGTAAGTGTTTTTGCAGGTGTACACAAAGATCTCCGCTTTTAAAACGTCTGGTTTCCAGGCTCAGCGAACTGCACTACACCTGAATGTCTAACTTACGCCACCACACATCATCGTCGGCATCATACGACTCAGCCCGTATTAAAGCAGCCAGTGCACAAGACCATGGCCAATTGTGATTCATGATTGCTACCGATGCTTCGCCTGACGGCAGTCGCAAAGATTCGACAAGATCTTGTCCGTTTTCCGCCCATCGTTATTCGCTTATGGTATTTTTTCCAGAGCCACCGTTCTATCCCAAACTGTGCAAGTGGAGTTATGTGTAATAGGATATGACAGTACCCGTCTCTTCCTGTCCGTAGGGTTGGTGCAGGGTACCTTATTTAAACAACTTGAGTGCACTTTCGATGAGGTCCATCCTAACTCCCTTAATTGATCATGCTACAGCTCCCTGACCTGCGCATTTCTGATAGCACGTCGCTCACCCTAGATGTTGTGGCTTGTGTTGGAGTAATAGGAACGATTATTTGGGTTTACCTTCGTTCATCAGATAGCCGCCTTCCTCTCCCGCCTTCTCCTCCAACTTGGAGACTACGGGGACACTTCCTGCCCCCTCGCGAGTGAAGTTTCATATCTGCGACCTCATCTATAGGATCTAATTGTATCACATTTCTGATCAGCCCATTTCTTACTGTGGCGCGGTGGATTGACGAGTATGGCCCTCTGATTACTATCCGCTTAGGAATGCAGAACATAGTGATTATCGGCCGCCACAAAGTTAGTCCCTTTATGATAAGTTAGTATCTTCAAGCTTAATACTCCCTGACAGGCCGCAATGGATATAATGGAGAAGCAGGGTAGAATGCTAGCTGATCGACCTCGCCTCGTTGCTGCTGGAGAAATTCTTTCACGCGGACTGAGCCTCGGTTTCTGCCATGCTGGGGACAGGCTCCGTCGGCTGCGTAGGTTCGTCGTCGCGATACTGTAAAGACTCAAACAGCTCTCATGTTACGTCTCGATGCGATGCAGAGCACTCCATACGCATCTCCAGCCCAAATCAGCCGATGCGTATGAACCTCTGCAGATATCGCAAGCGAGAACCCTAATCCTCAACATTCTTGACGATCCAAGCAACTTTCAGAACCATGCGATAACGTAAGCGGTTTTCTACGTGTCGGCGCCGGGGTCTCGTAGTATGTTACTTACGTGCTCTTGGCAGTTATGCCGCATCGACGATTTTGGAAATCGCGTATGGGAAGACCTCGCCGACATCGGCAACTGACCCTGAAGTTAGAGAGGCTCGCCACATCATGTCCCGATTTCGTACAGTCCTGCGCCCCGGTGCTTACTGGGTAGACTCGATACCGTGGCTCAAATACCTCCCTTGGTATGCACTAGATTTAAAAGACGAGTATAAGAGGTCCACGCGACTCTACACAGACCAGCTGAATCGTGTGAAACTGCAGATGGTAGGCATTGCCTTGCCTATCTTTACGTGATGTCTGAGTTGTTCCACAGCAGAGGAATGAGGATATTGGCCCTTCGTTTTCAAAATACATTTTAGAAAATGGGCATCTCTACAACTTGACAGAGATGGAGATGGCGTATCTTTCTGGCGCCTTTTTTGGAGCTGGAACCGAAACAGTGAGGCGTCTTTCTGTGTTTTTTTGATGATTGTATACACTGAGGTGTGGTGACAGACTGCTACAGCGATATGCACGGTGCTAATGGCAGCTGCACATTTCCCTGAAGAGCAAGCTAAAATACAAGCCGAGCTTGATGCAGTCATCGGAAGGGAGCGAGGTAGCTTGATTGTGCACTGTAGTTCTGTCCAATCATTCATTTTTCGCCAAAGCACCGACTTTCGCCGATAAGCCATCCCTTCCCCGTCTGGAGGCCTTCATCTCTGAGGGTTTGAGATGGAGACCGTTATCTCCTTTTGGTGAGTTTCTGAATGGTCGGTCCTGTGCTGACGCTCACACAGTCCATCCCACAGGAGTCCCTCACCGAACTACTGAAGACGTTATTTGGGCAAGTGTTCTTGAACGATTCGTCGTGAGGATAATCTTACATCTGTCATCTGTCTGCAGGAAAACTATTGCATTCCTGCTGGAACTACGGTAATCGGCAACCACTGGTAAGTCTATGTCCTTCAAGTCACCACACATCAAATTGTCACCGCCTCAGGGCCATCTCTCGAGATCCAGAAGTCTATCCCGAGCCTGAAGCGTTCAAGCCCCAGCGCTGGATTGACGATCAAGGTCGCTTGAGAGACGATCTCACATTCTTTGTATATGGGTTTGGTCGGCGGTGAGTACTGTCTTGTAGGATGCACTTTCTTTGATCGTCCTTCCTTCCAGGGTATGCCCAGGTCAACACGTTGCAAACAGGTCACGATTCTTTCCACCCACATAATTTGCTGCATCTCATCTGAAATGTCACAGATCGGTGTTCATAAATTCGCTTCTCATTCTTTGGGCATTTCAGCTCAGTCTGGATCCTACGAAACCCCAGGATGACATGGGGTTCGCGAGAACGTTTATGCCAAACGTCCCATGCGCTATTGAATTCCAGGCGAGGGTTCCAGAAGTAAAGCTTAGACGTATGATGCAGAACTATCCTGGGGCTGGGTGAGAAGCCTTGACGTCTGGGTTGGATTGCTCCTATCGGGCCGGGGACAAATCATCATTTCGTTATCACAATCACAATTCTAATTTGGCTCCAAGTTTGACTCTTGGAACATTTTCGCAAATTTAACGTCCGGCTCACCTTGAGTTCCTGGTAGTCCTTCAAGGTCCCGGCCCAGATATAGTTTCGCAGATCTATGACATAAAACACAGTGCAGCCAAGTTAGAGCTACGTACCTAGTCTCAGAATCACGAGGCCGAACGACAGCAAAGAACAGCGGGGCTAATTAGTCCTCGTCGTGTGAGACGCGGGAAGCACCTGGAAAGAAGCTGAGCTACGCAATGCTTTCAGTGCTGAGCGGAATGGTGAGTATGTGAATTTCAGCCTCAGAATCTGTACTTGCGGTGCGCAAGGTCACAGGTGTGGCTCCCCCCACGATACCAGAATCTTGCACCTTTCGGTGGCGCATTGATACCAGTGGTAGACGCGCGAGCTTGTTTGCTGGGTGGCTGCGCTAAATTCACTCTTCCCGCTAAGTAATAGTATTAGCGATGCGCTACAGGGCAGTGTCATCAAGGTGCATGCAGAAGCTCAATGAAATTTACATATTTATCTCATATTGCGAGGACATCTCTGATGGGGACCTTGCGTGGGCCGGGAGTATGATCCTAAAAAGTCGACAGAAAATAAATCATGATTTTTTGATTAGGGAACCTTGAATATGGCGCTGCATTGTTGTTGGAGCGGCCTGAGAGCGATTATGGCGTTAATGCGGGGAATATACAAGCATTGCTGGATGACGTCGATTCGAGTGACATCGAAAGACTTGCGTGATCGAGAAACACGCAAGAGTCCAGCACGTCCTAACTTCTGATGGACGCTTTTATCCTGAGATGGTCTGCTACAGGAATCAAGTTAAAAAATGATCATGAAGTGCACTGGAGAATCCAGATACCTTCAAGTTCAATCCGAGTCATTGTGCTTGATTGGGAACACGCGTCTACATTTGCAGTCGTCGTGGTCATCATTGGCGAGCAAGATGAGGGTCGTTTGAATATTTATAGTATCGTGGCTACCACGCACCTACGCATCTGATGGTATATACTTGTCCCCAGCGGGTGAAAATCCCATGACTAGTTTGCGAGTACTAAGGATCTCTCCGGCAGCGATGAGGTCCACCAGCTAGTAGTCCACCCCTGCTTTTCCATAATACCCACCGCGGCCTGCCACGGGATGTTAAGCTCTGATGATCATTCAGCGTAGAGGGACTTTCAAGGTAGCCCGGGCCAATGATAACAATGTTCTTAATTCCTGAGCGAATGTTCCATGTACTATCGAATTTCAGACGAGGATTCCAGAGGTGGAGCTTAGACGTATGTGCAGAATTATCTTGAGGGTGGATGAGAAGAATATTGACGCCTGGGGCAAACCTACTCATTCCATTAGGTTTCCATATGATCAACGTGCACCACGTAACAGTTACGCATCTATAACACACAGACGCCGAAGGTACTATGAACCCGGGTATTACTAAGGTATAATCAGCCGTCAGCGATAACGAGAGACTAATACAAGCATGCTCAAACTTCTATCAATGCCATCATAGAATCGGGCTCGCATCTCTGCTAGGCTCTGCATCCCACATTTTGGACATCGCCCCGCCTAAAGCCTTCCCGAGAGCCGAAGCTAGCGATGTAGGTACTGCATTACCGATTTGTCTGAATTGCTGTAAACATGTCATATGTAGAACGGCGCGCAACACGCAACAAAGGCTTACATCATCGATAGCCTTTGACATCTTGTCCTTGTTCACTGAGACGAATTCGTAGTAATCTGGGAATCCTTGCGCGCGTGCACATTCACGGACCGTAAGAATGCGTTTTTGCTGACATACAAAGTGTTAAGCAGTCAGATTCCAAGCAACAATAACACAATAACTAGAATGCATACCGAAGGATGCAGTACTTGACCACCCTTATTATTTGGTAGCACTGTAGTCAGTGCAGTCGAGAAGTACATGTCTGCATCCAGCCGCTGATAGACGGCTGTCGAAGGATCAGCCAATGTGTGAATACGAACGCATCGCGTCTCGCCTTTGTATTTCGTCCTAGCGTTCTCGTGCCTTGAGAGTCCAGTGTGCAGCTCCTTTGGTAGGTCTACGGCCTTCGCAGTGAATTCCACGCAGCCAGAAATCATGTAGCTTGACTTACCAAAATGATTAGCTCCCGCTCTCAGAGGCACGTTTACAGTCCTGAATTCGGGTTTCAGTGGGCACCAATCCAGGATAGACAGCAAAAACGTACCGTTCAATGATAATATCGTTGAAGCGTTTCGTATAATGGTATTGAAGCTTTTCGCTTCCTTGTCGCATGAGCTTCTGGTAACGGGATAGTGGCCCACTAGGATATTGACATGGTTTCGAATAACCAGCGTATGGGTCCTCTGAAGTTCCTGCAGAATGCAGCGGTGAAAAAGATGGGATCCCAAGCTCATCTTTACGCTTGCGCTCCACCGCTTTGTCAGCAGCAGTTTTCGAGATGTTGGTGTGTGGGTTAACCCTGAATGCAAGTTCGAATAAGCCAGGTTCCCAAATTTTGAAACAACAGTGCATACCAGTCGAACGGAGGCTACAAAATAGGCTGAAGTGAATATATGTTATCAAAAAGGGAATATCTGAAAACCATACCAAATCACCAATAGCTTCATGAATCGTGACGAAATGTAGCGGAGCGGAGAGGTCAGTGTTGTTATCGCCATACTTCAAGCGTGAAGCAGGTGCTAAGTATGCACCAGTAGGCAACTTGACGCGCTGTACTCTTGCGTGCGGAAAGACATGTGTCGGGATCGGGAAATCGGGTAGGGGAACACCTTGCCTGGCCGCCACAAACAGAACCCTCTTGCGTGCTTGAGGCGCGCCATAGTTTCCAGCATGAAGAACATTATATTCGATCTGGTAGCTGCAAAAAAGATCAGCATCGAACAGTGCAAATGTATCAAATTATACTTTAAGGCAAGAAGGGCGGCAATAATAAATTTCACAACGCCCGAAGCGACAGTTTTCTCCTTCAATGCATGCTCCAAGATCCCGCCAACGTTCTCCAAGAGGAAGTACATCGGCCGGTAAAACTCTACGTATGCGATCATGTTGCAGACAAGCGTAGACCTGCAGTATATCTTTTAGTACAGACACACCAATCGCACGTAGTGTTCACCGTATATCGTCTTCTCTCTAGGAACAAGATTGTCACTACGATGTATGGAAACGTTTTTGAGCTTTACCTTCGCGTGATTCATCTTTGAGAAGGATTGACATGGCGGACCTAGTAAACACAATAAACATCACCACTGATGACGTGAATCATTACGCACCGCCATAAATAAAATCAACTTCACCCGGCTTAGGCATTGAAGGTAGGCGCTTCTTATCTCCTAAAGCTTGGAGAGGGCGAGGATTCTTCCCATCTGCGACATCAATAGCATGCTGGAGGCATACATTCGTGCATTGATTGTACACCGTCACATTAGGGTGATTTTGCCTGAGACAACATCAACACAAGCGCGTCGAGCATGAAACGCGCACCAACTTGTAAGTCCTCGCTGCTCCTGGAGAAAACTCAACTGCGTATCTTGTCTCCACAAAGCCAGACATATCCAATCCGGTTCCAAGGCCACCCGCACCTTCGAGTACACGTGAAAATCAGTCACAACAACAAAAAATAGAGTCAAACCAGCGAAAAGTTCCAGCCCTCGAAGCGGACCGAACCTCTGCAATTGTTGAGCCCGGCGTACTAAATTAGCTTTGTGCTCTTTGTGGCATTGGACGCAGTGCCGGAATTCATTTCCTGACCATGGGTTTAGGTCATCGAACGTACGAACGTCGAGGGAATCGGCGCACTCGTTCACGTAGTAGTGATCGTCGTGAATGACCCATGCATCGATAGCGGCATCGTCTGTTTCATGAATGACGAAACACTGTCCACGGATATCATCAGGTCTTGTTTTCTCCTGGCTCTTCGAATGGAACAAGCGCCGCTACGAAATATGAGTTAGAAATAGAAAGTAGGGTGCAGGTGATCCCCTTACGTCATCAGAAGTGGCTCCTTTTGGTTTGTCAATGCCACGGCCGACTTCCCGGGCAATATCATTATAGCGCCCAAAGGGTCGAGTGATGACTTCAATGCACCTGCCCCTCTTCATTTTGAAGTCCTCGATCTGACCAATCTGATAGACACTATTAGGGCCCGTTGAGATATACGCGAAGTCGCCCTTGTGATAGTTGACATCATTATGAGAGAAGCCATCTCGAAGGGCTCGTGAATCAGTGAAATTCGATACGCGTTCCTTGTGACCGCAAGCGAGGCACTGCTTATGGTCGTCACAGAAGCTGAGAAGTGTTTGAGTTTCCAAGTCTGAAAGCCGAACGAAACTGGACTCGACGCTGTTGAACATAAGTCTGCGGGGCCGTGCTCAGTGTCACACGAAGCACCGCTGAAAGAGGCTGCATACCCATAGTGAAAGTCGTTGTCGTCATCGAGAGTTGACTCATCTGGCTGAAAGCTGTCCATTGGCAGTTCACGGACATTACATTTTTGTGATATGGCATCAATTTCGACGTCACTGCATTCAGAGAGCATCAGATAAAGCGCATGTGGATGTCCCGCTTCTTGAAGGAGAGTCTTTGAGCTGTGTGTGAACCACTGTGCATGGAACTTCTTGACGCCCTCGTCTTCGAAGAAGTACCGAATCATGCAAAACCTTTTGAGGTAAAATGAACACAAATGACATAGCAAGAGCACAAGGTCGTAACCCACCAATAGTCGTTTGCGAGTTTGTTCGTCGACTGAGAGGGCTGGTACTTGTAGGATTTCGCACGGGCAGTATCCTCGTCTTCTCCAGGTACGACCATGACAGCATCTCCGACCTGAGGCAAATAAACATTTTTGTCGAGAAGCAAAAAATAACTTACTGAATAATTTACTTCGTCCACGAGAACAGAACCATAAAAGCCAGGACGGTCATCCACAGGGTCCAGCCACTGCACAGAGTTCGGGTTGGTGGCGTGTATTATAGAGGGATGTCGTGGCACGTCGTCCGATACATGCATGTCCTCTTCCATGAGTTTTCCAGCAACCTTAATATTTTCGAATAATCGTTGTGCGACCCTTCCGACGACGGGTGTTGCGACGGTTTTGTTCCTGTGCTTAAGAACTTCTTTCTCGATATTACCGGAACTCGATGAACGACTCTGGGGCGGGCGCTGGGCACGCGAACGGGAGGGGGGAGCAGTTGCCTCCATCAAGTGATAAGACATTTCTTGCCCGACAATGTCCTTCACTACCGGAGTGCGCGCAACGTAGATTCCGTCATCGCGAAGCTCGTCAAGTGTTGCGAAAACATAAGATTTCTGTTCGACAGTCAGAGACTGATGCAACAACAGGAAACATAGATATACATACAATATCGGCAGACTGTAGGTCATTCTCATTGAGCTCACGCCCGATGATGGTTAATGCAACAGAAACTTCATCGGGCGAGTCAGGAGTTATGTGAAGGGAAGAAACAAAGTCTTCATAAGTCAACCGTGGGCTATCCAGGGCCATAGACACGAGAAGATGGGCGACTCGATGCCTGAGCCACAAGCCACGAAAGAAGGGGGCATATTGTTCTGAAGGAAGGTGGAGAATATACCAAGCGTGTTCCGTTAGAATATAGAACTTGCTGGATATTGCCAAATGAGTTGCAAACCATGTCAGTATCATAGATAAATACTTACTCGTCGAGTTCTCTAGAACGCTGTCGTATGTCGTGAATCGTGAACTTCCGGATTTCTGTCAAACGAATCCGTTGGAGGCAATCCTCGTCGTTAGACATACAATTCCTGTTATCCTCATCGTCGTAGTCATCATCATAGTATTCATCGACATCCATATGAGATTTCACAAAACCCGAGGCACGGTACATCTTGTTGTTCACCGCAAGGTTGACGTTAAGTAGCTCACCAATAGGCACTAGCTGTTGTTTGGCGCACTCGTATATGGCGAAATCTGTTAATATGCGTACGGGTACACCCTCAGAATTGCCACAGTCAGACTGTTCAGTGGGGTCGGTTTCGCCTATGACCTGAAAGTTCTCGTCCTCGTCATATTCGTCGTCGGGAGGGACATAAATCAGCGTTTCTAAAACGAATGTGAAGGAGACGATGCGAGATATTCAAATACACGTGCCTTCAGGTGATGCGAGTTCCTTTGGTTCAGAATGCTGTTGTGGTGGCTGTGCCACCTCATTGAGCACGGACGAGTTGCGTACAACGAGGGTTGATTCTTCTGATGCGTCTGAATCAACCTGCTCACAACCACCTTTTTATATCAGCTTGAGGTCATGGAGTGGCTAGCTTACTACGCGTGAAAGTAACCTCTTCCTTCTTTTCTTTCCGACGCGTGAGGACTGGGGCTCATGCTCTGCGACCCTCTTCGAGGCCGTTTTCGAGGACGATGTGCGGGAAGACATGGGCCCAAAGTGCCGCTTCTTCGACATAAATTATGCTTGATGGGTCACCGTACGAGGATAAAGGCTCAGGAGTAACAAATACCAACTACTAAGGGATCTATACTTAACCGAAAAGTTTAGCAACAAAACAGGATGATTTGGGGGGTCGACCGAGGGCTGATCTTCTGTTTGCGCTTTGTTACCACTGGCACGTGGCAATAGTATAATTATCCGAGATAGTCGGTAGCAAAATCGCTCGCAGTCATTCCCAATTGTTGACAACTGTCATGCGACTGCCCCTCCAGCTTCTTCTAGCTTTTTTGATTCAGCAATGCATCTGCACTTCACAGCCAGCCAAGCGCTCTTATACAACACACGATTATTATGTACTCGAGCATTACCCTTCCGCAGGTGCAACTCTAAATGAATGCACCGAAGAACTTGGAGTGGAACTTGTCGAACAGGTCGGGGAATTGCGAAACATATGGCTCGTGCGCTCCGCAAAGCTCGTGTCCAGCGTTTCTCCAAGGACAGTATCAGACAGAGTCCTTCGCAAGTTCGAGGATTTGGCCACCCTTGCAGCCCATTCCACTAGTTTATATCCGCGGGCGGGTCGCCAAGCCCGTGCACATCGCATATTATCGTCCATAAAATATTTATCGCCCCAGATACCCCGCCAACGGACAAAGCGAGACGGCTCTTTCCTAGAACGTGCACCACCTCCCGTTACTCCCGGCGACCCTCAACCGAAAGCTTCTGAGATCATTGCAGAACAACTTGGATTTGTTGACCCCCTATTTACACAGCAATGGCATATCGTTAACGACCAGTACCCCGAGCATATGATGAACGTGACGGGTGTGTGGGAAATGGGCATCACGGGGGAAGGTATCATTACTTCGTTGGTGGATGATGGATTGGACTACCGGAGTCGGGACTTGGCTGAAAACTTTGTGCGCCATACTCTGTGTGATTCATTTCGGCGCTGATTTTTTCAAAGGATGCTGACAATTCATATGACTTTAACGACCACACCGATCTGCCCACCCCAGTTCTTTCTAATGATAATCATGGCACGCGCTGTGCTGGTCAGGTCGCCGCAGTCAAAAACGATGTCTGCGGTGTCGGACTCGCTTACAAGTCAAAAGTTGCCGGCGTACGCATATTATCTGGACCTATAACCGACTCCGACGAGGCGGCTGCCTTGAACTACGGCTTGCACAATGTGTCCATCTTTAGTTGCAGTTGGGGACCACCTGATGATGGCAAGTCGATGGAAGCGCCGGAATATATCATCGAAAAAGCTTTTGTAAATGGCGTACAAAACGGTAGGGAAGGGAAAGGTTCAATATACGTTTTTGCCAGCGGAAACGGGGCTGCGCAAGGAGACCAATGCAATTTTGATGGGTACACCAACAGCATATACTCCGTCACAGTCTCAGCCGTAGACTTCAAAGGCCTACACCCATATTATTCTGAACCCTGCTCTGCCAATATGGTTGTAGCATACAGTTCAGGGAGCGGTCAACATATTGTAAGCCTGCGATTCCGCACGTCGAAGCCAACTGAACTTATTCGAAGGTCACTACTGACACCAATAATAAATGTTCCAGCAATCACGGTGGCACCTCCGCCGCCGCCCCCAATGCTGCTGGTGTATTTGCGTTGGTGCTTCAAGTTCGGTGAGACTTTTATCCCTTCACAGGACTTGCATTAACATTTTTTTCATGACAGGCCTGACCTGACATGGCGAGATATACAACATCTTTGCGTGAAAACCGCCCAGATGATAAACCCTGAGGATCCTGACTGGGGACTCATGGCTTCTGGACAGATGTACTCGTACAAATATGGCTTCGGGCAGCTCAATGCCTATGCCTATATTCAAGCAGCACAGGATTGGCAGCTTGTGAAACCGCAAGCGCGCTTCCACCCTCCTGCTGTGCAAATCAACAACGGTACTTTACTCACAGAAGACGGGGACATGGAAGGCGGGCAGTTGATTATCCCTGGAGGTGTCATGAGCTCGTTCACGGTGACGCAAGACATGCTTGACACGCACAACTTTGAGGGGTTGGAGCACGTGACGGTTAGAGTCTGGATATCTCACACCAAGCGTGGGGATGTCGAAGTCGAGCTTACGAGCCCTGGTGGGGTACGCAGCGTTCTTGCAGCTAAGCGGGATGGCGACCGCGACAGGACTGGTTTCAGAGGGTGGAGATTCATGTCCGTCAAGCACTGGTATGATTGTTGTGTTTTACAAGACTCATTCAAGGTTGTTAAGTGTTTTCGTAGGGGTGAAAATGCGGTTGGCACCTGGACGCTCAAGGTCTCTGATCAATCATCCGAAGGGCACAATGGAACCTTCCATGGCTGGCGTCTCATGTTCTGGGGTTCATCCATCGATCCCAGTGTCTTAACAACTTACGTTCTTCCGCTTTCAGAGTATCAGCTTCCTTCCACAGCTGACGACGACGCAATTAACATCCCCACATCGACATCAAGCAAATCCCATCCTAAGCCCACTTCTGGTCTCCCAGACGATCACGGTACTGCCGAAGGCGAAGCCAACAAACCTGCGTTCCCATCCCCGTCCGTACCCGCGACCGCAACGATGACGCCCACACCAGACGAAGGGTGGTTCTCAGACATGTCCAACCTCGTGTCTAGCCAGAAATGGTTCTTCGGCGCTATTGGCGCAGTAGTGCTCTTTGGTGTTGGTGCAGCAGTGTTCTTCTGGAGACGCCGCGTGAAGCATCGGGCGTACGCTGCGCTTAGTGCGGGCGATGAACTGCAGATGAACTCGGTCTCAAGGCAAGGCAGGCCCCGTGCCAAGGAACTGTATGATGCGTTTGGGGAGCTGTCGGATGACGAGGATGCAGATGAGGAGACTCGATTGCATGGTGTAGGGTTTCACTCTGGGTTCTTGGACGACGACGAGCCATCAGCTGCTGGCCCTGCCCTTGTGTACAGAGACGAGCCTCAAGCGGAGCATGATGCGAGTCCTGATGTTAGATCTTTAAGCCCTGGGAGCGGCAGCGGCAGCGGAGACGGGAGCTGGGAGCATGCTTCTCAAACACCATGATCTATATAATTTATTTTTGTGGTGGCATTTCCTTTATGTGCGTATTGGATATGGGCTGCATCTCGTATTTCGTCAACACCCATATTACATACCACTCGAGCATTATAAACGGGACGTCAGGATACATCACTATCTACAACTGCTTGTGTAGAACCATCTCTACGATGGGCCAAAAGTACATAGCGATGATGGTGTACAACTGTGGCATCAAATTTGGTATCCATGTATAGAAGTGTCGAGATCAAAGCAATCAATGCAGACACAGAGAAAATTCAAGAAACGCAAGTGGATAGAAGTGAAATCACAATGAGCTATTTGCGAGCGTGAGCATCCCACCATTATGCTGGTGTGACGACTGGGTGGGCTCCAAGTCCCATCGAGGAGGTATCCTCAGTCTGCCATCAGACCAGCAGGAGAGGTAGCAGAGGAATGCCATGACCCAATGCACATTCGGGAGTGAATCGGCGTAAGAGACAACGGATGTTGTGTCGCTTTGCGCCGTGTCATGCAATACAGGCTCTTCTCTAGACGGGCGTCGAGTGTCATTAGCTTTCTTGTAATGAGGCACGGAGATAACGACACGCTGTAGAGTGCTAAACATCAAACAAGAAAGAAGCAATAAGATCCAGCTTACCTCCGTAGCGTGCCCAGCTGCGACGTTGACGACTCGTGGCTGGGTCGGACTGGGCATCGACCGACGGAAAGGAAGGTGCTGTAGGAATTGTGCCCCTTGGGGGTGGTGGAGATGTCCGGCCGACGGGTATGCTTGCTGTGATTTCCTGCGAAATGGTAGCCGATTTACTAACGCCATGATGCGAGACCGTGGTGCAGAGCGCTGTGCCATTCCGTACGGAATGTGGTTGGGACGGCGGGGCGGATGAATCTGGAGATGTGTTCAGCCATGCTTCAAGATGAACTTAGATGAGGACCAACATTAAAAAATTCATCGTCTGGTAATGTTAAGTCTGAGATCTCCTGCCGAAAGAATGTTTAGGGATGGTGAAAAAAAAAAAAGACGGAAGTTGCTTGCCTGTTGGGACTCCTCTGATTGACTTTGAGGAACTGTCCATGTGCGAACGAGCTTGTCGCGACAGCCTGTGGCGATAAGCTGGCTGTCCTCGGAAAAGGCTACACCCTAGACTTCATCAGGATGCTCGAGTGGCTCGCCGATGGGTTTGAATGTGGTCAGGTCAAAGAACCGCGTCGTCCTGTCGTGTGACGTGGTGGCGGGTGTGGGCGTCGAACTGTTTGATGATGTTTCCGGTTGTAGCACCTGATATTCGTATGTCTTTCCAGTTTCCACTCAGGAGTCGGTGACCATCTGAAGTGAACGCGATTCTGAATGCCCGCTGTTCTATTTTCAGCAATTCTTCTCCAGTTGCTGGATTCTACATGATGATGCGTTTTTGGGTGCCTGCTACTAGTTTTGTCCCATCCGGGGAGTACGACACTGAGTATGCCCAGCTGCCTACTTGGAGTGGTCCAAGGAGTACTTTGCCCGTCTCCCTCTTCCATACGCGTACCGTTTCGTCTATCGATGCACTTGCAAATGTCTCGCCGTCTGGTGCAAATACGACGCCCTCGACGCCACTCTCGTGACCCTTGAATGATATCGGCACGCTCTTCTTTGTCGCCACTTCCCAGACCAGGATGCTTCCATTTCCTCCTCCACTCACAATCCAACGTCCATCAGGGGACGCTGCAACTACCCAGACAACGTAATCTTGACCCAACAAGGGCTTTCCCACTTGTTTCCCCGTGTCCAAATCCCATCGCCGAATACTTTTGTCTTCAGAGCAAGTGACGAGGAGACGGTTGCCAGGAATGAATGTTATGTCCCTTACATAGGATTCATGGCCTTTGAGGAGGACTGACCCTTTGAATAATGCATCGTGAGTGGTAGATATCGCCAATACATCACTCAAGGAGGACACGTCGCTGAAGGGGAAAGCGTCTCTGAAGGGAAACCATGCCTCGTCTTCGTGAATCTGGGATATCATCGAATCGCGTTCATCGTCTCCATGGATCCTGGATGTCATTTGAGCTCCAAGCCTTTTTCTGTCTCCGTCAGCAGAAGCGTTGCGCGGCGAGCAGACGCTTACATGGGCAATGGTGGGTCGTGGTCTTATCGTTGAATATCCTGTCCTCGTTATTAAATACACGTCTGATTTGCTGTGCAGCTGTAGACATCGTGATGGTTCCATAGACGTTCTTTACCACAGCCTCAGTCTATGTTGGCAATCAAATCCACACTCTTTCGAGCCATTGCATCATTGCTGCAGACGCGTGGTTTTCATTGAACTTTCATGGAGTGGTGTGTCGCTCGCTTCACAACCTTCTGATCAGTCTGAGCATTATTCAGGCTCTCTGCACCCTGGGTTTGTGCATCCAGGTTGCAGCCTGCTACAATGCTTGCATGCCCGCCCACTACTGGTCCTTATTATTGACTTCACCAGTTCCATGATCTACTTGGAAACGTCTGATGTTACAGAGGGGAGTGACGTCTCAGTTTATCGTAGCAATCTTACGAGAATGGCAGGGCCTTCTCAATCTCATGATGTTACGACACTTGCTGCTCTTCGCATTCATCGGGTCGATTTTGAACCAGAGTCTATCATCGTGCCTTTGCCTGTGGCCCGCCTCTCATGCAAGTAAGTATTACTTCCTCCCAAGGACTCCACACTTATGCAATCTGTTGGGATGACGCACACTTCACGCCATTCCACCTCTGATTCCTGTCCACGCCACACAGTGCAGTATATTTTACGAGAGACGTTTCAGATATACGGGACCTCCTCGCGCGCGCGCCCGATATCATAGTCGAGTATTTTTCGCAAGCATGCAATCAAGTGATTTCTACTCAAAGGTATGGGTCGTATAAACTGATGTCAGATTGTTAGCCAATAGTATGTTCTAGACAATCTGTCAGAGTGTCTGATGTCAAGAGTCAAACCCGGTGTCACGTTTGTTCTATCTGTCTGGCATTGCAACCATCTTTTTAGGCCATTGGGGCAACGACAGCAAGCAGACCCAATAAGCAGGCCTTCACGTTGATGTAGACCGACATGCTCAGGCATGGCCCGTGCATGACTGGCGAAATTACTCGTAGTAGCGGAACTTGGCGAATATAATAAGATTAACTCTCTTACCTCCTCAGTCAATTATTTCAGCCCCACACCATGTCAGAGAGTACGAAAAATATGAGATTCTCGACAACTTTACCATGCAGACTTTCACGTAAACGCATATCTGGGGCCCCCACATCGGGGTGAACGATATTTAAAAGAGGTTTATATGTTGTACAAAATGTGAAGACAATATTTAATATTTAAACTAACATAAAGATGGGTGCACGACTTCAAATTTTGGTGGTGTTTTGTGTGTAATCCAAAATATCAAATATTCACAACCATATTCCCACAGACAATATGTCAACAAACATAAGAAATATAATCAGATTTTTCATGTCTGCTTCAACTTAAAGTTCAATTTCCATGTAAAACTTTGGAGAAAACTTGAAGTTTTACAGATGACATGACATTAAAACTCGATTTAAATGTCAAGCTTTGGCAAAACTTCAAGTTTTCTCCAAAGCTTTATGTAAGAATCAAACTTTAAATTGAAGCAGACATGGAAAATCTGATTATATTTCTTATATTTGTTGACATATTGTCTGTGGGAATATGGTTGTGAATATTTGATATTTTGGATGACACACAAAACACCACCAAAATTTGAAGTCGTGCACCCATCTTTATGTTAGTTTAAATATCAAATATTGTTTTCACATTTTGTACAACATATAAACCTCTTTTAAATATCGTTCACCCCGATGTGCCCGCTGGCCCCGGTACGATTACAAAAAGGCGGCTGTCGAGATGTCTATATGACTGAAAGAATAGATTTCCATTTTAGGCCATATCATTACGGTTTAGGTCCACACTTGAACTTCCCTTCACGTTTGAGCATACATACACTCTCTAGAGGCAACTGGCTGCGCACCCAGACCTCCTGTACTACTACAGCGCATCTACTCCCTACCAGAAATCATGATAAGTCCCAATGATAACGGGTTTTCAGATGCAGATATCAAAGGGCTCAAGCTCGCATTCTCACAACACTGCAGCACTGCCAATGAAGCGACCAGCTCGGAGTTAGGGACGGCTCTTCCACCAGCGAACTACAGAACTGGCTTGCATTTTAACAAGGGTGTAATTATCCATGAGCAACGAATCACATCAGGTGGTATCTGGATGGAGTCACCGATAGACGTCAAAGGCAAGGGCATCGCACGGAGCCTTGACTGGCATCTGGCTACCATGGCATCGAATGATAGGGAGCGCGAAGGTTCGTATCTGATCTGTAGAATGAGGAACTACATTTAACCATTCCATTTCTTGCACCCCTCACTCACTCAAATGCGATGTCCCTACTCGCGTGAACGCTCACAGAAATAACTTACAAGCTCCTCGAGTGTCTTCCTCGTTCTGTGCTTGCGAGTCTGCAGCGTAGAATGACCCCTCTGTTGCAGTTCGATGTCGTAGGGGTGAGTCTGACGTTTTCTGTTCAGTAGCCCTGACTGATAAATCAATTATTTTTAGGCCCTTCCCACAGAATTATCTCTTTTCATTTTCACATATCTTCCAGCGGCTTCCTTGCTCGCGTGCTCTCTTGTTTCTAAACGTTGGCACACCCTCGCAACAGACCAAGTACTTTGGCGTCGTCTTTGCTATTCACACGGTTGGGAATGGCGCATGGACGTTGCTGCGCCCACTCCTTGGGATGGACTTGGTGATGCAGATCCTGCGGATGCAGTGATTCGCGAAGAAAGAGATGAAGATGAAGGTATGGGCGACGAAGAAGAGGATGAGGACGAAGGGAGCGGTGAAGGCGCAGGAGATGTTATCGATTTCATAGGGGACGACTCAGTAGACTGGACGTCAATGCCGATGAACATCGACGATATCGAAGCACAGGGTCTATCGCATCTCCTCATACCTATCACTTCAGCTGCGCTATCTTCCTCTTCGACAAGCGCCATCACCCCGATATCCCGTATCACATCGCAGCATGGCGTTTTGCCACGAAGTGCGCATCTTGCGCCGGACTATAAGCTTCTCCATCAGACGCACGTGCTCCTACACAATCGTTTCTGCCAGGGTGCATATCGTAGGCGTATACTGCCTGGCGCAGATGCCGGCGGACACAGCGCTGCAGTGTATTGTCTTTGGTTATGGACGTATCCAGCAGGGCTTGATGGCCGGTCCGCACCCCTGCAGGTGCTATTTACAGGATCGAAGGACCGCACTGTTCGGGAGTGGGATCTGCGCACGGACCGCGTACGGCGCGTGGTTGGTGAATTGCATGATTCTAGTGTCCTGAGCTTATGCGTATCTTCCGACTTTGCGAAGTCGGGGGATGGAGAGGAGGCTTTGGCAAGCGAGCCTAGTAGCGCTGGATTTCTGGTGAGTGGAGGGAGTGATAGGCGTATCGTTGTATGGGATCTCGGCAAGGACAGGCTGGTCAAGGTGCTGCAAGATCATCTTGACAGCGTGCTTTGCGTTCGTGTCGATAGTGGGAGGCTGGTGACGTGTTCCAAAGGTTTGCTTTATCTACGGCTCTATCTGTCGATTGACTGAACGTTTGCATTCCAAGACCGGACTGTCAGAACATATGGGTTTCCGTCGTTGAAGCCTCAATTCGTGTTTCGGGCACATCGTGCAGCTGTTAACGCCGTCTCCGTCGTTGGTGACGTGATAGTGTCTGGCTCTGGCGACCGTTCCATACGCGTTTGGAATGCAAACACTGGCGCGCTCATCAGCACCTTTGAGGAACACCATGCACGAGGGTGAAGCTCTTCCTGAATTTTCCGTCAGTAGATATGATTACTGAGATAACGTCTTCAGCATTGCCTCGATCGAGTTCAAGCCCCCATATTTGTTGTCCGGCTCATCAGACATGCATTTGCGCATGTTTGACATAGCATCGTCGCAAGGCTGGTCGACGAACCCTGAGGTCAACACTATTCCCTCGTCCACGGTTCCTACCTTGACCTCCTCGACATCGCATGTTCAAGATAATATTGCAATGATACCGGGACAGGGGATGGCGCCATTCTTTTTGCATTCATCCCTGACACGATCCATGCCTGATACCCCGCGGCCAGATGCAAACACTGTCGTGTGTCATGCTTGTGGGTCACATGGATTGGCTGCACGGCGTGAGCAAGAAAGACACACTCACCTTGTACGGAGCGTTGCCCTTGGGGAGGAGTTTGCCGTCAGTGGGAGCTATGATTTAACCATTAAGGTATGTTGGATGGAATCGGAGGGAACAAACGAGACTCATGACTTTGTGTGGACACAGGTGTGGGATAGGAAGACAGGGGCGCTGGTTGCTGACCTGAATGGCGGGCACACAGGAAGGATATTTTGTGTGGGTTTTGATTGTACCAAGGTCCGTGATTTCTAATTGTATGTTTAACTTGATTGAATCCTAAACTATGCAGATTGTTTCGTGCGGGGAGGATCAGGTGAGGTGTATGCTTCTCAGTATCAGCCTAAAAGCTGACCGGGCACCTTGCAGAGGATCTGTATTTGGGATTTTTCACATGGGATTGATACATCTTTCATCAAATTGTAGCTCTAGAATCATGCGATACCGTGTATTTTGGAAAGCCTCCTCTCTAGATTGCTTATCGATTGAGCCTGAAATGCTGTGAGTACAGAAATGATCGGGCGTTGTAGGCAGGCGATTGCCTACAAGAGTGGACATCCACGACTTGCATGACGTCAGCGCATGAACACACACCTTCTCTCTTCGTCGCGTGCTAGAACTGCGAGGTTTTCTGATGCGGCCTTTTACTCGATTGGCCTGTTCAGCTTTCGATAATATTAGTAGTCCGGCAAATCGACAGCGGGCGCTTCCAAACCCACGTTCATCATTAATCGCAAACATGCTGTGTATGATAAGCGCCTGTCTCTTTCGTGCCACCCTCCTCGTTCCATTTTCACCAAAACATTGTCCACCTAGCCATTCTTCCCACTTACTAGATGGATGGAAACAATCCTCCTCGGAAGAAGCGCTGGGAGTGGTTGAAGCCACGTTCAGACCCACATTCGGTAGAAGACAGAGGCAGGAAAGCAGCCAGTCAAGATGTATGAACTTCCGTCTCAAGAGCTTCGCATTATTTCTAATCATCACAGCCGTCTTCTCTCTCTCTTTCGCCTTCGAGGAATGGGTCTAGTGGACGATCCTCGGGGTCGGTTCGCAAGCTCTTTGGCAAGGTGACCAAGCGCTTCGCTCGAAGCGCTCGACAGTTTCCTAACCGTGAACCCACTGAGTCCAACAAGGCATGTCCAATTTCAATTCTGAGCATGCCCAGGGAGCGTGCCATTGTTTGCTACTAATCGCCTCTACAGGATCTTACCGCTCCCACTTCTGAAGCAAATCGCGAGCAGTCTTCCAATTCTGGGATTGTGGAACCAAGTTCGACCAACGAAGTTTGCAATATTTTATTTCGTTTCTTTCGACGACGTGCTGACGTCTTTACTTAGGCCGAACATGTCGACCCGAAGTTTGTGAACGAAAGAATCGCCGATGCTACCAAAGGTGTCGCAGGCATCGGCCAGGTTCCAGCAAAAGTCCGAGGTGCTTCTTCGGCGATCAACGACCTACCATCTGTGTTTGATACAATCAACACGTTCTCCGCGTTGCTCAAACCCTTGAAGGCATTCAACTCCATTGCCAATGAAATCGCAAATGTACAGTCATCTATCACTTTTCGGTACATGACTGACATTCACACGCAGGTCCATCCTTACGCCAAGGTGGCACTGAGTATCTTCACTTATGCATCCAAGGTAGGCTTCTTTCTCGATCATTGCCATTGCAGGTCGACGAATTTTCGGTTACAGATTATTCTCGATCAGGCAGACCGCGATGTCGCGGTTTCCAGTCTACTCTCGAAGATATCTGAAGTCTATACTTTCATCACGGAAGAGGAGGAATTGGCCAAGATCCAATCCATGCTAGCGATATATGGAAAGATAGCGCAGCAGACGCTGGAGTGCGCTGATTTTATCAGCCATTACTCCGAGACGAAGAGCGCCTGTGAGTTGATCCCACTACTTCGTCCCCTGAGACTCAATGTTGCCTGCTTTTATAGGGATAAGACTCGGCAAGCATGTTTTCGATGAAACGGACGCAACGGTTCAGAGCTACAGCAATGTTCTTGACGGTCTCATGCAGCAATTCCGAGACCGAGCGGCTCGTGACACCGTCGTGATCGTCCACCGGATGGGTAAGAGACGCTTTCAGGTCTCTTTGAAGCTTATCTGACATTCCCTGACCCCTGGCATAGCCGAGATTCTGGACCTCGTAGGGATGGAGTACGCCACAGGCACCGGATTGGATACGTCTAAATGCTGTTTGCCAAATACTCGGCAAGACCTTTGAAGGACATTCAGAATTGGATCAGCAGCACCGAAGAGGGCGCTCCACGCGTTCTATGGTTGTCTGGCACAGCAGGCAAGGGCAAATCGGCTGTCGCCCATACAATAACCAACTGGTATATCGCAAACGGTGGTCTTGGTTCATACTTCTGCTTTGATCGTGCCCGGCAAGCGGATCGGCGTCAGGACAAAGTATTCACGACGATCGCAAGGGAATTGGCGGACTGCAGCCCTACCGTGCGACGAGCCTTGGCGCAAGCAGTTCGTGATCACGACGGACTCAAGCGCACTCCAGATATCATAAAACAATGGCAGGAACTCATCGTCGGACCGACCGACATAGCCTCAAATGCTATCACTGCCCCCGTGCTGATAGTCATTGATGCGTTAGACGAGAGCGGGGAAGCCAAGTCTCGGGAACAAATTCTTCGTCTGCTCGCTGGCAAACTGAACACTTCCACCTCACAACCATGCAAACTCCCAGCGAACTTCCGCATTCTCATCACTTCCCGTCCACTCGAAGACATTCACGACACTCTGCACGTCGCCCCATATGTTCGCCACGTTTCTTTGGATGGTATCTCGTCTGCATCCACAGCACTCGACATACAACTTTATATCTCGCACAAGCTCGAAGACCTGCATCACGTCTTCAACGATGCGCACTTCAAGGCGCTCGCTCTGAAATCTGATGGCCTGTTTGAATGGGCTCGTCTCGCCTGTGAGTACATCAAGGGTACGAACAAAGTGGGCGTGGGTCCGGTGGGCCGTTGCAAAAGCTGTGATGACTGGAACGTCTGAAAAAGGAACCCGTCTGCTGGATAATATGTATGCACGCATCTTGGAAGAAATCATGCCGGAGGACGAGCGCAAGGAAGCTATCCCGGTGTTTTTCTCAGTGATGGGACAAGTCCTTACCTCGTTGGAACCACTTCCCATGCCTGCGTTGACGGCTATGCGACTGCGTTTTCCCGAAGGGACTTGCGATTATGAAATGGAACGGGTCGTTGGGCCACTGGGGTCGCTTTTGACGGGCACCTCGGATTCGCATACTCCCATACGCCCCCTCCACGCATCCTTCTACGACTTTCTCACTGACAAATCACGGAGCCACGACTTCTTCATTGATACATCATCGGTACAGAGCGACCTTGCCTTTGCCTCACTTCAGGTCATGAAGGACGGACTTCGCTTCAACATTTGCTCCCTAGAGAATTCTCACTTGCCCAACTCTTCCGTCCCTGATTTGGAGACACGAGTCAAGGACTCTATTTCGAGTGAGCTATCATACTCGTGTCGATTCTGGGGTATGCATGCAGCAGCCGTGTCCTTCGAATCATCGCTAGCCAATGAAGTTGAAGCTTTCTTCGACGGAGAGCGCCTTCTTTGGTGGTTGGAAGCACTGGCTCTGACAAAAAACCTCGGCGGCTCAGTAGTGACCCTCTCATCCATGGCAAGGTGGCTTTCGGTGAGTAGCTCAAGCTGATTCTTTTCCCAAGAATTCTCACGAGTAGCGGGGTTGGTCGTAGGGTCATGCCGAGTTTACGCACGTTAGTGACGCCACCAGGGATACCCTGCGTTTCGTCCGAACTTTCGCAACCACCATTTTACGCAGCACTCCCCATTTATACTTGTCGGCTCTGTCGTTCGCTCCTACGCAGTCGAGAATGTTCCGCAAGTTCGCCTCAAATTTTCCTTGCACCCCCCGCATCGTCGCTGGCCATGTCGAAAATTGGCCTCAGATGGAGAAGATACTCCGTGCGAATGATGAGGTTTACTCAGTTGCACTGTCGCCAGATGGGAAACGTGTTGCGTGTGGTTTATTAGGCGGAACAATCCAGGTGTGCGATATGGATACTGGTGAGGTATTGTGTGCCACTCTTCAAGGCCAACCTGCATGTGTTACGTCCGTTGCATTCTCGCCAGATGGTCATCGCATTGTTTCAGGTTCGTGGGACCACATGGTCCGGATGTGGGATGCGAAGACTGGCGAGGCATTAGGATCTCCCCTCCGAGGCCACACTAGCTGGGTTGCGTCTGTCGCAATCTCGCTGGATGGTAAACGCATCGTGTCTGGTTCGTGGGACAACACAATTCGGGTGTGGGACATGGAGACTGGAAAGGCGTTTGGTGCCCCACTCCAAGGCCACACGGACATCGTTCACTCTGTCGCAATCTCACCGGATGGTAAACGCCTCGTGTCCGGGTCAGCAGACAAGACCATCCGGGTGTGGGACATGATGACCGGCGAGGCATTGGGCACCCCCCTTCAAGGCCATGCTGAAGGTGTTTTATCCGTCGCAATCTCGCCTGATGGCAAACACATCGTGTCTGGGTCAGAAGACAAGACAATTCGGTTGTGGGATATGGAGACCGGCGAGGCAATCGCTACCCCCCTCAAAGGCCACACTCAGGCTGTCACATCAGTTGCAATCTTTTCAGATGGAAACCGCATCGTGTCTGGTTCATTTGACCAGACGATCCGAGCGTGGGATGTGAAGACTGGCGAGGCAATAGGATCCCCTCTCCAAGGCCACACTTCCTGGGTTCGGTCTGTCGCAATCTCGCTGGATGGAAGTCGCATCGTCTCTGGTTCGCTCGACAAGACGATTCGGGTGTGGGATGCCGATACCATAGGCAAGGCATTCGTTGCTGCCCTCGAAAGCCACACTGCCTCTGTTAATTCTGTTGCAATCTCGCCTGATGGATGCTCCATCGTGTCTGGCTCAAACGATACGACAGTTCGGGTATGGAATATAGAGAATGGCAAGGCATTGGTTCCCTCTCTTCAAGGGCATACAGACTCTGTTCTGTCAGTTGCAATCTCATCGGACGGGAAGGGAATCGTGTCTGGTTCAGCTGACAACAATATCCACATGTGGAATGTAGAAACTGGGAAGGCATCAGGTATTCTCCAAGGTCACACTGACTATGTTCGGTCTGTCGCAATCTCGCCAGATAGAACTTATATCATATCTGGTTCACACGATAGCGCAATCCAGGTATGGTATATTGAGACTGGCGAGAGATATCCTCTCGGTGGGAACTCTGACTGGATTTGGTCTATCGCAATTTCATCGGACGGAAATCGCATAGTGTCCGGTTCAGGTGACGGGACAATTCAGGTGTGGGATAGTATGGGGACTGGTAAGGTATTGAGTGCCCGTCTCCGAGGTCACACTAGTAGGGTCCTCTCTGTTGCAATCTCGCAGGATGTATTTCGCATTGTATCTGGCTCAGCAGACACAACCATCCGTGTGTGGGATATGAGGACTGGCGAGCAAGTGGGCTCTCCTCTCCAAGGCCACACTGACTGGATTCACACTGTTGCGATCTCCTCGGATGGTCATCGCATCGTGTCTGGCTCGTCTGACCAGACCGTCCGGGTGTGGGATATGAAGACTGGCGAGGCACTAGCCACAATTCGAGGGCACACCGGATGCGTTTGGTCTGTTGCAATCTCGCCTGATGGCAAACGCATCGTGTCTGGGTCAGACGACAAGACCATCCGGGTGTGGGATCTAGAATTTCTAATCCAGCAGCACCAATCATTTGAAGCACCTACAATATGTTTCTCATCCGACCTTACTCACGCCCTTCATTCCGCCTCCTCCTTTCTCCAAGATTCCAAGTCTAAAGCCCCAGCCCCAGCCCCATCCTCATCCTCCGAGTCCGAGTCTAAAACCCCAGCTCCAGCCCCAGCCCCATCCTCATCATCCTCCGAGTCCGGGTCTGAGTTCGAGTCCGAGTCCGAGTCCGAATCTGAAACCCCAGTCCCTTACATCCCGAACGAGGAGGGATGGGTCATAGGTCCTGAAGGACAACTTCTCCTCTGGATCCCGCTCAATTTCCACCCTGCGATGTATGCCCTAGGCAATACTCTGGTGATAGCCGACAATGCCCTGCAGCTGGATTTGAGTCGTGTCGCACACGGCACATCATGGTACAAGTGTCGCGATCAGTAATAGGTCGCATCGTCTTCGCGTTTGTATCTGTCAGTTGGACTCTGGGCATGTACTTATGTTGATCGACTGAAGATTTATTCCCATTCTACAAATTCCGTACGATATCCGTTTACCATCTCGCACTTATTCATTCCGTTCTACTTAATGGGATCGCACTCGCGAAAAGTTTAGGGCTGTACGAAGATTCCATTCACTATGTTTACATGCTGTCCTCCCATCGCATCAGAATTGCCTCCCCGTTTACTTACTGTAAAATAAACTGTGCAAGTTGAAACTCGATGCGATCTTGAACCACCACTCAACAAGGCTCACTTTGCCTCGTCCAGCTCCATCCTCTCCCTCACCGCATCTCATTCCCTCCTTTTCTAGATAGATGGCTCACTGCAATTAAGTTCGAAGCCGTGCCCAACAGCATGGACGGTGCTATTATCCAACTACCCGAACAGCTTTCGACGGAGACGAATTATAGGCAGTTCAGATGTAAGTAGCTGCTCGTCCGCAATCAGCCTGTCCTGAGCATATCAAGGAACACTTCGCTGAGGACGGAAGAACAGGTAATCGGGGAGGTGAGATGATGACGAAGCTGCGTGTGGAGGTTGGTGTTGGAAAAGGATGGTTGGGCGTCGACTACTGTTTAGAGGTTTGTTTCTGTAATATTAGAACGGGGTATAAAGCCGCAAGATGAGACCAATCACCGTCGTACATATCAACAGGCTCTTTGTCGATGCATGATGCTTTGCGATTCCTGTTTCAGAAGGATTTTGGTTTGCAAAGGTTAGCGGGGTGGCAACGCGCCGTGATCAAGTTGGCTTGATAAGTCACTGAGGGCACAACTAGATATGATAGCACGTTCGATTGCTCTTACAAATCTAAATCGCATATTGATGGTAAAAATTTAGAAGGAAACCCATAATTGGAGCGACTCGTCCTCGTCCCTACAATGCGAATTATGCCCATCACTAGGAGTGCACCATCAGCCTCCATGCAGTTAGGACTAAACAGTGAAAGATTACTTACATAGGTATGATGTCATATTTCACCGCGTCGCTGCAAGCAAAAATCTAGGTGCCAAACCGCTTACTGGGGCATTCATCCGCAGGATTCTCGTGTCACGACTAAACAGAAAACGTCACCTGCAGATGAGAGAGAGAGAGAGAGTAAGTAAGCCCCTGCCAGTAGTTGGTGAGCCGCGATCCCAAGAGGCAGGAACAGCCCGCCTTATGTGCAATGTTGTCAGAGTCCTCTCGGGCCAGGAGGAAGATGGAGCTAGAAGGGTCGGAATCGATTAGTCGAAAATGCAATCACACCTATACGACGTGGTAGCACTAAGAATGCAAACAGTATCACGATGGTATCGGGCTGGATGGATGTTGGATTTTTGTAATGTCCAAATCCACAAATTTTGGGATGGAGGACGATTCCAGGATGATTATGGGATCGTTTGCCATACATCACCGATGATGGGAGGAAGGCCTTTTGCACGCTGAGGTTTATTTCACTTGAATTGGAGTGGAGAGCAGGCCTATGTTTGAAGAGGACACGTCAGTGGAAACAGAAGAGGCATTTCGACGTCACATTGAACACGATCGAATGTGAAAGAAATGCTCATTCGAAATGAGGACGATGTGATCCAGAGTGAGTCTAATAATAGACTCACGCTGAGCTATATTTGTATGTTCAAACATGTTTCCTCTCAGGTGAGATTCTGTAGCAAGAAAACAGTACTAGTGCTTCGACAAGCTGATCAAGGAGTGGCGTAAACGGAGGCTCATGTTGAGTTCAAGGTTACTTTTGTGCGCAGGCGTTAGCTCGAGCGTTGAAACGTTGAAATGAGATGTTGATACTAGTAGGTCCGTTGATTATGTATGTGACGTCGTGTTTTTGTTCCTTTCAGTCGCAAAACTTCGCGTCTCTTTGCACACAAATCATGTTGTACCGGCGAGAGCTTAGCGTTTGATACTCGCACGAAACTGTTGTATCATTGTCATGTCTGTAAAATGCCATTATAATCGGAGAAACGGGCCAAAAACAGGACTGAGTAAATTCATTTCGAACTTCCAGCATTATGTTAAGCTGGGTGATGGGCTATCGATATGCTATTGAGATGAGTGCTCTGATGAACGTCAAACACTCCTTGAATTTGTTGCGCATATTTGTGTAATGGAACTCGCTGGGTTGATTGTCATTGGCCAACAGCCGATAAACGAGAAAAATGTCAGCAAAATTTTTTTGTACCGTTGTCGAATTTTGGTACCCCTTCAAGTGGTGACTAGAACGTAAAATTATGAAATGACGACTTGTGCGTGTTGAAGTTAGCAACGCGAGCTCACCATGCACGCACGCTCTTGAGCAAATGGTGGAGTCCTCCGGCCAGGTGCACAGCGATATAAACTTCTTCAAAGGACCAGTAGCATCGACAGTACCACGTCTCGAACATGCTGTTGACGACAGAGTGGGGCGCTCGGAGGAAGTACTCTGTATCTACCAATATCGCAACAAGCCCCGTTCAAAACCACTGCTGGTAGAACTGGGGCTGAAAGACTGGTGTTCGATCTATCATAGAACAAGTTCGATTAAAACCCTAATGAAATTCATGATTTGTGAAAAGTACAAAATTATACATATCAATCTGCTGCATACCGTTCTGCAACCTAGGCAGGATTACCCATATCTTGAAAATTTCTGCAAGCAAACGAGCTCCGGAAGGCTCACAACAGAATGAACGGCTTCCGCATTCTTCCCAGCTCGAGATTGGAGGTGCCGGTGAACGTTGGATGTTAACGATTTGATTACATAAAACGATGTCGACGCGGACCGTCTAAATATAGGCAAATCAAGGCGCGCAAGCTCACTCATGCTGCCGCATCATCGTCCTCTTGCTGACTACATAGTCTGTGGTGAATGAATGTTAATGAACTTTTTCCTTCCAATACTATGACTCGTGAGCATCACTGCACCAGTATTTTCAGCCAACAACGGCGAGGTTTCCTGATGGTCTTGGTTAATCCACCTCAGCCATCGATAAGGTTATGTGCATCGATATACTAGTCTAGCCAATCGATGTCGGGCGCTTCAAAACACATGTTCGGCAGCTGCCTGTTCATCCTGCGTACTGTCCATCACTTTCCTTGTTACTAAGAAACCTTTCAAAACTTACACTCGACCGTCCTTCCAACATACTCGATGAGTGAAGAGAATCCTGGCCGTAAGAAGCGTTGGGGATTGCTGAAGCGAAGTAATTCAAACCCTCAGTTGGCAGAGGAGGGAGGCCGGAGGGCAGCTAGTGATGTATAGACTTTCGCCATTACAGCTACGCTGTTGTTTCTAATCATGATTGTAGCCGCCCAGTCTCTCGCCTTCGAGGAATGGATTATCAAGGTTTCTTCCTAAGTCATTTCACAAGTCTACTCGGAGCGCTCGACAGTCTCCCAACCCTGAACCCACAGCTCCAGGTTCTAGCGCACGGGATCCCCTACACCTTCAGACAAGCCAGGTATATACAGTTATTGGCACGTTCTGTGTGTGATCTAACCAGTAACGCCCGCAGGATCCTCCACTACCCACTATCCCTCCTAAACCACATTCTGACCAGTCTTACGATGTGGCCGTTGCAAACACAAGTTTGACTATTACAGTTCGTAATGTTGTCATCTTTCTTTCAATCATAGACTAAGTTCTGTCATCAGTCTGAACAACCTGACCTGAAGCTTGTCAAGGAAAAGCTCGTGGATGCCAAAGCACATCTCGGCGGCATCAAACATGTCTCAGGGATGGTGGAAAATACTGTTTCAGCATCCGACAACTTACAATCTGTTTCCGATACGATCGACACGTTTTCCCAGGTTCTCGCACCATTGAGAGTGTTTAACTCTGTTGTTACGGGGCTTGCGGACGTACGGGCATCTATCTCAATTTTTTATGTCGCTGATCTTTGTGCGTAGGTCCATCCCTATGCGAAGGTGGCATTGAGTATCTTCACCTTCGCGTCAAAGGTGTGCTTGATTTTATATTCTTACACTTCGCAAGTCAATAAGACTGTATGGACAACAGATGATTCTCGATCAGGCGAACCGAGATGCTGCTGTGTCCCGTCTACTCTCGAAGATCTCGGACATCTATGTTTTATTAATGGAAGGGGACAGATTGGCTAGGATTTCGTCTATGCTAGAGATTTATGGAAAAATTGCGCGACAGACGTTGGAGTGTGCTGACTTTGTGGTCCATTACTCGGATATGCAGAATTTTTGTGAGTCTCTTTCATCACAATGTCGCCCAATATTCAGCTCTTTACAGGGCGAAGACTTGGCAAACATGTCTTGAGTGAAACGGAGGCCACGATGCAACGTTACAACGAGGTTCTCGATAACCTCATGCAACAATTCCGAGATCAAATGACTCTTACCACCATCGAAACCGTCCACCGTATCGGTACGATTCAACTTCAAGTTCTCTTCGATTCTTTTCTGAGGTTTGATGCCCATGATTTAGCTGAAGACCTGGACGTCAGCGGCATGGAATACGTGCCTGGTGCTGGACGGAATACGTCTAAGGATTGTCTCCCAGGCACTCGGGAAGATATTCTATCCGAAATCAAGTGCTGGATCCGTAGCACGGGTGAAGACGTGCCACGCGTCTTGTGGTTGTCCGGAACGGCAGGGAAAGGCAAATCAGCCATCGCCCATACCATAGCCAACTGGTCTCATGAGCGCGGGGGAATGCGCGCTTGTTTCTGCTTCGACCGCACAAGGGTAGCTGAACACCGCCACGAAAAGATATTCACTACAATCGCACGCGACTTGGCTAATTGCGATATCACCATGCGGGGAGCATTGGCGCGTGCGGTTCATGACGACGACGAGCTCAAACACACTGTAGATGTCTCAAGACAATGGCAAGAGTTGATCGTAAAACCAATCGATGAGGCCTCGAAAACAGTCACTGCACCCGTACTGATAGTCATCGATGCGTTGGACGAGAGCGGGGATGCTAAATCCCGGGAACAGATTCTCCGTTTAATTTCTGGCGATACGAGCACTTCTTCCCCACTTCCGTCAAATTTTCGTATCATCGTCACTTCTCGTCCACTCGAAGACATTGCAGATACCCTGAAAACCACGCCGCGTCACCGTCACATCTCCATGGATGAAATACCGGTCGTATCCACACAACGTGACATCCGACTTTACATCTCTATCATGCTCAAAGGCCCACGCAACACATTCGACGATGGGCACTTCAAGACGCTTGGTGATAAATCTGATGGCTTATTTGAATGGGCTCGTCTCGCTTGTGAGTACATCAAGGGTACGAACAAAGTAGGTGTAGGTCCGGTGGGCCGTTACAAAGCTGTGATCGATGGAACGTCTAGCTCTAAAACAGCAACACACCTGTTGGATGATATGTACCGACGCATATTGGCAGACATTATGCCCCTGGAGGATGAGGCAGCAATCGCCATGTTTCGTTCAGTGATGGGGCAAATTGTTGCATCGCCTGAACCGCTCCCCATGGCTGCGTTGACTGCAATGCGACTGCATTTTCCCCATGAAGAAGACCGTGTCCAAGTTGATTGGGTGATCGGGCCAATGGCCTCGCTTTTAACCGGGACTACAGATTTTCATACTCTCATTCGTCCCCTCCATGCATCCTTCTACGACTTCCTCACCGACAGCTCGCGGAGCCACGACTTCTTCGTTGATACATCACCGGTACAGACCGACCTCGCCTTTGCCTCGCTTGGGGTCATGGAGCGTGGGCTTCGCTTCAACATCTGCTCTTTGGAGAATTCATACTTACCCAACTCTTCCGTCCCTGATTTGGAGACACGAGTCAAGGACTCTATTCCGATTGAGCTATCATACTCATGTCGATTCTGGGGCACGCATGTTGGCTCCGCGTCCTTCGAATCATTTCTCGCCAAGGAAGTTGAAGCTTTCTTCGACGGAGAGCGCCTTCTTTGGTGGTTGGAGGCTCTGGGTCTGATGAAAAGCCTCGGCAACTCGATAGTGACCCTATCATCTATTGCAGATTGGTTTTCGGTGCGTAGCTCAAGCCCATTCGTTGCCCAACGAATTCTTATGAGTGGGGTGGTCGTAGAATCATCCCGAGTTCACGCATGTTCGTGACGCTATCAGGGATACCCTGCGTTTCGTCCGAACCTTCGCAACCACCATTTCACGCAGCACTCCCCATTTATACTTGTCCGCTCTACCGTTCGCTCCAACCCAGTCGAGAATGTTTCGCAAGTTCGCCTCAAAGTTTCCTCGTACTCCCCGCATCGTCGCTGGCCATGTCGAAAATTGGCCTCAGATGGAGAAGATACTCCATGCGAATCACATGGTTTGGTCTGTTGCACTGTCCCCAGATGGAAAACACGTTGCGTGTGGTTTACATGACGGGACGATCCAGCTGTGGGATATGAATACTGGCGAGGCATTGTGTGCCACTCTTCAAGGCCACACTGGACGTGTTGTGTCTGTTGCATTCTCGCCAGATGGACATTGCGTCATTTCAGGTTCGTGGGACAAAACAGTCCGGGTGTGGGATGCGAAGACCGGCGAGGCATCAGGATCTCCCCTCCAAGGCCACACTGACCGAGTTTGGTCTGTCGCAATCTCGCCGGATGGTAAACGCATTGTGTCTGGTTCGCGGGACAAGACGATTCGGATGTGGGACATGGAGACTCGCGAGGCGTTTGGTACCCCACTCCAAGGCCACACGAACACGGTTTGGTCTGTCGCAATCTCGCCGGATGGGAAAAGCATTGTGTCTGGATCGGGAGACAGGACGATCCGGGTGTGGGATATGGAGACCGGCAAGCCATCGGGCGCCCCTCTCCAAGGCCATGTTGACCGTGTTGTGTCTGTCGCAATTTCGCCTGATGGCAAACGTATTGTGTCCGGGTCAGAAGACAAGACAATTCGGTTGTGGGATATGCAGACTGGCGAAGCATTCGGTACCCCCCTCAAAGGCCACACTCAGGCTGTTACATCAGTCGCAATCTTTTCGGATGGACACCGCATCGTGTCTGGTTCATCTGACGAGACGATCCGAGCGTGGGATGCGAAGACTGGCGAGGCAGTAGGATCTCCTCTCCATGGCCACACTTCCTACGTTCACTCTGTCGCAATCGCTCCGGATGGAAGTTGCATAGTCTCTGGTTCGGACGACAACACAATTCGGGTGTGGAATGCCAACACCATTATGGGCAAGGCATCGGTTGCCGCCCTCGAATGCCACACTGAGACTGTTAATTCTGTTGCAATCTCCCCCGATGGATGTTCCATCGTGTCTGGTTCAGATGACACGACAGTCCGGATGTGGGATATAGAGACTGGCAAGGCATTGGTTGCCCCTCTTCAAGGGCACACAGACTGTGTTCTGTCAGTTGCAGTCTCGTCGGATGGGAAGGGCATCGTGTCTGGTTCAGACGACAAGAGCATCCGCATGTGGAATGCGGAAACCGGGAAGGCATCAGGTATTCTCCAAGGTCACACTGACTATGTTCTGTCTGTCGCAATTTCGCCGGATAGACATTGTATTGTGTCTAGTTCAGCTGACAGGACAATCCGGGTGTGGGATATCAAGACTAGCGAGGCATATTCTCTCAGTAGGCACACTGACTGGGTTCAGTCTGTCGCAATTTCATCGGACGGAAATCGCATAGTGTCCGGTTCGGATGACAGGACAATTCAGGTGTGGGATAGTATGGGGACTGGCGAGGCATCGAGTTCCCGTCTCCAAGGTCACACCAGTGAGGTTAACTCTGCTGCAATCTCGCCAGATGTATGTCGCATTGTATCCGGCTCACGAGACAAGACTATCCGTGTGTGGGATATGAGGACTGGCGAGCAAGTGGGCTCCCCTCTCCAAGGCCACACTAACGAGGTCAACACTGTTGTGATCTCCTCGGATGGTCATCGCATCGTGTCTGGCTCGTCTGACCAGACCGTCCGGGTGTGGGATATGAAGGCTGGCGAGGCACTGGCCACAATTCGAGGGCACACCGGATATGTTATGTCTGTCGCAATCTCGCCTGATGGCAAGCGCATCGTGTCTGGGTCATCCGACAAGACCATCCGGGTGTGGGATCTAGAATTTCTAATCCAGCATCACCAATCATTTGAAGCACCTACAATATGTTTCTCAACCGACCTGACTCATGCCCTTCATTCCGCCTCCTCCTTTCTCCAAGATTCCAAGTCTAAAACCCCAGCCCCAGCCCCAGCCTCCAAGTCCGAGTCTAAAACCCCAGCCCCATCATCCTCCGAGTCCGAGTCCGAGTCTAAAACCAAAACCCAGCCCCAGCCCCATCATCCTCCGAGTCCGAGTCTAAAACCAAAACCCCAGCCCCAGCCCCATCCTCATCATCCTCCGAGTCCGAGTCTGAGTCCGAATCTGAATCTGAGTCCGAGTCCGAGTCCCAATCCTCTGAAACCCCAGCTCATTATGTCCCGAACGAGGAGGGATGGGTTATAGGCCCCGAAGGACGACTTCTTCTCTGGATCCCGCTTAATTTTCACTCGGCGGTGTATGCCCTAGGCAACACGCTAGTGATACCCCACAGTGCCCTGCAGCTGGACTTGAGTCGTGTCGCACACGGCACATCATGGCATAGGTGTCGTGAACAGTAGTGAGTTGTACCACGTTCGTCATAGTATCCGTTGGTCCGACTCTACTAGACATGTCCTTAGATTAATTGACTGGAGATTCATGCACATTCTACGGATTTGATACAATAGCTGTTTACCATCTTACATTTCTTTTGTTCCGTTCTACTTAATGGGCTCACTCTCGCGAAATTGTTTAGGGGTGCACAAAGATTTCATTCACTATGTTTACATACACTCGTCCCGTTGCTACTGGTACTACTATCTAAAATTGCTTCCCCAAGGATCGCTTGAAAGTGCGCAAATGAGAACAGAGTTGACAAGTGTTACTCTGCTTCGTACAGTATGAACATCTCCTCGTCAGACTTCATTGCCTCCTTGTCTAAACAGATAGATCGCCGCAATTGACGTCTTTACCCCCTGAAACCGTGTCCAACAGCATGGATCATAATGTCATCCAACCCGAACACCGCTCGACGAAGGGTCAGAATCACGGGTAGCGCAGGCGTAAGCATCTGCTCGTCCAAAACCAGCCTCTCTCGAGCATATGAAGAACTCAGAAATACTGTGCTTACGATGAGCATTCGCTGGGAGGAAGGGCGGAAGAGTAAGTAATGGTGACCGGAGGAGGAAGTGAGGCGAAGAGAAGCCGCGTGTGTGGAAGTTGGTGTTGTAAAGGATGGTTGGGCGTCGACTACTGTTTAGAGGTTCGTTCCTGTAATACCACATATTTAGGATACATAGAAGCGTAAAATGAGGCCAATCGCTGTCGCACATATTGATATAAACAGGCTCACCGACATGATGGTTCGCGGTGCCTGCATCAGAACAATTATGGTTTGTAAAGGTTAGTGGGTGGCAGCGCGTCGTGATCGAGTTGGCTTGATAAGAAGTACAACGGGATAGCAGGGTGGATGATATATTCAATTGAGGCGAGAATATAGACGATAAGGAAAACCGCAACGGGAGCGACTCGTCCCTATAATGTAAACTCTACTTATAACTGGGAGGGCATTATCAGCCTCTATGCAATTAGAAGCGACAGCAAAAGACTACTTACGTAGGTACGTTGTCCTGCTGCACAACGTCACTGCGAGTAAACAGGATATAGGGAGCTGCCAGGTCATTCACCGAGGCTCAAATATTCTCGCGTCCTTGACCATCACCAATGAATAGGGAACACCGCCTGTGTTTGCAAGAGAGATCTTGGCCAGTGCTGGCAGTTGGTAAGCCGTGAGCCCACAAGGCAGGAACAGCCCGGCTTATGCGCATTAATATTCAGAGTCTTCTCGGGCTAGAAGGAAGAAAGTCTTTTTAGAAGATGAAGCTAGAATTTTGTGAATCGATCAGTTGAAACACCTATACGAGTGGTAGCAATGAGGACACACCATGATGGTATCGGACTGGATGGATGTTCAACGTTGAATGTTGATGTCTGAATCCACATTGCTCGGGATAGAGGACGATAACGATGGGAATGATGGAAGGAAGACCTCGTGTACGTCGAAGTGATTTCGCTTGTGGAAAATAAGCCTGTGTCTCAAAAGCATACGACGTCAGTTGTGAAAATAGAAGGATGCGCACGTGTAAACAGCGCACAGAACTAATGCGAACGTAAGAGAAATGAGTTCGGGAAAGGTCAAAGCAAGAGGTCTTGAAATTTGAGGGAGATTCAAGACCATGGCCATCTATGGGTGGCAACACGACACAAAATCTTCCTATAGCTATTCGATGCTCTCATTCGGAATGAGGACGATGTGATCGAGAGTGAGTCTAATAATAGACTCACGCTGAACTATATTTGGATGCCGAATATCTCATGGTGAGTATATGTGCTCTTGTGCTCACCCGATGCCCACCTGCCTACTATCTAACCTTTTCAAGGTTCCTGAACCGTTTTATAATCCACCTCCCTCCCCAATCACATCTCCTTCCTCAATACACTGCACACTCTCCGCACGATTCCCTTCCTGGTACGTCGTCTCCCCCACCACTAGAGTCTGTTGGAGATCGAAGGTTGTTTGTGAGCCGGACCATGTATCGTGCGCAAAGATAGCTCATTGTAGTGTGCTCTTACTGACTAGTCTGTAGTGATGAACTTTGTCCTTCCACTAATACTGTGACTCGTGAGCATCACTGCGCCAGTACTTGGCCCGACCCAACAATGGTAAGGTTTCCTGATGGCATATTTTTGATCAACCCACCTCAGCTGAGGTTCCAGCATGTGCATCAATATCGATATACTAGTCCAACCAATCGATAATGGGCGCTCCAAAACACATGTTCGGCAGCTGGCTGTTCACCCCGCGTGTCAACCACCCCTTCTTTGTCACCGAGAAACCTCTCGACACTTACTCAACCGTCCTTCCAACTTACTCGATGAGTGGAAACAATTCTCCTTGGAAGAAGCCTTGGGAATTGGTGAAGCGAAGTCACCGAAACCCTCCTTTGGCAAAGGAGAGAGGCCAGAGGTCCAGTAATGTATGGGCTTTTGCCATTACAACTACACTATTTCTAATTATCATTATAGCCATCCTCTCTCCCGCCTTCGGGGAATGAATCTCACAGAAGTTGCACAGAAGATTGTGATTGTCAAGATTTCTTCCCCAGTTCATTTCACAAATTCGCTCAAAGCGCTCGAGAGTCTCCCAACCCTGAACCCACGGTCGCAGGTTCCAGCGATATGTCCATTAAGACAATCAAGGTAAGTGTAATATTAACTCTGTGCATGCCCGTGTGTGATGATTGCTGTTGATTACTCCTGCAGCATCCTTCACCTCTCGTCGCTTCCCCTCCCAAACCAAATCCTGACCAATCCTCCAATTCAGGCATCGCGAAGGTTAGCTGGAGCAGCCTTATTTCTCTCTTTCGATCACATACTAAGATCGATCATCGGGTGGAATTACCACCTGACACGACACTTATGAGCGAAACGCTCGCGCATGCCCAAACAGGTGTCGCAGGCATCAGCCCTATTCAAGGAATCGTTCAAAATGCTACCTCAGCAATTGGTGACCTACAATCCGATTCTGATACGATCGACCAGTTCTCCACGATTCTTGGTACCCTGAGGACGTTCCACACCATTGCTGACCAGATTGCAAATGTACATCCGCTTATATGTACCTAGTACGCTACTGATGCTATTCATGCACAGCTCCATCCGTATGCAAAGTTGGCATTGAGTATCTTGACTCAAGCATCCAAGGTGTGTTTTTTCATGCTCTCGCTATCGCGAGCTAATAGGAACATCAATATCTTGGTGACAGATGATTCTCGGTCAGGCAAACCTGGATGCTGCTGTATCTGATCTACTCGATAAGGTCTCCAATATCTATGTCTTAGTGATAGAAAGGAAGGCGCTGGCCAACATTTGGCTATGATTGAGATAGTGCAACGTACGCTGAAGTGCGCGGAATTCATTGTCCATTACTCAGGGACGAAGAGTTTCGGTGAGTTCACACCACCGCGTCGTTGTTTGGCACTCAGTGAGATCTATTTTCTCTTTGTACAGGGAAACGAGTTGGCAAACACGTGTTCAGGGGCACGGGTGCTGAGATTCGCAATTACAGTGATGTTCTCCAAGGTCTCATGCAACAATTTCGAGGTCAAGTTATTATCATTGACGCTGCGACCATCCTCACGGATTCAGGTAAGAATTGGCCTCCAAACTCACCGTCAAACCTCTCTGACATTCTACGATCCGTGGCTTAACGAGGATCGGGACCTCAGGGACATGGAATAGGTCTGTCGCAATTTCGCCGGACGGAAGTCGCATAGTTCTGGTTCATACGACAAGACGATTCGGGTGTGGGATGCCAATACCCATTACCATTACAGACAAGACATCGGTTGCCGAACTCGAAAGCCACACTGGTTCTGCGAACTCGGTTGCAATTTCGCCGGATGGATGTTCCATCGTGTTAGGCTCAGTTGACAAGACCGTTCGGGTGTGATATAGAGACTGGCGAGGCATTAATTGCCCCTCTCCAGGGGTACACTCAATCTGTTATATCAGTCGCAATCTCGTCAGATGGGAAAAGCATTGTATCGGGTTCACAGGACAAGAGCATCCGCATATGGAATACGGCAACTGGGCGGGGCATCGGGTGTTCTCCAAGGTCATACTGATTTTGTTTTGTCTGTTGTAATCTCACCAGACAGAAGCTGCATCGTGTCATGAATTCTGGTGTCGCCGGAGGGAGGACTAGCTTATAGGAAATGGTGAGAGTACCTACCATGTAAGCCTTGGACGCATGTCTAGGTCGCACGTTGACATTTACTTGTTGGTACTTGATTAAAGCTTGATTTCTCACAACCTCCTCTAGTTCCGATACCATAAACGTGTACTCCGTCAAGACTCAACACGGGCAATGGCCGACCCCGATTTCGTACGGAGGGAGTAATGTGGTTTGGGTAGCTGGAGGGTGTCGCCGTGTCGGTGAGGGTTTGAGTATCGCATTTGTATCTTGACGTCGTCGCAGCTTTGACCTTGGTTGGAAGCCTTTGTCATTGGTGATTCACCGAGGGAAAGGTGGATGGTATGACTTGTTTAAGATTGCGAGCTATCAAACCAATCCATGAAATAAACATGAAACTTGAACTAGGTTATGTTGTACAATAGTATCTAAGTATCCTAGTATAAGATCGTCGATCAAAGCCTAGAGTCTCAATTTTAGTGATTGCAAGTGAAGCTAATGGCAGGCACTCACTAATTTCTGCAATTCTTCCAGCCTTCTCCATGTACCATGCGGCTCAAATCAACCCCAGTCAGTCGTTCGTCCATCACCAATGTAGTCCAAGGAGTGTAAAATGAATGTCGAGGGGTGGGAGGCACCCAGAAAAGAAGCCGGCAAGAGGTAGGAGGCACCCAGAAAAGAAGCTCACGATTGGATCCTATCACCCATCCATCAGGTTCCAGAGAAATGGAGGTTGACATGCCATCATGATGGGAGGCGCCTTCCATTGACTCAACCGGATTGCACAGAGCGTGGTTTGACTTCAATGAAAAGCAAATGGAGCGATTGCTCCAAGTGTTGGTTGACATGATGTTGTCATTCATGTCGTGTATGGCGTGACCTGTATCCGAAGAGGACATTGAATAATTCCGCTTGGGACATTCCTGTAATGGCTGCGAAACGGTTGTATCCACTGAACTAGACACAAGGCGGATCTCGTCTGGCGAAAACGAGGCTGACCTAACCCCACCAGCGTGCCACTTGAAAGGCTCACCAATTGGCTTCCCCTTCGCTGCCTCCCACAGTCGAACAGTGTTATCCGATGAACCAGACATGATGCGGGTCCCATTCGGCGAGAACGAGACTGAATTAACCCAAGCAGTGTGTCCCCGCAAGGGCTCACCGACTGGCTGCCCCGACGCAGCATCCCACAGCCGGACGGTCTTGTCATATGAACCGGAGATAATGCGAGTCCCATCTGGCGAGAATGAGACTGAGGTAACCGCACCGGTGTGTCCCCGCAAGGGGGCACCAACTGGCTGCCCAGTCGCTGTATCCCACTGCCGGATGGTCTGATCGTCTGAACCAGACACGATATAAATGGAATCCGGCGAAAATGAGGCCGAGTTAACCCAAGCTGTGTGCCCCCGCAAGGGCTCACCAATTGGCTCCCCCGTCGCTGCCTCCCACAGTCGAATAGTGTTATCAGATGAACCAGACACAATGCGGATCCCATCCGGCGAGAACGAGACTGAGTTGACCCAAGCAGTGTGTCCCTGCAAGGGCTCACCGATTGGCTGCCTCAATACGGCATCCCACAGTCGGAGGGTTCTGTCATACGAACCTGAGGCGATGCGAGTCCCATCCGGCGAGAACAATACCGAGCTGACGGCACCAGTGTGCCCCCGCAGGGGCTCACCAATTGGCTGTCCAGTCGCTGCATCCCACAACCGCACAGTCTTATCCACTGAGCCAGTCGCAATGCGAGTCCCATCAGGAGAAAACGAGACTGATAACACCTTTTCCGCATACTCTCCGAGTAGGCTCTGAACAGCCACCGACTCCGAATCACATCTAGACACCAGACGAAGAATATTCGGAAAATTTGAGGCGAATTTAGAACCTATCGACGAATTGACAGCCCAGAAAGGCAGCGCTGATACATAGAGATGTGGCGTGCTGTGTAAAATGATACCACCGAAGGTTTGAATAAATTGATGCACATCCATTGCAGTGGCTGAGACATCTTCGTATCCGGAATGATCCTGTAGTTGTGTGAGCGCTTCTGGTACTGCTAACACACCATGTGCTTACCTTCAGCCACCGGGGGATGTGCGGAAGCGCGGTGACTGCGCTACTGACTGCTTGAATAACACCAAGCACTTCGAGCCAAAAGAGCAACCGCTCGTGGTCGAAGAATGATTTCACTTCCTCTGCGAGTTCCGTGTCGAAGACGGTTGCTCGTAGGTGCGAAGACCAAAATCGACAAGAATAGGACAGATATGGAGGGATGTTTCTTTCAACTTGTTCATGCAGCTCGAGGTCTTCGCGATTGAGGAGGTGCGAAGACTTTAAATTACAGAGATTGAAGAGAAGTCCATGCCTCATCACTCGAAGCGACGCAAAAGTAAGATCGCGTTGTGCTTTCGATATGTCGACGAAAAAGTCTCCACTGGATGCCTGGACTGTGAGAAATTCGCGAAATGATGTGTGAAGGGGTTTGATGGGTGTAGATGGGTTGGTGGTGCCGCTGAGGAGGGATCCCATATGTTGTACGATATCCTCCGCCTTGTAATGCTTGCTTTGGTCTGGAATACAGTCCCTCATGGCATTCAGGGAAATTAAAGAAAGCGGTTCGACTGTGCCAAGAATTTGTGGCATCACAGAACGAAACACCGCTAATATTTCAGGTGTCCCATTTTGGGTTGCCATTATCTCTGCCAAGAGCGTCCGATACATAACATACAGATCGCGTTTCACGAGAGCATCGACGGCGTCCATGTCCGTGCCTTTCTTGATGTAATCACAGGCACGACGCGCCCAATCGAAAAGTCCATCAGCTTGCGCAGCGAGCATTGCAATTTGTTTTTCCTGAATACCCGACAGCCCCTTCAACTCTGCAGATACATAAGTATGAATGTCACGCTCCGTGACTTCCGATGGAATATAGTCCATGGACAACTGAAGTATATGCTGAGCACCGTCAAACTGGGTTTTGATATCGGAAAGTGGACGAGAGGTGACAAGGATACGGAAGTTGGATGGCAAATCAGTGATTTGGGGACCCTGATGCGGAGGTTTACCAGCGATTATGCGGAGAAGGTCACGCCGCGTATCCGCCCCGCCGCTCTCATCCAGTGCTTCGATCACGATCAGGACAGGTCTCACCGTTAATCTAGAGAGCTTCCCCAGCGGTCCCATGAGAAGCTTGTGCCACTGCTGGATGATATCTGTCGTATTCTTGAGCACACTGGCATGCTGTACTGCATCTACCAACGCTCGCTTCACCCCAGGATCACGGTCAGCCAGGTCGCGCGCGATGGTGGAAAAGATCTTTTCATGCAAACGCTCGGCATCTCGCTGACGGTCGAAACAGTAATACGAACCAAGCCCTCCCACATTGTTGAACCAGTTTGCAAGTGTGTGTGCAATGGCTGATTTGCCCTTTCTTGCAGGGCCGGATAGCCACAGCACAGGCTGAACATTGCCTTTCGTGCTGTTAGCCCAGTCGATAATCTCGGAGAGAATTTCCATGCGCGTCCCTGGTAAGCATTGTTTCCCGGGATCAAGTCCAGCGTCCTGTGCATAAGTTATGCCACTGAGGTCCGGCAAATCCCCTGAAGAGGTATGAACGTCAAGTCAAAAATGCACATACAAATACTTACCTGTACGCTGAACGGAGGTGTTCTGAGCAGTTCGGTCTTGGAAGCGTTTCATGAGCTCCTGGAACACGTCGATGTATTGTTGAATCGTATGATCTGTTTCTGAGAGAATATTTTTCCCAAGTCTTTTCCCTATAATAACATCACGAAGATTAAGAATGAATAAAGTGCAATAATTTCGTAAAATCCTCACATAAATTCTTGGTCGTGGAATAATCTCTGATAAACTGAGAGCACTTGAGAGTGTGCTGAACTATTGGTCCGACGATGCTCTGCATTGACGGAATTTCGCGAAGAGTCTCGTCTTGCATCATGAAGTCGTAAACTTGTCCTAACTGCTGGAGAAGTCTGAGAACCGCTCCGTCCCGATACATTTGATTGAGAATTATCTACACCGATGACTTCTAAGCGAGGGATAGAAACGAGGGAAGAACCAAACATACTTCCGATGCACGAGACAACACGCACAGTGCAATCTTTGTGTATGGATGTACCTATGCAACAGTATTAGTTCGATCGCGACCGAGAGGGCTGGCCCATACATCCGTGAGCGTTCCGACAACACTGTCGAATATCTTGAAGGGTCGGATATATGTGTCCTGGAAATTATATGCAAGCTCGAGATCCACTGGTGCCGGTGAATGTTGGGCAGGAGATGGAGATTTCACACGCCCCAAAAGTGGCATTACGACTGTCACACGCTCCGAAATTGGGTTCATGAGCTTTGCAACCTCCTCGGCGTCCTGTGGTGTCGATTGGATTTCAGCACCTTGCTCCACACTAGAGGGAGTATCCTGATGTGCGACCAGTAGGAGTTAGACAGAAAGAGCAGAAACTGAAAGGTGACTTACCATGATATTCGGGATCGATAAGGCACCTTCACGAACGGCGTTCGGAAGAACAGGGGGGTCGAGGCTGCGGGGATCCTTCAAGTGGTTTTGTGCAATCACAAATTATCACATGAGACTTATTCCAGGTAACTCAGGATCCTCGTCGACTCACAGTAAGCTTTTTAGTCACATTCTTACCAACCTGTAACAACCGACGAAATTTGCGATGACGTCCGCTCTAAACCAAGGATGCGTCAGAGTCAACACTTCGAGGGAGATGTTATCATGAAAAGCGGTCCTCGACATACCGAGCTTTCACTGGATGTGCTCATTGTAGATGGTTGACGTCGAGATCAGTCTTCCCGGAAGCTCTGAGCAAAATGGGGGTGCGATTAAAGAAAGGGTAGGTACTGCTTCGTTGATGTAAATAGCTGCCAACAAGCCATACCCCAACCATACCTTGTGACATATGTGAGCGCCTGAGCCTCAAGGCAGCCGCTGTATTGCAATTGGAATTAAGTCTTTCGGCTATAGTGTGATGACTAATCTATGGTTGATTTGGCTGCTCTACTAGGACAGTGAGAGAAGGGTCAATGAAAATTTTGACCACCCAAAATCTCAAGCTATTCATTCGCGTTTCGTACAGCATTCAAAGCATGCTTATGTAAATATCCATAGCCCTGATGTAGAGCTTGCAATGCTGTACTAGTGCCTAGGTAGATAGATGTGTGATGGCTATGCCCTTCACCTCAAGCTCAAGAGTCGTGGCAACTTGTTATATTTATAGACAATTCCCCCCAGATCGTCCGACTTGCCCCATACACTAGGACACGATCCTCGTCTTTTTTACACCTAGACGCTACTTCAAACTTGATGACTAAAGATAATCAGAGTAACTCAAGCGCTGATGTAGATACTCAGCGCGTCACCACCGATGTGCCAGTGGGTGACTCGCAGGTATGGAACGTCGTCCTTACTGGTTGTTTATAATGATATCATCGTGGATTGCAGCTACCCCGCTCCCGCGCTTATGCACCTCGCATAAAGCGCACGCTCAAGCTGGGATCTTTCGATAACATCACCTCATCTCCCAATTCTCCTATTGGGGCTCGAACTCCCCATCCGAGTCTGGCTGCGCCATTAGTTCAGAGGGACCAGGTAGGTGACTATTCACATGCCTGAAATAGCATTGTTTCTCTTTCGACAACAAACTAAGGTCCATCATTAGGCCGAATCAGTGAATGCCACAGACGGTATATCCAAAATTCTCAAACGCCTGAAGGAAGTTGACTCCCTTGCTTATCGGATTGCACATGTATATGCCTTTATCGCTGGTTTGTGCGTAACTGACCTTTATGTGCAGATAAATTCATATGCGAAGTCAGCAATGATATGCGCGTCCAAGGTGCGCTTGTGCACACATCTTCAACTATGCAGGTTTATAAGAGTCCAACGTCAGATGATTCAAGATGAGCAACCCACAGATAATGCTCTTTCCCCTCTGCTTGCAAAGATTGGCGAAGCCTATGCTTTAATGACGGAAGAGCAGGAATTGGCCAAGATTCCATCCATGGTAGAGATATACGGACAGATGGCGCGACAGACACTAGAGTGCACCGACTTTATTGTTCATTACTCAGAGACCAAGAATTTTTGTGAGTCGAATGTACTGAGTAGTTGCTTGGGACTTATTGTGATTCGGATAGGGAAACGAGTTGGCAAGTACGTTTCCGAAGAGACATTTGCCACGATTCAGGAGTACAACAAGGTTCTCGACAATCTGATGCAGCAATTACAACAACAAACGAGTGGTGACATTGTTCTCTACCGTATGGGTAAGGGTTAGCCTTAAACTCACCGCGAACCTTATCTGACAATCACCATATTTTCATCTAGCCGAGGACCTGGACAGCGATATGGTGCATGCAGCCAGTGCTGGGCTGGATATCACCAAGTGTTGTCTCCCAGGTACACGAGAAGGAATCCTGTCCAAGATCAAGTCCTGGGTTTGCAACACGAGAGAGGACGTGCCGCGCGTCCTGTGGTTGTCTGGCGCTGCAGATACAGGCAAATCAGCCATTGCCCACACAATAATCAAGTGGTATAAGGAGCTTGGTGGTCTGGGAGCTTGCTTCTGCTTTGATACACGAGGAACTGACTGCCGCCACGAGAAAATATTTTCCACAATCGCGCGCGATCTGGCTGCTTGCGATCCTTTCGTGAGGCGAGCACTGAGAGGTGCATTCCATGATGACGACATGCTCAAGCACACGACGGACATCATAAAACAATGGCAAGAATTAATAATTGCACCAGTAGAAAAGGCCTCGAAAGCCATTGTTTCTCCCCTTTTGATTGTCATCGATGGGTTGGATGAGAGTGGCGATGCAAATTCTCGGGAACAGGTTCTTCGTCTGCTTGCTGGCAAGCTGAACACTTCTTCCTCCCAACTAATCCCGGGAAACTACCGTATCCTCATCACTTCCCGTTCACTAAGAGACATTCATGATGCCCTTCACACAATGCCGCATGTGAACCACATTTCCATGGACGGTATTCTGCCCTCGTCCACAGACCGTGACATTCAGCTTTACTTCTCCCTCAAGCTGGCAGGCCCACGCAACATGTTCGACGACGGGCATTTCGAGATGCTTGTTCAGAAATCTGGTGGTCTGTTTGAATGGGCTCGTCTCGCCTGCGAGTATATCAACGGAGCCACTAGAGTGGGCCTAGATCCAATGGTCCGTTTCAAACGTGTGCTCGATAAAATGGAAGAAGAAGATTCGGAAGTATTTCCATTTGATATTATATATAGACTTATCTTGGCAGAAATGATGCCAGAGGACGAATGCGGGGAATTGATTCCCATGTTTCTCTCCGTGATGGGGCAAATCCTTGCATCACCGGAACCACTTCCTATGGCCGCATTGACTGCGATGCGACTGCATTTCCCATGCGATGATGACCGTTACGACGTGGCTCGGGTCATCGGGCTACTGGATTCACTTTTTATCGGTACTAGTGACTCACAGACTCCAATATGTCCGGTTCACCTATCCTTCTACGATTTTCTCAGAGAAAAGTCGCGGAGCGACAACTTCTTCGTCGATGTGTCGCTGGCACAAAGTGATCTGGCTTTTGCCTCGCTTCAAGTCATGAAATACGGACTTTGTTTCAATATCTGCTCCTTGGAGAGCTCTTACCTGCCCAACTCTGCTGTCACCGATCTGGAGACACGAGTGAAGAAGTCCATCTCGGCTGAGCTATCGTACTCGTGTCGCTTCTGGGGGACACACGTACAAGCTGCCTCTTTTAAACAGGCCCTTGCTGAGGAAGTCGAAGCTTTTTTTAGCGGAGAACGCCTGCTCTTCTGGCTGGAAGCACTGGCTCTAATGAAAAGTCTCGATAGTTCAGCAGGGTGCCTTTCGTCTATCTCAGACTGGTACAAGGTACGTAGCTTCATCCCATTGTTGGGACCAATGGAACCTCACGGGTAATGGCAGGGTCATGATGAATATACACATACCGGTGGCGCTGCCAGGGACACGCAAGAATTCGTCCGGAGATTCGGAACCACCATTTTGCACAGCACTCCTCATTTATACTTGTCCGCTCTGCCGTTTACTCCACCAGAGTCGGCGGTATATAAACTATCTGTCCCCCATTTTTCTCGCATCGCTCGGGTTGTTCATGGACATGTCATGGTGCAGCCTCAGACCCTTGGCGGGGATGCCAGTGCTATATCGGCCGCCGTTATGTCGGTCGTAGTCTCACCTGATGGAAGACGTATCGTGTGTGGTTTAGATGACGGAAGAATTCGGGTGTTTGATAGGAAGACTGGCAAGAAGTTGGCTTCTTCTCCCAAAGAGCACACCGGTGCTGTTCGATCTGTTGCAATTTCGTCAGATAGCAAACTCATTGTGTCTGGCTCAAATGACGAGACGGTCCAGGTGTGGGATACGGAGAAGAGCAGTGCAGTTACTCTCCAAGGGCATACTGGCGCCGTTCGGTCTGTCGCTATCTCGCGAGATGGAAAACACGTTGTATCTGGTTCAAATGACAAGACGATCCGGGTGTGGGATGTGGGGGCTGGTAAGGCACTCGGTGCCCCACTCCAAGGGCACACCGCCTACGTACAGTCTGTCCAGATAAATGGAGAGTGCATTGTTTCTGGTTCAGCCGATCATATGATCCGGGTATGGAACGCGGTTACTTACGAGGCATTGAGTGCCCCGTTCCGAGGGCACACCGACTGGGTCCAGTCTGTCGCACTCTCGTCAGATAAAACTCTCATCGTGTCTGGTTCACGTGACAAGACGATCCGGGTGTGGAATGCAAAGAATGGAAAATCATGTTGTGCTCCTCTCCGTGGGCACACCGACGATGTTCTGTCTGTTGCAATCTCGCCAGATGGAAAACACATCGTGTCTGGTTCAGCTGACAATACCGTCCGGGTGTGGAATGTAGAGAGTGGCGGTGTATTTCGTGCCTCTCTCCAAGTTGCAAAGCACGATGACTACGTTCGGTCTGTTGCAATCTCGCCAGATGGACAATTTGTCACGTCTGGTTCAGATGACCAAACAATCCAGGTGTGGGACAATGCCTTTAAAGCACCTACAAGCTTCTCGTCCGACCTGACTAGTATTCTTCCTTCCACCTCCTCCGTTCTTCAAGACTCTTGCAACCTAGCGTCTCTCAAGGAAGGGTGGATTATAGGTCCAGAAGGACAGCTTCTCCTGTGGATTCCATCTGATCTCCACCCTTCCGTCTCCAACGACATGCTGTTGATATCCGATGGTTCCTCAAAGCTGGATTTAGAGGATTTCGCACATGGCGCATTATGGCACAGGTGTCGGAAACAATAAGTTGTACTGTGATCTCTTTCGTAGTTTACTTTCTGGCCATATATTTTCTGACACCCACTTTAGTGGGAATGGTGCAGTGAGGTACCCCTCCAGCGGGGGGTGGTGCAGGCGGGCGTTTTGCGTAGCTTAGTCAATACTATAGGGGTAAAGCTTTCGAATACCGTCGTGGTAGCATCATCATGTCAGCCTCAGGCCTTCTGTGTGCCAGATGCAGGCATGTTCACTGCAGAAGTGAGAAATTGATCAGACCTGGAAAGGGTACGAAAAGACAATGCAAACTGTATCTAAACAGATGTTACAAATGAGACAGATTCTGAGGTGTTAAAAGCTGGAGAGATCCTCATTCCAGACCCTTATCTGACACTGGAAAACTTGAGATTGTGGAGGTGCACAGAAACACCAGGACCTAAACCATGTCGCAAGCAGGTGTCGGGGACTGACACTGCCGAGCGCCGTTACAATATAGCAGTTGTCAAACGCAGACTTATGTACATGCGTATACAAGAACTTGTACAATAGAGTCCAGGCAATACCACCTTGAGTAGTGTAAATGTGACTCGGCATAAATATACGTGAGTTCCTACAGCATCGATAATCTAGGACGACTCAAGTCTTTTCAAATCTTTCATTGCAGATAATATTTCCTTCAAGTTGGACGGCGGAGATTCTCGCGATTCCAACTTGCTAATCGCGCCGCCCAACCCATTACGAAGAAATTCGAGGTCGCTATTTGAAGTATTTGGTGGCATCTTAGATTTTGTGATGGCGACAAGATCTTGAAGAATGTCGATGCCATCATCCAGAACGTCGGAATCAGAACCGTCGTTGTACTGGCGGCCTGCAACATGCCATGCCATCCTCATCAGGTTCCACCACTGTTGTCTCGCAATGGTAAGAGACCGAGGAAGGGCCTGCTTTTCGTAAGCGACTTGGATGCGGACGAAGATTCCAGCGAGATAAAAAAAGGATGGAGGAGGATCGGCACGAAAAACAGGGATGATTGTGATGCATCTTTCGATATGGCGATCTTCGTCTAAACGAGGGAGCCAATTGGGATGACTTGCAAGAGCGAAAATGAGACGGAGATAGTAGAAATCATTGTGGTTATCGAATTGGGATGGAGCTATGGTGAATAGGGCTGGGGAGAGAGTGGAGAGGACCTCGTTCTGTAAAGGCACTGGAACAATCAGATTGGGAGTGCCAGTGATCATAGCTAGATCTTGTCTGATGCGATAAGCGATGCGTAAAGCGACACATTGGGACTCGAAGCGGCCATCTCGACTTATGAAATGAATGAGTACACGGCAGTACTGAGAAAACTCCACAGTATTGCCAAGTGACGGTGCCGACAGTACGAGAAATATCAGACGCTGAATGTCGATGAGCGGGGAGCCTACCAGTCGGAGGCTCTCGCTAGGATCATATTGGGACCAATCATTGACTTCGAGTAGGCGAATTGCCTTGGCGAACAAATCGCCGCGATTGTGTCCACGCTGGATGGGGGAATTGATGGCCGTCAGGACAGCCTCTGAGAAAGATGAATCACACTGCGAGTTACTGTCAACAGCCCGGCAAGCAGCACGAAGTGCGCTATGGCGCAATGTACGCGATCTAGGGCTGTTATTCAAAAATGGAATGATGTAGGCTTGACTGATGCTCTTGAGGTGACTGAGCAAGAGGAGAGCATCTCCTGCTGCCTCGAAATCTTGGGTGTTGTTGTAATGTTCCGCGCATTCCATGAGCCAGTCAACCTTCGAGGGATCGAGTTCCGATCCGAATTCACCATGCCAAACCAATTCTACATATTCCTCGTCTGGATTGACAAATTTGTTCATGCCAGCACCCAGCGCCATACGCAGAGCAGTGCGCGTGTTGTCTGCTTGGTCTCGTGGGTCTGCAGAAGTAGTCTCCTTCATTCGGCGGAATGAAATATGGCACTGTTCCAGTGCCGAAGGAAGATACAGCGCGCGCCACAATTGCCAGTGCTCCCATCCTGGCGTGAGTCCATTAAGTATCTCCTTCGCCTTGTCATGATGCTTCCAGGAGATGTGAATCAAGGCCCTCCCAAACGACACTGCGTTGTCTTGATCTAATGGTGTAGACTTAAAACATGCCCTGAACATGTCTAACACCTTCTTGATCAACGACGATGACAAGACATGCTGCGACTGTTTGAACAGTATATTCTGCGACTGCTTGGACATGGTAACCATCAGGTCAAGCGCCAAGCTGAGAACGTCAGGGTTTGTCGAAGTGTCCAAGATCCATGACATGGCGGATGCAGTAGAATCGTCATGATTTTGGTGGCCAATACGTAGCACATATAGAATGGCTAAGGAGATCCACGTCTGGAATGGACTGTCAGGGAATCTCAGAGATACCCCGACGATGTAGAGATAGAGGAGGGCACCGCAAGCAGTTGGTACGATGATGAAATAGGAAACGATCCGGTGTTGCATCCACATGGCAGCTGCCAAGGACAAAATAAACAGAACGAGGGAGATCTGGAGAAGAACTGGGAATGAATGCAGGACATGTTCGAACCACCTCTTTTTTAGCTCCTCAAACTTGCGATGCCTGTGCTGGCATCGGTCTCCAAGTCGACCACGGTCAAAACGATTGGTCTTGTAGTGACTCAACCATTGCTTGCCCAAGACAGCGCCGAAGGCAGCAAGCAGACTGAATGTAAGGCTCATATATGCAAGCACCTGCATCCAGATTTTGGAAGAAGAGTAAGAGACGGGCGCCGAATAGATCACTGGCTGGGCGACAGAAGATCCGTTCCATGTATGCTGCATAAACTGTACCAAAAGGTCGTTGGTGGTATCAGCGGGATTGGGCTGCATTGCAATGATGAATGCGGTATTGACGGCGGAAAACAGACCAGCCTGGTTATTCGTTTAGGTGGTAATAAAATCAACCATATATTTCCGTACGAAGAGCATTATTATATCCATGTTGCCATTACACCTCTCTAACATGTTGTCGTCGTATTCGCCAGATATCTTTTTGTATGCAGCCCAAAATTTAGAAGCCGCGCCCTTTCCTCTCTCCTCAGCGATGCTGGAGGCCTCGAGGACCTCGATAATCTGCCGGAGAAGATTCACGAGTGGACTAAAATGAAGGCATTCAATTCATATACAATCACACGAGAATGAGGACTCACGCAAAATCGCTGCTTGCATTGTTATCATCGAAATCCATGAGGAACTTCGAGCTCAATAGTATTGGTGTGGTAGGGGTGAATGGGTTGGAAGAAAACTGAGAGATGCTATAGCGCTAGAAGTATTCGCGCATTAATAACATGTGGCAACGTTGTAAACGCCAGGTTTCTAGCGGTTCATGTTCAAGAGGCCGAGACCCGGATTGTGACACAAACATGAGTTGGATTACATATCACTCGCCCTATGTAGTACTTACTAGCAGAACGCCAAGTTAAACCTTCCCTGCCGGCAATATGTCCAACCTTGGTAGGCAGTTTGTCTCTTTGCCGTTTTCTCCCTTTACCTTGTGACAGACTGCAGGATTCATATCATGATGATGACGCAGTACTTGGTGAACAGCAGTAAGCAAGATGGGAGCACGTTCGTGATAGTCCGACATGTCCTATCTTATGTAATTGACTGGAACATTCTACGGATTTGGTACAATACTATGGGTTACGGTTCATTCGTTACGGTCCGCTATTTCGTGAGTCACCCTCATGTCACGAATAGTAACGGACAATCACACTGGCTGAATTTACAGTCCGCTCGGCATATGAGATTCGTGAATTTCAACGATAATTGATTAGGACTCAGAGGCTACTTAGTAGTAAATATGTGAGCTACAGTATGTACGGAGAGCTAAATGCAAGTTATTAACGATGTATAAAATTTTGCTGAGGGAATGTATGAAGATCATGTGCCAGTGGGTATTGATACATAGATGGATTGTGAACTTGAAGTTCGTGACTTGGCGCGCATGAAACGCACTATTAAATTTAATGTCCGACATCGGCAGCCACGGCAGGTGACACTGAATCGTGATTTTTGCTGCTGTTACGCTGAAAACACAATCTACCATTTCTCAACATATTTGTTTTATTTCACCTGGGATATGATAGTATAGTATATAGAATGTACCCAGTGAAGTAGCTAAGTAATTACTTCACAATTGAGCGCTGTAGACGAAAATCACGAAATAGTGGACCGTAACGAATGAACCGTAACCCATAGTACCTGTTTACCATCTTACATTTCTTTCGTCTTAATGGGCTCGCTCTCGCAAAAGTGTTTAGGGGTGCATTAAGATTTCATTCACTATGTTTACATACACTCATCCTGTTGCTACTGTACTACCTAAAATTGCTTCTCCGAGGATCACTTGAAAGTGCGCAAATGAGAACTTGATGGAAAGGATGGTTGGGCGTCGATTACTGTTTAGAGGTTCGTTCCTGTAATACCACATGTTAGGATACATAGAAGCGTAAAATGAGGCCAATCGCTGTCGCACACATTGATATGAACAGACTCACCGACATGATGGTTCGCGGTGCTTGCATCAGAACAATTATGGTTTGTAAAGGTTAGTGGGGTGGCAGCGCGTCGTGATCGAGTTGGCTTGATAAGGGGTACAACGGGATAGCAGGGTGGATGATATATTCAATTGAGGCGAGGGCACGCTCTAAATCGCATATAGACGATAAGGAAAACCGCAACGGGAGCGACTCGTCCCTATAATGTAAACTATACTTATTACTGGGAGGGCATTATCAGCCTCTATGCAATTAGAAGCGACAGCGAAAGACTACTTACGTAGGTACGTTGTCCTACTGCACAACGTCACTGCGAGTAAACAGGATATAGGGAGGTGCCAAGTCATTCACTGAGGCCCAAAGATTCTCGCGTCGTTGACCATCACTAATTAATAGGGAACGCCGCCTGTGTTTGCAAGAGAGAGATCCTGACCAGTGCTGGCAGTTGGTGAGCCGTGAGCCCACGAGGCAGGAACATCCCGGCTTATGCGCATTAATATTCAGAGCCTTCTTTGGGCTAGAAGTCTTTTTGGAAGATGAAGCTAGAATTTTGTGAATCGATCAGTTGAAACACCTATACGAGTGGTAGCAATATTGAGAACACACCATGATGGTATCGGACTGAATGGATGTTCAACGTTGAATATTGATGTCTGAATCCACATTGCTCGACGATAACGATGGGAATGATGGAAGGAGGACCTCGTGTACGTCGAAGTGATTTCGCTTGTAGAAAATAAGCCTGTGTCTCAAGAGCATACGACGTCAGTTGTGAAAATGGAAGAATGCGCACGTGTAAACAGCGCACTGAACTAAATGCGAACGTAAAGGAAATGAGTTCGGGAAAGGTTAAAGCAAGAGGTCTTGAAAATTAGCATGTATTATGTAGGAGGGGATTCAAGACCATGGGTAACGACACACCTATCGCTTTCATCCGAACTGCTGTTCTGAATAGAGACTGAATCTATTATTAGACTGGCGCATATTGTTTCTAGACCACGTCTTTACTCCGCACGGCCGCCCTCTACTTGAATGAACCAGGTATGACAGGGTTATTGGTCTGAATGGCGGCCACATATGAAAGGATTGTACCAAGGTCCGTCCTTTCTATATTTTTAACTCGATATGCGGGGAAGATCAGGTGCGTGCTTCTCCACATTTGACCACGCGAGGATATGGCTAGATACCCCAGCTTCTGCCGTAGTCATGCGTGTTCCCTCGGCGGCCTGATGGAATGGGCGTTGTGATTTCATTTCTGCCTCCAACTTTGGTATAATGCTTGCGGTTGCATGATGTCACGCGACGTCATTTAGAATGCTCTATAAGGCGTGGTTTATCAAACCTCGCTTTCTACTAAGCTGACTGTAACAATGAACACACTCTTTGGTACGCTTTCTCGTACAGCTGCTCTTCGTCGTGCCCCGCTCGCCCTTCGCCGTTCATCACAGTTTCAAACCTCTTTCCAATTCACGGCTCGTCCAGCAGCCGTAAACCTTGCACAAGTCCACGCGCGCTTCGCAGCAAGCTCGGTCGCGGGCAGACCAGGAAGCCAGACTATCGAGCACGCCAAGCAGAATGTGAAAGAGGAAGTCGGGAACTCAATGACCGACTGGGCCCGCTCCATCGCTGGTGGCGTGTTCACAGTAGATAGCGTCAAACCATCAAAAGACTCTTTCGTACGTCGCTCTTTGTACATCAGGTCGTTCCTCTCATTAACCAAAGCATCCAATTTAGTTCGGTATCACCACCGCAGTCGCCCACTCTGTACCAACCCCCTATCTCGTCATGGGCCTCACTGGTGGCATCCCATACATCGCCTCATCTGCCACTACCGTATATCTTGCGCACCAAGCAGGTCTCGCCACAATGGGTGTTCTCACAAATATGGACCCTGGCGTTGCCCTTAACATCTTAGACCAAGCCCTCAACTTCCAAGTCCACTATGGCGCAGTCCTTCTGTCCTTCCTTGGCACGTGTTTCCACTTCTACTTCTATAGTTTGACTCATGTTATATTTAGGTGCAATACACTGGGGCATGGAATTCAGTGGTCTGGGCGGCTATAAAGGTTACCCTCGTCTGTTACTCGGTATCTCTCCTGCGGTATTGGCCTGGTCCACTATCACTCTCCAACCTACTTTCGCCCTCCTTTGGCAGTGGCTTGGATTCACCGCATTGTGGTATGCCGATAATAAAGTCACAGCTGCCGGTTGGAGTGAGTCTCCTTGTTCCAGGGTCGTGGTTCCCTTCTAACTGTGCCTTCTTCTCAGCACCAAAATGGTATTCCCAATACCGCTTCTACCTTTCTATCCTCGTTGGCACGTGCATCATCGGCTCCCTTGCAGGAATCTCCTATTATGGTCCTGTAGCCGGACACGGTCTTGTCTCCCACGACCTGAACATGATTCGCGCTGAGCGGTCAGTGTCTCATCTTGTTTCACTTCCTGACAGCTTCTCACGCCTTTGCAGCAAACTTATCGAGCCTGAGCGTGTGGGCCACGTCGGTGGGGACATCGAAGCTATTTCGGGTGACGAATCAGGCGACACATATGTTGTCATCCGCCGGAAGAACAAGAACGGAAATGCCGACAATGGACCCGACGGAGAGGCACAGGCTCAACAGTGAGGGAGGACTTACCGAAAAGCGACGTCACAGAGCTGGACGTTTGGGAAATAATCATTACCATCGCTTGTACTTGTCAGCTGTATATCTGTAAGTGTATCATACCTCTCGTTGTACTATCACTTCAAGACAAAGGTTTCCTCTATATTTGATCTTGATGAGCGTACTTGTTGAAGACAGCCAATGAGATGAAAAGTCGGGCCCTTGGTGGCACTGCTACCGATACGAAATGGGATTCCAAGGGGTCTCAACCAAGTTTAAAGTCTCAACTCGCTATCATGAACCAGGATATGAGACCCGAGTTTCTGTTTCTCACCGATCTCCATGCTTACATTCCGTCCTTTCTTCCTTATCAAGATATCCTTCGGTGTACATCCGTAATTACCTTTACTTGCTGATCCCCCTATGTACTGACAAGTTACAACTGTCTTGCAGTATGTAGAGACCTTCACCAGACGTACCTGTCGTCTTCCAAACTCCAATATATTGTTGAACTCGGTGGTCAACAATTGCTTCCTGTCGATCTCCCTCTCGACAACCACACTCCTACTATCTCAGAGCGTTTACAACTCCTGAGGGACAGAGCTCATGCATGGTTCAAGTTGAACACCCAACCTGTCGAACACGTCGATGTCTCAAACAAGTACATCATGAAACTTACAGCCATGTCAAATGGGTATTTCTGCCTCATGGACGACCCGACTCTGCATCGTAATGACTTTCTACGGGGTTAGACCATCTCCAAGATCTTTCCAATACTGCAAGAGCCCTCACAGCAAGTGTTTGATCGTGTATGGCATTCAGACACACTGTCCTCAGTTCCCAATGCACATCTAAATGATATTCTCATGGACCCGACACAAAATCTGCTCGCTGCCGCATACCACGTTCTTGATAGGCCGGATGTCTATATTGACCTTTTACCTTTGGATGGAGATCGTGCTCACCCCCAAGCTGTTGGACCTACGCTGTTTATGTTACCAGACCTGCGTGGACCCCAGAACATTCTCCCGAAAACTAAGCGTTGGAGGGTTGGCAATCTGGGAAGGCTTATGGCTCTCTCGCACTCCCTGAGACTCAATGATCCAGACAGGATCCTGTGGTGGTTGCAGATTTGGGACTGGCAACACTCGACAATGTCAAATGTGAGCAAGCCTTGTCGTTTGAAAGACTGGATGACTGATGGATTGTTTAGAGTGTTCTCAGCGGTGCTGTGTCTGGAAGCCAAATCTCAATCGGTTACTGTTTCCTCCAGTAGATTGCTTATGATTGTCGGCATCAATTTGAAGGTCTATTCCATTGAAGATATGTCTCAGGCGCCACAATTGCTCGCCTGCTTCTTGTTGCCTGCACCTGTACGTGGTGCACACTTCGTCTCCGACGACCCAAAGGACGATGGTGCACAAAGTAGGCCGCAGCCAGGGATGCCACAAAAAATGTGGAAATCAGATCCAACCCATCGAATCATATCCCTGAACATGCCGCCTTCCCTCCATTTTATCATTTCTAGCAGGATTTTCTTCGAGCCCGACTTCATCAAAGGGGGGTCGACGGAAATACCTTGGGAACGTTGGGGCCCTTTGAATACTCGTATTTTCCAGCACTGTGAGGATGTTTTTGATTCCGTTGCTGGGAGTCGAGTCTTGAAGGTGGAACGTGCGATTGACGCAAACGGTAATGATCCCTTGGAGTACAGTTTGCGTGTGATGGACTTTAGCCCGTTAGCTATCAAGTATGGGCGGGCCCTAGGACGGTTGGTGAGAGAGCCATCTACGATAGACTTGGATGGACGGTCGTTAACGACGTCCCTGCCTTATGTGGAGGTCGTGTCGAGCAAGATATCCAGTTGTATAGATGAGCTGCTGTTGTCATCGATTGATGAAAACAGGATCTATGCATTCCACATCGAGGATCGCTTTGTAGGCTCTTCCCTGTCTCAAGGAAATCTGATCTGATTTTAAACCTACAGGCCAAGGTGATTAAGCTTTGGGAAGGGGTTGAAGCGTGCTCTATTCAGGGCAATACATGAGTTCTATATGTAGCAGGAGTAAACTGTTGATGTCGAGGATGCAATTGAACAGAAGTAGGCAGAACGAAGGAGAGGAATCCAGTGTGAATGAGAAGCTGTACATTGAGTGCTCAGAAGACGCGTGAAACACTTGGCGAGGATCGTGAAGCATCGTATATCCAGAGCCTGTTTAGCACACGGTAGGGGGGAGAGGACTGTCAGTTTCAGCCAGCGCACTGGTGCTTGGAGCCTGAAAGGTGACTTCTGTGATGATGAACGTCTGCGTTGGTAGCACGCTATTGCATGAGGCACCAGGGGCATCCGAGACCCCAGTGGTAGAAGTATGGGCTTGCTGGCGATGAGGACGTGGTAGCCGCGCCAAATGCCCTTTCCCGCTGATGGCATCAGCGCTATGCTATATGTAAATATTATCCGAGTCAATGGTAGATGGATTTGGAGAGTTAGAGACCGATCATATTTCCCTCATGGTACGGAGACGACCAGTACGGGAGTTGTGTGTGGGTGGTTGGGTACTATGGCTCTAAGGTGAGAAAAAAGATGGTTGACCATGTTCTTTGTCATGGGATGTAGTGGTAGCGGTCACTGCGGTTGTTGTGTCAAGGTGGGAATGTGTGTTGAACTGGTCAGAGGTGCATCGAATCTGCTGCGACATGAAGACTTACATTGTCGAAGAACCCATGGAGAGTCCAGCGAGTTGTAGTCGAGGCTTTGGGCCTGGAATGGTCTATTGGAGGTAATTGCAAGATGACTGTGATTCTGTGAAAGCTTTACGTGACATGCAGTCAGCGTGAGAACAGGGCCAGGTGAAATTGACGCGGCCCTGCCGCGCCTGCCGCAGTCGTGACGCGCCTGTGACGCGGCATATGTGACGCGGCACTGTAACAAATTCCTATGTACAAATCATGTTTACACAACTTCATATCGCATTCCAAACACTTTGAATCATCGTTAATGATCAACATATGAGTGTCTGCCTGCGTACTATGACGCTATATCTGCACATTTATTATTTGCGCATTCCGCGGCTTGCGCGCTGCGCGTTTTCGTCAATCCAGAGTGGGCGTGTTTTAATCAAGAGGTTCCGCATTCCCGCACTGCGCGTTTGCTTGTTCAAGTCTCTACTAACCGAGTCATTCAAGTTGTGCGGAGCTAACTTAGCGGCTCACGCAGTATTATAGTTTTTCTTCTTCAAATACATACTGTTTTGATGGACTGTCATATCCTGTATTCCGGACCTACATCCGATAATATTCCCACGCCTCATCCAGACCTTCGGATGTGCTATCCATGTCTCCAGTACCCATCCGGATCCCTGCACCTCTGCACATCCACATCTGCATGTCCACGTCCAGATCCCTTATCCTTCGCAGCTAGCCTGCATCATTCATCCTTGTCCCATCGCCCTAATGCCACATCCTATATATCCACGCATCTCATCCGGACCATATCCGATCCGGTCCGATCTGATGTATAGATCCGCTTCTGATCCGATATACGATAAGCTTCATAATTCATTTCCTGTGCATATAACGTTAACACAGCCTATCCGGTATTCCTTGTTACCGGTACCTTGGTTATATCTATTACCGGTATGCTTACTGATCCGTTAACCTATGTTCATTTCCGACTCACGTTTGTCAACCTTTGCATATGCTTCATACATAGCCTCGGACTCTGCTTATTGATCCTTCCATTATTTCTCTTAGTATATAAACTCGTGTATATGTCTTGTAGTACCTCAGTCTGAATATCATATTAGTCCTCGCACTAGTCTTCACTCTAAGTCCTCATATCAGTTCTAGTCTTCCAACTTAGTTGTTATCCATCTCAGGCCTAGGGAGTTTCTCCCTAGGCCGGAGCTCTGCTTATCCGATACTCCGCTCATCCGCTCATCCGATCCTCTGTAGTTTCCGGAAGTTCATCCGGATCTTTCCCACGGTCCTCCGGACCTATTCTGCTTCGGACTTTGTCCTTGCAGCCCTTCCTCTGTTTACTTCTACTCAGGACAAGTCCCGAGTAGCCATTATACATATCCGTATCAGGACGAAACCTCATCATAATTTCCGGAAGTTCCTCCGGAACTTTCCCGCACTCATCCGGAAGTTACTTGCACCCGTCCGGAAAGTCCTTCCGAAGTTTCCCGCGCCTTCGGATGTCCTTCGGACATCTTCGGACTTTCCTCGGACACCAATTTGAAATTAAGGGCACATACTCAGGTAAGGGGCGCAGCGCACGAGCTGAAGCCAAGCCCCTCAGAATCAGTCCTACCCTTTGTGCATGGTCTTAACATGGACCCACAAAATGAGATGAGGATGAGGATGAGATAATGGTATGTACTGCAATGCACGAGAAATGACAAAAACTAGTACCAAATTAGCATGCCTGTCATCAACAAATACTAGACCCAGTCACTTGTCAAACATTGTTTGGGAAACGGTAACCGACCCTCCTAACATGAGCTGGAGGTTAGCGGGCTTCATGGAATAGCGAGAATCCCAGGGATTGATCTGCTCCGGTGCAAAAGGGTCGTCAACGTGTGATTGACTGCGACACAAGACATCCGCCTCGCTGACTGACACGAATTCGGGTGGGGACGATAATGCACTCTTCGACTTTAGGAATTGAATGGCAGTACCAGCTGGCACTCCGAGTGGACTGCTACGAAACGACGCTGTTTCTGGCAACAACAGCACAGGTTAAATTTTAAACAAGTAGCACGAATGGAAAACTCACTGAGGCTATTGGACTGAGCAAGTTGAGTCAATGGAAATGGCTGAGAGCCTGTCGATGGCCCAGATTCCATCAAAAACAAGGGAATGGCAGCTTGCCCACTCCTTGTCTGAACCATCATGCGAGTCTGATGATGAATCTTCTGCCTCCTCAGCGTCTGAGTCTTGGGGCAGTGTCGACTCAAATGCTAGTGAAAAGGTCAGTGCATGCTTTCGAACTGACACTTATATTGACGTATCGAGAGCGTCTTTGACGAAGGCTAGAAATGCAGCCTGCACCACATCAAAATTGGCATAAGTCTGATCAAACTGTGCCCCACTCTCAAGTTCGCCAACGTGATAGCTTCATAATATTAGGTAAGCGCACTTCCTCATCAACTTGATCACGCATCACTCACTTGAACACAGACACCTCATGGCGCTTATTCAGCTTTGGCCCGTGGTCAGTAACATTCTGTACTCTGATTTCGGCGTCTGCAGTGTCCTTGACTTTTTCTCCATAGTATTCATAGGAGTAAATGTCTATTTTTTGCGGTGCCCGGGTCCCCTTAAGTTCTACACCACCAGCTAACACAGTGTCGAACTTCAAAGCTCCTTTAACACCACTCGTGTGGCCCAGGCGAGCAGGGTTTTTCCGCCAACGGTACCATGTAGTTAGTTGCTAATCAAAATGAGTTGGTACGTGTGTTTCGCATGCTCACAGATGGTAGTGCTTACCTGTTCACGACTTTCCACAGTGTTTGCCAGATCTTGCACTGAGTGTCAAGACCCAACTGGTTGCAACGAGGACTGGCACACAATTTGGTGGAATGGTATGGGCCGGTTTCTTCTTGATGGTAGGAATCCACAGCCGTACGACGACGCTGTCAAACACTTCAAGGAACTGCAGTTTGGACGTGTCAGTGAAGGATGCAAAGACCTCATGTTCAAGATTCTCGATCAGGGAGCAGCATTCAAGCACACCGAACAATTTCTTTCTGAGACTTGCAGCTTCCTAGTAGAGAAACTGGTTTTCGAGCCTGAGCCTCCTTCGCCATAGTCTTACTAGTACTCATGTTAGTTTTACTCATGTTCAACCACAAGGACTTCATCCATCGTACGACGTAGACTCGTCGTGGTTCAATTGTATAGAGTGATGTTTGTACCAGTACAAATACTATACTGCAGTGGTCCGAGTCTCAAATTGCTTGAAGGAAAGTAGAGATCATAATTATCATGGCGGAAACTTCAAGTTGAGTTTTGAGTCCAATCAAAACGCGCCAGCTCTGGATTGGCAAAAACGTGCAGTGCGGGAATGCGGAACCTCTTGATTAAAACGCGCCCACTCTGGATTGACGAAAACGCGCAGCGCGCAAGCCGTGGAACGCGCAAATAATAAATGTGCAGATATAGCGCCATAGCGTACAGGCTCTATAGTGCTGTATTCACCTCTCACCAAATTTACAGTGCTTGTCCTCTGCGTTCATACTACTAGTATGCATCTTGCCAGTCAGTCCTATATTGTTGCATTACCTCTAATTCGTTCATCTATGTTGGTTTTCAGATGCAGTGTCAAATGTTGTCTCACTGTGTCAAGCTTCGACCTCACCCTGCCAAGTTTGATCCACTTGTTGGACGATACGGGTCGGACGAATTGAGTATTGGATGGTACGAGTTGGGCGTTGGACGATACAAGTCGGACACACACGCATGGTACCAGTCCCGGAGGATTAGCCTCCAGGACCATTTTTGTCTTCTTTTCCTTTTCCGATCCTTATCGTATCTTGTCAGCTTCAGCACCATATGTTTCTCGGCAGCTTCTCTCCGTCTTGAACCTTCTATTGCTTACCTTTAAATATCTTGCTCGTACGCAGCGATACCTCAGCGTTGTCTTACACGTCCGCTGAGGTACGTATACCACTACTCTTTTGTATCCAGCTTTGCTAACGTACGACCTAGACCTTGGTCTAGGTAAATTCAATTCAGCGTTGTCTTACACGTCCGCTGAGACCTTGGTCTAGTTCCAACAGGTTATGAGCCCTGGGTTTTGATATAACCCCATACCAGGAAACAGTCCCCCCTCCTCACGAAACGAACCAGTGAAACGCTCCCCAATCCAATCATTCTCTTCGTGTCCCAACTTCCTCATTACTATGGGAAAGTACGACCACATCATCGAGCTTACCGGCGCAGATGAATACCCAGCTTGGCGTCGAGCAGTCACTCTGGCTCTCCAGGCAGACGGGCTATGGAACCACTGCAGTTCCGGCACCGATCCTAACAACTACGCCGAATTCGCCGTGGTCATGCCTTCACCTGCTGTCCCTGGGTCTCCCACTGCCGCCGAGAAATTAACCATAATCGAATGGATCAAAAACGATGCACAAGCCAAAGGTATCATTTGCAGGAAGTTGTCAGCGGTCGTCCAAGGTCTCTTGAGCGAGGACTGGACGGCCAGGGCGCAATGGACCACTCTCGCTACGCATTACGCACGTCTCGACGTAACATCTCAGTTTGAACTCCGTGCTCAGCTATTCGCGGAAAAACTCAAAGACGTCGACGACACGTCTCGTTACATCAGTACATTCGAGAACGCAAGACGTCGCTTTGCTGAGATGGGAGTCATAGTCACAGAAGATGAGATGGTATTCCTATTGCTGCACGGTCTCCCTCCCACTCCCGAGTGGATTATATTTAAACGCATGACAATGAACCTTTATAGCTCATCATCCGTCCCCACTGCATCTTCTTCTTCCACCACGACCACAGTCACCAAGATGACCTTCGCGGCAATCGTCTCTTCACTCTCCGAGGAGGCCAATCGCCTCCGAGGAGAGCAGAAGCTCGCCGGACCAGGATCAGAGTATGCTAACGCTATGTCGTTCTCTCGACCTCCTGATGGGAAGGCAAATTCTAAGACAGGCATCCGAATCCATAAGTCGAATCCCAAGGGCGTCAGCTGCGACAACCCGGCATGTTCTGGGCTGCCACGGTCCTTAACACATGACCGTGAACATTGCTTTCAGCCAGGCGGGGGAATGGAAGGGCAGGGAGGCAACTTTCTCACAAGGGCTCGCGACAAGAGACCGGCAAAGAAACCGGAGGTCGCTGCTGCGACCACCAGTAGCACAGATCCTACATCCACTTCGCCTACTACGTCCTCCTCGAGCACTGATGAGCCTCGCAACCTCAGCTGTGCCGTCATTGAGGAACTTCCTTCTGAGTCTTACCCCAGCTTTGAGGACATGGCCTGCATAGTGCGCAGCTCCCTATCCACCATATTAGACTCAGGAACGACGTCGAACCTCATTGCAGATCGCAGTTTCTTCTGGACTTATACGGAGAGTTCACGCGTGACGGTCAAAACCGCCAACCACGGCAGTTTGCCCACTTCGGGACGCGGCGATTGCGTTGCAGAAATGTCACTGGGTGGGAAGACCTTCCGCATCACATTCACTGATTGTCTTCATGCTCCCGGGGCGATGATCAACTTGCTCTCCATCGGTCACATGCTCAAGAAGAAGTGGTCTTGTAACTTCGAACATTCGCCGGCTCGGTGTCAACTTAAGTATCACGGCGAAGTTCTGGGAGAAGTTCCAATGATAGGGAACCTATTCTTCATTGATCTTAAATTCATTCGTCCCAATAGTCCCGCACCTTCACCTCATCACGCACCTCGTGAGATCTCAGCATTCGCTCGTGTTCCCTTGTCGCTCGACTTATGGCACGCCCGTTTGGGTCACCCAGGGGGTGACATGATCAAACACCTCTCTCGTGCGGCCACCGGCATTACCATAGAGTCCACGGTTCCCCTTCAGCAATGTGAATCGTGTGTCATCGCCAAACACCCACGAAAGCCATTTCCTTCTTCTGACAGCCCTCGCACAGCTCATATGCTCGACCTTATTCATTCCGATCTTTGCGGTCCCTTTCCTGTCACGACGCCCCATGGTAAACTCCATTTCATCATATTTCTAGATGATCACACCAATTTGCTTAACCTGCAACTCCTCGCTACGAAGGACCAAGCTTTGGATGCCTGGGAGATTATCAGGAAACGCTGGGAGAATCACTCTGGGCGAGCGGTTAAGGCCTTTCGGTCTGACAATGGGGGGGAATTTGTGAGTAGTGCATTCTCTAAGGCTCTTCAGGATGCCGGGATAGAGCGTCAACTCTCCGTGCCATACGCACATCAACAAAATGGAAAAGCTGAGCGTGCGATTCGGACTATAGGAGGGCGTCTTTTCGCGATGTTAGAGGCCGCCAAGTTGCCTGCCAATCTCTGGGGCGAAGCCGCATTAACAGTCTGTTACCTATGGAACAGGAGTACCTCACGCGCTCTCCCACTCAATGTCACACCCTTCGAGCTGGTAAATGGCAGGAAGCCCGACCTTTCACATATCCGGGTATTCGGGTCTCGTTGCTTCGCTAGAATACCTGCTGAACTCCAGGTCAAACTCGGCCCGCACTCCCGACCGGCTATCTTCCTCGGGTACCCTGAGGGTACCAAAGGTTATCGCCTGCGTGATCAGGTCACCGGCGCCTTCTTTGTCGCACGCGACGTCATTTTTGATGAACACCTGCCTTCTGCGCCCCGTTCGGACGACGATTCAGACTCAGATGATGCGCTACCTCTCACTCCTTCTTCCGTTCCTCACGCTGTCCCTTCTCCTCCACAAGTCACCACAGCTCCCAAATCTCCTCTCATCGTCTCTACCATTCGACGCTCTACTCGGACTAAAGTATCTACTGCAGGCGGCCAGGCCTGGGAGGCTGAAATGAACGCCACCAAGAAACGCCTTCAAACTCTACGAGAATCTCGCGCCGCCCGCGCTCAAGTGCCTGTTCCGTCGAGCGAGGGGGTGGTTGCTGAAGGAGAAGAAGCAGATGAGAAGGTGAACTTGGAGGAAATTGAGCCGAACATAGACGTCCCTGAGGCATTTGCTAACGTGATGATCGAGGAGCACGCACACATCTCCATCCGAAGTGACCGAAGAAGAAATCCCAACGACTGCAACTACGACATGTCAATCCCTCCCGCGACGTACGAAGAAGCCATGCTGCGCCCTGACCATAATGAATGGCTTACCGCCATGAAAAAGGAGCTACAAATAATGGAGGAGATGCACGTCTACAAGATCGCGACCATCCCAGAAGGTCGCAAGGCAATCGGCAACCGTTGGGTCTTAGAGTTTAAAGAGGACAATAAGGGCGGGTCTATTTACAAGGCGCGTCTTGTCGCCCAAGGATTCTCTCAAATTCCAGGCATAGACTACGGCGCAACCTTTGCACCAGTACTAAAGACAGCATCCTTACGACTCATTGCAGCTCTGGCGTGCAAGCATGACTGGGAACTTCACTCCTTCGACGCCACACGCGCTTTCCTCTGGGGAGTACTTAAAGAGGAGATCTACATGCGTCAACCCAAGGGGTTCGAACATGGAGATTGGAGGGTACAGGTCTGGCGGATGCTTCGCACAATCTACGGATTGAAGCAGTCCGCCATGGAATGGTACTGAGCAGGTGAGGGAGGTGATGGATGAGTTGGGTTTCACTCGGTGTCCCGTCGACTACGCAGTGTTCCTTTTTGACAGCAGCACCTCCGGCACCCGTATACTCTGCATTATTGGGTTCCACGTCGACGACGGGATGGGAACGTCTAATTCGCCGGCTTTCTTAACCTGGGTCAAACAGAAGATCCATCAGCGTTTCGGCATCAAAGACATGGGACCAGTCACCAAGTTCATTGGTATCCAATTCGAACGAAACCGTAACACGCGCCAGCTGTGGATGCATCAAAGCGAGTACATCACCTACCTACTGGAAGAATACGACCTCCTTGAATGTAACCCAGTCCGTCTCCCTCTTGACCCACATCATCCATTCGGCAGACCAGACGCCGTCCATGACACAATCCCCAATCTCCCCACCCTCTTTCGCAAGCTCGTCGGTGAACTATTGTATCTCGCCATTTGTACCCGTCCAGATATCTCATACGCCGTCAACTCCCTTGCACAACACAACTCAAGCCCTCTCCCAGCACATTATGCAGCTGCGAAACGACTACTTCGCTATCTATCTGGTACTATCAACCTTCGCCTACAGTATGGGGGTGCCGGCGCAAACGATGAACTGCACGCGTACTGTGACGCCGATTGGGCTAGCTCACCCTCTGACCGGTTGTCAATCTCAGGCTACGTATGGTACTATGGCGGGGGCATCATAGCCCACGTCTCAAAGAAACAGACGACTCATGCTCTCTCATCCACAGAGGCCGAATATATGGCGGTCACGCACGTCATACAAGAAGGCCTCTGGATCAAGTCGCTCATCATCTCGCTTCACGTACATCTTCCTTTCCCCATCGTCATCTTCATGGACAATACTGGCGCCATCTCATTATCAACTGAAGCACGCAATCACATCCGTTCCAAGCACATTGACGTGCGATACCATTTCATCCGGGAACATATTGAGAAAGGAACATTCCTACTCAAATGGGTCGCCTCTCACAGGAACACCGCGGATATCTTCACGAAAGCTCTCCCTCGACCTCTCTTCGAAAAACATCTGCCCGGCCTTCATCTGGTGTCTCGCTGAGGGGGTGTGTTGGACGATACGGGTCGGACGAATTGAGTATTGGATGGTACGAGTTGGGCGTTGGACGATACAAGTCGGACACACACGCATGGTACCAGTCCCGGAGGATTAGCCTCCGGGACCATTTTTGTCTTCTTTTCCTTTTCCGATCCTTATCGTATCTTGTCAGCTTCAGCACCATATGTTTCTCGGCAGCTTCTCTCCGTCTTGAACCTTCTATTGCTTACCTTTAAATATCTTGCTCGTACGCAGCGATACCTCAGCGTTGTCTTACACGTCCGCTGAGGTACGTATACCACTACTCTTTTGTATCCAGCTTTGCTAACGTACGACCTAGACCTTGGTCTAGGTAAATTCAATTCAGCGTTGTCTTACACGTCCGCTGAGACCTTGGTCTAGTTCCAACACCACTCTCTATACCCTACACCAACACGTCGAGCCCCAACCATGGCATGTCAGAAGCCTCGTTTAGGCTGCGTCAAGCACTACTCACACCACGACAAGTTCTCCCAAATATCCTCGCAGTCTCTGTACTAATATCAACATCCACACTCTATGCCGCGTCGAGACCTACTACAGTGCCGCGTCAACCATAGCACATACCGCGTCAGTGCCGCGTCACATGCGCGTCAGTGCCGCGTCAAACAAGTTGTGCCGCGTCAGTTGCCGCGTCAAACCTCCTCCATGCCGCGTCAGTGCCGCGTCAAACCTCGTCACTGCCGCGTCACCCGCGCGTCACGCCGCGTCAAACTTCATTCATGCCGCGTCACAAGTAGCACATGCCGCGTCAAACCTCACCACCTCAACTGTCACACTGTCCGTATAACTTAGGTACATTTTACTTTACATCTGTCATAATAATTGATATTCTAACAGTGTTCCTTTTCATCCTGACAGAATTAGACGTCGTACACTGTAATTGTCCATAGGCAGTAATAAATTTATTTTACTAAGCATTCTTTCGTTGTCTCCTCTGGGCTCGAGAAACAACCGTTATTATCGCGCTTTTGTAAATCGTATCATGGCCTTTGTGAGTTCTTTAAAATACGGAGTAAACTTGTTATAACCATCTTTTAGCAATTAATCAAACATATATTCAACTTTTTCTATCCCAACGAGACAGAGAATCAAAATTATCCAGATCGGCCGGGTCCGCTGCTGAGTTTTTGGGACCTCATACCCTGCTATGACCGTTCAGGTGCGTCATCCGACATTCTCCTTGTGAACTCAGATTTGACAAATAGAACTGCCTTTGGTGCATGCTTTCACTCTCGTGGTTGCTCACCGAAAGGCCAGTGATTTTGAAAAACGCATCGAAGCTCGAAACGAAGAATGGAACGATAGCATGCTGTTGAAGATGGCTTGGGCTGATCTCATGATAAGCTATCCTACCAATAGCTTCGTGGCTGATGTCGACCTCGAGTGTCTGACCGCACTAGAAGGAAGGATGTTCGAGGATTCCGAAGAAGCAGGACCTGCAGGCAACCAGCAGTGGGGTTTGGATGCTGGCCAACATCACAGGCGATGTAAATTGTATCTCGGAATTCCTGATGAATGGGTTTCTGCAAGAGATTATAGCGAGAGTGAACTTGAAGTGAGGAAGACATTACCTGCTCCGTTCGATAGATATCTAACTTATGTGATTGACAGCGCGGCCCCTTATTCAGTGATAACTCTGATGCTACATCTTTGGAGTCTGCAGACGAGCTATCCGAAGCTGTAGTTCCTTGTCTGCCGGCAGAAGAATGTCCGCCCGTTAAACGTCGATGTGCTCCACAGGCTCGAAGGGTCCAGAGAGGGAGGAAAAGAAAATAGTTATTGGCTTATGTATACCTAGTTGTACATGGCTCTGAGGCAAATAAAATAACAAAAGAGTGGTCGTGAACTCATCCAACTTGATCTGGAAGTTGAATATAGAATATAGGAATGGCGCGTCAGTGGTCGCGTCAAGGATCGTTAGTGCCGCGTCAAGGCTCGTCAGTGCCGCGTCACATGCGCGTCACGCCGCGTCACGGCCGCGTCACGACCGCGGCAGGCGCGGCAGGACCGCGTCAAAATAGCTACGCCCGTGAGAACATGATGAGAGACCACCCCTCTCGTCTCCGCTTTGCTCTGAGCGTATGCACTGCCTCCACGATGAGCTGTGACTGTCTTCGAAGAGAGTCACGCAGTGCACGTCATCAGTGGCTCGCCAATGACTAGTTGACTCCTGAGGCCTAATTCCCATACCGAGTCAGTACCAACCATTGTTGCCTACCTCATCTACACCCTGACTTCCGACAATTCCACTCAGGCCAGCGCATAAGTCTGTCCTTAAAGAACCCAGAGATTACACGAGGATGATGTTTATTCAAGGGATGCGGGAAGTCCATGAGACGCGAAGACGTGAGGCAGCCCAACGTCTTGAGATGGCACAAGAATGGCGACGAAGCAGAGTCAAGGTGAGTAATTAATCAGCTGTAAGCATATTTCAGATTTCATTCTTTCCCGAGTACAGATGTTTTATCGCCGTCTTGTCGACAAAGGTCTGATCGACGAAGATGGTGCGAAGAACTTACCAGATGACACTCTGGATTGTCCTATCTGCCCGTCGAAGCAGACATCATGCAATATGTGCAGATTCATTTCCTGCTCCAATATTAATTGTCAAGCCTCCTCTACTATCCCCATCGTATGGTGTTTCAATCATCACGAGACGAAATTCTGTACTTCATGTTTGGAGCGTCCGAGCATTCTACCTCGCATGGGCAAGTGTCCTATATGCGCACACTGGTTCTGTTCAGCTGAGCTTGAGTGGTGCATCGGGCGCCCAGTTTCTAATGGCGACACACGTGGAACCGGACCTTCCTCGCCAATTACCAGACCTCCCTCACCAATCACCGATTTAACCCGCTCACACCCAGCGCGCCCCTTATTTTGCCGGGCTAGGCACTGTATAGAGGAAAGTATAGCGACCGGAAAACATGGCGCTCGTTGCAATCAAGATTGCTGGTTTAGCTGGCAGCTCCCTGGCATCAGAACTTGCCCTGATTGTATCACACAAGATGATTTCACGTGTCCATGTGGTAGATACTGGGCTTGCGCTGACTGCACGTTGTTTGCTGAAACATGCGCCCCTGATTTAATCTCTGCGTGCCCTGGATGTGGCCGGCGTTTCTGCCCTGGGTGCTCATATATCGAAACTTGCGAGTGGTGCTCATGTGAGGGGCTCTGCGACGACTGTAAGGAGCATGAAGAAAATATAGGAGTGAAGCAGACCGTTTTCAGGTGCCAGGGCTGTGGATTTTATCTGTGCGGGGAATGCGTTGGTATTGATGAGAAATCGAGTTGCGAATACGACAGAAGTGTTTGCAATCTCTGTCGACACGACGATACGAAAACATTGACGAGCGTGCTTTCGGATCTCACCTTTTATCTTTGGATGGCGCTTTGACGCCATCGTGAGGGACTCATATTAGATAATTTGAATTCTATCCTAATGCAGAGTTTACAAGAGCGTAGGTACGATGGACTAAGACAACGGGTGAGAGCGCGAAGCGCTATCCGGCCCCGAATGAGGATCTGCCCAACAAGAGGTGAGCTGCGAATCCCCCGAGAAATCAGGAGTCCCCGACGACGCATTGCAGCGAAGCCGAAGATCCCCAGTTTAGATGGAACGGTAGCTATGTGCGTCATGAGGGAGCTCTAATTTACAGACCAAATAAAATATAATCATGCAGGGCGAGAGATAGCAAGAATCCGAAAGTTGGATGAGAGTTCTGTGATTTTGGGAAGACCTTTTGAAGTTAACCGGCAAGTATGCGGAGAAGGGTTTATCAGTAAGCGCATCAAACTGTTTGATATGTCTCCGGTGGCAGCATTTGAGATTCAAACGTCTTTGTCACTCACGCTGAAGTCATGAGACCATCTAAAGTGAATGTGGCTCATTATGCCCGCTTCATATCTTCAACATACTTGCAATATCCTATACAATGATGTGTTCGTCAGTTCCCGTTGATAATTTTGGGAGAACAATACCGAGTATACCTCACAGCCCACTTGTAGAGATCCGAGGACTAATTCGCCCGTCGTCCGAACTTACAAATATTGTCTGGTATGAATACGATGCTCCAGACATGCCCTCGTGTCCATGGAATGCAATCGGTACTCTTTGCCTTTTTGCCACTTCCCAGACCAACGTCCATTGGGGGATGCTGCAACTGTCCAGACTGTGCCATGGTGGCCCAACCTAAACAAGGCTCCCCCACGTTGTCCTGTGTCCAAATCCCACATCCAAATATTCTCATAACCAGAACCAGCGACGAGGAGACAGGAATCGGGATGAGAGCTACGCTGTCCATCTAGTCTTCGCGGTAATTAAGCGTCACTTCTCGTCTTCGCGGGTGGTGGTTTCCACCGCCATTATTCTGTATCTTGTTCAGCAGGAGCGAGAAACGGGAGGCACACACTTGCATGCTCTGTGGTTGCTGGTCTCTCTACACGTGGCTGCTGAACCCTACATTTCTGCCTTGCTGTAAACACTTGGTTGCTTGAAACTTTCTTGCTCATGGCCTCCGTCCATGATTTAGTATCCCCCAAACCTGCTGCTGTCAACGGAGGATAAGTTGGCATTGCAGTGAGTTACAGTCTCACTAAACTCACCTGTGATGCAGCGTCACTGCGCGATTGCTTCCTGTCAAATGCTGAAAATAAGTACAGCACCGAGTCCTGTAGGTATACCTTGTACATTTCACAGTAGGCAATACCAGGCACCATGACCACTTGCGCTGTGCTTCGGGGTGTCATATTAGCTTACTTGATTTCTCAGATGACAATAAAGCCATACCTGGGACGCCTCCCGCACCGCTGGGAACACCATTATGGCTTGTGTTATCTTTGTCACAACGTCATAAAGCTCAGGCTGTAACCCAGATCCCCCGGAGATCGTACCCCGAATCCTGAACATCGCCGTTTTTTTATTGGTCGTGTGCACCTTGGGGTACATATGCCGCTCAGCAGTTCACAAGCCCATTCCTCTTTGGTATCGTGCGAACAGCCGCGGCTCGTGCGCGCATGGCCTCCAGCACTGCGAAATTCTGCATTTAAACATCTCATGAGAGAAGATCTGGTTTCACTTTCGCTGGTGCTTTGAAGCGCGAGAGGAAAGCCGACCGCGGCGACCGGTCAATTCTCGGAATTGCCATGCGAATGATGGGTTTGAATATGACGTTTCAAGAGATTTTATTGGCTTGGATGTGTAGAAATGACGATCAGGGCAGAGCACTGCGAATATGAAGTTGCCGGTGTTTCAGACAGAATGTTCTGGAGGAGTCATGATCACAACAAAACTTTAACTTTCAAATTCTTACAGTCGTCGCTACTATATTGGTCTGTTCATCTTTGAACACAACAGCCTCTGATCTCTTTTTTTATTATAACCAAAAATCCGAGCAAGATGGTCATGCCAAGTTCTACCGCGAACTGGCACTGGAAAAATAAAAACGTCACTTCATGGGCAAAGGAATGGTTCGAACGAGAGCTGACAGCTATCGTGATCGAAGGAACAGAGGGAAACGTCACGATTTCTTCTGTGAGGATTGAAGATGGTGATGTCGAGCTCGGTCAGCGCAAGTCAAAGTATGCATCCTGTTCTCTGCGTTTTGCGCATTCATGAAGAGATCATTTCAGGTTGATCACGATATACGACATTCAAATGAAGGTAGATTGGCGAGGGGCCACGAGTGATGGGACAGATGTAGCTGGAAAACTCAGTATCCCAGAAGTCTCGCATGAAATCACGCTGGATAAGCTGTCGGACTATGTTGTATGTTTCCCAATACCCGACGCAAAAATCATGAAGTTGAAGTGTTTTGATCATAGTACAACTGGACGCTCGACACTGCTTCTAGTCCTGAAGTCAATGCGCTCTTCGCTTTCGTCAAGACACGTCTCCCACCTGCTCTCGAGGCCAAGTTTGCCGAGTTCCCTGTAGCGCTCATCGATACCCATGGAAAGGACCTTACCGTCAGCGGCCAATCTAGCCTCCCGGGTACACCACCTCCATCTACCGAGGCAATTACTGCGACGGCCGCATCAGCCTCTACGACAGTTCCAAAACCCGCTCCCGTCAAACAGTCTCAAACTAACATTAACACGTCCAGTGTGGTTAAGGAGGCGACGTTTATGGCCGCTTCAGACGATCTCTTCGGGCTCTTTACAGACGAAAGGAGAATTCCTTCGTGGACCCGTGCACCGGCTCAGGTAATTCGGGAGCACGTCCATAAGGAAATTAGACTGATGGTTGCTTTGGTAGTCTGCAGCGCAAGCAGACACTGAGTACTCGTTGTTTGGTGGTGGTGTCAAGGGAAAGTACGTGTCACTGACGCCAGGCAAGGAGATTGTGCAGACTTGGGCTTTACAAAGTCCTACGTGGCCATCAGGTCGGATATTCTTCCTCCTTCATGTTATCTCAGAAGCGCCTGAATCTTATTGTGCCAGAGCACTTCGCAACACTGACAACGACTTTCGAGCAGTCGTCTGATTCGACGAAAGTGACGTTTACTCTTGATGGTGTGCCGAAAGGCATGGAAGACGAACTCACGAGGAATTTAGAGGGATACTAGTACGTGCGCGTCTTTGGGAGTGCTTTCATGCACTGACTTTTTTTGCAGCATACACGGCCTCAAATCTATCGGGTACGTACAGCTCATATCCTACACCAGACCTTCATCATCATCCACCCGTTCTCTTACTGGCACTCCTTCCAAACCTAAACCTACGAGTTCTGCTTCATCAGCTGCGACGGCTCTAGGGATAGCCGTGGTGGTCCTTGTCGCGGCGTTCACCCTACCTTACCTCTCAGTATCTCCGATCACCTTGCGTTCTTCTGCGAAATAACGTTATTTGTATACTGATAATGCTATGCTTTTGTGCTTTTGGTTTTGATACAGGTTGGGCACAGTTCTCTGAACGAGTCGCTTCGCGCGGTGAAAGGAAGGGAAATGTCACTGAATGTACCGTAGGTCATAGAGGGCGTGTCTAGGTGATCGAGAAGAAGAAATGTGCGGTGTAGGAGGATTTATAGAGTAGAACGAAGCGTGGAATGATGTATAGAATTAGCAGAAATGGATACATTTCGAGTCTTTTGTGGATTTAGAAGCGGTGCCAGTAACACGTAAAGTCGGACCCCGGACCCCGATGTGAACAATTTTGGTTCTCGGTTGGCCCTCGGTTTGGTTGGCCGTTCTTCGTCTTGACCTTCTCGTCGTCGTTTGCACCACCAACTCTTTACATACTTTTCCCTCAATCCACATTTCATTTCGAAGCTATGGCTGCAGCAGCTGTCGAGGAAATCCGTGCGACGTCTTATGTCGGTTTCGACTCAATCACGAATCAGATTGAGCACAAGCTCTTGAAACGTGGTTTCCAGTTCAATGTTATCGTTGTTGGTCAGTCTTATGGTTGTTAATGTATCTACGGGGTTGAATGATGCGTGTGGCGTTTAGGACAAACTGGTCTTGGGAAGTCGACGCTGATCAACACCATCTTTGCGTCGCACCTTATTGACTCGAAGGGTCGGTTGGAGTCGAACGAGCCTGTTCGGCAGACCACTGAGATTCAGGCTGTCTCGCATGGTCGGTCATCGTTTTCTAAGACGTGTTGCACAGTATTCACGTCGCGGTTCCACTAGTTATTGTTGAAAATGGCGTTAAATTGCGTCTCAACATTGTTGACACGCCTGGGTACGGCGACCAGGTCAACAACGAAAACTGGTATGTTCCTTTATGCGTGTTTTTGGACTGTCGATGATAGGCGTCGTGCAGTTGGGATCCTATTGTGAAGTACATCAAGGACCAGCACAGTGCGTATTTACGCAAGGAGTTAACGGCCATGCGTGACCGGTATATCCTGGACACGCGTATCCACTGCTGTCTGTACTTCATCAGCCCGACGGGACACTCTCTTCGTGCCATTGACGTCATTGTGATGAAGAAGCTGAGTGAGGTTGTGAACGTCGTGCCTGTGATTGCGAAGGCGGACAGCTTGACCTTGGAGGAGAGGGTTGCGTTCAAGCAGAAGGTCGGTGAGATCTTATGAACCTTCGTTCATTGGCTGACCGAATTGAAGATTCGCGCGGAGCTGGTGTACCACAACATTCGTTTATATCCCTTCGATACGGATGAGACTGATGAGGAAGAAATTCAATTGAACGAATCAATCCGGGTATGTGTGTTTGTGCTGACGTTTTATTGGTGCTAAGACCCTTTTAGAGCGTGATTCCCTTCGCTGTCGTCGGCTCTGAGCGGAGTGTGATTATTGACGGCAAGTCAGTACGGGGCCGGAAGAACCGATGGGGCGTGGTAAATGTCGAGGATGAAAACCACTGCGAGTTCATGCACCTGCGAAACTTCCTCACGAGGTTTGTGGCACATGCCGATTGTTCCGGGACCGCATTCTCACTGGCTTACTATAGGACACACCTACAAGACCTAATTGAGACGACAGCCCAGATCCACTATGAGGCTTTCCGTTCAAAGCAATTGCTTGCTCTCAAGGAGGGTGTACAGCAAAGACCACCTACCAACCAATAGAGCGCTATTCCCCTGGTTGCGATCGATGTGAGTGGCAGTGTTTGAGATCAAAATATCAAGCTAATGAAGCACAGGAAAATGCAAACCATTGATACCCTGTTGGTTCCGTACTAGCTTTTGCGTTCGTTTGTTTTCCAATGGATTTTTTACAAGTTGTTGCGTTACTCGCCTGCACGTTCATTTTGCTAGTAATCTCATACCTTAATATATAAGCGATTTTCTTGCGTCATCTGCATTATTGAGTAAAAGATTTTACATAAATAAATACTTTCCGAGGCCGCCGTTGCGTAAAATTACCTGCGTATTGGGTTCAGCCAGCACTCTCGAATGGGCGAGGTAAGAGAGGGAGGGGGCCCGACTCTCATGGTCAGGCACCAAGTAATGGGGCAAATTAGTTTGAAACGAAACAGAGGGGAATCAACGGATCTGAAGCGTGGGTCAGCCACAGTTGTCATCAATGAATAATCAGTCATCGGGCGCTGCTTCGGCAAATAGTACGTATACATTATGACTCTATAAACAAATCCCTTCTTTCCATTAATACTATTACTCCTCCTTCCTCCCTTCTCTGAGTCCAGGTGTTCATATGGCAAAGTATCGCTCTAGCGTTACTGCCTTGTACAACAAAGTTGTCAACTTCAACGTAGAGTCTCTATTCTCCCGCCATCCGGGCCCGGGCATACCTCGGACTGTCTTCTTCAACCAGAATCTCCCAGATAGCTACTTTGATCCAAAGAGCAAGCCAAAGAAAGAGCATGTCTACCCCACTAACCAGGTCATCTCATCCAAGTACACAATCATAACATTTCTGCCCAGAAACCTCCTAGAACAGTTCAGGCGAATAGCCAACATGTGTGTCTCCACTCTTTGCACCGCCTCACCTCACTCCAATGACTGACCAAATCCTGCAGTTTCTTTGCATTCATAGCCATTCTGCAGTTCTTTCCCGAGTTCTCCACCATCTCTCCTGGTCTGGTAATAATACCCATCCTTATCGTCCTTTGCATCACCGCTATAAAGGATGGCTACGAGGACGTCAAACGCCATCAGTCAGACCGTCACGTCAACCATTCTCAGGTTCGCGTCCTTGCCGGTGGCGATTGGGTTAACCCGAATTTGAATGGTAGAAAAAGTCGGACCTTCGTCAGGGGTATCGTCCCAAGACGCCGTCCAAAGCGGAAAGATGTTGAGGCTGGTAGTGCAACCAAGCAGGATCCCGATATCGAGTACGACCGCGCAGATTCTATGGAGGAGGTTGAACATCATATGTTTGGAGATGCCGGCGAAATTATTAGGCCCCATTGGCACAAAACCATGTGGGAGGATATTCGGGTTGGCGACTTTGTCAAAATCATGAACGATGAGCCTATTCCGGCTGATATCCTCATATGCGCTACCTCCGAGGACGAAAACGTGGCATTTGTCGAGACAAAGAACCTTGATGGAGAGACGAATCTCAAGTCCAGAAACGCATGTCCCGCCCTTACTGACCTCCACACTGCTGCCTCTTGTGTTTCCACACTCAATCCATTCACTATCGACTGCGATCGACCGGATACGAACATGTACAGGTTCAATGCTACCGTGACTCGCAATGGAGAAAAGTCCTCAGTGGACGTGCAGACGGTTCTTCTTCGCGGCACGGTACTCCGGAACACAGAGTGGGTCATCGGTGTCGTTCTTTTCACTGGCACCGAGACAAAGATCGTCCTGAATTCTGGTGGCACGCCCAGTAAGCGGAGTCGAGTCGAGAAGCAGATCAATCCCCAGGTGTAAGTCTTTTCCATCTTGGGTCTCTTCTGTACCTGACTCATGAGTCATGCTCCACTTCCAGCTTGGCGAATCTAGCTATTCTGGCTATTATGGCAGTCGTGTGTGGCATCGCGGATTCCCAGATCGAAGCGGTGCAATACGCAGAGGGTGCCCCTTGGCTATACGGCGATGACGTATCTAATGATAACCCAAGGATTAACGGACTGATCACTTGGGCATTTGCGCTGATCACGTTTGTATTCACGATCCCTTCTTTTATCCAAAACTGATCGATCATCACAGGTTCCAAAACATTGTACCCATATCCCTGTACATCTCGATAGAGTTTGTGAAGACGTGTCAGGCGCTCTTCATCTACTTTGACTACGACATTTTCTACGTAAAGAAGAACCAACCGACCATTGCTCGAAGTTACAACTTGTCCGATGACCTTGGGCAGATAGAGTACATATTTTCTGACAAGACCGGTACTCTGACACAGGTGCGCTTGCTGTGGCTCATCTGCATCCCCGTTTAACGTTCTTTGTAGAACTCCATGGTCTTTAGAGAGTGCTCCATCGCAGGAACGGTCTATCACGGTGATCCTGAAGAGGATGAGGACGAAGACATCAAGAAACCCTCAGGGAACAGTACAGACGTCGTTCGTGAAACCAGCAACGACTCCTCCTATGCTTCGACCTCCGTGCGTGGGGATGATCCTGCCGTCCTATCTGCTGCGGATGTCACCGCCGTTAAACTCTCTAGCGGTGTCCTCAAACATTTCAGGGATGAGCGCCTCTCCCAAGACCTCGCACGTGCAGTAGAAGCCGAACCAGATTCAGAAAACGCTACTCAGGCGCGCTCGCTTAATGGATTTTTTTCCGTCTTGGCACTTTGTCATACTGTTCTAACCGCTGTCGACCCTGCGACAGGCGCCATCGAGTACAAAGCACAATCACCTGATGAGGCTGCCCTCGTCCAAGCCGCCGCGGACGTCGGGTTTATCTTTCGCGGACGTGAGAAGGAGATTCTGCTTTTGCAAACCCCTTTCTCGAAGGAGACAGAGCGGTATGAACTGCTTAATATTTTGGAGTTCACGAGCGCACGGAAGCGGATGAGCGTTATCATCAAGAAACTGGATGAACAAGATGGGAGACTGTTCTTGCTTACGAAAGGCGCGGATAACGTCATATTTGAGCGGCTGAAGGCTGGTGGAGATGATTGGAAACGGACGACTGAGGCACATCTGGAAGACTTTGCGAATGCTGGATTGAGGACGTTAACTTTGGCATACAAGGTTATTCAGGGTAAGTTAAATTTAGCTCGTGCTCCTGCTTGGCTAAAGGGTTTATGCAGAGGATGAATACGAGGCCTGGTCTGAACGTTATCATGAAGCCTCTACTGCCCTGGAGGATCGTGAAGACAAGATCGAGGCAGTTTGTAATGAAATAGAACAGGAGCTGCGACTTCTTGGTGCCACTGCCATCGAAGATCGACTCCAGGATGGTGTGCCAGAAACGATCGCTGATCTCAAGGTCGCGGGAATTAAGGTCTGGGTTGCTACCGGTGATAAGCTCGAGACTGCCATCGGTACGTATTCATTCTCTCTTTCAGGGTCTACCTCACACATCTTCGATACAGCTATCGGGCGCAGTACGAATCTCATAGCCGAAGACTCCAATATCATCATCATCCGCGGTAGCGACCGCCCGGTTGAACACCAAATGATTCAGGCGGTGGAGGAATTCTTTCCAGACAGCGGCATACTCGATGAACATGGCATTGCATCTAAATCACCATCAACAGAATCGACCAGCGCCTTCCCCATGCGGCGGCTAAGCTTGGGGGTCCGTGATATCGTCGGAGACGACAACGGTAATCGACCTGGAGGATTTGTGCTTGTCATTGATGGCGCTGCGCTGGACCACGCGCTTCCGGACGATGACAACAAGGCTCTTCTTCTCCGTCTTGCTACGCAATGCGAGGGCGTCATATGTTGTCGTGTTTCTCCACTGCAGAAAGCACTTGTGGTGAAGATGGTTAAGGACGGTCTTCACGTGATGACCCTTGCTATTGGTGATGGCGCGAACGATGTCAGCATGATTCAGGCTGCGGACGTTGGTGTCGGCATTAGTGGTGAGGAAGGTCTGCAAGCTGTCAACTCGTCAGACTATGCTATTGCACAGGTTTGTGATTTGGTTCAGTCTTGGATATGTCGCTCATGATAAAATAGTTCCGGTTCCTCAAAAAATTGCTCCTTGTCCACGGTCACTGGTCTTATGCTCGTAACGGAATCATGTTAGTTCGTTCATATTTGTGCTTGATAACAGTCCTGATGCTTTTCGACTATAGGATTGTGAACTTTTTCTACAAGAACATTGTGTGTATCGGTGTTTTGTGGTGGTTCCAGATCTATTGTGGCTGGAGTTCAGCTTAGTGAGCTATGCACTCGTCTCAATCTTGCATAACTGCTGACTCTTCTCCCAAAGCGCATTTGAGTATACTTACCTGTTATTCTGGAACTCGTTCTGGACGATTGCTCCTGTCCTCGGAATTGGTCTGTTTGATCGAATAGTCGGTAAGATCATATCACTAGACATACGAGCTATTTCTAACGAATTGCACAGATGCCGATGTTCTGATGGCCTTCCCTGAACTGTATCGCTATGGTCGCGAACGGACTTGGTTTTCTATGAAATCGTTCCTCATCTACATGATTGATGGAGTCATACAGGTATGTTACACCTTTCCTTGGGTATTACCCCCCTGACATTCATGCAGTCTGTTCCCATCTACTTTATCATCACCTATGCATACTTCACGACTACTTCTCGTACTGACGGATACGGCATCGAATTGTATGAGTATTCAACGGTAAGCTTTGTTCATTTGACTACTGTTTCGTTATTGATGGTAATCCTCGGCAGACCATGGTTTTTGCCACCGTTATAGCTGTCAGCTTGTTCAATGGCCTGAACACGAATGTCTGGACTGCCTGGGTCTTCTTTGCTGTCTTCATCGGTATCATTATTCTCTGGATATTCACGGTAAGTTCGTAGCGCTCTTCCTGTCATCTATGAGACTGACGTCTCCGCAGGCTGTCTATGATGCAATCAGCCCGGGATGGACAGTGACTAACGTCTATGGCAACAATTACTACCTGTTCACATCGGCCTATTTCTGGTTGTGTCAACCCCTCGTCATCGCCATCGCTCTCCTTCCACGATACCTGTATCGCGCATGGCAATTGGGGTACGCGCCTGGGGACCTAGAGATGCTTCGCTACATCCGGAAGACACGGCCCGATCTTGACATGGCAACGCTCCGAAGTGAATCGACGCGCTCCAAACCGTATGCGTCTTCAAGGCGGCGTACATCCTCACACATGTCACGAGCGTCGATTGCTTGTTCCAGCGCCGATAATCTATCGTTAGATCTACGGATGGCACAAGATCCGCGCGGTGCGAGCCGAACAGACATGTCCACTGGTATTCGCTCCGTATACCGCGGATTCGACTTTGCGACTGAAGAAGGTGGCGTTGCAATGCGACGCATGCAGACCAATCTGTCAGAGCGGAGGCAGAGCAGCCGCAACCTGCCTTCAATACAACAGAGCCCGCCGAAGCGCAGCCTACGGTTGTTCTCCTCTCTGCGTCGCAAAGCTACTCTCAAGAAGGATGATTGATGATACTTTTCGATTTGCATGCCATGGTTTGCTTCTTCACATTTTATTCATCATTCATCGCATTGTGCTGCTACTCATCTCCCCCCTTATTCCCTCTCCACGTGTATGGTCATACTCACTGTATTTCTCATCCTCACCTACTATTTATGACACCAGGTTATCTAAACACCTTGACGACGACACACTCGATGACCATACAAATATCAGAATTACTAATACACTATATACTGGGATGTAAATGAAACAAATAAAGATAGGGTGAAAAAGATAACATGACTTTCAAACATCAGGACTGTCGCTGTTGTGCAAGAACTTGATCTTTTTCCTGGGGCTAGGGGTGGAAATAATGACTTCGGCAATGAGCTTGCGTTTCTTGGACAAATGCGGAGGAGTTGGTAGTTCGATAATGGTAGTTGCAGGCATACAATTCGGCGTTCGAGAGCGTGCAGAGGATCGTAAGCGAGTAGAGTGTTTAGAAGAAGTTCCGTCGTCTTGGTCGTCGTCCATGTATACGGGGATTGGTGCAACGGGCAGAGCATCAGCATCATCCTCAGATTCGCACATGCGCTGCACCTCATCTTCGTCGTCGTCGTCGGATTCAACCATATCCTTGGCTTTGCCTCGCCGCTTCTTCGTGCTTCCCTTTGACTTTCCCTTCTTCCCCGTCTTGTTTTCATCCCCTTTACCATGCTCGTGAACTGAACACAACTCCACAGCTGTTCCGGCTCGGAGAAGGACGTCGATCCAGAGCTGTAGCGTTTATGAATGTCAGCTGAGATACGTGCCCGGCGACTCGCTGATAATGACCTTTTGATTTTCCTGCAGACTATCACCTGGACCCTTAACCTCGACGAACTTGCATTTTCCTGTATCCTCATTCCACATAAAGAGATCTGGACCGCCGGAGCAGCGCCCAGCATAATCTTCACAAAAAATATGACATATCACAGACAACGCTGTTCCGCCAAGACACTATGACTGCATCAATTACCAGCCTTCTCATAACGGAGTTTACACTCACACGAACTATCTTTACAATCTCCCCTTCCAATACCAGTTCCCAATCTACACCTACGCACCACGTCTTGCGTGCTCTATGCTCTGCTTCTACTCGGTTCACAATTTCCTCTCCTCGTCCATCCTCGAGTTCCTTGAGCCTTGTTTCGATGGGATCTCGTCGAGCATGATAGAATGCGTCTTCTGCGATATCCAACGGTGCAGTCTGGAAAGGGGTCTCGAAGGCACCGGGGATGGGGAGGAAGATGATATCCCAGAAGAGGATACCAAAGAGGGTAGTGATGATTCTGGTTTCTGAGTGTATGCTGCGGAATTGAGCGATCATAAGGGTGGAAGGTGAGAAAGGCGAGAGATAGACATACCCTTTGAACCCTTGGTCTTCGTACCATTGAAGTGCGAGTGTCTCGACATTCACTTCTAGGTTATCTCGTCCAACCCAGATAGACTTTCCTTTCTCCTCTTTCCGTTCCCTTGCCTAGGAACAGGTCAATATTTGGTTTCTCATCCAAAATACGAGAACTTACCTCGGCTTTGATCGAGACAGGCGTCGCATCCACTTTTGTCACGCCAGGCTTTTTTGGTGACAAAAATTTAGTAATGTCTCCTGCTTGAGTGATAGAAACTTTTGATTTGGCACTGTCATTGATATTCCGCCCGGCACGGTCGAGTTTTAAACTCGCTGCACGGTGGCGCACGCGCACTCCTTCAAAGGAGACTAACACAAGGGGTTGGAGGTTCCATTCGCTCGTATGCCGATCTGCAGGCTCAACTTTGAGCTTTTTTTCAAGAGCTGTCAAGCGGCGGTCAAGTTTGGGACGAAATACTATCCGGTAATTAGTCAGGACGCAACAAACATTAGCTTCAGATCCCAACCCACCAATATGTGTATCATCATCTTTAAGAGCATCGAGGCATGCCGAAAGAGCGTCATCATATCTGACTACATGTTTCTCTAGGATCAGCGCCCGGCGCTCGTGCCACCTCCCCCGTCGTCCACGACGCCACCGCCTCTGCGCAAGCAGGGACTCGAGAACACTGAGTTCATATTCGTGTTCCCCTAGAATGCCGAGCGCATGCGCGCCTTTACAAACGAGGCGAGTTAGGACGTGCCCTACAAAAAAGTTAAGCAAGTGGGTGCATGTAGTGGATGGAATGTACACACCACTCTCAAACCTCTCTAATCCGTACCCTCTCTCTTTCCCCTCAAGACCACCTTCATTCTTCATCTTTACTAGAGCCTGCCAGTGTGGATACACCTCCTCGAAAATCTCCTTCACTAGTCGCGCCCCACGCACGCGGACAGAGTCTGATTTCTCAGTGCTGCCAGACACACCAGATCTGGATTGCGGCCTGCTCTTGCTACTTGAAGCAGGTGTTGCAAAGGTAATTGATACAGGGGTCTGCACAGTCTTCGTAGAAATTGGTGTCTGTGGTGCTCCAGGTGCAGCACTTGGTGTTACTGGTGTCTTGAATCGAAGCTCATCCGCGGCTGGTGTCTTAAATTCCCTCTCAGCTCCCATTGCTGCAAAGTTCCCGGCGAACATGGCATCTACAACTTCTTCTTGCTCGAGCGCTTGTTCGTAAGCGAGAAGGGCATCACGTGTAGGCCAGATGTCCTTCGTACGTGTGGAGGCTATGTTTGCATAGGAACGCTTCTTAAACCGTGAGAGCAGGGAGGGCAAAAGAAGAGCTTGGGAGGATTGAGTCCTATATGATAAGTTAGTATAGAGAAACGAAAAGGCACAAGAAGGTGCAGGGGGAGAAGAAGAGACGCACAGCCTGAAATATATTATGTTTGCCCGCCTCACGAAGCGATGAAAGCTCTCATGTACACGCACACACTTGCCAAGTGTACCGAGAATAATATCGCGCAGTCGTTTCTGGGCTGTCTCGCGAGCAAAAGGGAGGGTAGTTTGTCGAAAAATGGCCGGTGATGATGTAAAAGTTGTAGGAATTTTGGATGTTGATCGGACCTTGGACGTCGTCGCAGTACGGGCGAATGATGATATTAGTGTCGATTGCGTGCAAGAACCTCTTAAAAGAGCGTGTATCATTTCGGACTGTGTTTGCGGAGATTCAGAAGATCAGGCTAAACGTGACAAGGACTTGAGGACACACTTTTGAACTAGCTTTGACACGCATCTGCTTTGCGATGCAACGTAGTTCGTCGACTCTGAGGCACTCGAGGAGGGTAGGAAGGTCCATTTGAGACTCGTCCTCTGCTAGAATGACTCCGGGCTCTGTGAGTGTTTCGGTGGGGTTCATAAGTTTGGTGTCAACCATAGGGAGGTCTTCGAGTTTTATAGAAGAGGGACCAGCAAGAGCGTTTGCAGCAGAGAGTGTTGCATCTAAAGGTATTGGGACTTCCTCAGTCTTGATGATAAGGGGCGTAAGTGGTGTGGGTTGATACAAGTGCGGTGCAAGTATTTCCTGAGGTTGCAGAATGCGTGAAGGCAGGGAACGTGGTGCATCTGTGAGGTCTATTATTTCCCTCTCCTCTACGCTCATCTTGACGTCCTCTTCATCTATAGTGTTTACTCTGACTTGACCTGGTACAAAGCATATCTCGTTAATAGCTTGAATAAGCCCTTCCTTGCTACCTATTTCAGCTTCATATTTGAGGGAGTCTAGACGGTGCCATGCATTGAATTTTCGCAAAAGAAGCTTCGTCATAAGAAACTTTGCATTTGCTATTTATCACTGAGTTTAGCTCATGAGGTTATGGAAAGTAAACATACGCGAAAGTCTGTCATATCTCTGGAAGTAATCAAGTTCTGGAAGGTCAAATAAATGTGCCTCGGTCTCTATCAAAGTCCCGAGCATGTCTGAGTATGCGTGTATTTAACATGCTTGAAAATGAAATCTTGATACATGACACACCTTCAAAAAGTCGGACATATACATTGACCTTCTTGTCAGATGCGTCTCCTGTCTCCCGATCGTGTTTCAAGTTGCAGAGCTCTCCCAGGTGCTCACCTTCACATATTTTGGTTTCGTAGGAGTAGTCGCCTTCAATTTCGCCCCCAGAGAATATGAGTGTACTAACTGAGTCCGCGTTTGGTGAACTTGGGCTCATTGTCGGGCTGAAACGTTGATGCATGATTGAGGCGTGTCGACGTCTTGCGGTATCGCGATCACGTGGGTTTCATGATAATTTCAAATTCGGCACTAATGGGATATACTCATTCGCCTCGCGATGTGAAAACGTGTTTGGTAGTGATGCGGGCCAGCAGTCCAGCAGATGAGAAGCTAGGGACTTTGCATGTCCCCACCGGCGATTATTTGCAAGTGATCACTGTGACTAGTACACCAAACAGCAAAGAAAACACAGTAATAGACCCATTCATCTACAAGTGCAGAATGACTTGTTGATCAATACACTAGGTTGGCCATGCAAGTATGGGATGAAGTTACGTATCATTGTTTGACGCAATTAATCCAGAAAATCGGTATGACCGGCAAATGAGTGGTATCTAGTCAGCTGAACAAGAGAATGCTGCGTATGATGGTAGTCTTCTACCGGCAACATGATTGAATTGCATAAGTGTCTTCCAATACATCCAATAACATCTACTTCAATGAAAATGCCCAGAAGGGACAAGAAGCCTAGCGGGAACCTGAAGCAGATCGTGATAAACATGGGAGGCACCTTGCGAGAACTGCAAAGCAGCTGCTGTGTGGGGCATGTGCGACGTCTAGTGGGGAAGAGGGTCTGGTACTTCCAGTTTGCAACGTTGCTGGCGCCGTTTCATTGACTACAGTGGATGTCTCCGCTTGTGGCGTGCTGCTGTTTGAGGCACCGGCATGTGCTTGCTTGCGAGGAGGACGTTGTAACCGCAACAGCCTATCCCTTTTTCCACTGTGGGCATTAGCGGTGCGCTGCGAGACAATATCAACGTCACTACATGGATGTCGAAAAGTCAGGAAAGCTTACATATTTGCCTCGTGTTGCAGAGACGTCCACAAGGGGAACCCCGCATGGGCAAGGAGTTTGGTCCTGGGAAGTGGAGGAGCGAGAAAAGATACGATCTATCATGTTTTTGATTTTGGAGCCTTTGGCGCTGCGCGTAGTGCCGGCGCGATTGTTGCGTTCAGTTGGATCAAACTGTCAATTGAGGATAGTGAGACGTGCATCAGATCTACTGTATCATATGGACTTACATCAGTCGAAGAATCTACCAGTTGGTATTGGAGCGCGTTTTGGGTGAGGCCGTGGGTCTGGGATGGTTTTCTGCAGGACTGAAATTAGGGATTATACAAAACGAGCGTAAAAGCGGCGTACCTCGAGAATTTTCTGAGTGGACTATATGACAGGTCAGCGGACGTGAAGTATGATACGACGAGATAATCTGCTCACCTGTTGGAGCTCCTTCTCTGACTCGCTCAGAGGAACTGTCCATGTGCGAACGATGTTGTCGTCACAGCCAGTAGCAATGAATGTGCTGTCCTCGGAAAATGCCACACACCGGACTTCATCAGGGTGCTCGAGTGGCTCGCCAATGGGTTCAAAAGTGGCCAGGTCAAAGAAACGCGTCGTCTTGTCGTATGAAGTAGTGGCGAATTTGGTGCCATTGGGAGCAATGGCTAGTGAGGAAAAGTTGCGGTCTGTGTGCGCGCCGAACTGTTTGATGATGTCTCCGGTGGTAGCATTTGATATTCGGATGTCTTTCCGGTTTCCACTGACAAGATGGCGACCATCTGGAGTGAATGCGATTCTTAATGCCCGCTGTTCTATTTTCAGCAACTACTTCTCCACTTGCTGGATTCCAAATGATGATGTGCCCATCTGTGCCTGCTGCTAGTTTTGTCCCATCCGGGGAGTACGACACCGAGTTTGCATCATTGCCCACTTTGAGTGGTCCGAGGACTATTTTTCCCGTCTCCCTCTTCCACACGCATACTGTTTTGTCCCATGATGCACTTGCAAATGTCTTGTTGTCCGGTGCAAATACGATGCCATGAACTTCCACCCTCTCATGGCCCTTAAACGAGACGGGCGCTCTTTTGAGCTCTGAGCTCTCTCTTGTTTGTCACAACTTCCCAGACCAGGATGCTTCCATTCTCTCCTCCACTCGCTATCCAACGTCCATCAGGGGACGCCGAGACTGTGCGGATTCTGTCATCGTGTCCCAACAAAGGCTCTCCCACTTGTTTCCCCGTGTCCAGATCCCACACCCGAAGACTCTCGTCGGCCGAGGCAGTGACGAGGAGACGGGTACCGAGGATGAAAGCTACTTCGCACACACGTTCCTCATGACCCTTGAGTGTCAGTTCAACGGGCTGGGCAGACGCTTTTGTGGATGCTTGATAGGTGGTGACCGCCATTCAATCTTGTTCGGTGTCTCGGTTAGCAGGAATCCTGAATACTGAGGGAACAGCGATCACTTACATGCGCTATGGTGAGTAGTCATTAAGTTGCATTTTCTGTAAGATACTGACTATCCCTGAACCCTGATGTCAGCTTTGCTGTAGACACGTGGTGTCCTGCATACGGATCATCTTCAGCGCTTCTTCCAGGAGCTTTTTTCAGCAGGCGCCATAACCGCTTTTACTGTGTTTCAACCTGTCATGATTTCCTGGCCACGTTCAACTCAGTTTACCCGAGATCTCTTCCTGCATGTATATTGTACTGATAAGTGATAACATGAATGTAACGAATTGATTGTTTGATATTGATTTGCCAATTTCTCCATCATGCGTTGAATTATACATTGTCAATTGATTCCTCGAGACGTACAGAATCCGATTGGAGTACATCGTATTGTTGGAGAGAAGCGGAGCACCGGAAAGGATCATACAACATCCTACTGGCTACACTGGTGTATTGCGAAAGGGTATCATACAAACCAATACACCGGTCTACCCCCAAAAAATAACCTGAGAGACGCTCAGTATCCTCTCCTCAGTCTATCATTTTCTTCCCGCAACCTCTGATTCTCCTCCCTCAACTTTTTCACCTCCCCACCCCACTCCTCCATCTCCTGCCGAAGCCCGCGCCCCATTCGCAGCATGTCAACGTGCAGCGCTTTTACGTCTGCGTGGTTCTTGGTCTGCATGTCCACAATGAGCCCCCGGAAGAGCTCGTATGCACCGCTTGCTCCAGATTGCATAGGGAACGTGCCTGAGTTTCGCCGGAGCGGTGATGGAACCCAGGTCTGTTCCACGGGTCGGCGAGGGGAAACTTGCATCGAGAGCTCGCGCTCGTGAGTCACTTGCGCCTCTTCTTCGTCTTCTTCCACGGCGTTTAATTCCTCGTTCTTGCCAGCATCTTCCACATCCACATCAACTTCTTTGCCCTTTCCCTTATCCTTACTTCCCCTAGACTTTGCGGTACCGATAGCATTAAGGCCTGTGCTGCCCGTCTCTGTCCTCGTCCTCCCTGCACTTGTTCTTACCCTTGGTTTCTGGGCTTCAACGACTATTCTTGCTGACCGTTTCTTTATGTCGGCCACGGGGGTTACAGGGTCTATCGGCAAATCCGGAGACGAGATTTCTGTGTGTGCATCCTCGTCTTCATTGGCAGGCGTCTTTGAGCGAGCGCTTTCCCTCGTCTTCGATGAAGATATTGATATTGTCGACGGGGCGCGCTTTAACGAAGACCCTTTGGTTCTCATGCCAACAGTTAAATTCGATGACGTCCTTGTAATCTCAGAACGAGTGGATGATCCAGAAGCAACCCTCGTCTCTCTCGTTTTATCTGTGCGCATCGAAGCCAGTCTAGTGGAGATCGACTCAGCAGGGTGCGCATGGATACCCAAAAGCCTAGACTTTGGGGAAGATGCGGCCCGTGCATTCAATCGCATTGGGGTATCACTTGCATCATCAAAGATGTTTTCCCGCGATGTGGACACACTACCGCGTAGTGCACTAGTTACTAGTTTTTGAGATGCATGTTAGCGTTCTTTACATGTATACTGCATAAAAGGTAACTCACTAGAACTTTCGGTGCTCCTGCCACCATGCGGTGATATAGGATTCCTCGATGGTGAGAAAGCACCTCGATTTGAGACACGCCTAGTTGGCGTACCGGTCTCTAGAGAATTCTGCTTCTTAGGTGTCCCAGAAATGGGTGATTTTATTGACGATATCCCATTCTTTCTCGGTACAGCAGCCGTCACAGGTCGGAGGGGAGAACGAACATTTGAGGCTACTCTGGCACGAGCACGTACAGGAGAGGAGTTTGCTGATGGATTGGAAATACTCGGTTTAACAGCCGACGCAGTTTTTAATCTTTTCTGCTTTTGTCGTTAGATTGGGAAAGATAGTGAATTGCCAGTGTGTGCCAAAGATACGTACCTGAACAGCGAGACATAGTACTCCTTGTCCAGTCTCGCCCACAGAAACCCTCTTCATCTCCTTGTCCAGTTCTCTGAGATTGAGAATCCTTAGTCCATCCCGCATACCGAGGTAGATAGCTGCACCCTCGGGTGAAAATGTGATCGAGGTAATGAGTTCCGGGGACAAGATTGTCTTGAATAACCTATGCCAAGGGAGTTAGTGCATAATGAAATAGAACACGTGTGTATGTACCCCTTATCCTTATCCAAATCAACAAGGCTAACACTGTTTGTGCTGGCAACAGCAACCAGCGTCTTGCTAAACGGGCTGCATGCGATGCCCACTACGTCCCGTCCAATGCTGATACATTTCACAGGCGCGGAAGGCTTGTCCACGTCGTAAACCAGTATATCATGTCCAAGACCAAGAAGGAGGCGGGTTCGAACATGCGGATGAAATGTCATGGTGCTCACAGACCTAGGAGCACTTGTGGGGAGGGGGAGAGATGTGTGTTTGGCAGGGACGAGTAGATTGTGAATATGCACGCCCTTTGAAGAGGCGGAAGCAATGAGCATACTGTCATTTGACACAACCAGTGCGGTAATCGTTGTTCCATGGGATTCAAGGGTTTTGAGCACTTTTGCTGATCCAGCTGCGTATTCCAGCATAATCACCTTCCTCCCGACGCCCAGTACTATATTTCCTAAAGGAGTCACTGCCATAGTATTTATTTCACTTCCCTCCCTGGACTGCACGTATATGGCCTTATCCAATCGGCATTGGGAGGTCATGAAGCGATCAATGCTAAAGGGAGAGGCAAGATAGAGAGATGAGTTATCGGGGGACCATGCTGATGCTAGATATTGAGATAGAAGAGGCTGGCTAATTGGAAGGAAAGATGGAGGATTCTTTAGAGTGACAGGAGAAGCCAATGCGAGGGCTGTCGTGGTGACCAAGGCAAGCATGTTGGTCGTGTTGTGAAGTTATCACTGGTTGATTTTCAAGGAGTGGTTAACAAGGAATGAAGGAGGACGTGCAAAGTTGTAACAGTTTCCTGGTATGACAAGTTGAATGATAAATATGTTATACAGAAGACTGATTAAACAACGATCCACGGCACGCGATTCAAAGAGGACGCGTCGGTCATGTGATACAAAACCCTCCGTCAGTCACATGATGGAAATAGCGCGTGAGTCTAATAATAGATTCGCTCTTGATGTTCTCGTCAACCGTGCTACCCGCAGGAGCCCATTGATGGAGTACCCATACGCACATACACTCCATGTATGCAGTTCAGCCGGTCATGATGATGGTACACGTTTCTCGCTTGCTAAATCTGATAATATATTGATTGGCTGTCCATTTTAGGCACTGCCCTCATCTCCCTTCCCTTAGGGTTCCTCAAGACCGCAACAAGCACGCGCTATCTGGGTCAGCGCCAAGCCTGCCTGCACCTGGGCACGCGCTTAGTCATCGTCCCCGTTATGCCCGAGCGGCGAGTTCCCAACCACAGCAAAGCATACTAACTTAATAAGCTCTCGGCGCGTTGGCAAGCGGCTTTTCAAGTGCAGTTATAACTTGATGTCTGTCGCACCTTGAATATACACACGCCACTTTAACCATGTTTTCTTCAGTCGATGTTCACCCTGTTGTGCTCGCCGTCTTACTACCTGCCTCCATTGTTTTATTCACATCCCTCAAGCGATTCATCAGGAACAGACAAAACAAACTTCCCCCTGGCCCAGTGCCGCTCCCACTGTTAGGAAATGTCTTATCGATCAACACCAACGAACCTTGGTTGACTTATACTAAATGGGCTGCTGCTTATGGTACGTGATCACATAGACCAGGTTGCATATGTTGTGCAGATCATCATATCAGGAGACTTGTTTTTCGTGCGACTTCTAGGCCAGGAAGTCGTGGTGATCAATTCCCAGCACGTTTCGGAAGCCTTGCTGGACAAGCGTTCTCGCATTTACTCCGATAGACCATATATAGCCACACTTGAGCCGTGCGTTCTTTTAACATTCTTCCATTTAATCATTATGAGGTACATACAGGTTTGGTTGGTCGGTCGTCTTTGGATTCACAGGCTATGGTGACGAATGGCGTCTTTGCCGACGACTCTTCCACCAAACTTTCCATACCGACTCTGCACTCAAGTTTCGTCCAATGCAGATCAAGCGCGCCCATGAGATGATCGTCAATCTAATCGATGACCCTGAACATTATCATTCTCACTTCGCAACGTCAGTCAACGAGTTTGTAAACATCGAATGAAAATTAACCTGTTCATAGATTCTCGTCATCAGTCGCGATGTCAGTGACATACGGCTACCAAACCAGTCCTCGTGATGATCCTCTGGTCCGAATCGTAGAAAATGCACTGGCTATTGGCTCTCAGGTAGTAACCCAAGAGAGAGCAATCTTACTCAAAACCTTCCCCTTCTGTAAGCTCAGCTCTTTTTCTGATGAAAATAGTTGACATTATGTACTCTGATGCAGTGCTGAAGTTACCTGACTGGTGTTGGGGATCCTCGATCAAACGCGAGGCCCAAGCCTCGACCAATTTCATGACTGAAATGACGGAGGTGCCATTTCGATATACGCAGCAGCATATGGTAGGCATCTTTTATTTTAGTCCCAGCTATTAATTACATGGTCGTCAAGGCCAAAGACTCGGCCCTTGATCAGTTTTCGATGGTGGCAGAAAATCTTCAACGAATGGAGAAGCAGGATCAGACATCTAGACCATTGTTTGAGAGTGCCTTGAAGAAAGCAGCTACTTCTGCTATTGTGGGTTCGTCATCTTTACAAGGGACAGTATACTGCTCTTTGATGCATATCTACGCAGGTTCATACGAGACGGTTAGCGGATGTCCGAACCATATTGTCCACCACTGAATGTCTTCGCAGAGTACTTCAGTTTTGATGACTTTTGCTCTCGCCATGGTGTCTTACCCAGATGTTCAAAAACGCGCACAAGCGGAGATCGACTCAGTGGTTGGGCGGGACCGCTTGCCTACATTTGAAGACAGAGCGTCACTACCATATATTGAATCAGTTGTGCGGGAGACTTTGCGATGGCAGCCTGTCGCACCCTTTGGTAATCTTCCTCGCTGAGGAATTAAGCCTGCACTAAAGATGATATCATAGCGCTACATGCCACTTCGAGTAATGATATATATGACGGTTACTTCATTCCAAAAGGTCTGCTATTTTTGTCTAATGAGCAGATCATCAGTAACATCATACATCAGGAGCGACTGTCATATGCAATATATGGTCAGATACATTCTGTCCAGGTTTCGATATACTCACATTATATTGCAGGGGAATTACACGGGATGAAAAGCGGTACCCCAATACATCTGTGTTTATGCCAGAGAGGTTCATGGACGCCAATGGTGCGCTGACGGACGACGACCCAGCTGAATATTGTTTTGGCTTAGGCCGACGTAGATGTCCAGGTAGGTTGAGTCATTTCATTGCCGTATTGCATGCGATGAGCCAATACATTCTTTGATCAGGCCGGTATGCTGCTGATGCCTCAGCGTGGTCTGCTATCGTTACTATGTTGGCCACGGTGGAGTTTTCTCTTGCCAGAAATGACCAGGGCAAAGTGATCGAATTCACCCCTCAATTCACGACGGGACTATTTCAGTACTTGTTTTCTTGTGTTATTTCATCCGGTTACTAATATCTTCACTGATTTAGTTCCGTTACGGTCTTTCCCTGTAGTATTTCGCCACGTTCTCATGTTCATTCAGGACTCCTAGGTGCCGCTTTACGAATGGGAGAGTAATATATATACAGGGAAAGACCCGTCATTGTCCTTTTCTATGTTCTGACTTGGGCCAACTACCAATCAGTCTCCTAGGTGTTCTTTTCGTGTCGCAGTACTCTCAGTGTACCTATATTTGATGCGTCCTTTTTCTAGTTCGAGTTATTTCGGCACATACCTTGTTTGAGTAGTTTCAATATTTGCTTTAATTAGCAAACTATTAAGGGCCTGTGCAGACTTGTACAGAACTTACAGCCATGATCAATTTTTGCAGGTGAACTCGAGACGCGTCAGTCACATGATGTAAACAGCGTGAGTCTAATAATAGATTTGCTCTCAAACATCCACCTAGGCTACCTCATTTCCACCTCAGGCAACACTTTTCGGTGCCCATAGAGGGTCTTACATACCCGGTTACTATGTTGTAGGAAACCTATCTGCAAGACCCTTCCTCCCTCCATCTAAAAATAGCTGACATGTAATTTCAGCTCCTTGCACCTCCCACGTATCTACGGCGCCTCCTGCACACTCTTTCGTAGGCTCTATTGGCTCTGTCAGTCCATTAGTGGGCTCCCACGGTATGCAGGAAAGTCTTGTAGGGTTGCTTGGTAGGCCGAGGAGGCATCCTTGGTAGATATCCGCTTATATTAAACCAAGTACTAACTACAAGTTTTCCTACAGTTATCTTCTAAGGTTACCATTTTGGGTGGGGGGTCATGCACATGTACGAAGGGGTCGTGTGCGGTGTGCGGTGTGCGGTGTGCGCACCTAACTTTGAGCGTCCCTAATGATTAGGCCGGAGAAGACTTAAAAGCTTAATGACGCACCTAAGTTCTCGCTTGCCCAACCTGACAATATTTATATTGATTAGCTGTACATTCGAATTTCCAAGCACCCTCACCCTCACCTCCCTTCAGGTTCATCACTGTCCACAGATCTCCACACGCCGCCGACTGTGACGAGCGCCTGGTATCTGGGATCAGCGCCAAGCCTATGACAGCGAGGCATGGATACACATTCCAACAAGCTCTCGGCGCGGTTTCCGTGCATATAAAATACAATATTTCTCGCGTCTTGTGTACCCACACATCGCTCTAGCCATGTTTCCTTCAGTTGATGCTCGCCTTGCTATGCTCGCCGTCTTACTTGCCTCCTTTTTTTTTACCACATCCCTCAAGCGGTTCATTAGGAACAGACAAAACAAACTTCCCCCTGGCCCAGTGCCGCTCCCACTGTTAGGAAATGTCTTATCGATCAACACCAAGGAGCCTTGGTTGACTTATACCAAATGGGCTGCTGCTTATGGTACGTGGTCAGATAGTACCACGGTACATATGTTATGCAAATCATTATATTAGGAGACTTGTTTTTCGTGCGACTTTTAGGCCAGGAAATCGTGGTGATCAATTCTCAGCACGTTGCGGAAGCCTTGCTGGACAAACGTTCTCGCATTTACTCCGATAGACCATATATAGCCACACTTGAGCCGTGCGTTCTTCTAACATTCCTCCATTTAATCATCATGGAGTACATGCAGGTTTGGTTGGTCGGCCATCTTTGCATTCGCAGGCTACAGTGACGAATGGCGTCTTTGTCGACGACTCTTCCACCAAACTTTCCATACTGACTCTGCACTCAAGTTTCGTCCAATGCAGATCAAGCGGGCTCATGAGATGATCGTCAATCTAATCGATGACCCTGAACATTATCATTCTCACTTCGCAACGTCAGTCAACGAGTTTGTAAACATCGAATGATTATCAACCTGTCAATAGATTCTCGTCATCAGTTGCATTGTCAGTGACATACGGCTACCAGACCAGTCCTCGTGATGATCCTCTGGTCCGAATCGTAGAAAACGCCCTGGCTATTGGCTTTCAGGTGGTAACCCCGGAGAGAGCAATCTTACTCAAAACCTTCCCCTTCTGTGAGCTCAGCTCTTTTTCTCATGAAAATAGTTGACATTATGTACTCTGATGCAGTGCTGAAGTTACCTGACTGGTGTTGGGGATCCTCGATCAAACGCGAGGCTCAAGCTTCGACCAATCTCATGACTGAAATGACAGAGGTGCCATTTCGATATACGCAGCAGCATATGGTAGGCATCTTTTGTTTTAGTCCCAGCTATTAATTACATGGTCGTCAAGGCCGAAGACTCGGCCCTTGATCAATTTTCAATGGTGGCAGAAAATCTTCAACGAATGGAGAAGCAGGATCAGACATCTAGACCATTGTTTGAGAGTGCCTTGAAGAAAGCAGCTATTTCTGCTATTGTAGGTTCGTCATCTTTTTTGAAGGATGTATACTGCTCTTTGATACACATCTATGCAGGTTCATACGAGACGGTCAGCGGATGTCCGAACCATATTGTCAACCGCTGAATGTCTTCGCAGAGTACTTCGGTTTTGATGGCTTTTGCTCTCGCCATGGTGTCTTACCCAGATGTTCAAAAACGCGCACAAGCGGAGATCGACTCAGTTGTTGGGCGGGACCGCTTGCCTACATTTGAAGACAGAACGTCACTACCATATATTGAATCAGTACTGCGGGAGACTTTGCGATGGCAGCCTGTCGGACCCTTTGGTAATCTTCCTCGCTGAGGAATCAAGCCTGCACTGAAGATGGTGTTATAGCGCTACATGCCACCTCGAGTGATGATATATATAACGGTTACTTTATTCCAAAAGGTCTGCTATTTTTGTCTCATGAGCAGAGCATCAGTAACATCATACATCAGGAGTGGCTGTTACATGCAACATATGGTCAGATACATTCTGTCCAGGTTTCAAAATGCTGACGTTGTATTGCAGGGGAATTACACGGGATGAAAAGCGGTACCCCAATGCATCTGTGTTTATGCCAGAGAGGTTCATGGACGCCGATGGTGCGCTGACGGACGACGACCCGGCTGAATATTGTTTTGGCTTAGGCCGACGTAGATGTCCAGGTAGGTTGAGTTATTTCATTGCCGTATTGCATGTGATGAGCCAATACATTCTTTGATCAGGCCGGTATGCTGCTGATGCCTCAGCGTGGTCTGCTATCGTTACTATGTTGGCTACGGTGGAGTTTTCTCTTGCCAGAAATGACCAGGGCAAAGTGATCGAATTCACCCCCGAATTCACGACGGGACTCTTCCAGTACTCGTTTTCTTGTGTTATTTCATCCGGTTACTAACGTCGATTTAGTTCCGTTACGGTCTTTCCCTGCAGTATTTCGCCACGTCCTCATGTTCATTCAGGACTCGTGGGTGCTGCTTTACGAATGGGAGAGTAATATGTGTGTGACAGTGAAAGACTTGCCATCGTCCTTTTTCTATGTTCTAACTTGGGCCAACCGCCAATCAGTCTCCTAGGTGTTCTTTTCGTGTCGCAGTACTCTCAGTGTACTTAAATCCGTTACATTCTTGGCATTCGTGCCTAACGTTCTCCTGAAATTGGCGTAGATTTTGCTATAAATAGACTATAGTATGTCTATGATCAAGTGACAATTTGAAATAGCCCATCGTGAATCTAATAATAAGCTCACTCTCGACCTCCCCCGTAGTACCCGCAGCAGTTCGCTTTACTTTCTCTTCCATCCGCAGGCGGCATTCTCTGTTCAGTCACAGCAGAAATGAGAAAATAACACCACCCTAACTCGATCGACTTTCCAGATATGACCCGACGTAGATTATATCCATCGCAAATTCTTGAGAGCCAGTTCGACATATGGTATTTCCTTTCGTACGGGCTGGGTGAGCTTCTTGGAATGCTTTAACTTCTTTTGGTGAGCGGTGGTCAAGCATCTCTATCAGCTTACGATTGTCCGCCTCTCTTTAGACTGACTCGATATGCGGGTCTCCTTGCTCACAGCCTCGGTTCACTGGCATGGTTGGCTAGATTGTTTGCTACATATCCTCCAAGGAAGCAACGCTTTCTGTGTCTCTATGAGATTTTCGTGAATCGACTCAAGTTTTCCTTCCCGTTGCGAATCCTTGATAGGGAAAATATCGGAATCGTGGTGTGTTTTGCTTTTGGCGACCAATGCTAAGCGCTGTTATACCAGACCGTGTCACGATCAGTATCAGTTCTTTACTGCTCTTGAGTACGATTCTTCTAGATGCCTTGTCGGACATCCCCTGATCGACGTCATAGACTAGTTTCTCGAGGTAGCCTGGCGTGCATCTGGAACGACTCGACTCCGAATCTTGACGTTTGTGTTTTCATGCACTTTCCTCAATCACTTGACGTCTACACCCAGTCTGAGCGGGGACTACTAAATGCTTCACTTTTGCCGCTTTGGAATATAACTGCAGAGGTCTCCACACGCATAACAAAGAAATCAAATACTCAGTCATGGTCCTGTGGATCAGATGGAGTGCACCTCATCCGAGACCAACCGTATCGAAAACTCTGTGCTCGTTAGATGAGCCAGTGTAAGTCTGGGCCCCATGACCACCAGAACGAGTACTACTTATTTCACCTTCGAAGTTCGATCCGCGTTCCGTTCGATGCTCAGTCTTATAACACCTCCGGCGCACGTCTACGCTCGTTCTATGCGACAGCAAGCTATGGGAAGTTCTACCCCGTCGACAATGTAGGCAGTCTGTGTCAAGCAACATCATACGTGTCATTCATATCTAATTCGAAGATCGAAAACCAATCAATCGAACAAATTCTAGAAGCTGGGGTGTCGTGACATCGTGATATTGCTCGCTGACATACTATCAAGGACAATTTCCTGTTACAAAGAACATAAAGAGCAGACACCGATCGTTGGTCGCATTACAAGATACTCGAGGACGTAGAAAAATTAGTTACGATATACAGAATACAGATTATCGACGGATTACACATATTTTACGAGCTCAATCAGGGAGTCCATTTGTCCGAGGAAAGATCAAAGTGGAGTACAATCCAGAAGCCTATACCATCGGTCACCTTTGGCGATCCAACTCCTGATGGTGAAACGCATTTTCGGGGAAACGACTGGCAGGATCTTCGGCTCCGCATACATGTCATGCACTTGCCCGAGGTTGCCGATAACGGGACGTAGGCGAGCTACAAGTCGATCGAGAGCATCTTTATCTACTCCCAAGTCGGTAGCGGGCAGTCCAGACAGAAGTTTACACTTTGCAGCCGCTCAGAGCTTGACAGAATGTGCAAAATGAAGTAAGAAACTTACAGTTTCGTTGCAGAGAGACACCGTAATTGTGTTTTTTTCATCATCTTCCAATTGGAAAAGCAGGTTATAAAGCCATTTGCAATGAGTATCGAGCATGTCATCGCAGTCGACACAGCGTTTCCAGGACCGCCGTATCCTATAGAACACATTAGTGTCGCCCCAGGGAAAGAATCGGCTTAAGCTGACTTGGTGTTGCACTTCATGCACCGCAGGTACGTGGCTTGATCCAAATCGAAGGGATGAAAATCGGTCACCCGCGCAACGACCGTGAATGTGCTGGGACAGGCGGTGCTGGCGATAACTTGTTTCAGAGTGAGATCTTGGAATGTCTCGGGAGTACGAGGGCGTGATGTTGTGGCGGAATTGGCCGTTGGTTCGACAGACACCCCGTCTCGTTTCATTTCTAACTTCCACTTCTCCTTGCGTCTGTTGTAGGAGTATCAGCGACAAGTAAAATGTCAACAGTTCCGCTAACACGTACTGAAGAAGAGCGTGTACGTCCTCCTTCTTGCGGTCATCGGCTGCAATGATCAGTCGTTCGTCGCCCCCTAGACGCCCAAAGTCACCCTTAACACCTATCCTGTTAATCAAGCGCAGATTCTTGATTCTATACATCGCGCCTGGCTGAAGGTCGCGTGCTCTCCCTTTCTGCCCACCCTCCAGGACAATCTTGACAATCCGGCGGTCAAGACCAAGAGCCCAGGGTGCTGACTCTGCTGGGTTGGAGAGGTTGGGATTGAATGTGTAATCTGTCACATAAACAACTGGCTCTTCCCCAGGGGCAAGATCAACATGAAGAAGCTGTAGAACGTGTCATGAAGCGAAAGACGAAGTTTTTATCTGACCCACCTCAACAGTGCAGTGGAAGAACGTAACCTCTCCGTCAACATCTTCAATCAACTTAGTGTCAAACCGTGCAGAAGAGCTGGACACCCCTCCCCCTTGCTCAAATTTCTTTTTCCGCCTGGAGAATACGCAATAAATGATATGATTGACCAGCCAACAGCACCACTCACTCTAACAATGCGCGAAAATGCAAGTTTTTGCCATGTTCGGCCTCATCAAGCTTTTTTGACTTGTGTGTTTCCACCAATTTACCGTGGAGATGATTATCGGAGTCTGTCTTCACGCGTGCGTTTGGGAGGCTCCAGAATTGCCCGGGCTGCATTGTATTTGCGAGGAGCCTCGCGCTATCCCACATCTCTATCTTGAAAACGTATGCTGACAGTTCCGAAGAGCACCAGTTTGCTTGTGGCGGTTTGGCGTGAGGGTTTACGGTGTAGTCAGTCACATACAAGGTGTTGGGTCCACTGGTGTTTTCATAGCTGTGCAAAATCTAGACTTTTGTCAGCTCCACGTTTACGGAAAGTTGTCTGTAAACTCACTTCGACAGTGCAATCGAAATAACCTTGAGGAGAAGTCTCCGGGGTGACCTCAGAGATGAGATGATGCTCTCGCGAAGGGCGTGGGACGCACTGCACGGTTGTGATACCTTGTTCTTTGGCATGTATCGCTTGCCACCAGTCGGCAAGCTGAGCGCAGTACTGCACTTCTTTGCCTTGCTCACTCGGCTCGTAGTAAGGTGAGTACATATATCCAGATCCTTCGTCTGGTGTCCCAGAATGCGGGACGTCAATTCTGTCAGGAACGCGGAAACGCCGGGCTTGGGTATCATAGGTGGCCCAGCGTAACTTATCATGATACCCTACGCCATTGAAGCCGCCACTGAACAAGGAAGTCTGACCAAACATCGTGAGTGAAAGTGTAAATCAGTACAGGGAATTGATCGATACCTTAAGCCTCCGAAAGAGGACTATATCTCCAACATCAGCCTGAGGGAGCCACGCCGTGTGCTTCTTCTGGAAGCAATTGACCCTGAATTTATGAGACACGAATTCTGTATCGTCTTCCATGCAGGACGGGTCGACGATGGTGAAATTACGGCACCACTCTGGTACTACGATGAGCAAAGAACCAACAATAAATGCTGAGGAATCCTACCTTGTGAGCGCGTGAACGTCACGGGCTTGATTGACGTAACTACGCCAATGATGTTGAAGAATTCCGGTCCCGGCTCAATCTTCCTGATTGGTATAAACACATCTCCCTACAGACAGATTTCGAATGAACTCGTGTTGGACTTCTCTAAAGATACGAAACTCACCCCTTGTGTAGTCATTCCAGCCTTCATGGCCAGCGGTCCATGATTGTGTGCAGGATCATTTGCAGGAGGCGGTGAGGGCATGGTCACTGACACTGGTGCTATCCTCTTGGACGATGAACTGGTCTGTTCAGAACCCGAGCTTGTGCGCTCGTTGGAAGATAATTGTGGTGGTGACCGTACATTGGTGGGGGGCGATGATTGTGGTCGCGGAACAACCACCTCTGCTTGGGGAGTTGCTATCTCATGCCCATCCGATTCACGTCTGGCCTTAAAAGCGGATGACTTCTGTGCTTGCCTTTTCCGCCTGCGTCTTTGCCCTCTTGTAAAATCCATTTCTGGTGACCGCGCGCCAGGTTGAGGAAGATTAGTAGCTCGCGAGTCAAGATGCTGACGGGACGCAAGAACAGGCATTGGTTCTTCTCGTGCTTTCTGACTAGCAACTATTTCAGGCTGCGGGCTTTTAGATGGGGGATTTGTGTTCGACATCTCCACGTCTTCTGTGGAATGTTGCTGGACAATGTCCCCAATACGCGGAATGTCGCCGGTAGCGCTATACCAGTCCACTAAAAATGTCGCGTCAGCACAAATTAACATAAAACAGCATAAAAAATCACCTTCCCAAGTATTGAATACCTTCCCAATTTCGGGTCCTGACATGAGCATGGCTGCGATCCCATCTTTGAATATGATCCTGACGGGCAGATAGAAAGGAGCAGAAGACTGTGCCCTTGGCTGAATCTGTGCACCCTTAAGAGAAAGGCAGATTCTGTCATTAACAGCGAATGGGAAGGGCATTAATTCGTCAACTTTGGACGAAATGATAACGAGAAGGCGGTAGGTGTCGCTGTGTTCACGCATCTCGACATTCACCTGGCGCTTGTTACCGATACAGGGAAAAACCATGTGAATTTTGGCTTCGATATTGTTGGTTTCATCTGTCGCGGGGTCGAGAAGGTCAGTTGCATTCTTTCGACGTGTTTCATCGAATAGCGCGAGGTTGTCCTCCAGGCGAGATCTTTTTGGAGGGGATCCTTCTTCCACAGATGTTCTTTTCATGACTACGTTTAAATGTAAACGTGTGCACAGAGAAGTTGATAAAGCTAAGAGATGAAGAAATTGTAACTGACTTCGGAAATGTACCACGACGCGATGTAACGCGGGTTGACCCCCAGGCACTTTCAATATATAGAGTTAGATCGATCCTGGCAGGACCCCAGGAAACCCTCACCATGACCAGCACACTTCCCTTACCAACTCTATTCTCCAGGGCGCTTGCAACAGCCTCAAAGGCCGCAAATCTACCCACTATCGAAGATGAAACACAGGTGCATTTTTATCTTGGACCACATGTTGTATCTCATTTATATGACAATACTACAAAGGAACTAATCCAATCAGCCGTAACTGATCTCAAGGAGCTGGACCGGCGTGTCGCAGCCCTTTCACTGTTCAGTTCCAACGATGTTCTTGAGGACATATCCACCAGGAATTTGGTTTACTTGTTTGCACGATATGTTCTGGCTGAGGTGCAGAATCGCATGAAGACAACAGATAGGGACGAGCGCATAACTGTTCTCAAGAAGACACAGGTGAATTCTCTATTTCAATTGATCAATCAAAAGGTCCTAAGCTGTGATCAGGTCCATCTGAGATCATTCATCCATGATTTGGACAACTATTGCTTAGTACCTGAGGTGGATCGTGCGCTGTACGCACAGAGCGCATCTTCCATCAAGGACGCGGCTAAACGGCGAGAAGTCAAGATCAAGCAGTTCAAGGCAGAGAAGGACTTGCGTGCGCGAATCGAAGCTGTACGAAAACGACGGAAGCAGATACCCATCGGAGACCTGTCCCAAAGTGATTTTGATCTTATTCGGTCATTACTCCCGTCAACCATTACTGCTCAAGCGAGCGACGAGGATGAGGAGGATGATTCAGAGACAGATGAGATCCTTCGGGAAGCAGTATTACTACTACTACGATTAAACTATTCCCAAGCATACTCTCAGCTCGAGAGTATGGATCAGGAGCTTGAACTCCTACGTATCGCCCCACCTCCTCCCAGGCCAGGCCCACCCTCAGACGACAGAAAAAATAAACTGAAGGACCAAGATGACATGTGGAAACTGGACACAAAATCTTCCGTCGGTGAGAGCGGACCATTACTTGACTCTAGCGGGAAGGTACCAAAGCATTACATTCCCACCACCAAATGATGTTGATCGTCGTGATAGCCCCTGAGGCCATTTACCATCCTTCCTGCAGGCGGATCAGATCGCATACGTCTGCAATCGCAGGTCTTTGGACCTGATCACCGACTCCCAACGATGAGTATCGACGAGTACCTCAGAATTGAACAAGAACGCGGGAACATACTCACAGGGGGAGGGTAAGTTCTCACCATTTCAGTTACTTAGACACACTAATTAATCTGCGCAGCCCACAATCCGAGGAACAGCCAACGTCGTCAGAACAACTGACGATGGACTCCGAAACGGACGGTACAATCTTTGGTGAGATGAAATTGGAAGAGAAACGGCAGAAAGACGAACAGTGGGCACAGTTCAAGGATGCAAATCCGCGTGGAGCGGGAAACACGATGAATCGTGGTTAACGGCGAGAAAAGAGAGTTCGTTGCATTGTGTCACAAATGATCTGTAATGCGACGAAGAGGGGCAGTAGAACGCACTCGTTGCAACACGGGCAAGCAAATCAGGTATCACGAGGGGGTAGTACGTATCATTACATGGAAAACACTGAATCAGCAATTGCATTGTGATGCCTCTGGTACGGCGGCAGCCTGCTGTGTCGTAACATCGATTTCTACAATGAAAGGTCAATTCCTTAATCAGCGATACGGCGTGAAAAACATACTTGTATTCTGAGCATCTGCCTGGCCTTCTTTCTCCATCCCAGGTAATGATAGAGCAATCTTCTTGAACAAGCTCTTTACATTATGTCCAGCTTTCGCTGACGTTTCCATGAACATGATGTTCATTTGTGTCGATTTTGCAGTTGCCTCTTCTACAGTGACTTGGCTGATTGCTGTGTCAGACGACTTCATATTACAGACGAGAAGACAAACCGTTTCTCCGACAGATCGGCCTTGTTGCCAACGAGTACAATAATGACATCGTTCCCCCGTTCTGACCGAACGTCGTCTATCCATTTTGACGTTGAAAGGAAGGATTGTCGATCTTTCCACCATTGAGCACCTGTCACACTTTTGTGAATTGAACTCACTCACTAGTGATATCATACACGACTATAGCTACGGACGAATCTCGGATGTACGATGGTATTAGTGAACGGAAGCGCTCCTGAAGCGATACAGATCAGCCAACAACTACCAACACAACCAACTACCGCACGTCACACGCACCTGTCCGGCAGTGTCCCACAATTGTAACCGCACCGTCCGGTCCTCCAGGTACATAGTCTTGCTCAGGAAGTCAATACCGATGGTGGCCTGGTAGGTGTTGTCAAACGTATCGTACATGAATCTACGCCTATGTCAAGATATGCAACGGGCCCAGAATCCACCCCAACTGACCTGGTGATGAGACTGGTCTTCCCGACGCTCTGGTCGCCAAGAAGGACAATCTTGGTGCGTTTCGGGGGCGTCGAGGAGAAGTCGGCGGTTGCAGGTGTTGATGGAGCGTCCATTTGTGGAGTACAATCTTGGCCTTATGCCTAAACCGTGTACAACAGTGATAAAACAAGGCGATTGGTTTGCCGAGTGCCTGCTAAAGACCTCTGAATGTGAAAGTCGGTTCCGTTGAGCTCTGTCATGGCAGTGTGTTTATCCGTGTTTGCTCTGTTATTACTGCCAGTTGTATGTAATCCACGTGATATTCTGCACAGAAATCTTCTGAATCACTGCCATCAACCTCGAGACCCTGCAACCAACCCAACCTGATTTTGAATAGGACATGCAATGAAACTTTCAGATAAGATCGCGGCATACAACTCGTCGCGTCCTTTCTACACCTTTGAGTTCTTTCCTCCTCGGACTGACCAGGTTCGTGTGTAATGTTTCCTTATTATTCTCATCCTTCAAAATCTATATCAGGGGTTCGAGAATTTAATTCCACGTATATCACGCCTGTCAACTCTAAATCCCCTTGCCATAAGTGTAACATGGGGAGCTGGGGGTTCGACGAGAGAACGAAGCATTGATCTTGCAGGTCTGACCCAATCAGATTATGGAATCGACACCGTTTTGCACTTGACATGCACAAATATGCTCCCAGGGATGGTGGATGATGCTCTCAGGGTGAGTTTCTTCCCACGAATCTCCAGACTGCGGTGAACACCGCCTTAACAGGCTGCAAAAGTGCGGGGTATACAGAATGTGCTCGCGCTACGTGGTGGTGAGCACCGTGATTCTCGTTGGAGACGTTGTTCGTGTTACTGATATTTTTACGTAAGATCCATCTCGAGGAACCGAACATTGGACACCCGTCGACTCTCAATTTACTCGCGGAATTGATCTTGTGAAGTACATCCGTTCATCCCCGGAGTTTTCCTCCCACTTTTGTATTGGCGTTGCAGGTAGGGGCCCTTAGCTTTGAACTCCTTATGTGACTGACATACGTGTAATAATAGCCTACCCAGAAGGTCACCCGGACCGCGAGACTGACGAAGACGGTAGCTTGAATGTCCTGAAAGAGAAGGTTGATGCTGGAGCAGATTTCATCGTCACGCAACTATTCTACGACGCAGACCCGTTTCTTGAATGGGTTGACAAAGTTAGAGCAAAAGGTTAGCAGCAACTCACGGTATCGGCCACGTCCTTCTTATTGGATTGCAGGTATCACTGTACCCATCATACCCGGTGTCATGCCTATCCAAACGTATTCTTCCTTTTTGCGCTTGATCAAGCTATGCGGAGTCAAGGTTCCCCCATCCGTCATGGCTGCTTTGGAGCCTATATGTGTAAGTACTCCAATCATATGTCATTGCCCTTCTAATCAGAGGACAGCATGATGACCAGCTTGTCAAGGACTATGGTGTAGGCCTTGCTGTTGATATCATTCGGAAGATTACCTCCACAGGAACAATCAAGGGAATTCACTTTTGCACTCTAAACCTGGAGAAGAGTGTCCAACTTGTGATAGAGAAACTGCAGTGGGCAGGCAGCAGCCCAACAATGAAGAATAGATTGATCGCTGCAAGTCTCGTTAATCTATGGTTGAAGTCAAGTCGCTGATTGTAACTCAGGATGCTCCAGGGCCAATGATTCATGTGCAGCTCACTAACTCTTCCGATTTGGTCATCGATCCCACCACAGCAACAAACACAGCAACAAGTGCGCTGACATTTAAACAAACTTTGGACCCAGATCCCGGCCGAGGGGAGCTGAATAATGCGGCAACATGGGACGATTTCCCGAACGGTCGTTTTGGTGACTACAAGAGTCCCGCGTTCGGTGCTCAAGATCAGTGGGGTGGTAGTGGCCTGTCTGTGCGAATTGTCTTTCTGCCCTGCCCAACCACCGTGCTGACAGATTTTTGCAGCAGTATGAAGGTCTTAGTGAATGGGGCCATCCCAAAAGTACTGATGACCTTACTTCGCTCGTTTTGCGCTACCTTCATTCTGAGGTGTCCTCGTCCCCATTTTCTTCCTTACCACTTTCTCCAGAGTCGCTGACTATCCTGCCGCACCTCGAGCAGCTCACGAAGCGCGGGTGGTGGACGATTTCTTCGCAACCCGCAGTAGACGGAGCGTGCTCTACTGATGAAGTTTTCGGGTGGGGTCCGAGAGGTGGGTATGTTTATCAAAAAGGTTTCGTGGAGTTTTTCGTGGCAGAGCAAGATCTAGAGAAGATCGAGAAAAAGATTAAGGAAAAGGGGCAAGGTTGGGTGCACTATTTCGCCGGAAATCTGCAAGTGAGTATTCCCTTAAATATTGCACCATTTTTGTGGACTGATGCGAGTACAGGGAAAATGTAGAAGTAATGTACCCGACGACGGCAGGAATGCAGTCACTTGGGGTATGTTTCCCGGGCAAGAAATCACTCAGACGACCATAATCGAGCGCGAATCTTTCCTGACGTGGAAGGTATGCGTTGTCTCCAGACTCATTCTGCCCATATTTGTACTGACAATATTAATGTAGGATGAAGCATTCTCTATCTGGGCTGAGTGGGCCTCTTTCTACCCACCAGGGTCCGAGGAAAGAGAGCTATTGAATTCTGTTCGCATGGAGCGGTGGCTAGTGAGCATTGTACATCATGACTACAAGAGACCAGACGCGCTATGGACATTCCTACTGGATGGAGAACTATGACGCGTGTGTTGGCATGTTCTAATTTGTTGGAATAGTTTTGTTTCTGCTAAGTCTGTTTACATAACTGGGGAAAATTACGATTAGCTAATGAAAATTCTGTAAATGAACCCGGCGAACCAGGTCTGAGCAGAAAGTGCGGGATTTGGCCAGTCTGCGTGAGGTCTATACAGACAAGTCACAGACTCTGTGTTAAAGTCTGGGGGACAGGTTTGCCAGCAGTTGTCCGGAAAGTGCCGGGAAGTCTATGTTTGTCTGCCCGCTGTATTATGTCATAATTTAGTGTCAGTCCCCCGCCATCTCGCCATCAGCCTCTCCCGCCATTTCACGTTGCCCGCCGTGCCTACAGACAACATATCATCGACTACAGCTCTACAGCCGCCAAGTATTCCAGGTGCCATCCTGCGGAATGTCATCAATCGGACTCGTCGTTGATCGCACCTACTGAAGTGTGACACAGGGGTGGCTGAAGTGCTGACGGGGTGGTTGATGTAGATGGCAGGGGTGGCTAGCCACTGACGGGGGTAGCTGATAGGATTAGTGTCACAGTGGCTGGCGTAGTGGCGGGAGTGATGATGCCAGACAACCCGGAGCTTGCCGACAAAACACACCCAGACGTGTCCCCCAGACTTTGAGGCGGAGTCTGCGCAGACTTAACACGGACCGGCCATTTCCTACATGCCCTCGGTCTGAGCAGGGCCGGCGTGCCCACGCAGAAGTCCAGAGTGTAACCGGGTTCAAAAGCTCAGTGCCTGTAAAATGCCTGGGCGTTCATCGTTCTACTTTGAGTTCCGCTATAATGCCTCGTTTGATCTCGATGTGGATCCCTAGCTCAATTCCAGGTGCCAGTTCAAGGGTTGAAACAAACTGGTCTTCAAGTGCTGGAGATCAACATGGTGTTCGACTCTCTGGAACGCTCGTACTTCCATATTGGAATCGCCATCAATTCTCTGGCCTTCTGGCAGCGGCGCCCTGGCAACCTTGCAAGTGCAGGATGAGTTCGCGTTTCCAACGATAGTCTGGAGCTCAGCACAAAAAATGCATCTGTTGGAAACATATTAGTAGCTGCCTTGCCCTGAGGGTGCGAATAGGCTGGTTAAAATCTTTGCAACCCTCTCTGTATCGGAGTCACTATTGTCGGTCTTGGTCTCTGGGTTCACTGAGTCCTTGGCTGGTGCAGCTACGGGTGAACGACGATAGCCGACACCATTTGCCGACTTAACCGTTTTCTACCTGGAGTTCAGAACGACAAATGGAACGAAAGTTCACCAAAACATACGAATAGTGGAGTGCCGCCCCCGTCGTTACTTGTTACGGCCTGGGTAGCCTGCTGCAAAATCTCTGAAATCCTCTCTGCATCGCAGTCGCCATATTAGCGGGTCCTACTTGTGAGGTTGCAGCTGTCACGGTTCAGTGGCAGGAATCTTACGCTATGCGCCCACCAACAACGATTATCAATTCCGTCATATATCCCCTTCCTCATCGATTTGTTTATAGACGTACTTCACAGGAATCACCACTCCGTATTTTCAGAGGCACCGCTGAATTAGGTATCCCCTCCAGGGCAGAAGATGGAACGTCAACGCCTGTAATGAGAACAGGCTTGCATCGGCGATACGGACATGGTGTTGGGCTATTCTCTGGACGAAATGTGACCTTGGCAGGTTATTCAACCGATGCTCCCTTGGTCCTACCATGCAGTTAAATCTTTGAATCTGGTCAAAACTTTTAAATTGATATTGCAAGTTGCGGACCGGTCCCGGTGTTGTGACGAATCGGTTTTCTACGGTGCGTTGTGGCGCATACCGTTGAAGTAACTCATTGGAGCAAGAAGCTTCGACTCATTACCCAAAAACACACACACTAGAGCTATCTCGACTATTAGGTGGCCGACTTATTCAATGGACGCCAGCGCATTGCCAGCACGGCCCTCTTCACAATGCATTGTTTAAATCCGTGGTAACTGCACGCTTGACATTCCTGCGAGCCATTGTCATTCTGCATAACTGCCCGGAAACCGCCATGTCTGCCTCCACAGGCTACTACCTAGAGGACGAGGAGAAATCTATCGCCAGGCTCGAAGATGCTCGAGATGTGTATGCGATCGAGGCAGCGCCAGATCGCGTGATCGTAAAGCGTTTTGGTAGATTAGGACCTTTTCTATCGAGACTCTTTGCAAGCGGTATCGAGGCCCGTGGAGTAGAGCGTGTGCCAGAAAACCAGCGAGAATCAAAAAATGCCTGGAATAAGTACGTATTCAAGTTTCATCGTATACTTGATCTGAGCCCAGTGTAGCATCCTGATGTGGTGGTCAGTCTGCATCACACGACCGATATTCTTTTACTTGACCTTTTTGTAGGTCCGTTAACACAGTGTTTGATATCATTCCCATCGGCGTGCTTGCACAGTCCACCTTTACTTTGAGTTTCGGGTAGGTCACTCGGCCGGGCACGGTGTCGCAACCACACTTATTCTCCTAAGTAATGCTGTAGCTACTATCCTCTGCTTTGGCGCTCTCGGGGCCGTCGCGACAGCATTTGTTGCTACCCTCGGCCCCATGACGGGCCTCCGTACCATGGTCATCACCCGTTTCAGCTCGGGATATCTCGGTTGTACCATCTACTCAGTCCTCAACATCCTCACGCAGTGCGTTTATTCTCCCTCGTTGTTTTCATATTTTGCTGAGAATTGTTTCAGGCTTGGCTTTGCCACAACGACTGTCATCCTCGGAGGTCAAACGCTGTCCAACATTAACCCTGGTACTCTTCCTTCCGTCGTTGGAATCATCATCATTGGCGTGTGCTCCCTCATCCCGTGCGTTGTTGGGTACAATATGGTGCACTTCTACGAGCGCTATGCATGGATAATTACCCTGATCAGCATGCTCTTCCTCTGTGGTCTTGGCGGAAAAGCTGGATATAACATCAACGCGCAAAAGCCGCTTCAAGAGGAAATGGGGCACGCCCTCACAGCAGACATTCTCAGCTTTGGTGGGATCGTATTCGGCTTATTTACTGGGGTGGGTTAAATCACCATTTGTATTTATCCGACGACTGCTAAATTGTCATGTAAACGGTTGCCAGTGGGCGCCAATTGCAGCGGACTTCAACTGTCGGCTGCCTGCTGATACATCACCCATGCGCGTGTTTCTACTCACTTTCTTCGGCTTGTTCATCCCTATCTGCTTTGTCACGATTCTCGGCGCCGCCCTCATGACCATCACAGACCCTGCATATGTCGCAGCGTTCGGAAGCGGCTCGACAGGCGGCCTCGTTGCGCAGGTCCTGTCGCCATTGGGTCACTTTGGCCAGTTCATCCTCGTCCTGCTCTTGCTTTCTGTCATGTAAGAATGAGGGAACGCCTTGCTTGTTCGCACTAAACCAGTTATAGTGCTAACAACATCCCAAATACTTATTCCGCTGGTTTGTCCATGCAGGCACTTGGACGCCCGTTCGCCATTATTCCGCGCTTCTTTTGGGTACTTCTAGCCTTCATGGCGTACACTGTAGCTGGCGTTGCAGGCCGCGAGCATTTTAGTACTATTCTTTCCAATTTCCTCAGAATTCTCAGCGACTGGACGGCATTCTTCATCGTGATCGTGGCTGAGGAACACTTCATCTTCCGGCGGAAAAACGGGCCGCTTGGTGGGTACAACTTGGATGATTACGATACGCCGTCGAAGTGAGTTCAGCTGCTAGTGGTTCTTCTGAATGAAGATCGTGACCTTACAATCCTCTCTTCACTTCTTAAGACTACCGGTGGGCGTAGCGGGTATACTTGCGGGGTGCTTTGGTGCCGCAGGTGCTGTCATTGGGATGTCTCAGGCGGGTCATCGGCACTGCATTAGTCCATCCATGTGCACCGACTCATCATTTTGTTCATAGGAGTTGTATACAGGTCCACTTGGAGAGATGGTAGGAGCAGAGATCGGGTTTGAGGTATGCATCATCTTTGGTTGTTTGGACATCGACTCGCTCACAAGATTCAAGCTCGCAGCAGTATTTTCAGCTGTAACTTACTTTCCGTTACGTGCACTTGAAATCAGGCTCACTGGTCGATGAATGGAAGGTATTCTAGTGCTGGTACGAAGGTCATAGCATATCTATGTGTGTAGTTTAAGTATTATAAGATAGACGGCCAGATTATCAGGTACAGCAAATAGAGGTGTTTCGAAACGTTGAGTGTAGGATCCCTTCTTAGCGTTGTTGGCAGAACCTGGTAGCTGGGGCAGAAGTTGGTAGAAGCCGAAAAGTGCTACAGGAGCACGCGTGAGAATGAAATTCAATGAATGAATATATGTACAGTTGTCGATGCAAATCCTAGTTATATCTAGTACCCGACTGACTTAGAACTACGTGTTCAAATTCACGGCTGAGCTAGCTAGTAAGTCTCAGGAAGCTCCCCGAAGCTGATTGAATTTTGGCCGCCTCGAAAATGTCCCTAACTCATGCATAGCAAATATTTCAAGTATACATTTTGTCCGCTTAATTTCCTCGACACGCGCTCACATCGAGAACCACGGCAACAATCTTCCGAAACAGTCGGGCCTAGCCCCGGCCTTACTGATGTCACTGATGCGGCAGTGCGGCCATACTTTGAGCTTAACAGTCACGTGTCGACATTGAGCGTGACAAGAAATGTCACGTCCTGACCTGATTGTGACAGACGCGCCTTTGAGACGCGACTAGTACATACCAACAACACAATGTCTCTCCCGGTACTCAACATACCCATTAATTACGATGATGAACTAGGTATGTTTGCTCGATAAATTAATGATGGAGCTAATATGTTCACAGATAAAATACAGAACTTTTTATCCACATATGTGGGCACACACAAGCAATGGGACGAGGGTTTTGCAGATATGGCACTCAGCGATGACGAGGATGATCAACAAGATGCTAGCAGGAAAGGTCTCAAATACATGCAGCAGCTTGTACGTGTGATGCAGGAATCGGGACGCGTCTTTACTCAACGTTTGATTCATCAGCAACGCATAGCAAATCGTGAGCAGCAAATGCTCACCATTGACATGGAAGATATCCACCAGGTACGAGATCTTCACATCTTCTTGATATCCTATACGTGATGATATTTTGTAAAGCACGAGAAAACGGTCGTTGAACTGGTATCTCGGATACGAAACAACACTCGGCGCTACGTCGCGCTTTTCAGCGAAGCCGTAGACAAGCTCATGCCGCCTCCAACCAAGGACATCAGTGAACATGATGAAGTAATCGATGTTATCCTACACCAAAGGCGAGAGCGGAATGAGCAGACTGAAGGCAGTCAAGAGGGCTTCCCCGACCATCTCTTGCGGCGATAGTACGTGGTGACATTGCCAATGTTCATTTGAGAGCTGACTTTCTATTCAAGCAATCTTTATTTCCAACCTCTTCGGTCCGACGTTGCTCTGGCCGTCCGAGAGGTCAAGGGAACCTATCTTGGCAGGTTGATCACTGTTCGGGGCATCGTTACCCGCGTGTCAGAAGTCAAACCACTGCTCCTTGTGAACGCCTACACTTGCGATGTTTGCGGTTCCGAAACATTTCAGCAGATATCCAGCAAAACTTTTTCTCCCATTACGGACTGTCCGAACGAACAGGAGTGCAAGAAGAACGGCATACGTGGCTCCCTCCACATGCAGACTCGAGCATGTCGATTTAGTCCTTTCCAAGAAGTTAAAATTCAAGAGATGGTGAGTCATAGACACCTGCTTTTGTATTGACATTAACAACTTCCAGGCCGACCAAGTGCCAGTAGGACACATACCTCGATCCATGACTATACATGTGCACGGCAACCTGACACGCCAAATGAACCCAGGTGATGTTGTCCACCTTGGGGGTATCTTCCTCCCAATTCCCTACACAGGATTCCAGGCCATCCGAGCTGGACTGCTCACAGACACCTACCTCGAAGGACACCACATCCACCAACTCAAGAAGCAATATAGCGAAATGGAGATGACGCCACAAATACAGGCACAGATCGCGGAGATGCAGGCAGACCCGTCGCTGTACAACAAGCTTGCCCAGAACATCGCGCCCGAAATATATGGACATACGGATGTGAAGAAAGCCTTGTTGCTGTTACTTGTGGGGGGTGTAACAAAGACGATGGGTGACGGGATGAAGATTCGTGGCGACCTCAATATATGCCTGATGGGTGATCCTGGTGTGGCCAAGTCGCAGCTACTGAAGTACATCTCGAAGATCGCTCCTCGAGGAGTCTACACCACGGGTAAAGGTTCATCAGGAGTTGGTCTTACAGCCGCGGTCATGAGAGACCCGGTTACCGATGAGATGGTTCTTGGTGAGTTCATTTCGGTCTTGCTTCAACACTCGGTCTGACAGTACTGAAGAGGGCGGTGCCCTGGTTCTCGCCGACAACGGCATTTGCTGCATCGACGAATTTGACAAGATGGAGGAAACAGACAGAACTGCGATTCACGAAGTCATGGAACAACAAACAATCTCCATCTCAAAAGCTGGAATATCGACGACTCTGAATGCTCGCACATCCATACTTGCGGCCGCGAACCCTCTGTATGGCCGGTATAACCCGAAAGTGTCGCCTGTTGAAAACATCAATCTGCCCGCTGCGCTCCTATCTCGTTTTGATCTTTTATTCCTCATCCTGGACAAACCGACTAGAGAAGACGATGAGCGACTGGCGCAACATGTGACCCATGTGCACATGTTCAACTGCCATCCAGAGCTTGAGTATGATGTTGTTGACCCTGTCCTTATGAGGTGAGCATGGGTGTTGAGGACATTTATTCCAATTTAACGAGCCTCTTGGCAGACACTACATCGCCCAAGCTCGCCAACGCCGTCCTACCGTTCCCTCAGACGTCTCCAGCTACATCGTCGACTCTTATGTCCGCCTTCGCAAGCTCTCGAAAGACGAGGCTGCACAAAAGAAATCCCATACTTACACTTCCGCACGTACGCTCCTCGGTGTGCTTCGTCTCGCACAATCTCTCGCACGCCTGCGCTTCGCAGACATCGTGCAGCGGGCTGATGTCGACGAAGCACTCAGGCTTATGGAGTGTAGCAAAGAGAGCCTGCACGATGATGATGACAAGGAGTACGAGCCTGATCGGTCGGTTGTCAGTCAGATCTTCAGGCTCATCAAAAGCATGTCGAACGAGGGCGGGAGGAAACGGAGAAAGAGACAGAAGAGGTTTGGTCGAGGCCCCGGCGGGGAACGCGAGATGGACGTCGACTCGGACGAAGAGGAGGACGATGGGGAAGAACTCGCTCTCATTGACGTTCGGTCCCGTGTGTTGGGTGCTGGATATACTGAGGCGCAGCTTAATGATACCATTGCGGAGGTGAGTATATACACGTATCTGATGACAAGGCTTTTCTGACACCTGTTTCCAGTATGAAGCTATCGATGTCTGGACACGTGTAGCAAATGGCGCAAAACTGCGCTTCATTCTTGATTAAGGCATCTTGTATAGGGCACTTACGCTGTGACTTTTCTATCGATCGATCCTTTTGTGAATGTAATATCTATTGTGCAAGTCTCCATGAAGTCTTTTGCGTCTCAAAGCTTCCGCGCTTGTCAACAATACACTGTGGGAAGTAAAAACACTGAAAATAAATGTAAAAAGCACTACATGACAAATATCAATGACGCAGACACTGAAAAAGGCAGCAGTTATTTTCAGTGTTCACGTGACCATCATGTCAATCAGTACTAAATACACTGACTAATCAAACCAAGCTTTTCAGTGTCGGTACTTTCAGTGGTGAAAACGCTGATTTGTTTTCTCAGCGTCTAAAGTACTGGTGATGTTCTCCATGACCGTAGGCCTCTACACATGGTCTCCATCCTCGTAAAGGAGTTTAAGTTTTCTGGTATTGTGCATGGTTTGGGACGTGCCTTTGAATGGGAACTCTTTTGCTGCCGGTCATGCAGGAATATGAAAAGGGAAAATCACCCTATGCACATTTGAGGCATGCCACTGCCAATTTGGGCAAACACATTTGTCACGTGATAGATACAAACAACACGTCAACAAAGGACTTCTTCGCAATCGTCCTTGGATTGGTCGCCTCTCCGTCCACTATACCAAAAACAAGGCCATTGAGAAGTTCAATAGGTGAGTTGAGCATGCTCTCGCAGCTAAGCACTATATACTCAGGCTATACTCTGTTTCTCCCCAACACTCCATCTTGAACAGTGCCTCTAGGAGTAAGCGCTACCTAATGAGCAATTTGTGTTATGGGACTCCCAGGGCCTCTCTCAAAAGGAGGGAACTGGTGCGTAATGATCGTTCATTCTTATTTTAAGGTGGACAAGTTAAAATTTGATGCATATACTCACTATAACTGCGCATATAGCCACTCAAAGGCCCACACCAGCACCATGCGCAAACGCCCAACGCACGCCAGCAAGTGCTGACGTGGCGCGAACACTCGCGGATGACACCAGGACGCCGAAGACACGAAAAGGACGAGAGGCGGCACTCATTCTTGCTCATCGCACTCTCATTCTCACTCGCACGCAGCGCTTGTAGACTCGGCTCTGGATGGGGAGTCACAGTGAGTGAGTCTGTCAATCCTCTCTCGAGCTCAAGCCATGCTGATCCAAGCTGTTCCCCGCCATTTGCAGTGAGTGAGTCTGTTGGTTTTCCTTCGAGCTCAAGCCACGCTGATCCAAGTTGCTGCCTGCCATTCGCAGTGAATGAGTGTGTCAATCCTCCTTTGACTGGAGCCATGCTTATCAAAGTCGTTGTCTGCCGTTCACAGGGTGTCGATCCTCTATCAAGTGTGAGCCATGCTGATTGATGTCGTTGCCCACTGTTCACAGTGTCTTAGTGAGTCCTTTTTTACCATCGTTTTTTTTTCACTCTTGTTTGTATTCCGACAGTTTCGGCGACATTCTCGCACGTTTGCGTTCATTTTATGCGAGCTCAAGACGACGCTGATATACTTCAAAAAGGCAACCGTCCTCCTTGCTACAAGTGGTGTTTTCGTCAGTACGAGCTTCATCACCTGCTCCATATTGTCTACTCTTTATATCTCTCACCCCCCAGCTTGTCCCAGAACTCATTCTCCGGCAACTCCACTGTAGGCTCAAGCTCAGCTGCGCTCAACAAGGGCAAGTGCGTAACATTGTGCGGTGCTCTCATCCGAGTCATCCCAGCAGATCCTACAAACCAATTTAGATGCGCTCAAGAGTCAATATCATTTCCCTGACACTCGATTACTGCGTTTGAAGCAACGGCAGCCATACACCTTGTTATTCGATATGCTCTCGCTTTGGACTCTTTTCACAGATCCTGGACGCAAGCTAGTTACCTTTTTTGACTGCCCATGCGTCATGTATCACTCTCAAATTAGTCTATTGTAATCCTATTCATAATTGTCAGCATCGCAAATGGTGTTTTTCAGTGTTTCGAGGAGTATCACGATCTTTGTTGTTAATCCGATTTCAGCGTTGAAAACACTGAAAAATGTCACTTTCACTGTTCTAAACACTGAAATTTTGCACATCTTATCTTCTGGTTCTGATGTTGACTGCGATTCAAAGATACAAAACCGTGAAAGTCAGTGTTTTGGACCCTGACTTTCAGTATTTAAAACACGGATTTCCAGTGTTTTTACTTCCCACAGTGAATATGGGTAATGCAATTAATGGGATTAAAACAAAGAAACAAAAATCGAAGGGTTGATGAGAAGAATGTCGGTGGAAGCCTTTCCTCAAGAAACAACATGTGATAACCACAGTGCAATACATCGTGGACTGTGTCTTTAGCTACAAGATAAGCCTTAGTATCAATCCGCAAACCTAACTGTTCGAGGTCGTTTCAAAGCCCGGTCTGCTGTATTATCTGGCTGATTACTAGTATTGATAACATCGAAATTTGGGGCTGATGATGCGACCAAATCTTCTGAGGTGTGGGTAGATGTGAGCTCTTGTCTTTGAGGGTCTACATGCATTAGCAAGGATATCTGTATTGAGGAAGAAAAACACTCTGGTTCTGTTGGAACAGCCAAAAAGTGAGGGTTCTAAGAAAGGTCCTTATGAGTGATTCAATGACCAATTATGACTAAATTGCACGTACCTCTAGGAAATGACGCATCCCCACTTCAGTAGTCATCCTTGGAATTTTGCTAGATCCCTTCAGAAAATGTCGTCTGGAGACCATTGCTTCTTCTGCAGTGTGTCTGATTACAAGAGTCTTCACTAAGTATATTGATGCGATGAACAAAACCATTAACCATCATTCAGAAAGAATTGACCTACCAGTAATTGGTTTTGTCTGTCCAATACGGTGCGCTCGCTGCCAACTCTTTGAGCAACGATTATCTAATCTGAGACAAGATCTTACCTTTATGGCTTGTGCCTCAACATCAGGGTGCCAGACAGGCTCGCAGAAGATTACTCGAGAAGCAGATATCAAATTCCTGTCAAATATTGGGAACCACAAAAGTGAATGCAAATAAGATATACTCACAGACCACGAGCACCAAGCTTCAACTCCATTAGGAAAACACGGAATGTCTCAGAGGACTCAAAAGTCATGACACATTGCTCTCGCAGTGGTGGAGACATATCTGTTGCATATCGGAGGTACTTGATTTCGATCAAAGAGAGTGCCTCTGCGATGTGGGCGAGAGTGAGTGGCGAATTAGAGAATATGAGGAATTTTTCCTTCTCTGAATGCTCCAGAACCTAGAAAGAAAGGTGGGAGGTGGGTGACACACGATAGTACTGTGTACTAACCTCGGATAAGATGAAGTTCAATTTGGTGGATAGAGATGGCCCGATATATGTTTCTGACAATAGCGACGAGCGGAGTAGATCGGATGGCGAAGGAGCAGAATGATGCCCCAACTTGTGGCGAACAAAGACATCGATATCTGTTTCAGGTACATCCTCTGTTTGATAAACTTTCTCTTTCTCCTTTATGACCTCCAACTCGTCCTTAACGTCAGACACCATCTTTTTCATTTGCGCTGCGTTTGTGACATCATGAATTTGCGTCAATTTCTTCTCGCATCGTGCTCGTTCATTTGAATCCAATTCTCTTCCTTCCTCGACCAATTGACCTAGACTCATCAAAGGTCGATTGCGAATGAGAGCTCGTAGATCACACAGTCGGTTCGCGTGCATGAGATCGTGAACACGAGACCTGTCCTTCAACCTTCCCCGTGTCCAAGCTTCGAAGACAGCTGCATCCATCCCCATCACGCGGAAAGGTACATCTTCATGTAGCTGCATAGCGCGCCACAGAGGATCTTTCGCTGTTGCCTCTCTGTGAGACGTCACTAAGTATCAAGTATACAATGACAAGGAGAGTAGACTAACGCGTGTGTTAATGCTTCTTCTAATAGCGCCATATCATGATCAGGCACTTTGGCTTCGATGGCACGAGCCAGAAATTTAGGGGCCTCGCGTCGTATTTGATCGACGTTGAACAAAATATCGGACACCGACCAGAACATTCCTCTAAGTTTGATCTTGATTTCAGTTATTAGTTCCTCTAGGCCCAAGAACTTACTGTGACAAGTTGTCTATGGCATTCTGAAGACTTTTCGCGTTCTAGTGTAAAATCAGAGTCAATATTCAAATCGTGCGGATAATTTGAGTGTTTTTCACCCTGGGGTGGAAGATGTAATCCTTCAAGCGATATGAGTGAAATTTCAGATACATGACGAGACACGCACCTGGCCCTCGCGTTCAGAGTCAATAGCGTTAATTGCAATACTGGCTTGCATTGCATTGTAAGACTTCGCAGCGTAGGCATCGAGATCCATGTAGATGGGTGTATGCCGCATGGGAGGTAGAACTACTTCTTCCTCAACGTCTTCAATCCTGGGTAAGATAAGCCTTATAGTCTCTAGCAGTATACAATGTGGCTAACCTGTGACGAACCATGACCATCTGCATGACCTGACTCAGTACTTTGACTGCGCCCACGCGAGGCCCGTGACGATCACAAAGAGGTGCAGAGACGTGACTACCGAACAACTTGAGATCAGAATGGAACTGGGGAACGGCGAGAAAATCGCTGATCATTGCCCCGAGTTTTCGCAAGTTGACGTAGTCATACGTCCCCCATACCCTGACTATGTTCTCCGCGCTGCTATCAGAAATTGAAGAGGTATCGGATGCAGAGCAATCCGTCATAGTAGGTAATGAGTAAGTGCTGTCAACGCCAATATCATTTTCTATGTCCTCATCCTGCTTGCGCCCCAAGCTCAACCCTAGTATATTCGATGTCGGCGTTCCAGTTACAATCCATTTACGCTCGATGCTTAGCTCACGAACGAAGTAATTCAATGTGGCGGCTGAGTTTCCTGAGGTATGGCCTTCATCGATCACTAGCCTCTTCCAGCGGATTTGAAGAAGAGGTGATACAGCTGGATCGCTGGGACAACGACAGTTTGGTACGCGGCTGCCAGTAAACGGAGCACAAGTGCATGGTTTAAGTTTATGCAAATGAACAACTTTGTTGTTCACCGACTCCCTACGAAAACCTGAAGGTAATACATAAGCACTGAAAAAGCATATGAAGTATCGAAACGCACGACTATCCGTCATAATGATCAACTTGCGTATTTACAAATTAGCAATGCAGTGTCGGTGCAGATACAATGCTACGTACGTCATAATCAGACGCCAAAGCCTTCGCACTTGGAATTTTCGTTGTTTGTTGGACGACAAGATATCTCAACGTGCTATGGCAATGTTTCAAAATTTCCCTGTCCCATTGTCCAAGTAGATTAACGGGCACAACAACAAGTGTTGCTGTCGTTAGGTGCATTAGTCGGGGGTATTCTGAGACTCGACGTCTTGTGCGAGAAGAACCAAGACCATGCATGGGTGATTTAACAGTGTAGTGGTGATAGAATGGCGTATTTGCTTGAAGGAGCTGCCAGAGGTTAGACGCCTCTAATTGTTCTTCGTGTGATCGCGTGTCCACCTTGTCACCCCACGTCCTTATACGGTGAAGAAGAATTTCAACGAGAGATGGAACACGTGTTACATCGAGCGCCAAACTTTTATGCATGCCAGCCCTTCTTCGAGCATTATGGTACTCATCTGCAGGGAAGGTGCGATAGGCCAAGGGAGACATGACGGGGCGGTAGTCCAATAGTGATTCTTCTGGTTGAGATAGTTGATTGATGGTAGCAAGGATCAAGCCCAAGACCATCACCGTCTTTCCCGTGCCTATGGGCGGCCATATATGAGTCGAGGAGTCGAGAATAATCTGACACTTACCTAGTTCTTCGCATAAGATGCCACCCTTACACCGAGCAACTGTTGGGCATTCACGCGCAGCGGTAAGGGTTGAAGGCTGGAAGTAAAAGCGTTCGCCATGCATATTTGAGATCGGGATGTATAAAGGGTCTTGAACAGGCTGGTTGCTCAACTCCTTCTCGATCATCACGGCCACGGACTGTCTCTGGTATTCATACAAAGTACTGCGAAGACCCCCAATTTCGTGTCTTACAGCAATTGTTGAAGAGACCAACGACGGCAGGTCATTATAGATCTCCGCCATTGTGCGATTATCCTGTGTGATGAAATATGCAGCTACTAGAGACCGATCACAGTGCAGGAAGTGCTTACAATATCCCTTGGCAAGAAATAGTTTTGGGGCTGAGTGATTGAGGAGGGCTCATCTGCATTCCAGGAACGTTGGTCCTGTACAATCGAAGGTAGTAAGGCCTGAAGGTGACGGTGACCCTCTTTCAAAATAACTTCGGTACGATATCGTAGGCTTTCTTTGACAATTGGAGAATCGGTAGGTACCAGGTATATTCGAATGTATAACACTCGTTGGCTCGTTCCAAGACGACAGGTAGCACGCAGAAATCGATGTTCAGTCAGAAAAGAGATCTTACAAAATACATCATCCTCTACACAAACAGGCAGCTGTTGCGATGGTACTGGATGCCATGTGTCACTTTCGTGACTATGAGCGCAGTGCAGATGGCGGCCTTGAACATCTACACTGATAGTTCCCGCAGATAACAGATTATCGAGGGCAAAGGGGTTCGATTTGTCGTGCTCGTTGTCCACGCCATCTCCTACACATGCCTGACAGCACAGTAGACAGGATCTCACTCCGTCCATGTATTCAGGCTGTCCTCAGACAGAGGTGATGGTGATGACGGTCAGTGGAATGATTGCTGAGACAGACTTGCTGTAGTACAACTTGAAGTCACTAGCCGCACTGACGCCGGAGATAACAATTCCTGGTAGGTGTGGGAATGATATTCCTTTCTTGGTATTTTGTTGCTGGCAGGCTTGGTTGAAATGAGGAAAAGAGGACAACTCCATCCGTTTCTCATAATGTCAGTGCCTCTTGCAAGGGTCAGCCGTCATGAAGTGCGCCTCGTGCCGTCACGGATATGCCGTCGGGCAGTCTTGAACATCAGACATAACTCAACCACAGCAGTCTCCGAGGCAGAACAACAGAACTTGTCCTGGTCAAAATATCTAGAGATTCGCAAAAGTAAACGAAAATGGGAAACTGTGAGATACTCTAGCTGGAATTTATGTTTGCGTTTTCTCATAGGCTATGAACGCATGACAGGCCGTTACCATTCCGGCATGTATTCTCGGGTTGGTGGGAGGACTTGCATACTTTGGTTCTCTAGAGTCAGACGCAACGAAGCCTATCATGGTGTGTAATACATTGTTATATGCTTGTATTTCTTTCTCATAGAACCAGGGGATAGATCCGTTGTTTTTCTACAGCGGTTGCACGGTCTCATGCATGGGTGAGACGTTCTGTTTATGTCAAGGTGACCTTAATTAATTCAGCCTAGGACTCGGATATCTCATTGGCCCTAGTATCGGGGCTGCAGGCTGGAGAATGACCCACCGTCGCACAATGAACCTCATAGAAGCTAAAGACCGGGAATTTCACCGACACATAGTGAAGAATCGCGTAGATCCCACAGCTCAAAGTGCCACGAACCCTGTGCCAGATTTCTATGGTAAGTACTGATGCTCGGATTGTGAATGCGAAACGTGTTTTATGCCCGCGGTACCACAGGTGAAAAGATTGGATCTCTCCACCAATATCGACAAGTGCGTATGCTTCTTAGCCTCCCCTACAATAAATTTACTATTTCGTACAGTGGTTGCGTGACCAAGCTAGGTTTAGACGGAAAGCACGATTTGCGGAGGAATGAGATGTTCGTGTCCTAAGATTGCTGAGTAACTTTGCACCTTACCCTCCATAATTGACAGTGTATTTGGTAAATCGTGTTTCAATAGTAACTGACAGATTTACCATTGCTTCATCCTCACCTCTCAGTCCCGACGAGTTTTGTTGCTCCGTAAACGAGTTACTGACCATCGAATAAATTAAGGGTTACGCAAAAAGGAGCGGAATACGCATCAAACCTATGCAATGGGGTTTCAAATATCTCCGAAAAGACGTTAAAAAGTGGAATACCTAGAACCAACGCGAAGCCAAATGTAGCTAGTGGACTGTAGTGGCATTCCGTTAAGTGTGCAGTTGACATCATAAGCAGTCGTCCTGAATCATCATAGTTATCCAAAAGTTGCAGTAATTCAAACATCCCAATCCCGTGTTCCCTTTTCCTTCGTCCAGAGACCTCTAACCTGATATCCACTTACAGAGAGAGCATAGGGCTGAGGAGTCGACGGGGAGGAAATGTTAATGGCGCGATCCACCTCACGAGTCCCGGGTGACCTTGGAGGAGCAGACTTAGGTCTGGGGTCAGCAAAGGGATCTTGAGATGGTATAGAAACGAGAGACGGCGGTGGAGAACGTGATCGTTTGGGAGGAAGTGGCTTGGATTCTTTGGCAGCTTCTCTTACATACTCAGGACCGCTAATCGAGCGAAACTGTGGTGCCCAGCCAACACCAGCAGGTGCCGCGACAGTGTCAAGAGCTAGGGGAGTAGTTGTAGACGGTGCAAGCCATTTGTCTTTCTGTCGTTCTACATCTCCCCTATCCGCAACGTCAGCGTCGCCCTTGATGGATTTCCTTCTCAGCACTCGTATGCGCCAGAACGCGATTCCTGATAGATGTAAAGCCCACATGACATCATTGGGATAGAGCATCACATACCAAGGGCGATAAACACAAGGATTGAAAGTGCGATAAGGGTTTGACTTGAAACAGGGAAACTCTTTGAAGTGGCTACAGGCGTTGTTGTCGGTGGAAGTGCCCATTCAGGTCCTTCAGGGATAGTAGTAGGTGAAGGTGCGGAAGATGTAGAGACAGCGCTAGCGCTAGAATCGCGCCGTTGCAGAAAACGGGCGATCCTGCGCCCTTCCCGCTGAACGAGACGCATAGAGTATGTCATGGAGAAGACGAAGGAAAAGAAGGAAGTATGTTCTGGAGGAAAGATGAATGAATCTAAGTGGCCACGGACTCTTGAAGTCACGTCTGTCATACATAATTAGCCCTTAGCAACAATCTTTGCACCGCCGGATTAAAAGCGCTGAGGATAATCATCATCCCTGGACCCTGGACATATAAAGCGCTTCAGGAGTGTCACTGATTGATGTGAGAAGATATGGACGTGTAGCACTCGTGAGGTGCCAACTTCAATTCAACGCAGAAAAAAATCAGACCCGAAGTCAAGGACTAGTAATACGGCCGGCTCATGTAGTTCGGAACCAACTGGAAACATTGGGCTTCATGCAAACTGTTCTTCCTGAAATGTTCGATCACATGAATCTCGCATAGCCTCGCAGTGCCACCGTGACACGACAGGACGCGCTCGGGGTCGGGGCTATGCACGACTGTCTTCCTTTGATTCAAGGGTCTGCCTACGTATACGCCGTGGAGACCGTCATCAATGGACATTGGAACGATGTGATCAAGCGAAGAGATGAAACTTCTGGTGCTATTGTGTGACCGGAGATCAAGACTCAGTCTCTAAATCGGATAACACGTTCGTGACCTTAGCGAAATTCGACTGGTATGTAACGAAGTGAACTGAATAAGCCCTGACGACAAACAAGTGCGGTACGAATCATGTGTAGTGCGTGCGCAACATACAAGGGTATCATAACGAAGACAAAGCAGCCTCCTGTTCCCGACACGTGTGCCAAGACGTGCCATGCGCAAGACGACTCAAATCGAACTGCGAGACATGATCGTGTATCACCAGCATGTTTCCTGGAACATACATCATCGGGTGGAAATTGCGTGGGATCCAGAGAAGAAGCCGTCTGTCAGGACCTACAACCCAACCATCCTCATTCGCAGCAACAGAGACTGGGGTCGAAGAATCTTGGAGAAAGGATGAGGCGGAATGAAGAGCGTAGGATAGGTTAGATGAAAAGCATATTGCAGGCGCTTTGGAAAGGTGGGGCTGGTTAAGGAATTCTATATCCCACACACGGATGGTCTTGTCTTCTGAACCAGATACAATGCGCTTGCCATCGAGTGAGATTGCCACAGACCGAACGCTTCCGGTGTGCCCTTGGAAAGTGGGACCCACTCCCTGGCCAGTCTTCATATCCCACACCCGGATCGTCTTGTCATCTGAACCAGACACAATGTGATGCCCATTTCTTGAGATCGCGACAGCGCGGACATAGTCCGTGTGCCCTCGGAGAGGGGTGCCCAATGTCTTGCCAGTCCCTATATCCCACACACGGATAGTTGTGTCATTTGAACCAGACACAACAAATTTTGCATCCGGCGACACTGCGACAGACTGAACCCAGTCATAATGTCCTTCGAGAGGATCGCCCACCGCCTCGCCAGTCTCCATATCCCACACCCTGATTGTCCCGTCAAGTGAACCAGATACCATGCGAATTCCATCCAGCCAGATTGCGACAGACTGAACCCAGTCAATGTGACCTTTGAGAGGAGCACCAAATGCCTTGCCGGTCGCTACATCCCACACCCGGACTGTGTTGTCCCCCGAACCTGAAACGATGCGATGTCCATCTGGCGAGATTGCAGCAGAGTAGACCGCACCAGTGTGACCTTGGAGAGGCGCACCCAAAACCTCGCCAGTCTCAATATCCCACACACGAATGCTCTCATCAGCTGAACCAGACACAATGCACTTTCCGTCCGACGAGATTGTAACTGACTGAACAGATTCGGTGTGCCCTTTGAGAGGCGCAACTAGTGCCTTGCCAGTCTCTATATCCCACACTCGAACTGTGTTGTCATCAGAACCGGACACGATGCGATGTCCATCTGGGGAGATTGCAACAGAGTTAATGGAGCCAGTGTGACTTTGAAAGGTAGCGACTGATGCCTTGCCCGTAATAGTGTCGGTATCCCATACCCGAATCGTCTTGTCGTCTGAACCAGAGACTATGCGACTTCCATCTGACGAGACTGCAACAGACTGAATCCAGGCAGTGTGGCCTTGAAGAGGGAATCCTAATGCCATGCCAGTCTTCGCATCCCACACTCGGATCGTCTGGTCGTATGAACCAGACACAATACAATTTTCGTTCGGCGAGAATACAACAGAAACAACAGAGTCTGTGTGCCCTCAGAGAGGGGCACCCAATGCCTCGCCAGTCTCCATATCCCACACCCGAATCGTTCTGTCTCGTGAACCGGACGCGATGCATTTCCCATCCGGTAAGATTGCAACAGACAAAACATAGCCGGTGTGACCTTGGAGAGGAGTACCCACTCCCTGGCCAGTCTTCATATCCCACACTCGGATCGTCCTGTCATCTGAACCAGAGACAATATGGTGCCCATTTGGCGAGATCGCAACAGACCGAACCCATTTAGAATGACCTTCGAGAGGGGTGCCCACTGCCTCCCTAGTCTCCATATCCCATACTCTGATCGTTGTCATCTGAGCCCGATACTATGCGATTTCCATCCAACGAGATTGCGACGGAACGAACCCAGCCAGTGTGGCCTTCGAGGGTACCTAAGGCCTTGCCGGTTGCTACATCCCACACCCGGACTGTCTTGTCCGCTGAACCTGAAACGATGCGATGTCCATCCGGTGAGAATGCGACAGACGTAACAATGCTAGTGTGGCCTTGAAGAGGGGCACACAATGCCTCGCCAGTCTCTGTATCCCACACCTGGATCGTTCTATCGTATAAACCACATGCAATACGTTTTCTGTCGGGTGACATTGCAACCGACCAAACATCGTCATTCGCATGGATTATCTTTTCCATCGGAGGCCAAATTTCGACATGGCCAGCGACAACGCGAGGGGTGTGAGGAAACTTTGCGGCGAATTTGCGAAATATTCTCGACTGCGTTGGAGCGAATGGTAGAGCGGACAGGTATAAATGGGAAGTGCTGCGTAAAATGGTGGGTGCGAAGGTGCGGACGAAACGCAGGGTATCCCTGATAGCGTCACTAACATGCGTAAACTCGGCATGACCCTACAACCACCCCACTACTCGTAAGAAGTTGTTGGGAAAAGAATGAGCTTGAGCTACGCACCGAAAACCAATATGCAATACATGAGAGGGTCACTGCCGAGCCACCGAGGCTTCTCATCAGAGCCAGTGCTTCCAGCCACCAAAGAAGGCGCTCTCCATCGAAGAAAGCCTCAACTTCCTTAGCGAGCGGTGATTCGAAAGATGTAGAGCCGACATGAGTCCCCCAAAACCGACATGAGTATGATAGCTCAGCCGGAATGGATTCTTTCACTCGTTTCTCCAAATCAGGGACGGAAGAGTTGGGCAAGTACGAATTCTCTAAGGAGCAGATGTTGAAGCGAAGCCCGCGCTCCGAGTCCATGACCCGAAGCGAGGCGAAGGCAAAATCTCTATGTGCCGCTGATGCATCAACAAAGAAGTCATGGCTCCGCGATTCGTCTGTGAGGAAGTCGTAGAATGATGCGTGAAGGGGACGTATGGGAATATCGGAATCTGAGGTGCCGGAGACAAGCGAGCCAAGATGCCCCATGAGCAACTTTACGTCGTAGCGGTCATCATCACATGGGAAACACCGTCGCATCGTGTTCAACACATTGATGGGAAGTGGTTCCGACGATGCAAGAATTTGACCCATGACGGACCGAAAGATAGGAATCGCCTCCTCATGCATGTGCTTCGGCATGATATCTGCCAAGATGCGTTGGTACATCTCATCCAGAAGATGTACGCCTTTGGCAGATGTTTCAGAAATGTCGTGGAAACGGCGCATCGGGCCTCGGCTCACGATGTTCGTGCTCTTGATATATTCTGAGGCGAGACGAGCCCATTCAAACAGGCCATCAGATTTCAGAGCTAGCGCCTTGAAGTGGGCATCGTTGAAAATGTGACGCAGATCTTCTAGCTTGTGGGAGATATAAAGTTCGATGTCGAGTTCTGTGGACGCAGACGAGATGTCATCCAGGGAAATATGGCGAACATGTGGCGCAGCGTGCAGAGTGTTGTGAATATCTTCGAGGGGACGGGAAGTGAGGAGAATGCGGAAGTTGGCTGGGAGTTCGGATAGTCGTGAAGCGGAAGTGTTTAATTTGCCAGCGAGTAGACGAAGAATCTGTTCTCGGGAATTAGCCTCGCCGCTCTCATCCAATGCCTCGATGACAATCAGGACGGGTGCAGCGATGGCTTTTGAGGCTATGCTTGTGGGACCGATAATGAGTTCCTGTCATTGTTTTGTGATATCTGGAGTCCGCTTGAGTCTATTGTGATCACGAACCGCCTGCGCCAAGGCTCGCCGCACGATAGGGTTGCAGTCCGCCAATTCGCTTGCGATGGTCGTGAATATTTTGTCTTGACGGCGATCCGCTTGCCGAGTACGGTCGAAGCAGAAGCATGAGCTGAGACCACCATGTTCGATGTACCAATCGGCTATTGTGTGGGCGACAGCTGATTTACCCTTGCCTGCTGTACCAGACAACCACAAGATGCGCGGAGCACCCTCCTCAGTGCTGCTGATCCAGTTCTGAATATCCTTCAGAAGGTCTTGCCGAGTATTTGGCAAACAACATTTAGACGTATTTAATCCTGCGCCCGTTGCGTACTCCATGCCTACGAGGTCCAAACTCTCAGCTATGCCAGGGATCGTGGAATGTCAGATGAGGCGCAAAGAGACCTGAAAACTGACTCATACCCATATGGTGGACGATCACAACGGTATCACGAGCCGCCCGGTCTCGGAATTGCTGCATGAGACTGTCGAGGACATTGTTATAGTTCTGGATCGTGACGTCCGTTTCATCGAAAACGTGCTTGCCGAGTCTTATCCCTATACGAACAAGTAACATTGAGCTTGGGAGAACGAAGCAGTGGGATCGACTCACAGGCGCTCTTCGTCTCAGAGTAATGGCTGATGAAATCAGCACACTCCAGCGTCTGCTGTGCTATCTTCCCATATATCGCTAGCATGGACTGAATCTTAGCCAATTCTTTCTCCTCCGTGATAAAAGTATAGACTTCAGATATCTTTGAGAGGAGAAGAGAAACAGCGACATCGCGGTCTGCTTGATCGAGAATCATCTGTTACCAAAACTTTGTCAACCTGCAACGGCGATGATTGAGAAAGAGGCCTACATTGGATGCGCAAGTGAAGATGCTCAGTGCCACCTTCGCGTAGGGATGGACCTGCGCACGAATGTTAGTCACATACAGAAGAGACATAGATGGTTTGTACATTCGCAATCGTGCTGGCGATGGAGTTGAATGCCTTCAAGGGTTTGATCAACGCGGAGAACGTATCGATTGTATCAGAAGTAGATGGTAGGTTGTTGGTCGCGGAAGAAGCATTTTGGAGTATTCTTGGGACCTGGCTGGCGCCTGCGAGACCTTTGTTAGCATTGGCGATTCTTTCGCGCACAAATTTCGGGTCGAGATGTTCGACCTGAGTGTAGGTGTCAGCACATTGTCGAAACAGACCGATGAGGATATTCCGAACTTCGTTAGTCGAGCTTACTTCTACAATCCCTGAATTGGAAGACTGCTCGCAATCTGGTTCGAGAGTGGGAGGGGTGAGGTCCTGCAGAAGCGATTATTACTAATCATAGCACACTGGGCACATTCAGAGCTTAGATTACGCTTACCTTAGTTGACTGAACTGGCTGGGTGTCCTGGGGTTGTCGAGCGCTTCGAGCGAAGCGCTTGGTCACCTTGCCAAAGAGCTTGAAAACTGACCCTGAACGTCTTTCACGAGACCCATTCCTCGAAGGCGAGAGAGAGGACGGCTGTAATGATTAGGTATGATGTAAATGCTAATATAAAAGTTCATACATCGGGACTGGCTGTCATCCTGCCTCTCTCCTCTACCAAATGATGGTCTGAATGACTTGGCTTCGCCCGCCCCCAGCGTTTCTTGCGAGGATGATTGTTGTCATCCATCTAGTAAGTGAGAAAGATGGGTGTTTGGATGTGCGTATTTTGGTGCAATGTAAGTGGGAGGCGTGGTGGTAGCAAATAGGATGGACTGGCGCCTGCATGTCTGCGATGAGGGTTATTATTAATGATGAACGTTGGAAGCGCCCGTTAAGCTTGAACTATTAATAGCATATTATCTCGAGATGGAACCTTTATTTATTTGTACATGTTTAAGCTGAGCGCCCGACTCCGGAATCCGCTTCAGCGACGTGACAGGGGTGTCGCCCTTTTTTGAAATTGGCCTCCATAGGGGTACTCTCTCCTGACCTCTCGCTCTTCAATTCAACTCTGCCTTAGTGGCATCGAGCTACACCGCAATAGGTTCTTTTTCACCATCATCTCATTCAATCGAGTCTCCCGTCGACCCACAAGATGAAGCTTAAATCGATTAGTACTATCCTCCTCCTCGCTGCAACAGCTGGGCCCGCAGTCGCAGGCCCAATCGGATACGCCATCTGTCAAACCGGTAAGGTTGACGAGCACGACTGTCGTGTACAGCTGTCTCAACTTTCTGAGCAGGCTGCAACGGCATCGCTGTTGCATGCTACTCTGCAGCCGGTTTTACATTCGGCGTCGCACCACCTGCAGCCCCTCCCGCTATTATAGCTTGCAATACAGCACTTGAGGCATGTATGGCAGCTTGCGCTGCAGTCGCGTTTGGACCCACTCCCTGAGCGAGTCCATTCGTGAATGCGGCGAAAAGAACAAACACGTCCAAGGCTTGTAATGTTTTCTTTTGGCACTAGTGTATCATTAGCTGTCTGTTTTTTTGTGAGTCGTTCTACTAGTATTCACGTATTGTACGATTTGTCTCAGTGTGTCGGATCTTCGATTGTACAAAGTACTTCTATCTTACCGTCGTTCTAACTGTTTCTCACGAGTAATGTTTTCGCTGCCTGGAATGTAGTATATGTTGACACGGTTGAGCGCATCCATGGTCGTTGCGATGGGCAGAGCTTTCGACAGTCATTACATAGTACTACGTAGATACTGATTGTCAGGAGATCTTTAGTGAATTCCAATTTCGCTCCTCGCTATCACATAGGTTGTTACTTGTTTCATCGCACTCACTTGGCAGACCTGAATAGACAAACGGAAAGATATACCGTGTATGCAAAGATGCAACAATACAATATTAAGTACCATAAATCACAGGAATATCGAGGAAGCGCAGAGACTAGATCATATCCACCAATTGGTTCGACACAGCTCTGTGTAACGAGCGAGCTCCCTCCGATGGAACATAACTTGGCAGCGCTTTCATCACAATTGCCTCCACATCTTGAGGAGTCAGGGTCTTCTCAGCGTTGCAAGTGAGAGTGTATACCGCTTCAGCGGCGATTGCCATTTTTTCTTCCAAGGTGAACGGAATAAAAGGCAACACGGTGGTAACGCGAGACAAAAGTGATGCCTGGAAGAGACAGCATCAGGGAGTCCGTAAAGGAATTGACCAGTTCGAGCACTCACTCCGAGGCATTGCGAGACATGAGGTCTTGAAAGATCCATGAGATCTCGGTACTCTTCTCGAGTGATGGGTTTACTTGGATCTGGTCGGGAATCACAGTGCTCAAATACAAAGTTATGGCCTATATTGGACGTTCCAAGCCAAATCACTTTCGTGAGATCAACATGTCGCTTTCCCACTTCAAGGGAACACCGGCCTTTAAAAGAGTAAAACATTGTCGTAATCATAATGTTATATGCACTCACCAAGCTCCCAAGGCATGAGAAGAGAATATAGCGCCTTTGGATCTTCTACCTTTTCGATCTCCTAAGGTAGAAATGAGTGAATTTTGCGGAACAAGGTTGAGAGGAACGTACGTCTAGCACGACCACACATCGCTCGCCTTCGTTGTTAAGCAGAAATTGGGCCAAAGTATCCGAGGAAGGTTCCTTCACGGAAGTATTTATTAAGGTGTATTCCATCGACAAAGAAAACATGACAAACCTCATATGGACTCATAGAGTACGATTGCCATAGATCGTGCGTGGAGCGCAAGGTGGTCATGTTAACGGTATGGGTAGGAATATCCAAGAGACTTCCAACTGCAAAAAAAAACAGTAAGTTGGAGGTGTAACTCGTGAAGATGAGTTACAGACATTTGCGGGCCAGTAAGCTCTTCCCATGACCACTCGGACCTAGGGGAGGTATAACAATGCACCTTGTGCTTAGCTGGAGAACATACCGCAAAGCAGAACCACGATCGGAGCTACTGACAACCGTTGAGAGTGCATACTCAACACCCTAAAGAGTTGTTCTAACACCCAGTCTTGACCAATGAGATCATATCGAACTCTTGTGAGGGGTCGGAAGAATGACCGATATATAAGCTGAGATGTTTGTCGAGTGTGTGTCGAATCGGCTCTGGTCACATAGTATCTAAGAATCGAATTAGCAAACAGTGATGAAATATTGAAAGGCACTACGTACCTCGTAGCAGGGTCCATTCCTTCTGGCATCGTCTCTCCAGGCTGTGAATGTGAGCCTGAACCACCTTCACTTTCCTCCGGTGATGCTTGTGCAGATGGATTCAATTTTGGATTCCGCAACGCCGATGGATCTGCGCCATAGGCTAACAAGGCCTTGACAATCTCATTCTTGTGCGACAGCTTGTCGTTTGTCAAAGTAAAGGCCAGGGCGGACTGAGGACCAACTTGGTCGTTTGGTCCAGCTTCGCCGCTCTCGAGCACCTGTCGTACTTCATTGACATCATCGCTCGCAATGGCAAACAAGAGAGTCGGCTTTGGCGTCGCTATTGCATGAACTGGAGCTTCTAGAACGGACGAGGATCGTGGAGGAAGGCCGGAGACGGAACGACGAATCGTGCGATTGTATTTATCGGTATCTTCCTCTTCATCGTCGTATGTCAAACTAAGAGTTGACAGTCGACGTGTCGAGGGGTGGAGCGGCCGATTAACATCATGAGAGTCTCCTCGATAACGCGAAAGGCGCCAAGATGGAGCCTGTTGAACTGGTGCAGAGTGCGACTGACATTCCCTCTGCGCAGGATGAACAGGAGACGAAGGTGCAGGAGTAAATGCAAACAATGATGGAGTAACGTGAACGGGTGTGAGGGTGTTATGAATATGCTCGGGAATATGCTCGGGAATGCTTGAACATGGTGAAGGCAGCTGCCCACAGAAATCAGACTGGTACCAAGTGCAAAAACATTATTAGCTTACGCACCAGTGAATTATACGATAGCGAAGTACTAGACGATACATTGGGCGAATGAGGTGAAGACGAGTTGAAGATATGATCTATATTCAAGGATGAGTACTGCAATCACCGAAAAGGAATTCGAAATAGTGACCGGATAATATATTAGACATGATGGACGAGGACGATGATACAGACGACCTCGGATTAAGCAAACTAGACTGAAGGAGAACTTGAGTGACGATGTACATGAATTACTGTTAATTGACGACTCACCAGCTTGAGAGGTTTTAATCCAGTAGCAGATGGTTCTTGTTGCAGTTCAATGGGAGATAGGAGCCGATCGGACGATGGTAGGTTCGGTGGGAAGAAGTCGAGCTGCTGCGGGGCAGCGTTCGCACTGGCGGCGTTACTCTCTCGTCTCGCTGCTGGATGAAAGACATGTGAAACAGGAGAGGGCTGAGTACGCTGCAATGGCCTTCTGGCTACAAACTACAGGGGCATGAGTAACAATCAGACAATGTCGCTTCAGAAGCTTACCTGTGGATTGAAACGTCGAAAACCCAACGCCACCTTTGTGCTCCCTGCTTCGCGCGACGGAAGATTTGATATTACTGGAGCGGAGAGAGAGGGACTATTTGCTGCAGACGAAAACCCGTCTGTATGGGAGGAGAACCATCGCTTCGTATCACGTCCATTCGAGAGAGATAGAATGAGTGGTAGACTCTGAGCAGTAGACGATGAGGATGGCTGAGCTTCAATGGTCGATGGAATGCGTATTGTCAGATTCAATGGAGCTCTAAGTGTCGCAGGGGACCCCATCCTGACTAACATGGAAGACTGTTTCTCCTCATGATCATGTATTGTTGATTCAAGAACAGATGCCGGATGTAGATTCGGAGATTCCCCCGTCTCATGGGCTAGTTCCACGTCAATAGCCTCCATACTTGGCAAGTGTGCATCCACGTTTCGATCGTCAAGTGCTTGCGGGAAGTCTGCATGTTCGTCCAAATTACTGTCGACAAGGTTAGCCGGGGTGAGGGCCATGGGTGACGGAGAAAAGCAAGGAACACCCGGAGACCGTGAATCAGGTTTCACGGTGGCATCTGAGATAGCACGACTCCTCTGTACAAATTCAATGATCGATGGAGCATCTGCGGAGCTGAAAGTCGCAGCTGAGGAGTCGTTGACAGTATTGGTGTCAACTAGTGATTGGTCGTGAAAATGAGCTGTCTGGATATCCCGTTTTTCCTGAAGTAGGAATGCATCTATGTCATAAGTTCCGATGGCTTGCTCGGCAGGAGTCTCCAAGGCCACTGGTAAAGATACCATGTCATCCAAGAGGCCTCCAGTGCTCGATTGGCCACAAAGTGCATCGCTCTCGTCAAGTTCAACAAGGCTAACACTCATACCTTCCTCGACGGACAAGACATTTTCTGCGCCACTCCGACGACGAAGGTTGATGGAAAAGTCGCCCAATTGAGAACCCCAAGACGTGCGCACGCCGGCCTCGTCGTGATCGAAGTCTGCATCATCAGATAAGAACGCCACAGGAGGCATTGAAGACATGCGCAAAGCCTGTCGCACATCCGCATCCAGAGCATTATGCCAGGAATCACCATGATCATCAGTCTGGACACCTGTACCACTTCCGGTTGTGTCTAGAGCATCCCCTGTAGGCACTAGTATGTCGTCGGAAAGGGAAAATACATGCCCGATATGGGCTAGAAGTTCACGGGATATCCTTGGCCGCTCGTTGGGGTGAACAATGGACGACTCTTGACTTTCCGTTGGGTCGCTTGTATGGTGTTGATTTCCATGAAGTTCATATCGATCCATATTATCATCATCCCATACCGACGATGAATTGGACTGCGCCGGTGCAAAACCACTCTGCTGTGGCGAGGCAGGGTGAGAGAAAACGGTTTCTTGAGTCATGTCGTCAACCATGGAGTCACACTCAACGGAGAGTATGGACGTATTCGGAGACGAGCAGCCAGACGGGAAAGGGCCCACAGATAATAGCGAGACCTTTGATGACAATTCTCCCTCCATAAACTCGGTATCACTCGGATACGAGGAAACCGAGGAGAGTGCCATGACATCATTGACTCTGCTGACGATATCAACGTCGCACGCAGCGGGTTCGGGTAGTGGAGAGGCCGGGAGACTGGAAAATTTCATGCCGACAAGCACTGCTTCCTGAGATGGAAAAATCCCATTGACAAAGGACGGGCGAGTCGCAGATGAAGGCGGAGAAACCAGCGACTTTAGAGGGCTGTCAGTATCGAAAAACGCACATCCAGTGTCATCCTCAGGCACGGAATCAGGCTGAAGTGATGATGCTTCTGAGGTGCTATCATGAATGGGCGCACTCTCGGAAATGAAAACGGATGGCTGTTTTGGAAAGGATGATTCTGCTGGAGGACTTAAAGGAAGTGTTAACCCCATCCCAGCGAGACGGACGGTGGTGGAGAGAGGCTCCTCGTCGAGATCAGATGAAAGATCATAGGCATCTAAAATAGATAAAGTCGAGGATGCGTCATCGTCATGCTCTTCGGCCACCACCGGTTGGCAGGGGGGAGGTCGAACGCCGCGAACATCGTATGACACGCGTCGATCTTGTAACAAAGATACTGAAGCACGGCGAAAGGGAATCAAATCGAATGCAATGCTATTGCGCGTGGAATGAGGTGGAGAACGCGCTAGCAGTGCCGGTCCCGTCCAACTGTCGGCATAGCCCGAGTCGATAGAGTCTTCCCGCTTTAGCGGAAAGTTATAGCTGTACATTGAGAAAGGTCGCAAGCGTGCAGAAAGCTCGACGGGGGACAGAAGGTTGTTGTAAGCTTCTTGTCCCGGGTTGTTCAAGGGCTCCTCCGTAAGGTCATGAGGACATGCAAGGAGCGACAAGACAGAGCTGGCAGTACTCGTAGAAGAGAACCTGGAAGGCGGAGTGGGGAACCGCAAGACGGTCATGGAAGTAGATTGCGAGTTATCTTCTCCGGCCTCTCTGGAATCCTGTTCCTGTTCTTCTGCCCCATCCTCATCATCCACCACATATGAGGGACATATATCCCTAGCCTCTTTATAATCATCCGAGTCGATATCATGACCTGCGAGTATCTCCTGTATCTCCCCGACATCTTGAGGCACTTCAACAACAGAGTCCTGGGTATCACATAAATCTGATTCTTCCATTAACGTAGAAATATCCATGGAAGAAGCGTCCGGGGAGAAACCAACCACGGCGGTTTCTGCTTGGGAATTTTGCAAAAAAATATCGTTCATGCCAACAGGTCGAGGTGTGAGTGTTTCACCGTCCTCCTGAGTAGTTGGGCCAATTACATCTTGAAGAACCGAAAGTAAACCGAAATAACGAGAAGTGTCATCCACCGGGCTGACATGTTGGGTAGAGCGTGGACTCGCAGAGTTAACCACGACCGAAGGAGGGTTAAGAACGGTCTTGAGAGGGAAAAAAAACGCGGGGCTCGATAGGCTGCTCAACGCGCACGTCAAAATGCGACTGATTGAGAGGACTCTTCACTTTGATATCGTGAAGGAAGTTGCACGAATCCGCGAACAGACAGCGTCCTTGAGAGAAAAACGGACACGGCCGCGCTAGAAAAAAAAATTCAAAGTATATCCATAGAATAACGTAGGAACACACTTCTCTGGCGCCATGGAGGATCCTGAACTGTCATTCCACTGATTCATCGAATGACCTCGGACGCGGACGGTGTACAGAACATTTGCTTCCGTTATTGAACCAAGACAAATTCCCCACAACCCATAATAGGAATTACAACGGACCCCAGATACCATCACCCTCCAATGGCTGCCCGTCTCCCCCAACTCGCCCGCCTCATTCTCTTTACTGGCCCAAATTGTTCCCTTTGTGATGTTAGTATCTTTCTTGTTCTTTATAAAACTTTCTAATTATTTACGCTAGGTCGCAAAATTAGAATTAGCGAAAGTCAGGCAGTCAGTACGTCACAAGTTCTCAACACTCAAATGCGACATACAAGTAGCTGATAAACGAGTAGTATCAATTCGATCTTGAAATAGTCAACATACAGGATAAAGGCCAGGAAAGGTGGAAGAAGAAATACGTCTACTGGATTCCCGCGCTCCATCTGGATGGGAGGGAGATAGCGAAAGGTCGTTGGGATGCCTCCACCGTGCTCGAGTCCATGAGGCAGTGGAATGCGGCGCTGGAAGCTCAGGAGGAAGTTGTCTAGAGAGTAGTCCTTACAGGTCCAATGTCGCCTGCAACTTTTACATCGATACCTCTGGATCAGCTGGGTTCCAAGAATTGTCACCGCAGTTATGCTTTTATGACAGGCACGTCTCCGGTATCCTAGGCGAGAACCGCAGTCCATCCCCTACATTCCTTGATGTTCGCTTTTGTTTCAACTGCGGCTCACCTGATCACATCATTGGGTCCTGTCCCGAACCGCATAATCGTCCCCTCATCGCGCTGTCGCGGCAACTTTTCAATTTTTTGCGCTCTGATGGGGAAACGAGGGAACCGGGAAGATTTCATGTTGTTGAAGCTTGGAAAAAACAACGGCTTGAATGGTTGGAATTTTTCCAGCCCGGAAAGGTTGTTGGTCCCGCCTTGCGCGAAGCTTTGGGCTTGCAACATGGAGACTCAGGTCATCAGTGTGCATGGCTATGCAACATGTCATATTGGGGCTATCCTACAGGATGGATAAGTGATACCGATCCAAGGGATGCCGTTCGCCAACGAATTTTAGGAGACTTCGACACTCTGATACACGGTCATCCACTTGAAGGTGCCGATGACTCCTTCCTCGTAATTAGTGGCGAAGAGGACCACGAGGTGATCGACCTAAGTCTTGCAACGTCTTTTTACATCAAATCAGGCGAGGACGAAACACCGGTTGTCGACGATACTTTGTCTGCCAGCTCTGACTCGGGGCTCCGCTCATTGACACCCCGTAGGTGGGCAACATACCCCGATGATTATTTCTCCTCAGACCACCTCACCGTCTATAATGGAACGACATTAGTATCATCGGACACCGCCACTTCTCGTACCAGTAATACCTTTACCGCAGAAAGAAGAGCTCTTTGGGAGCAAATAATATCCGGAACTCAATCTGCGAATGTACTTGTTCCTCCTTGGAGATTACCTGGGGCATTTTCTTCGCTGCAATCGCACATCGAGTGCCAACCACCTCCACCACCTTCCACCCCTCCTCCGCTGCCACCTTCTCCACCTTCACTTCCTCCGCCGCCTGTACACCCCCAATATTGTGCACTCATCACTGCCACAGAGGATGATTCAAATGACAGCGACATGGACATGGATCTTTCAGACAATGAATAGCGCGCTTTACCACTGTGCTAGCATGCTCTCGTACTTCATAAATCATAGCGGTATCATTCATATGAGTTAGTAAACTCTGCGACGCTGCTTGTGTTTGAGATTGAGTGCATGAATTTATGTTGACGATAACATAGAGGATGCTAAGGACATGAGCCTAGAGTCTGGTCGACAACTTGTCATCTATGTCAACTCATGGATCAAATCTACTGTAATATGCCATCATCGCAACCGACGGCCAGACTGGCCACTTGATCATCGAATTGTTCCTTTCCAACCTGTTCAGGACGAAGTTCTAAGAACTGTCTTTTACTCTATTAGAATGACGTGAAGAACGACAGAATGCTTAGTTGGTTTACATCTCTGCCGAGCTAATTACCCCTGAGCTGCCTGTGATCTTTCGTCGAGCGGTGTTTGAGTAGTTGGATGGGGTCATGGTCCATGCTGTTGGACACGGCTTCGAGGGGTGAGGAAGTCCATTGCGGCGATCCATCTGTTCAGACAACTCGGAGGCGATGTCGAGTGGTGCTTCAAGTTCACGTCCCTTGTACACCTTCAAGTTATCCTCGGGGAAGTAATTCCAGATAGTACAGTACCGACGGGATGAGTGTATGTAAACATGCATAGTGAATAAAATCTGTGCATTCATAAACGTTTTCTGAGAGCGAGAACATTAAGTAGAACAGAACGAATGAAATCCAAGATGGTAAACAGGTATTATATGAAATCGATGGAATGTGCATAAATCTCCAGTCCATTGACATAAGGACATCCGCAGCCTGCTACTGTTCGCGACACTTGTGCCATGATGTGCCGTGTGCAACACGACTCAAGTCCACCTGCAGGGCATTGTTGGGTATCACCAGCGTGTTGCCTAGGGCATACACCGCCGGGTGGAAATTGAGCGGGATCCAGAGGAGAAGTCGTCCTTCAGGACCTATGACCCATCCCTCCTCGTTCGGGATGTAAGGGACTGGGGTCTCAGATTCGAACGCAGACTCGGAGGATGGGGATGGGATTTTAGACTTGGAATCTTGGAAAAATGACGAGGCGGAATGAAGGGCATGAGTCACGTCGGTTGAGAAACATATCATAGGTGCTTCAAATGATTGGTGTTGCCGGATTAGAAATTCTAGATCCCACACCCGGATAGTCTTGTCTTGTGACCCAGACACGATGCGTTTGCCATCAGATGTGATTGCGACAGACATGACGCCTTTAGTGTGCCCTCGAATAGTGGCTACTACTTTGCCAGCCTTCATATCCCACACCCGGATGGTCCAATCATTCGAGCCAGACACGATGCGATGACCATCCGAGGAGATCGCAACAGTGTTAATATAGTCAGTGTGTCCTCGGAGAGGGGAGCCCACTTGCTCGCCAGTCCCCATATCCCACACACGGATAGTGTCGTCTCGTGAGCCAGATACAATGCGACATACATCCTGCGAGATTGCAATGGAGAAGACCCAACTAGTGTGACCTTGGAGACGGGCACTCGATGCCTTGCCAGTCCCCATACTATCCCACACCTGAATTGTCTTGTCATCCGAACCGGATACTATGCGATTTTCGTCCGATGAAATTGCGACAGACCGAACCCAGTCAGAGTGCCCACTGAGAGAGTGTGCCTCGCCAGTCTCAATATCCCACACCTGGATTGTCCTGTCGGATGAACCAGACACGATAGAATGTCTATCCGGCGAGATGGCGACGGACCAAACATGGTTAGTGTGACCTTGGAAAACACCTGATGCCTTCCCGGTTTCCGCATTCCACATGCGGATGCTCTTGTCCGCTGAACCAGACACGATGCCCTTCCCATCCGATGAGACTGCGACTGACAGAACAGATTCTGTGTGCCCTTGGAGAGGGGCAACCAGTGCCTTGCCAGTCTCTATATCCCACACCCGAACCGTCCTGTCATCTGAACCAGACACAATGGAGCATCCATCCGGCGAGATTGCAACAGAGTTGACAGAATCAGCGTGGCTTTCGAGTGCGGCAACTGATGCATTGCCCATAATGGTGTCGGCATTCCACACCCGAATCGTCTTGTCGGGCGAACCAGAGACTATGTGACTTCCATCCGGCGCGATTGCGACAGACAGAACGTTGGAAGTGTGGCCATGGAGAGGGGATCCTACTACCTCACCAGTCTTCACATCCCACGCTCGGATGGTCTGGTCATCTGAACCAGACACGATGCAGTTTCCATCCGAAAATATTGCGACTGACATAACAGCGTCAGTGTGGCCTTTGAGGGGGGTACCGAATGCCTCGCCGGTCTCCATATCCCACATCCGAATTGTTTTGTCTCCTGACCCAGACACGATGCGTTTGCCATCAGGCGAGATTGCGACAGACCGAACAGGACCAACATGGCCTTGGAGAGAGGCGCTTGATGCCTCGCCGGTCATCATATCCCACACCCGAATGGTCTTGTCTGACGACCCAGACACGAGGCGTCTCCCATCCGGTGAGATTGCGACAGAGTAAACGATGTCCGTGTGGCCTTGGAGTGGGGCACCAAACGCCTCGCCAGCCTCCATGTCCCACACCCGAATTGTCTTGTCCCACGAACCAGACACGATGCGTTTACCATCCGGCGAGATTGCGACAGACGTAACCCAGTTAGTGTGGCCTTGGAGAGGAGATCCTAATGCCTCGCCAGTCTTCGCATCCCACACCCGGACTGTTGTGTCATCCGAACCTGAAACGATGCGATGTCCATCTGGCGAGAATGCAACGGACATAACATAATCAGTGTGGCCTTGAAGGGGGGTACACAATGCCTCGCCAGTATCCATATCCCACACCTGGATCGTTCCGTCATCTAAACCACACGCAACGCGTTTTCCATCTGGCGACAGTGCAACTGAGTAAACCATGTGATTCGCATGGAGTATCTTCTCCATCTGAGGCCAATTTTCGACATGGCCAGCGACGATGCGGGGGGTGCAAGGAAACTTTGAGGCGAACTTGCGAAACATTCTCGACTGGGTTGGAGCGAACGGTAGAGCCGACAAGTATAAATGGGGAGTGCTGCGTAAAATGGTGGTTGCGAAAGTTCGGACGAAACGCAGGGTATCTCTGGTAGCCTCACTAACGTGCGTAAATTCGGCATGACCCTACGACCACCCACTCGTAAGAATTCGTTGGGCAACAAATGGGCTTGAGCTACGCACCGAAAACCAATCTGCAATAGATGATAGGGTCACTACCGAGCTGCCTAGCCTTTTCATCAGAGCCAGAGCTTCCAACCACCAAAGGAGGCGCTCTCCATCGAAGAAAGCTTCCACTTCATTAGCGAGTGATGATTCGAAGGATGCGGAGCCAACATGCGTGCCCCAGAATCGACATGAGTATGATAGCTCAGTCGGAATAGAGTCCTTGACTCGTCTCTCCAAATCAGCGACGGAAGAGTTGGGTAAGTACGAATTCTCCAAGGAGCAGATGTTGAAGCGAAGCCCACGCTCCATGACCCCGAGCGAGGCAAACGCGAGGTCGGCCTGTACCGATGATGTATCAACGAAGAAGTGACGGCTCCGTGATTTGTCGGTGAGGAAGTCGTAGAACGATGCATGGAGGGGACGAATGAGAGTATGAAAATCTGTAGTCCCGGTTAAAAGCGAGGCCATTGGCCCGATCACCCAATCCACTTGAACACGGTCTTCTTCATGGGGAAAATGCAGTCGCATCGCAGTCAACGCAGTCATGGGGAGCGGTTCAGGGGATGCAACAATTTGCCCCATTACCGAACGAAACATAGTGATTGCTGCCTCGTCCTCCAGGGGCATAATATCCGTCAATATGCGTTGGTACATATCATCCAGCAGATGTGTTGCTGCTTTAGAGCTAGACGTTCCACCAATCACAGCTTTGTAACGGCCCACCGGATCCACGCCTACTTTGTTCGTACCCTTGATGTATTCGCAGGCGAGACGAGCCCATTCAAATAAGCCATCAGATTTATCAGCAAGCATCTTGGAGTGCCCATCGTTGAATATGTTGCGTGGGCCTTTCAGCGTGACAGAGATGTATAGTTGGATGTCACGTTGTGTGAATACGACCGGGATTTCATCCATGGAGATGTGACGGTGACGTGGCGTGACTCTCAGGGCATCCGCAATGTCTTCGAGTGGACGAGAAGTGACGATAATACGGAAATTTGATGGAAGTGAGGAAGAAGTGCTCGTATCGCCAGAAATTAGACGGAGGATCTGTTCCCGGGATTTAGCGTCACCGCTCTCGTCCAATGCATCGATCACTATCAGTACGGGTGCAGTGATTGTTTTCGAGGCCTCGTCGATTGGTTTTACGACCAACTCCTGCCATTGTCTTGAGACATCTACAGTGTGTTTGAGCTCGTTGTCGTTATGAACCGCACGCGCCAATGCTCCCCGCATGGTGATATCGCAATCAGCCAAGTCGCGTGCGATTGTGGTGAATATCTTTTCGTGGCGGTGTTCGGCCACCCTTGTGCGGTCGAAGCAGAAACAAGCGCGCATTCCCCCGCGCTCATGAGACCAGTTGGCTATGGTATGAGCGATGGCTGATTTGCCTTTCCCTGCCGTGCCAGACAACCACAAGACGCGTGGCACGTCTTCGCCCGTGCTACGGATCCAGCACTTGATCTCGGATAGAATATCTTCCCGAGTGCCTGAGAGACAGTTCTTAGAGGTATTCCGTCCAGCACCAGGCACGTATTCCATGCCGCTGACGTCCAGGTCCTCGGCTAAATCATGGGCATCATACTTCAGAGAAGAGTCAAAAATCACTCGAAGTTGAATCGTACCGATACGGTGGACGGTTTCGATGGTGGTGAGAGCCATTTGATCTCGGAATTGTTGCATGAGGTCATCGAGAACCTCGTTGTAACATTGCATCGTGGCCTCCGTTTCACTCAACACATGTTTGCCAAGTCTTCGCCCTATAAAGAGCTGAATATTGGGCGACATTGCATTGTGATGAAAAGACTCACAAAAATTCTGCATATCCGAGTAATGGACGACAAAGTCAGCACACTCCAACGTCTGTCGCGCAATCTTTCCATAAATCTCTAGCATGGACGAAATCCTAGCCAATCTGTCCCCTTCCATTAATAAAACATAGATGTCCGAAATCTTCGAGAGTAGACGGGACACAGCAGCATCTCGGTCCGCCTGGTCGAGAATCATCTGTCGCCCACATAGTCTTATTGACTTGCGAAGTGTAAGAATATAAAATTGAGCACACCTTGGACGCGAAGGTGAAAATACTTAATGCCACCTTCGCATAAGGATGGATCTACGCACAAAGATCAGCTGCATAAAAAATTGAGATAGATGCCCGTACGTCCGCAAGCCCCGTAACAACGGAGTTAAACACTCTTAATGGTGCGAGAACTTGGGAAAACGTGTCGATCGTATCGGAAGCAGATTGTAGGTTGTCGGATGCTGAAGCAGTATTTTCCACCATCCCTGAGACATGTTTGATGCCGCCGAGATGTGCTTTGGCATTCGCAAGCTTTTCCTTAACAAGCTTCAGGTCAGGTTGTTCAGGCTGATAAGAGCACTTAGTCTGTGATCGAAAGAACGATAAGGACATTACGAACTGTGATAGTCAAACTTGTGTTTACAACGCCCACATCGGAAGACTGGTCAGGATTTGGTTCAGGAGGGATAGTGGGTGGTGGAAGATCCTGCGGCCGTTACTGGTTAGATCACAGATGGAACGCGCCAAGAATTGTATATACCTGGCTTGTCTGAAGGTGTAGGGGACCCTGTGCGCTAGAACCTGGAACTGTGGGTTCAGGGTTGGGAGACTGTCGAGCGCTTCGAGTAGACTTGTGAAATGACTTGGGAAGAAACCTTGATAATCCATTTCTCGAAGGCGAGAGACTGGACGACTACAATCATGATTAGAAACAACAGAGTAGCTGTAATGGCGAAAATCTATACATCACTAGCTGTTCTCCGGCCTCTCTCCTCTGCCAACTGAGGGTTTGAACGATTTCGCTTCAGCAATCCCCAACGCTTCTTACGAGCAGGATTCCCTTCACTCATCGAGTATGTTGGAAGGGCGGTTGAGTGTAAGTTTTAAGAGGTTTCTTAGTAACAAGGAAGGTGGTGGATGGTACGCAGGGTAAACAGGCAGCTGGCGAACATGTGTTTTGAAGCGCCCAATATCGATTGGCTGGACTAGTATATCGATGCGCATGCTGGAAGTTCGGAACCTTATCGATGGCTGGGGTGGATTGATCAAACAATAGACCATCAGAAAACCTCGCCGTTGTTGAGTTGGTCGACATTATCAATCGTTAACGTCACCGGCACCTTCAATCTCGAGCTGTATTCCCTGGACAAACGAATAGACTTCATCCGCTTTTTAAATTTCACTTTTAGACTAAGGCGGTCCTTGTGCACTGTGCTGGGGAAGGAGGTGTGATTTGGGAGGGGGTGGGTTCTAAAGCAGTTCAGGAAGCTGGATGGTAGGCAGGTGGGTGAGCAGTTTGTCGATGATAGTGCGATTGTCAGTGTTGCGAGTGGGCGAATCAATCCGTTGATATGTGAACGTACAAATATAGCTCAGCGTGAGTCTATTATTAGACTCGCTCTCGTTCTCATTCTGAATGAGATGTTCAAGTTGCCACCCGTGATCTCAGACCCCTTGCTTTGTATAAACTTTCATAAATCTTTCATATTCGATCGAATTCAAAATGCTGTCAAATTACGTCTTCCATTTCCACGACTGACGTGCCCTTTTGAAACATATAGGCTTGCTCTCCACTCCATTGCAAGCGATATCATCCTCAGCGTGTACTAAGAGGCATTCCTCCCATCAATCGACGCCTGGGGATGAGTGCCCCAGTGAACGGATTGGCACTTCCATATGATCTTTTTGCTCGCAGTGATGTTGTGCAGTAGGACAACGTACCTATGTAAGTGGTCTTTCACTGTATTCTCCTAACTGCATGGAGGCTGATGATGGACTCCTAGTGATGAGCATAATTCACATTATAGGGACGAGGACGAGTCGCTCCAGTTATGGTTTTCCTTCTAAAATTTTACCTTCTAGATGTGATTTAGATCTGTAACAGCAATCGAATATGCTGTCCATCTTGATATCCCGCTGTGCCCCGAGTAACTTATCAGCCCAACGTGATCACGCCGCGTTGCTACATCGCTATCCTTTACAGACAAAAATCCCTTTGAAGCAGGCATCGCAAAGCATCATGCATCATGACGGAGAGCTTGTTACTAAACATCAAAGTCGTGTGCGGCGGCGATTGGTCTTGTTTTGTAGCTCTATACCCCGTCCTAACTTACATATGGTATCACAGAACCTTTGAACCTCTAAACAGTAGTCGGCGCACAGACATAATTTTCCAACACCAACTTCCACACGCAACTTCGTCTTCGCCTTGCCTCCTCTGATCACCATCGCCCCTATTTTTCCGCCCTTCCTTCCCGTGAGTGTGCATCGTAAGCAAAGTATTCCTTAATATGCTCAGGGGAGGCTGATTGCGGACAAGCAGCTGCTCACACCTGACCTGCCTTGAGAGTTGTTTGGGTAGTTGAATGATATCACGATCTATATTGTTGGACACGGCTTCGAACTTAATCGCGGTGGAAGTTAATGACATCTGGCGAGGGAAGAGGATGGAGCTGGATGAGGTGAAGTGACCCTTGTCGAGTGGTGACATCGAGTTCTGACTTGTACAGTTTAGTTTGCGAGGAGTAAACGGGGAAGCAATTCCAATGCAATGGGAGGAAAGCATGTAAACATAGTGAATGAAATATTCGTAAAGCCCTAAACTGTTTTGCGAGTGCGATCCAATTAAGTAGAATGGAATGAATGAAGTGCAAGATGGTAAACAGGTATTGTATTGTATGGAACGTGTAGAATGTGAATAAAACTTCAGTCAATCAACATAAGTACATGCCCAAAGTCCAACTGACAGATACAAACGCGAAGACAACGCGACCTACTGCTGTTCGCGACACTCGTGCCATGACATGCCATGTACGACACGACTCAAGTCCAGCTGCAAGGCATTGTTGGCTATCACCAGCGTGTTGCCTGGGGCATACACCACCGGGTAGAAATTGAGCGGGATCCAGAGGAGAAGTCGACCTTCGGGACCTACAATCCATCCCTCCTCATTCAGGCTGGGAAGGGCTGGGGTATCGGACTCGGACTCGGACTCGGACTCGGAGGGTGAGGGTGAGGGTGAGGGTGAGGCTGGGACTGGGACTGGGGCTTTAGACTTGGAATCTTGGAGAAAGGAGGAGGCGGAATGAAGGGCATGAGTCACGTCGGATGAGAAACATATTGTAGGCGCTTCAAATGATTCGTGCTGCCGGATCAGAAATTCTAGATCCCACACCTGGATGGTCTTGTCATCTGACCCAGACATGATGCGTTTGCCATCGGGCGATATTGCAACAGACAGAACGTATCCAGTGTGCCCTCGAATAGTGGCCACTGCCTCGCCGGTCTTCATATCCCACACCTGGACAGTCTGGTCATCCGAGCCAGACACGATGCGATGACCATCCGAGGAGATCGCAACAGTGTTAATATAGTCAGTGTGGCCTCGGAGAGGGGAGCCCACTTGCTCGCCAGTCCCCATATCCCACACACGGATAGTCTTGTCTGCTGAGCCAGATACAATGCGACATACATCTGGCGAGATTGCAGCAGAGAGGACACGACTAGTGTGACCTCGGAGACAGGTACTCGATACGTTGACAGTCCCTATACTATCCCACACCAGAATTGTCCCGTCTTCTAAACCAGATACTATGTGATTTCCGTCCGATGAAATTGCAACAGACTGAACCCGGTCAGAGTGCCCACTGAGAGAATGTGCCTCGCCAGTCTTGATATCCCACACCTGGATTGTCCTGTCAGGTGAACTAGATACGATGCAATGTCTATCCGGCAAGATGGCGACAGACTGAACATGGTCAGTGTGACCTTGGAAAACACCTGATGCCTTCCCAGTTTCCAGATTCCACATGCGGATGTTGTTGTCGGCTGAACCAGACACAATATCTTTCCCATCCGATGAGATTGCAACTGAAAGAACAGAGTTTGTATGCCCTTGAAGGGGGGCAACCAGCGCCTTGCCAGTCTCTATATCCCACACCCGAACTGTCGTGTCGTCTGAACCAGATACGATGGAACGTCCATCCGGCGAGATTGCAACAGAATTAACAGAGCCAGTGTGGCATTCGAGGGCGGCGACCGTTGCCTTGCCCATAATGGTGTCGACATCCCACACTCGAATCGTCTTGTCGGGCGAACCAGAGACTATGTGACTTCCATCCGGCGCGATTGCGACAGACAGAACGTTGGAAGTGTGGCCATGGAGAGGGGATCCTACTGCCTCGCCAGTCTTCACATCCCACGCTCGGATGGTCTGGTCATCTGAACCAGACACGATGCAGTTTCCATCCGAAAATATTGCGACTGACATAACAGCGTCAGTGTGGCCTTTGAGGGGGGTACCGAATGCCTCGCCGGTCTCCATATCCCACATCCGAATTGTCTTGTCTCCTGACCCAGACACGATGCGTTTGCCATCAGGCGAGATTGCGACAGACCGAACAGGGCCAGCATGGCCTTGGAGAGAGGCGCCTAATGCCTCGCCGGTCATCATATTCCACACCCTAACGGTCTTGTCTGACGACCCAGACACGAGGCGTTTACCATCCAGTGAGATTGCAACAGAGTGAACGCTGTTCGTGTGGCCTCGGAGTGGGGCACCAAACGCCTCGCCAGCCTCCATGTCCCACACACGAATTGTCTCGTCCCACGAACCCGACACGATGCGTTTACCATCCGGCGAGATTGCGACAGACATAACCCAGTCAGTGTGGCCTTGGAGGGGAGATCCTGATGCCTCGCCAGTCTTCGCATCCCACACCCGGACTGTTGTGTCCCACGAACCTGAAACAATGTGATGTCCATCTGGCGAGAATGCGACGGACGCGACAAGTCTAGTGTGGCCTTGAAGAGGGGCACACAATGCCTCGCCAGTATCCATATCACACACCTGGATCGCTCCGTCATATAAACCACACGCAACGCGTTTTCCATCTGGCGACAGTGCAACAGAGTAAACGTCGTCATTCACATGGAGTATCTTCTCCATCTGAGGCCAATTTTCGACATGGCCAGCGACGATGCGGGGGGTGCAAGGAAACTTTGAGGCGAACTTGCGAAACATTCTCGACCGGGTTGGAGCGAACGGTAGAGCGGACAAGTATAAATGGGGAGTGCTGCGTAAAATGGTGGTTGCAAAAGTTCGGACGAAACGCAGGGTATCCCTGGTAGCGTCACGAACATGTGTGAACTCGGGATGATTCTACGACCACCCCACTCGTAAGAATTCGTTGTGCAACAAATGGGCTTGAGCTACGCACCGAAGACCAACCCGCAATGGACGATAGGGTCACTACCGAGCTGCCTAGCCTTTTCATCAGAGCCAGAGCTTCCAACCACCAAAGAAGGCGCTCTCCGTCGAAGAAAGCTTCAACTTCTTTAGCGAGTGATGATTCGAAGGATGCGAAGCCAACATGCGTGCCCCAGAATCGACATGAGTATAAAAGCTCAGTCGGAATAGAGTCCTTGACTCGTCTCTCCAAATCAGGGACGGAAGAGTTGGGTAAGTAAGAATTCTCTAAGGAGCAAATGTTGAAGCGAAGTCCGTGCTTCATGACCCGAAGGGAGGCAAAGGCGAGGTCGCTCTGTGCCGATGATGTATCAATGAAGAAGTCGTGGCTCCGCGATTTCTCTGTGAGAAAGTCGTAGAAGGACGCGTGGAGGGGACGTATGGGAGTATGGGAATCCGAAGTGCCCGTCAAAAGGGATCCCAATGGCCCAAGGACCCGTTCCATTTCGTAATCGCAAGTCCCTTCGGGAAAATGCAGTCGCATAGCCATCAACGCAAGCATGGGAAGTGGTTCCAACGAGGCAAGGACTTGTCCCATCACTGAGAAAAACACTGGGATAGCTTCCTTGCGCTCGTCCTCCGGCATGGTTTCTTCCAAGATGCGTGCATACATATTATCCAACAGACGTGTTCCTTTTTCAGACGTTCCAGTCATCACAGCTTTACAACGGCCCACCGGACCCACGCCCACTTTGTTCGTACCCTTGATGTACTCACAGGCAAGACGAGCCCATTCAAACAGGCCATCAGATTTCAGAGCGAGCGCCTTGAAGTGCGCATCGTTGAAGACGTGGTGCAGGTCTTCGAGCTTGTGGGAGATATAAAGTTGTATATCGAGTTCTGTGGATGCAGACGAGATACCATCCAAAGAAACGTGGCGAACATGTGGCGCGGCGTGCAAAGTATTGTGAATGTCTTCGAGTGGACGGGAAGTGAGGAGAATGCGGAAGTTCGCTGGGAGTTTGCATGGTTGTGAGGTGGAAGTGTTCAGTTTGCCAGCGAGCAGACGAAGAATTTGTTCCCGAGAATCGGCTTCGCCGCTCTCGTCTAACGCATCAATGACTATCAGCACGGGTGCAGCGATAGCCTTTGAGGCTATATCTGTCGGTCCGACGATGAGTTCCTGCCATTGCTTTGTGATATCTGGAGTGCGCTTGAGTCCGTCGTGATCACGAACTGCTTGCGCCAAGGCTCGTCGCACGATAGGGCTGCAGTCCGCCAATTCCCTTGCAATCGTCGTGAATATTTTGTCCTGACGCCGATCCGCTTGCCGAGTACGATCGAAGCAGAAGCATGAGCCAAGACCACCGTTTTCGATAAACCAGTTGGCTATTGTATGGGCAACGGCCGATTTGCCCTTGCCTGCTGTGCCAGACAACCATAAGACGCATGGAGCGCCCTCCTCGGTGCTGCTGATCCAATTCTGAATGTCCCTTCGAAGGTCTCGCCGAGTATTCGGCAGACAGCATTTGAACGTGTTCAATCCGGCGCCCGTTGCGTAGTCCATCCCTGCAAGGTCCAGTCTCTCAGCTACGCCAGGAGTCGTGGAATGTCAAATAAGCCTCAAATATACCCGAAAGCTTCTCTTACCCATACGGTGGACGATCACGACGGTGTCACGAGCCGCTCGGTCTCGGAATTGCTGCATGAGACCGTCGAGAACATTGCTATAGCTCTGAATCGTTGAGTCCGTTTCGCCGAAAACATGCTTGCCAAGCCTTATCCCTATAAAAAAGGCAACATTGAGTCCCAAGGGACGAAGCAGTGGGATCAACTTACAGGCGCTCTTCGTCTCGGAGTAATGGCTGATAAAATCAGCGCACTCCAGTGTCTGCTGCGCTATCTTCCCATATATCGCTAGCATGGATTGGATCTTGGCCAATTCCTCCTCTTCCGTGATGAAAGTATAGACTTCAGATATCTTTGAGAGTAGACTGGAAACTGCGACATCCCGGTCTGCCTGATCGAGAATCATCTGTAATCGAAAATTTATCGATCTACGACGGCAATGATCGAGAAAGAAGCCTACCTTGGACGCGCAAGTGAAGATACTCAGTGCTACCTTGGCGTAGGGATGTATCTGCATGTGAATGTCAGTTGCGTACCGAAAAGACATAGATGACTATACATTTGCGATTTCGTTGGCAATGGAGTTGAATGCCTTCAAGGGTGCAAGCAACGCGGAGAACGTGTCGATTGTATCAGAAACAGATGGTATGTTGTTGATCGCAGAAGAAGCGTCTTGGACTATTGTTGGGACCTGGCCGATGCCTGCGACACCTTTGGTAGCATTGGCGATTGTTTCGTTCACAAACTTCGGATCGAGATGTTCGGCCTAAGTAGAGACGTCAGCACGTCGCCGAAAGAGACGAATGAGAATATTCCAAACTTCGTTGCTCGAACTTACCTTTACAATCCCTGAATCGGAAGACTGCTCGCGATCTGCTTCGGAAGTGGGAGCGGTGATATCCTGTAGAGGCGATTAGTAGAAAGCAATGGCACGCGCCCTGGGCATGCCCAGAATTGAAATTGGACATGCCTTGTTGGACTGAGTGGGTTCAGGGTTGAGGGACTGTCGAGCGCTTCCAGCGAAGCGCTTGGTCACCTTGCCAAAGAGCTTGTGAACGGACCCCGAGGATCGTCCACTGGACCCATTCCTTAAAGAGGAGAGAGAATATGGCTGATATGATTAGCAACAATCCGAAATTCTAAAGACGAAAGTTCATACATCTTGACTGGCTGCTTTCCTGCCTCCAGTGTCCTCTACCGAATGTGGGTCTGAATGTGGCTTCGACCACTCCCAGCGCTTCTTCTGGGGAGGATTGTTTTCATCCATCTAATAGGTGGGAAGGATGGCTAGGTGGACAATGGAACGAGGGTGGTGTGTGGCATGAAAGATAGACAGGCGCCTACTGCATGTTAGCGAGGAGAATTATCAATGATGGACATGTGCTTAGAGGCGCCAGTTATCGATTGGCTAGACCACTAATAGCATGCGAGATCGTAAGTAACGCATGCGCAGCATCGTCGAAGATGCCATAGGCTGCATCAGCCTGGCTAGTCAGACCATATACAGTGGAAGACAGGAAATTCTCAATATTTGATTAGTATCGTCGGTATGGAGTATTATGGACGACCGCACAACACTACTTAAACGTGCTTATTTGCAAAGTCTATCACAGCTCTAAGGAATTAAGATAAACTACTACTGCACTGATCCATAACCTGATATGCAGTTCTGCTTGGCGATGCTAGCAGAGCCACTACGGATATAGCAGATCCTAGCAGGAATGCATTCGCCCGTGCATGGCGGGGTGAGTACCGAGCCCTTTCCCTGGTATGAATTGAAGGCCTAGGAATAAGTGAGATAACAAGTTAAAAACATCTAGTCACGAACTTACCTCCATCAAAGTCGGGTCTACTTCCATCTCTGAAATAACATATATATAGCGATGGTGGTGGAAAAGAAGGAATATACGCACGCTCAGTTACAAGATGCCACCAGGTCGCATTCAGTGGGTCAGTTGCTCCCCAGGTGATGTTTCCTCCATATGCCTCACGAGTGTTATACTCGAACTCGAAAGTAGGGCCGAATTGAGTCTGCGAATCCAGTGCAGGATAATCGTTGACGTAACTCTTCCAGCTACAAGGAACTTGTAAGTACCAGCTGGTGACAGCAGTCCGGAGAAAAACTGACGTATAAGCATCGACCACTTCAAAGGTCTGCGTGGATGTGTAAGCTGGATTTAGCAGACGTAAGTAGGAAAACCTACAGCAGAGTCAATTTCGTAAACCCGGAACCCGGAATTCAGGTTGGTGAGGGGTGTTACAGATGGCCCAGTCTGAAAGCCAAGTTAGATTGATCGTTACTATGGATCCGTCAAAGGACATACCCAGGATACCGCCTGAGCGGTCTCAGCACTTATATTCGTGCCATTATTGGCATAGTAGATCTGGACCAAGAAGATATGTCAGCGTTCCCTTTCTATGAAGTGGCATCGGCTCATACGGATAGCTGGTCCTCGTGGGTGTGACCCCAGAAGATGTCTGATTATGTGAGTCGTCAGACTGGTTCGGGCATTGTAGAGGAATAACATACTAGCAATAACGTGAGGGGAAAAGCGATCAACACTAGGCATATCAGTTCCATGCAGTGATTTCAACATCCAGCGAACTTACATTTGATAAACTAGCGCAGACGCTGCTCAGCATATTGCACGATAATCGAGAGGTTGAACTTACAGAGATTGGTTGGGTTCGGCAGCGAATTTGAACCATCCCAACCACTGACGACGTGACCAATAATCCAGACTGAGCACTGTCAGATCGATTGGAATGTAGTATCATCCATCAGCGCACCTCGGTCTCCCGCGTCTTCCGCGTCCTGAAGTTCATCAGTGAGGAACCTTAGTATTCCAGAAACATCTGGTTCGGAAGAGTTGATGTAATTGAAGTAGTTCGACCTTTACGCAGTTTATATCATGGAGCTTTTGACTGTGTCTGGATCATTGATTACGTACCTGTACCCTGTAGACAAGTTTGTTAGTGTTCGTGCCAGTTAAAGATTTTGCCTAACACAAGTTGGTGTCCAAGCTGATTACTCTCAGGCCATCTGCACGCTTAACCATGTATGCTGCATAGTGAGCACGCGAGAACTCGACAGAAGCCTCCGGAAGCCATCCCTTTTGCTCCCATAAAGCTGTAACGTGGTCGTATAGCCTAGTAGATGAGATAAGATATAAGATGGCAACTGATGAAAGGGAAATTATACCAGCTGAATTGTTGCCCCAACGCACCTCCTAGGGATGAAGGCGAAGCTTGATCTGGTAGACAAGTATCGTGGTTTCCGAGCGTAGCATAGGTAGGGCCAGATCCGAGCATGCGCTTGAGTAGATCATAAAGGACGACCTGCCAGGACACACGATATGTTAACGGTCTAATTCTAAAACACAAATATTACCTCAGCGTACTCGTTCATAACCCTTGAAGGGAAGTGAGAAAAGACCGACAATGAGTATAAAACACGTACCTAGACTGCTGGTTATCTGGGTCATGCGCTAACAGGTCACCAGTGAACAAAGTAAAGTCGAAACCAGTTGATTCAGTTCCTGTCAATGGTGGGATGGCCTCCAATATGGACGTGATCAATGAATACGGAGCGTCGCTAAAAAGATGTCAGATTGTATCCTTCCGGTGAAGGCGAGCTCTAACCAGAGGAACGAGCCATATCGTGGCGCAGGAAAGAGAGGTGTCTCAGGGCTGAGAGAATTGTAAGCATTGTCACGACAACACAAACCACTGGTGCAGTTTGCTTCTGCGCCGTTCGCATAACCTGTCAATAGAATATCAGTGGAGATAATCAACGCATACGTGCAAATGCCGCGCACGGGAATCAATATGCAGGTCCGAAAGATGCAAGACTTTCATCAGTTGGCCACTGGGCTGCTTGGGAGGGGGAAGAGGGTTTGGCTTCGGCTTTGCAAACCAGCCAGTGAGGTTGAGAGTCGTTGTCGTAGGTGCTGGACATAAGCCAAGAAACTCGGAGCAAATCGACTGGGAGACATCATGAGCAGTATTCTTCCGTTTCAGCAACTAATTTTACCTGTCCGTCATATCCTCCAACATCGGCAAAAGATGCGACTTGAGTAAGGATCGGTCCCAAGACGAGAGGTCCATAATTTTTCTCGCAAGAGGATGAATAATCGAAGTACTCGCAAAGCGTCAAAGCGAGGTTGGTCCCTTGTTCAGGAGCCGCAAGAGCAAGAAATTTGGCCACTTCTAGGGAAGCCTGGCACCGTGCACATGATGTAGTGAACATCGGGTTTACTGCAATTGACTTGATCTGCGCTACAGCCTGTTGAAGAAGTTGTTGAGAGGACGCCTGGGGTGGAAGTGGGTGAGGATCCACGGTATCATTCTGTCAAAGCCGGAGGGTCAAAACGATGAAACCGACGCGGCACACATTGGGAATGCACGTTACCTGAGGAATGTTTTGCGGGTCTGTCAGGGAAAATGGAAAGATTTCATGCTGAAGAGCGAGTTAGTTTCAGTTGCGTAGCAGTTGCAGTAGAGAATTACTGTGACAGGATCTGAAATGACTGGCTGTGGCTGCGCAGAGGTGGCCGTTGGATTATTGTAGTAATTAGAGTAGAGAGAAGTTGGGAACGCTCCTGGGGCCGCATATGAAGAGGGAACAGTACTGGTAGTAGCACTATTCTGGACCGCTGAGCCAGCCAGGACGAACTCGGACCCTTGGCCAAAGTGACTCCAAGCCAAAGTGGCTAAACCTAAGAAATATCTGATTTTAACAGACATTCCGAGTGTCGTGAAGCAGGAAGATGAACTGCACGTACGTACGAGCACTTCGCACCACATTAACCGGTTTTGTTCATTAAGAACTCGCTAAGGATGGGGGATAAATCGGTTGCCACGAACGTTCGAACGCCGCGCGGTTCATTAGGTGCCTTTGCACACGCATGCAGTGCTAAATGAGGAAGTGAATAGGCCCGATAAGAATGTCATTAAGCTGTGTATGGACAAGTACTTCAGCTTCAGCGCTTAAGCCCGCGTACATACCAAGTCACTTCGGCGAGTGAACGTTACTAGTGCTTATATCCCTCGTAGAGAGACGCAATGTTCAGTGCTTTGAATATCCATGAATGTCCAGAGTGAGAAGAGAGGAAAAGGAGAATCAAAGGACATATATTATGCTTACACACATGCACAGCTGGTAAGTTGTAACGTGATCCCTGGTCCTGCTAAAGCAAACCCACCTGCTGCCGTTCCGAGGACAGTACCTCATTCAAGCTGGCCAATTTACTCTAAGCTGTCTGATGAGAATTCGGTATTTTGACCAAAAAAAATTAATGTTTGAAAAGCATTGTACAACGTAACAATCTATACATCCATCATGTGGGCAATTCGGACACCCACACTCCGTGCATTCCTGGCAATGGACCCTGTCATATGGACCCTTTCCCTGTCCAAGTTTTGCCGAGCCTGCGAGCTCAGCGGACACCCTTAAGTTCCACCTCGAGCAGATATTTTACGTTAGATTCGGTCGCTTTGACATCTGGTTTTGAAATTCCGACTCAGTCAGTAGTAGTACAACGTGCAGGCAGGATGGTAACAATACCGCAGTGAAACATATCGTTGGCCTGCCTCAAAAATTCCTCAGCCACTTGTCCTAACTTCGCCTTCTCATCATTTGTTGATTGTGCGATCCAACCTTCGTGGAACATTTTTAAGACAAGATGCTTGCGCACCCATTCCAGGCAGTCACTGCTCCGCCCATGGAAGGGCCTTGATTGAGACATTGAGTGCCTCTTGCTCAGAAAGGTTCTGTAATGGAGGCTCTGAACCGAAGTATATCACACTCTCAAGATCACTTTGTGAGCCTATCACACTACCAGCTGGGGAGGCTTGAGAGGTGGCGCGCTGTATGGTCGATGTTCGCAGATACGGGTGCATTCGTTGAGATGACCGTGAATGGTCCGACATGATGATAGAGAGGACTTGAATGACTCTGGAAAGTTGAGTTGAGGTCGCAAGAGAATGTCATGTCAGATAACAGTTGTTAGGGCGCAAACTGGAATGCATTCTCATCCTCATGCAGGGTCACCGTGTGAAGACATGGCACATCGTGCAACTCAACTGCGCTGTATGCCCTTAATACTAGACTTAATTTGATAAGATAATCAAATCATCATACAGATTTAACGAAACATAGTTCTTTTCACCTGTTCTGTGCTTTGAATGGGATTATAAGTCCATCATCGAAAGACAATGGTTCTGCTAGTCGCCGACCTCGTGGTAGATAAGCAAAAGGGTCATGGTCCGGATTCCGGATTCTGATCATAGTATATGATTCAAACTGGGTGAACCCCCTGCCCTAACTTAATGCGGCTGGCTGATTTCTTCAAGGATTGGTGCGGCTGGTGGTGATCTTCATCATATTCCATTGGCTACAGTGAAGAAAACGGCTCTACAACTTTGTTTTGAAGTGAATGAAAGCTACATACATGGAAGTGTCACCGATGCAGACGCCCTAACTTGAACAAGTACATCTTAAATAATTATTCGTCATCCGCACAGCCTGACACGACGGAATCAGATTCTGAAGTCATGGGAATATGAATGTCCGTTCCAATATCAGAGAAACTTTCATGCGTAGCCTGTCGATAGTCACCAGGGTCGAACCTGTTCCCTATCCCTGTCACTCCATCAGCCTCCAATGCGTTACGAAGATGGGCTATTTGCGATTCGATCATTTTCATCTGTTTTTGAGCCAGCTCATTTTCGTCATTGAGGATGGACCTTATCATGTCAAGTTCGTGGATGCGAACACGTTGGTATCGCATTCTTGCAGAGATAGCCTGATGAGAGATTTGAGAAAGCTGAAGCATACGCTCGTTAAAATAGGCTGAAGTTTCGGAGGGAAGCCCAGAGCAGTTCCACTGTGAAAACAAACAAACATTAGAACATATACTATTCATATGAAGACGAAACACACCGTTGTTTGTAAGGTCCTTAATCTCTTTGAAGGCATTTCTAGATCCTCGTCATGGTCTCCAACTTGAGATACGGTGTACTGGATGTGAGAACGCTTACGACGGTCACGACAAGCAGGACCTTCCGTGGTGAATATGGGGCTACCCTCATCGAGGGCATGATGACCATTGTCGGTGATATTTGGGCTCGACGGATTCTTCAGCACTGACATGGTGACAGGAGAGAAGGTTCCCTTGATAGGAGAACTACTAGGTGCAAGAGATGTCGGAGGTGAAGACAGGGGGTGTCTAAAGTGCAGAATATCATTAGATAGCAACAACCAGGTAGACGTAATAGATTATATACCTAGGCTGGCTAGCAGAGGTCACAGAAAGAAATAAACTGCTCGTTGATTCTGAATGGCAGCTACTCATCACAACTACTAGATAACTTACACGCCGCAGTAGGTAGAAGTAGGTGAAAAGTGGAATATTGATGTTGCAAACGCATCATTTGGAGGTATTATGTAATATAATTTGTCAGCCCTATAATACTTCTCAGCATCATTCAATAAATAACAAGCGGTTTGCGATGAAAAGTCTCCTAGGCCTGGGGAGGGGGACACGCTGAAGTTTCCTTACTTGCTCAAATTCAATGATCAAAAAATCCAATTATCAGGCAGTAATACTAAGATGCCAAAGCCAAGAGAAATAGTGGCTGTGTATCGAAAATAAAGGGCAGAGAATATTGGAAGCTTCGTAAGGGCAACTGCACATGAGGATATAGTAGATATCCGAGCAAAGGAGAATCGGAGCAACGAAAGAAAAACACTTGTAGTCTACTCTCAAGCCCTCTTGGTCACGGTCGCGGCAGAAACGAATGTCTGCGGCGTATCTACCGCCTTACGCTTCTTGGTGCGTGAAGGTGCCAGGAGCTTATTCTCTTTCTGCGTTTGAACGAGTGTAAATGTTACTAGCTGCGCAGGGGCACCAGCTTTTGGACAGGTTGATGGCGGCACGGCGACAGTGAGGGAGCGGCAACTCTGTGGTGCATCACTCGGTGCAGGAGAAGTAACCCTAGACTCGGAGACACCAGAGCTGCTAAAATATAGGATATCAACCACTGAAATAACATGAAATTGCAGGAACTTACGACTCTGTGTGACCTGCTAGTACTGACTGAATGTGATTTGTCGAGGTAAAATTTGCAAGTGATTTTTTGACAGCCGCGTCATGAATCTTCAATTTGCAGGCGCAACGAGTGCTGTAGTGTTGCTCTAGATGCTCGAACTGCCCATGCATTTGCACTGGATGAGGGTAAGGAAAGGCTGGTGGACTCGAGGGAGATGACATTGGTTCAGGATCGAAATTGATCTCATATGCGAGGTATAGTGATGCTGTCAGGCCTCTGAGAAGGGCTTACATCATCATTAAAATTTGTGTGTGTTGATGCGGCGACTTCGACTTCAGTTATCAAAGTCTCGATATCATCGGAATTAACATGAGGACCTGCTGGCATAGTGTTATCAATGTTCTAATGCGAGAAGTTATCATGGGCTGAAGGAAAGAGAAAGAGACGCGAATTAGACGAGGGCGGCGTGTTCGTTATATACTCAATCAATTTATACACTTGTTCACTGGTCAAGATCATCCATGAGCGCTTGAGCGCTAGCTCCAAGTCGGATATACATTAAGTCTCACTTTTTACATATAAAGTATTCATATTACAGATGAGAGTTCACATGAATAATGTACTTTCCGAATAAAATAAGTCTCTGACGCCATTTTAAGTGTAATATGAGATTTTCCGTTTGTGAATTAACATTTCAACGTGTTTCATGTCTACTGTAGCACAGTGTACGAATTTATTCAACTCAGCACTGAGCCGAGCTCCTCAAGCTATGCCCAATCATCCCATTCTGGGTGGTTTAGAGAGAGAGGAGGAGAAGGTCCACCCATAACTTTTTTTGCTCGCACTTCCTGACCTCGACCTTTTGTCATCGTACTCTACAGGCCCACAGCTCGCTCCCGCACCACTTTTTTTGCTTCCTGGGTCAAAACTGCGCGACTTATGCCTTAAACTTCGGTCTGGGTGGTTTAGAGGGGGAGGAGGTGAAGGTCCACCTATAACTTTTTTTTGCTTGCACTTCCTGACCTCGACCTTTTGTCATCGTACTCTACAGACCCACAGCTCGCTCCCGCTCTACTTCTTTTGCCTCCTGGGTCAAAACTGCGCGATGTATGTCTTAAACTTCGGTCTGGGTGGTTTAGAGGGGGAGGAGGAGAAGGTCCGCCTATAACTTTTTTTTGCTCGCACTTCCCGACCTCGACCTTTTGTCATTGTACTCTACAGACCTACAGCTCGCTCCCGCTCTACTTTTTTTGCCTCCTGGCTCAAAACTGCACGACTTATGCCTTAAACTTCGGTCTGGGTGGTTTAGAGGGGGTCAGGAGAAGGTCCGCCCATAACTTTTTTTTGCTTGCACTTCCTGACCTCGACCTTTTGTCATTGTAATCTATATACTCACAGCTTGCTCCCGCGCTAAACCCTTTATCTCCCGGACCCAAACCTCTCGACTTATTCCCCAACACATCAGCCTCCTCCAAAGTTAGGTGTTAGATTGGTTAGTTAGTTAGGATTAGGGCATATTCTGCCTCGGTCACTTGACGTTAGGCGTTAGATTGGTCAGTCAGTTAGGGTTAGGGCATAATCTGCCTCGGTCCCTTATCGTTAGGTGTTAGGGTTAATTAGCTCCTATGACTTCATCACACCCTGCCTCAGTTAGGGTTAGTTAGGCTCAGCATTATCCTCTCTATCCCGTTCCTCACATTGTGCAACCCACTAACACCCAGAATTACCTCGATCATTACAACATACCCTTCCGTCTACACACTTCCCACACCCAATTCTCCTTCAAGACTTTCATGGCTTACAACACTTCTACGACATTTTCAAATCTTGGCTATCCCCTTCTAATACCATCAGCATGCAATTCTATGATGACGTGGACCGACATCTACCCAAATATATCTTGTGTCATTGACATGGTCTGTGCGCGCGTTCTCCGACGACATTCCAGATCCCCATGTCCCCTACAGTCCACGTTCCTCGGTGCGACGCATTAGTTCACCTGCCCAGCTTTAATTCGACCTGTGCTCTTATTCCTTCGAACTTCTGTGTCTTATATGGTCAAACCTCCTATTCTCTCCCCTTCGAATGGCACTAGATTGGACATGTTGGAGATTGCTTTCTCTCCCAACTTACTTCTCCACCCGCTACGAACTTGAATGCTTCACATTCATAGTCTCAACCATGTCTCTCGGTTTCACAACCATCCTCGTAAACATTCTTTCGTTCATATCAACTACTCGCATCTTTCCTGTGAAATCATCCTAATGTCATACTAACGTCTAATAATTCGTGGCATGCCTCAGGCAATATCAATGTTCGCTGCAAACGCCTCAACACCTATGACTTTTGTTGACATCTTATTGTATGTACTATGCAGTTCCTTGCACACACCATCACAAGCCACTGATCATTATGTAACTACAATATTCTTTGCACCCATCTTGTTCCACCTTTACCTCCTGAGAGCGTTGTTCAATCACTCGATATTTTGCAGTTCTACTAGTCACATGTACTGACTCGCACCTAGACTATATTTTAGGTACTCACTAATACATAGTAGCGTTGTTCAATCACTCGCTGAGACTCTATGTTAGCTTCATATAACTTTCAATGCTTGACTTAGCCCTCACCAGGGCAACTGAGAGGTCCTCTAGGAAACACACTCATGTCTAAATCAGGGAAACAGTACTTACAGCTCATTTTGGTCTCAGCTCCTCGCCGTTCAAATGTTCAAGTCCCGGGCTCTTACACGGTCACCTTCCTTATTAACAAATTGCTCCCTTGAGATTTCATTTACTCTGCGTATATGTTAAATCATCCATACAATAAACTCTAGTTTCATGTAGTTGTACAACTCTCACTACATCTTACACTCATTGCTCCAATGTGCACTATTTTACATACGACATAGTTGGAATGCATGTGATTTGGAACTCTGGAAGCCTTTCAGCATCAATTGTTGGACACGTGACTTCGCAGACTTTCAGGTCAAATATTGATACTTATTAGTGTTTAGCGTTTAACTTTTGTGACGTAATCAGACATACGACTTCGATGACTTAATATTAATTGGACATGGGACTTTGACGACTCGTCGTTGGACTGGTGACTTGGATCCTCGAACACTTTCAGGACATATTTTGACACGTGACTTTGAGTTTGAATTGGAATTTTTATATTTCAAAGGTCACATATGGACGACCACGCTGTATTTGCATCCGGTTATGGTTCTCTGCAATATGGTCATGTGATATGTATTGTTACTACTGCCATCTCTGTCACGTCGTTTTTTTATTTAGATCCTTATGTATGTTCAGTCAATTCTCAATTGATGTCTGAACTCTCCTGTGGTGATCCCTTCCTTGGATACCTCCTGTTTGCGCCATACCTTCCTCGCGTAATTTGCCAGGGATGTAACCATCGACACACTGGCCTATCCAACCAACTGTCCTAGGCTACCGTGACTAAACTGCAAACAGGATCACCACCGTGACTTCCCGCCCTGCCTCCCCCGTGAAATTCGCGAGGGTCGTAACACCGACAATTAACACCAAAAGATTCCTCTGCATCATATCTTTCCTCAGGCCTCAATTAATATCGCTGTGCCCTTAACAGCGTAACCAACCTGAGACGTGACTTGCAATACTTCGAGGACGACATGTGAATGATGTGATTAGTCATACCAAATACATCCGCGACTTCTACCAACACTCGACATAGATTGATCCATCATCCCAGCTCGATCGGACTTCCAATAATGATGCTTACTGTGCTTGACACCAGATCACCTGTTCCGCGCCTACCTTCTTTGCAAAATTCGCGAGGGACGTACCATCGACCACACCGTCGACTTCGGTGAGCTTAGGTAAGGTACGCCTTAAGTTCGAAGAGGATTACCAGTTCTTGCCCTACCTTCCTCGTGAAATTGGCGAGCGTTGTATCACCGACAATACAACCCACCACACGCCTCCATTGCGTCTGTCGGCAATATCGCTGTGCTCATCTCTTCACCCACACCTGACCCGGGCGAAGATTCTTTAGTTCAATGGCCCCCCGTACGTCTGCATCATTTGCTTATTAGCCTCAATTGATGGTTATGCAGTTCGTGCAAGGCCTCCAACTGTCCAGTACCCCATCTCTGGCTGAAAACCAAAGCTAAACAGAAGACTCATCGAACTAAGTACCACGGTAATGTCACTGTTGTGTGGGAAGGCCAGAAACGTACGTAATGCTATAACGATCTGATAGCATACACTCACTGTTTTCCAGGGGTTGTATTTAGAACTTCTCAAGGCCAACTCCATTGTCCGTGCGGGTTGACTTCACATACTCATGTTGACTCGCACCTCTTTGAAAGCCTCATGAAAAAGATTGTGCACCCTGGCCCCACAGACAAAGTTGCATTACCCGATCACGAATCCCCCCTAGCTACTGATGTCGCAATGAATTCCACTGATGACGGTTACTGTAAGTCAACCGTCGCAACACACTTAACACAACTCATGCATCCCTCTCCACATTAGACGCCCTTGGCGAGCTTGAGTCCGACGAGGGCACCGATGGCGGTGCAACAGAAGACGAGGACAATGACAATGAACTATCCCGTGGTCTATGCTCATCCGACTCGACACTACCTAATGCCCAGCATTCGTGGTCCAACAACACATCTCCAGCCACCGATCTCCCAACTACTTCCATATGTGCAGCTCTTCACGCTCGCGCGCACGTACTGCTCGAAGTAACCTCCACACATAGCAACAAATTTTCCCTCACTCGTTTGTTCAAAGGCGACACGCTCCTCGACGTCAACCACTCTACCCCTGAATCCAAACCAAACATCCAGCAAACAGACGACGAGCGCTTCGAACCCGACAGTGACCTGAATGCGGATCAATCAGACGAAGATCAATCAGATGCAGACGACGATGGCAAGCTGATGACACCCATGGACCTCGATTCACCATCTGACCTCGCAGACCTGCTTGCCCGCATTGTCCAATGCAGTGTTCACATCGATCCCGTCTTCCATCTGACTATTTGTCTGGACTGCGCCATTGCCATCCCATGGCACAAAATGTGGGGCCATCGTCGCAGGCATCATAAAAAGGCATATCTTCTGCCCAAAAATCACTTTAACACCATCCTTGATCGATTAGAAGCTCATACACCAAATCACATCCCAAATGCCCCAGTATTCGCCATTGACGGCATGAAAATCATCCCAGGTCTTTTCAAATGTACTGTGTCGGGCTGCACAAGCCACACTCTCTTTAAAACCAAAAAACGCTTTCACAGCCACTGTGTGCAGGAACACGACAGTCTTCCATTGTCACGTTGCGCGCACAATCGAACCATCGGTCACCAGATTGGGATGTTTAGAGGCGATTTGCGCTATTTTGAAGTCGACCCGCTTTCTCTCGGATCCGAAACAGATGCCCTAAGGGAAGTCCAGGCTTTTGTCACTGAACGCGGTCTCCATGCAAAAGAAACTACTTACCACCGCCCGTCGAATCAGAGACCAAGAGGTCCCCTTCTTGCTCAAACTAACTGGGAACACTGTATTGAGAACGTAGACCTCAAGACCCTCAGGCAAACTGTGTCTAACCCTGATGGCGAGCCAGATTTTCTGTACCTCATCGAGGTCACGCGACAATATTACCGGAACATCGCAGCCAACCTCGGTCGTCTGTCGACCCTTACCCTCCGCGCACTGTTGTCCACCAGTCCATCAGGTGAATTGGAGAAAGCGCCATTTCAACGCCCCCAAGAAGATCCAACTTGAAAAATACGGCACCTTTCTCGCCAAATTCATCATCTTCCTCATTCGTCATCTCTACCGCCCCGTTGAAAACTTCGATGTTCCTTTACATCCGCAACATACCGCCAACCTCACCACACTTCATGCCCAATTGCGAACCGCGCTCTCCAAACGCTCACCCGCCATCGACTTACTTTCTATCAACTCAGTACATGAAGTTATATTCTCCCTCCTCACTCATGTCAGTCCAGAGTTCTTGAAAAATGAGATGAAAGACCTATTCACGCTATTCCTCATCACCTATCACCTCTCTGACGATTTTGGGAATACCAATCGCGTATGCCAAGTACCCCCCACAATCAGCGAGGCCCAGTGGTGCTTCAGGGCAACGGCTGGTGCGGAGATTTATATGAAAATGGGGCAATTCAATGACAACTCATTCGAGCATGTATTCACCGTCTCCACGTATCATACCATTTACTTACCATTGTTCTCTCAGGACTTATCTTGCTCTCATCCGCCCTTATCTTATCGACGGCAACCAGACGCTGTTTACCTGCCTCCGCCAAAAGATGGCATTTCTGTCGACCCTATCTTACACAGAACCTGGCCTTCCAAGGTTCGGGTGGAACACCGAAATGACTGTTCTGTCCATTGACGGGTTTGCACTTCCGCTCAACAAATTCAGGGCCTCGATTGAATCATCCCTCCTTGATATGAAGGAGATGATGGACTCCTTGTTCCGCGGTTGTCCATGGCAAGACATCCTGCATTACATCGACCAACGCACCGATCCTACTGACTTGGATAAGTGGTTCCTAGACCGACCCCAGCAATCAGATCAAAACACTTCGATATTCAACTTTCAGGAGAACGGGTTCGATATTTACAAAGATCGCCTTCTCAACCACCTTGCGAAACACCCCTCATTCTTTTCCAAAATACAAGGCATTCGCAAACCCCACCAAGGTATGACAGTCTGATCGTGCACGCTATCCCTGCTAACCCTACAGCAGGTAACATATGGGAATGGATCGCAATCCTTAACGAACTTGTATCCTCCATGTTTTATTGCGTGGTATCTACCTGGGGCGGAGGCGCGCACGGCACTAAATGCAACCACTTGAAATTTCGAATCGATGGTCAGGGTCAGAGACAACTTTTCATACTCAACGGTCTTTTGACGATTTCTACAACCTACGTGAAGACTGCCAGCATTCAGGGTCATGGACACCTCATAGCGCGTGTCCATGCCACGCCGCATCAAGACTTCTGTTGGTCGTACTGGGGGTTATCTATCCCGAGACAACTTTTCATACTCAACGGTCTTTTGACGATTTCTACAACCTACGTGAAGACTGCCAGCATTCAGGGTCATGGACACCTCATAGCGCGTTGTCCATGCCACGCCGCATCAAGACTTCTGTTGGTCATACTGGGGGTTATCTATCCCGCAGCAGCAGCTTTAGCCACATATGTGATGCCGGTCCCCAAAGCGCAGGCATACCTTTCATATATTTTTGTCCAGGATCGCTCACCCATGGATACCCATCAGTTTTCCCAGTCTCTAACCAACATCACGCTGCGTTATCTCGGGCGAGGGATAGGGATCAGAGATTGGAGACAAGTCATGAGTACTATGCTCATCAATATCTCTAAGGCAGATTTTGGCATTTTGGACGTGGAAGATGGAGAGCTTCTAGCCATTCATCAAGCGTTCAGTCATTCTCAAGCGGTTGGCGAGGCACACTACTCTCTGCAGACTACCAACGTGCTTACCCAAATATCTCACACCGCGGTGACGTCGATGCAAAGGGTCAGCAAACATTGGCACGCCACAATCGGACAACACGAGAACTGTACCAAACTAGAAAGTCAGCAATCAACAGGCGACACTCACGCACAATTATACGATCGCCTTCTGGAACCTCTCAAAACCACTGTCTACAATGCTGCGCACCAGGCCATCATGTCAATGGGTGTCGAAATCATAGACGAACTCAGAAACATTGCGACTGGAATGGGCAACGGCATTCTCAGAGGGCTCCAGGACATGTTTGGCCATTACATTGGCGTCAACCCTGCTGCTTCCATTGGCGTATCTAAAATGATATCATCGCCCCACCTCGCTGTCGACCCCAACCTCTTAGACACCTTACGGCCACTTTTTCTCGGAAATCCCAGCCCTTCATTCACCTCTTCATACCAGGCAGAGCTCGTGCAGAGCTGTTTAACCAATGAGCATGTTCTGGGTGTCTTGCCCACCGGTAGTGGCAAGAGTCTAGCATTTTTTGCGGCTCCATTGATTCACCCTCACGCACTCTTCATAGTTATAACACCCCTCGTGGCAGTTGACAGAGGATATGGCACGACGGTTGACCACTACACGTATTGAGGGAGGCCAATATCCCCATATCCAGAATGTCTTAACGGCTCAGATCGTTATTGTATCTGCGCATCAGGCAGGGACAGACAATTTCTTTCAGTTGGGCGCAATCTGTCAAACAAAGGCTCATGCGTGTCTTCATCGACGAAGCTCATCACATTTTCACCTCAGACGACTACCACAACTGTTTCAAACTTTTTCACCTCATCACTGCCTTGACTAAACCCATAACATTCCTCACAGCCACAATATCCCCTATCTCTTTACCCAGATTGTGCTCCCAGATGCAGATCCCACCATCGCTCGTACACGTCATACAAGCCCCGCTTCACCGAAGTAACATCAGCTACTCCGTTATCTCGGTATCTGCCGCACAGCTCAAGGAAAAAGTCGTCGAAACTCATCGCTCAGATCGTCCTGCAGGAGAAAGATAGGGGCATCATATATTGCACCACCATCGCACTCATCAAGGAACTATCTGAATTCCTCGACATTCCGTACTACATGAGCAGACTCGACGACCAGCTCGACGACTCTACCAATACAGAGGAGAAGAACAGGAGGTTCAACGCCTGGCGCGATGGCGATACACCTTCCCAAAGATGGATGATCGCGACCTTGTGCTTCGGCGAGGGGATTGATTTTCTGGGAGTTCGCTACATCATCCACATTGAAGTGAATAACATGCTCCGTTTCCTCCAGGAGACTGGGCGCCTTGGCCGAGATGGCCACCCTTCCTCTTCCATTCTTATTTACAGCAAACTTCCATTCTATCAGGAACCCGAGCATGACGAGCACCTCGGTGTTCTTCCAATGAGAGAATTCATGAAGACACAGGGATGCCGACGCCTAACTTTCCATCACTTTGATCCCCATGCTCACTCGTGCACATCAGCAACTGGCACTTTGTTATGCGACAACTGCGAGTGTCTGAAAAAAGTAAGCAATCTTTCTTCATGCTAACCTTACTCCATCACGAACTCACAATGTTTAGTCCAAAGGTGTCATCAGACAAACACTTTGGCTACCCCAAGACATATCCTCGCATACACTGCGCATCGACAGGACATCCCATCAGGTGTCACCCTCCCCTCATCTACGCAAACTGCCTTCCTCTGTCAAATCCGTCACGGCTGACATCAATACCAAATATGCCACGGGATTGAGAGAACTAAGGGTCCTGAAGCATATCCTGGACACAATAAAGACAATCGGATGCGTATACTGTTGGGTCAGTGGTGAACATCGAGTGGGCCCACACTCTCATCGCGAAGTCACCCCTTCTCTCCATAGCAAGGTCATATCGCTTCTACCACCCGTCAAACGCGAGGACACCACATACTGGGCGTACTGTTACAAGTGCTGGGTACCCTTTCGAGAACCTTGCATGCACCCTACTCTACATTCAGGATCTCTGAGCAATCACTTGTCATGCCCTTATGGCGCCCAATTCCCATTCATCCTCCCTACAGTCGTAGCGGTCATTCGCGAGAGCAAGGTTATCGATGGCGGCCGACCCACAAACCCCTATCTACAAAAGATAGCAACGAGACTTGCTGTTGATCCCACTCACTTTGCCTCCATTAGATCATTACAAGCGTGGATCAAGCACGAACCCAAGGACGCAGACGAGATTCCACAATGTCACTCTTTCGTGATCGCATTTTACAGAGAATTTCGAACTATTCCACCAGATCAATTGGATGACGTTCACATGGAGGATGTACAACCCGATATTACTGATGATGTCGAGATGGCCAACACTTGATCGTAGATATATTAACGCTCATAAATGTATTCACGCTTCCATGTTTTTATTTTTTATTTGACCACCCATGCACTGGTAATGGAAAAACTGTTATGAAAGGAATTGAAGCTATGTTGGGACCTAACGCTTCGCCCCAAGGTAAAATGTTCCAATAAGCGACGGACCGGTCACCGAATATGTTTTAAGTCACGTCTTCTGTTCTTGGTTCCTATCTTCTCAGCTAGTCGTCAGCACTTCAGGTATGCCTATATTCACTATTCTGCAATTCCTGACATGTGATACTGATAAGCCATATATAAACAGAACCCAAAACTCAAGTAGTCACAACCCACCCTGACCTTCCTTGCGAAATTCGTGAGGGACGCATATTCACTCACCGGCCCTTTCACCAGTACGCTCAACAATGCTTTCGACCAGCAAATCCCTTTTCTCACCAAACTGTCTTCCATTATGCGTTTTCCGCGGCAAGCAGTCGAATGAAATGGAAAGACATCATTCCATCCACAACGAGGACTCATCCTTGAAGATTAATTTTCTTGGTAAGTAATCCCGTCCCTGTCCTCGACGTTTCACCTAACGACTTTATAGGAATCCGACTAACCGCCAAGCCGATGGCCAAGAGGGGCTATCGTTGCCCCTTCGTAGGCCTTCCTGCTGCGCTCTACACGCATATACTCACCCACGTCGATGTAAGTTGCCCCCTCGTGCGTTCTCTCTACACTAACTAACAATACAAAGATCAAACCTCTCCACAGTGACGCGCCTGCTCCCGCCATCACCCCGCAAAAGAGGCCACTATGGTGCGCGTCACTTAGCCACCACTACCTTTGAACAGTGGCCAAATCGGTCTGAGGAAAAATTTCAACCCTAACCCTACACGTGCAACTCCAACGGATGCTTCGATATTAGTTTGAAACATGTAGCGCTACAGTAGACAACAACAATTTATCGTGCAGATGTCGTTTTTACCAGTCTCTGATGCCCAAGAACCACAGGAAGGTAGCAGCCGCTCACGCTAGGGCCGCATGATGGTCAGCTCCAACAGCTCCAACTGCCAAGCACAGTAACTCCACTCTTCAAGCCACCCCCGCACAAACCTATTCCGAGTTGCAGGAACAAACATCAGAGCCGTCCAAACTCTGTGGCAGGGAAGTTAACCTGATAGAGCTGGACTCCGAGTATGAGTGTGGTTATACTGGGGGTGTCAGTTGTTATTGGTCAGATACAGGTGATGAATATGAAACAGACTCGAATGCTGATAGCGAAAGGTCGGAGTGCGATAGCCTCTGCGAGCTGGAGGGCAGCGAGCTTGAGGAAAACTTGAGGGAGCTCCGAGAAGAGGTCATAGCCCTGGGCACATCAGTGGACAGTTTGTTCGACAAGATATCCAAGCCGAAGACAGGCGCAGTTTGGAAGAAGGCAGAACAGAACAGATCACTTGGATACAATGGGCTCTCGGGTCATACTCAGCGGCGGAGGGATAAGGCAGCACGAGACCAAGCTGAACAACAAAAGAAAATGAAGACATTGTATGTATGAGTGTTAATGGCCTGGAAAATGAATCTAATGCACTGGCACACCTGATCAGAACCAATCCACAGGTTGCATTCATGCGACAGTGGTGTGCAACCAAAGACGACACTGTGCCCGAGATTGAACCACCGAGTGCGGATGAAACACTTTCAAATGCTGCTGCAGCAGCGCAGCCTCCGTTAGCATGTGATGCAGCGACCGCTTTCACTGGCTACCTTTCAGACGAACCCAAGGATGTCATTGACTCCAGCTCGGACGATGATGACAATGACGACGACAGCAAAGGACTTGGAGGTGATGGACATGGCATAAGCAACAAATTGCCTGTTGTGCGGCCACTTAAGCGCCGCAAGCTTGATGTTCCTGCTCGTGCCCAGAAGAGAATCGATAAAGAAAGGCATGGAGATGATAGGCGTGTGGCATTGGAAGCCATTGAGAAGCTGTTGAAGTCGAAGAAAACCAAGTTTATTGGTGGTTTGGGTGGCCTGCAAGCGAAACGAACACGTACCATCCAAAGCCATCTTGCCCTCATTATCAAGAGAGGTCGCTCTTCAATTGATGCATCAGAACGTGCCGCTGAAACTCATGGTTTCGCACCTATCTGGGGTGGCCATCAACTGCGCAGCTGGACCCATGCCTGGGTATCAAAGCGGGAGCTCCCTCAGTCATTGGCTGGCCGCCATGCGAAAGTATATTCATTGCTTGGAGACCCCGTTGTCGCTGCCGAACTTTGTGCCTATGTTCGTTCAAACAAATGGGTAGTCAATCCCGAGAAACTTGCGCAGTTTTCAAAGGACAAACTTATACCTTCTGAAGCAGAGAAATATCTCCATGCTCTTGTTGATGACGAGATGCCCCGTGGTTTGAAAAAGTACTTGGAGCTTGAATTATTTCCCCGCATTCACCTCAAAGTTGGACGTGGAATTTCCCTTGCTACTGCTCGTCGATGGTTGCAGCGGGAAGGTTTTCGGTACATGTCACACCGCAAAGGCCTTTACTTTGATGGCCACGACCGGCCTGATGTGGTCCAGTACCGACAGGAACATTTTTTGCCAATGATGAAGGAATACGAGAGACGTCTTGTCCGCTACATTGTTGGAGATGTTGAATCAGAGTTCAATGATGCAGAGTGCAATTTTGTGGAGCGGCGCCTTGTTCTTTGTGCACATGACGAGATGACAGCACAGTCAAATGATGCGGTTGATCAATATTGGGTCTTTGAAGACCAGTTCAAGTTGCGAAAGAAAGGGGTGGGACGTGGCCTCCATCGCAGTGACGTGATTTGCTCAACAGTTGGACACATGGTGGATGCAGGTGAATCATTGGAGTATGGAAAGAATCACGAGGGATATTGGAATGGCGAGATGTTTGTGAAACAGGTGGGTCTTTCGTGTCGAGTTCTTGGCAAAGCTTTCCCGCTGATATTCATCCAGCTCAGTGACAAAATTATACCCACATTCGAACGTATCCATGGTCCTGGATATCAAGCATTGTTCCTCATCGATAACTCGCAGGGCCACTCTGCATATGCTGAAGATGCCTTGCTCGTTTCTCGCATGAATGTGAATCCAGGTGGCAAACAGGCTCATATGCGACCTGGATGGTTCATGCACAATGGCATGAGGATCGAACAGGACATGGTATTTCCTCCCGATCACCCGCAATTTCCAAATGAAGCCAAAGGTATCAAGCAGGTCTTGAGTGAACGTGGTCTCTGGCAGCGGCAGTCTCGTGGAAAGTGTGGCACAAAGTGTAATATTGATGCAACAGCTTGTTGCAACAAACGTATACTCGAGCTCCAGCCCGATTTTCAGCAACAAAAGTCATACATTCAGGAAATCATCGAAAACGCTGGTCATCTCTGCATCTTCCTCCCAAAGTTCCACTGTGAACTCAATTTCATCGAATATTTCTGGGGGAAGGTCAAAAAATATCTCCGAGACAACTGCGACGGCACTTTTGAGACCCTGAAGAAGAACATGCCCTTAGCAATGCAGTCTGTGCAGCTCAGTACCATTCGACTGTGGGAACATCGCATGCACCGCTGGATGGAGGCATATCGGACGGGTCTGAGCACAAAGGATGCCCAGTTTCAGATTAAGCAATTCAGCTCTACAAAGTACAAGTCTCACAGACGTATTCCGGAGACATTGGCTCGCATTTTTGATTGATGGGGAGTCATAGTACTTTAGGTGGCCAAATCATCCCTTTTGTTTTTAAAAAACTCGCTCAGATTTGATTCAATCAATAATTCCTCTTGTAGCTTTACTCTACTCATCGAAAGGATCATTTTTACAAGAGGAAATAAAAATCTGATTTTTTTTCGAGGGGGTGAGAACGTTGTTCAAAAGTAGTGGTGGCTAAGTGACGCGCACCATAGAAGACCCCTTTTCTCTGTACCCGGACACTCTAGTTGGCGGATCGCCCTCCAATACCACGCCTGTCGACAAACTTACTCCTCCGGCCCCCTCCTCCTGTCCTAACACCCCTCTTGGAGACGGTGAAACCCCACCCAAGAAGCAGCGCGCGTCACTGGAATCCCCCACCACACCCCTCTCCCCTACTCCCTTGCCCAGTGATTTCGACGACAGGATCGCCATCCTCGAATCCTATCTGAACGACTATGGGGGGGTTTGCGCTCTGCACGGATTATCGTCTTCACTCCCTCATCTCGAGCCCCATACAGATCTGCGCACCTGCGACCTCGTCAACGTCAACTTCTACCTCACACACTACCGCAAGACGATACATTGTTACATTAACAAGCCTACCTTGTGCTCCTCGTGCGGCGGGTGCAAGAGGTTTGAGCACCCTGTCTGGGCTTGCGACAATGATGTGCTCCAAGACTTTTGGCTGGGCATCCCCTACCTTGTCTTCACCATACCCGCGATCACGCAAATCATCTTCAATTTCCTTGGCGTGCACTACACTGACGAAATCACGGATTCCATTCACTCGTTTGGCACCTGGTTATACACCCCTTCCACTAACGGCGCCATCATCAGCTCGGGATACCCCCGATTATATGACCTTATTCACGCATTTCTTCAATCAGCCTCGCAACTCTCGACCATAGATTGGGCAGTCGCAACACAGGAAGCGGCCGCTCGCATTACGTCTTTGCAACCACTCTAGGAACTCCAGCACAAATACTAATTCTCTCATGCACTACGTATTTGTAGCCCCTGTACTGTTAGTCGGAGGTCGTTAGATTCGGACCTTATTTTAGCTCCACATTCGAAATTAGCATTTGCTCCCTGTCGCTTGTAATATATAGCATAACGTCTCAGCATTTCGCGACTTTACACCTATGTTATAAACTTACTCATAAGCAATACATCGTAATTCAAGTCCCTGCAGGTCGCAGAACTCACGCACGTGACGTTGCATAAGTCCCAAAACTTCAACCGCTCGTCTCCCTCGTTCCTCTTCACCGCAATCCCCAACGGTCCTCAGACATCCTGAGCTGCGAAATTCGCAGCCCATGATGCCCCTGCTATGAGAATTTTGGTCGCCGGATGTTTGGTTCTTGAGGTATGCCCCAATCTTCGTTGCTGATGGCTGGGAGGGGAGGGAGGACAAGGTCACGTAATATCTTTTGTTTCTTTTACTCTCTGACCTAACTGTTTCACCACCGTAATCTACAGATTTTTAGCTAACCACCGCTTTAAGAAGTTTGGTTGCCGGACGTGTGGTTCTCGAGCTATACCCTAAACTTTGCTGCCAGTGGCCGGGAGGGGGAGGTGGTGATGTTCACTCCGCATCTTTCTTTACTCTCATTTTCTGACCCAAAAGTTCTACACCCATACTCCATAGATCTTTAGCTAACCACCGCTTTAAGAATTTTGGTCGCCGGACGTTTGGTTCTCGAGTTATGCCCCAATCTTTGTTGCTGGGGGCTGGGAGGGGAAGGAGGACAAGGTAACTCAATATCTTTTCTTGCTCTTATTCTCTGACCTAACTGTTTCGCCACCATACTCTCCAGATTCTTAGCTAACCACCGCTTCAAGAATTTTGGTTGCCAAAGGTGTGGTTCTCGAGCTATGCCCTAAACTTTGCCGCCGGTGCCTGGCAGGGGGAGAAGGTGATGTTTACTCTGTATCTTTTTTTGCTTTCACTCTCTGACCCAACTGTTCTATCATTGTACTCTACAGACATTCACCTTGCCTCCGCTTCAATAATTGTGGTTGCCGGTTGTTGTGTTCTTGAGCTATACCCTAAACCTTCTTGTCGGTGGCTGGGAGGAGGAGGTGATGTGGTGATGTTTATTATTCCGTATCTTTTTCCTTTGCATTTATAACAACTGGCTTATATTACCCTTTTCCCAACATCCCGTTACCTGTTTTACTGATATTTGTTGTTAGGCTTTGCTAGATGGCTTAGGTATGTGGTCATTTTCTAACCGGTTAGACCAGTTAGGCTAGGGTTTGTCTCGTTACATTGGTTAGAGTTAGCTCGGCTTCGTTAGCGGTTAGCTTAGTTAGTTAGTTAGGGACAGATATTATACTCTGTCTCGGCCAGTTAGAGGTTAGGGTTAGTTAGCTGGTTTTGACTTCACTATACCACACAACTTACTGCTCGGTGCACGACAAAATGTCTCATATATCATTTTATCTAATTCAAATGATGATTTCCCTGGATCTTTCATGAGGTCGAAGTTGTCAGTAGTTCTGGTAAATTTCCGTCTCTCCACACATCACAGCACGTGATATAATTACATGTTCTAGACCTGCGCTTTGATTTCTACCGCCAACCATCGTGGTAATGTGGACACCAACTCCATTGTTATCCTAATCCCTATATAAACGTCCAGCCTGCATAGTTTCTGAACCTCTCTCTCACTAAAACACGCAATCACGCGTTATATTTACAACCAACATCTCATTAGTGGCTTCTAGTTGGAAATTCTGACTAGTCGCACTCGTTATCCCCACATCTACATGATACACTGTGATGTCCCGCGTTAACCAACAATCTCAGAAGGCGACCATTCAGCTTCCGATTCCAGTCACCGTTCACGGTGCCTCTCCAAAGACTGTACCCCGCCCTACCCCTCCTTCAATGTGAGTATTGAGCTTACCAACCCAAACTGACACGCTCACATCATGTACAGATCATGTTCCAAGGGGAAAACATATTTCTACCTGAAGGACATAGACACGATTCTGTTTTCGGCCACACAAACGGTTTGCCCGTTCTCCTCGGAAATCGAACAAGATTTCACACATGACGATCCCCACCTGGAAAACTTATTCCAGCTGCGGTACGACTTGTCTCGCTATATCCAAATAGCAGCCACTCCAGACGATGCAGAGCTCAAATATACGGGTCCTCTCTTCCAATGTCTCGCTACTATCCACATAGTCAGCTCAGGATCGACATACTCTCTCTCCGAGGAACAAAAGACCAGCTGGAAATGGCTCGAGAACACCTTGTATCACGCCGCATCCACTTTCAGCGTCGATTCTCTACTCCCGCTGGAGTTTGCTATGTTACCCCTCCCTTCTTACTACGGCTATCTGTGCATTCACAAGAAACAATGCCATGCTCTTCGATGCACCCGGAATTCAAGACTCGCGTTCCATAGTCTCGTAGGGTTGCTCAACCTATTTTACGGGTGTGCTCTCGTACGATACGAATCTGGTAGATCCGGCGATCCTCGATGCCCGCTCTCCCCATCTGAGACCCTTTCTCATTCTGGCCTCAGTCAGTCGCATGTATGCGACATCATCGATGCATTGCAGCCAGAGGCCCTTGGGAGATGTGTTGGTGTTGTACTTGACCCTACTGCATCCACGTTAGGCTCCATACTTCCTTGGCTCAACCGCATACGCGTCCCCATATGGATCATTACAGGAATGTCGATTACCTTACTTGAATCCAAGTCGTTCAAATATTGTACCTTTGATATCATCTGCCCTCATGGTGACGAGAAGCTGCAGCTCCGTGCATTGATCAACAAGACGATTGCAGCTGACATCAAGCCAGGCCTGTCTACTATCGATCCCGATAGTCTTCATTGATGGAATGCACTCATAGATTACCGAAAAATCAAACGCGAAGAATTCTTATCATGTGCATCGGAATCCATAAAGGCACTAGTGAAGAAAAGACTGCAAGATGCTGTAAACTTCATCGTGCCTAAGCAAAGGGACAGGACGAGGTTTTTCATGTGGTATCGGTTGAAAGAAGGGAGATTTAGAGGAGAGCTCAAGTATGGAGACGCGATGAAGGAAATCAAAACTAGACGAAAACAACAGTTCGTATACGACGACATCTCAAATCAATGGGATATATGTTCCTTGTTTGACAAGGAGCAAGATCCTACACAGGAAGACGCTGCTTTTGACAATGAACTGCTCCACGAGGCTGATCCCACCCCGGCCCTGAAAATAAACATCCTGCCCTTCCTCTCATCCAACCATAACGTTCTGGGAAGAACCATTGTGCTCAAAGAACCTATTGCGCAGGATGTTGTCTTTGGGACATGACTGGAAGATGTCTTATACAGTCATTATGGACTACTCTGTTCCACGCAGTGCGATATACAGTCTGCAGAGGACTTTACTCCCATCGAAGAATCTCGAATCATCAATACGTACACCATTCACAAGTATATTATGGAAGTCAACCTCGCCCTGGGCAAAAAAAGCAACAAATTTGCCATCCAATACTTCATCTCATCCCTTGTACTCGAACTCCAACCGCCTTCCATCATTTGGGATTTGCATCCCCAAGAAGCTGCGCAGCTTCTCGAGCTTAACAAGTATTTCAAGGTCAAGCAGGTGACGGATCGCACTCTGTCTGGTTACTTCTTGCTCCCTGTCGGCCTCAAATTCGTTCGACCATGGAAGCTATTCCTCGACAACGCGACATCAGTGATCCAGTGCATCAGAGAGCACTGGGGTCCTTCCTTAGAGGACGTGATCCTGTGCTTATTCGAGCGCGGTATCCCGTTCAAACTCCTCTCCAATGTTGCATACTCTCCCATGCCCCGCCCTATCACGGTCTTCGAATCTAACCGGCGCCCTTATGGATGGAAAGCCGACAAGTTCAAATATAAAAATTACGAACTTCGCCAAAATCGTCTATTAAGACTACCGCATGTGAGAGTCGCTGTGGCCCAAGCTGGCGGAATCCTCTAGCGTCTATGCAAACAAGAACTAGCCAACGACGTTCCAAACGGACCTTCATCCGACGTCCTGTATTTTGCCGATACATCTGAGGACGTGTCCTGTACCCTTCTCTTCGATACTCTCAGCGAACACGAGATCGAAATACTGTGTGGGGTATATTATGTTGATACAGGTATGTTTTTACCCCGCTCCTCTGACCTATCAGCGCTAACATAACATCCACAGATAGACGCGCACAAACTACGACGTTGGCTTGGTGGCCTGTTCCCGGGTTATGGGATGCGTCTGGACTGAACATGGGATATTGGACACTTTCATGCGAACAGTTGTTCCAAGTGAGGCTTAGGAAAATTTGCGAGGGCGAGGCGACCTTGCTAACCACCAAGAAGTGGCGGTCAGATCTCAAATATTATAAGAACCAGAGCAAGAAGATCAACAATTGTGTCGAAAACAAGTGTCGCCAGTTGCTCAGGTGATTCACCGCTTGACAACCAGTATCACTCGTGTCTCGAACTGGACTCAGATGTATTTACATATCAATCCTCACTCATAGGTCTGCATATATTGACTCCTCATTATTTCTTGTACAACAATTTTTTTCCATATCACTCACACATTTACAAATAGCATATCAATGTATCTTTCTTGCATCTGCAATCAATCATGCTATGAAGACGACTAGTAAAAATTAGATGTTTGCACATTTGATGTACCTAACCATCAATAGGTTTAAATTTAGGTATGCCTAAGACATATCACAGCTAAGGTCTAGGATTGCCCAATATAATTACACTACTATTACTTTCGGGGCGCACAACTTCCAGAGTACGCAATGACTTTGAGTATGTAGAAAAATATTGTCCTTAAACTCCCCAGTAAAGCTTCCCCATTTGATCGCATAGGAACACCAGTCTACCTTCGACTTCTAACTCTACAACTACTTTCAGGACTTACTACATCTTTCAAGACTATTACATCTTTCAGGACTATTAAAACTTTCGGGACTCGCTACAACTTCCAGGACCACTACATCTTTCAGGACCTACTGCGTCTTCCTGCACCACAACTTTCAGGACTCGCTACAACTTCCAGGACCACTACATCTTTAGGACATCTTTCAGGACTCGCTACAACTTCCAGGCCCTCAAAGTCTTCAAAGTCCAACCATGTCCGCAAAGTGTCCTCAACATCGTAATAGGCTTCAAAGTACAGCTATATACACAGTACCAGCCAATTAGTGTTAGGCTCTGTATTTACATGATCTTAATACCGCCATCCAATCACAAATATTTAGCACTATAATGGTTTATAACGAATGAGATGCTAATCAAGTGATGGGAGTATTTACTATATATGGTCGAAAGGTTTCAACTCCGAAATTGAACCAATGTTCGAAGCGGATGTAATGCCAACCCCAACATTCGAGGAATCAACACTCGCCCACCACCACGTTAAGACCTTTTCCTCGTAATTCAAGGAAGATGTCTGCCTCCAACCCGAAAAACACCTTGACTACTACTTCTTGAAAATACATGGACTACCTACTCACGTCCATAGCGTTTTTTTGGCCCAGGCTATAACTCATCTCGCTCGTCCTACCAGCATTCCAAATACTCATGAAACCACTTCCTGTCATCGATTAGTAAGCCTGTCTACCTAATATGCCCCCCTATATTTATGATTTGACTTCGTCATCGTCTTTCTCTCTTCTTGATATCCCATTAATCATTCATGGCTCCCATCCCCTACATCTAACATGCCTCCCAACGCCCCCCATAATCTTCTTACTACACACTTGTTAAACATTATGTTCTCCTCAGCCAAACAAGGAGATGTGGACACGCCAATGCTAGACCCCGAGCAACTAAAAGCCCTGAGCTTGGCTCAGGACCTGGACAGCTTTTTCCTCACTGGCAATCCAGGTAAGCCCAACCACTGTCTACCAACTTCGCCTAATGATTTCCAGGAACGGGCAAGACATTTACCCTCTCAAAGATCATTGAGGTTCTTCAAACACGAGTTAAACCATGCCAGCTGGGCGTCACAGCAAGCACGGGAGCTGCAGCAAATCGGCTTCAGGGTGAGTCCTCCCTACCATACATACCCCCTTCTTACATCGGCAGGTCAAACAATCCACTCTTGGGCCGGTCTAATTGGCTCAGAGACATGTATGGAACAGGCTCTTAAGAAGGTCAAAGACAACACTGCCGCTTCGACGCGTTGGCTGGAGTGCAAAGTTTTGATTCTGGATGAAGGTAAGCCTCCTTCGATACCCACCAAGTCATGATAATGATAAAAATCGCAGTCTCCATGATAACTGTCGTATTTTTAACACTGTTAGATTTTATTGCACGAAACATGCGCAAGTGCGAACTCGCCTTTGGCGGAATCTCCGTAAGAACCTTTTCCCTCCCCTAACTCTGACTGATGACATTCACAGCTCATAACTTCCGGAGATTTCCTCCAATTACCACCAGTGTCAATGGCAGGCAAACGTGTCGAATTTGCGTTTCAATCACCGCTGTGGGATGCAATTTTCAAGGATAACCACATCAGGTTAACCACCGTATATCGGCAGAACGAAGAAGGTAAGCTCATCCTAATCCCCATCACCACTGACCCACTTACCATCATATCAGGTTTACTTGATATCCTGAAAGATATCAGAACCAACAATATCACGCCTTGATCACAAATGCTGCTGGTCCGACAACAAAGGCTAATACAACCAAGCTATTTGCCCCATCTGGAGACGACTCGGTTATATTGTACTGTCAAGCTAGCCAACCAAGCTAACGAAGACAGGTTGACGAAAATCAGCGGTCAGGCAACAACATACCCTGCGCTCGACCTAGCCAGATCTACGGCCCAAAAACGACTTTTATTATCAGCACCAGTCGGTTCAATCGTCAAACTTAAAGTCAGAGCCCGCGTTGTCCTACGCAAGAATATAGGAAAGGGTCTCTTCAACGGCAGTATGGGCGTCGTGTTGGGTTTCTACACCTCACACAATGTTCTCCCACCAGACGAGAGAGCTGAAAGGCCCCAGACTGTACGCTCGATCCGCAATGTTAAAGTCGATGACAATGGCGTCCCAATCCATGCACCGCCAGGCCCAATTTCCACAGTTGGAGGCCGCGAACTGACACTGTTCCCATTAGTCAAATTTGAAATCGGCCCAACACATGAACATGTCCTCATTCTCGACGAGGAGTTTGTTTTTCAGGCTATCCAAGACAGGAAAGAATACACGGCCACGCGTTTCCAGGTTTGATATTCATTTCTGCAACCGCTTACTGATTCATATGCAAGTTCAGATCCCACTCTCACTGGGTTGGGCTATGACTATTCACAAGAGTCAAGGATCCGGCTTCGAAAAAGTTGTCGTCGACTGCAGGCAGTCGTTTGCTGATGGTAAGCGTCAGCCCAGACAATCTCCCTCTTTAGTATTAATTTGTCTGCCAGGACAAATATACGTGGGGCTGTCCCGGGCGCAGTCTCTAAAGGGGCTTCAAATTGTAGGCCTAAATGTACCAACGGTAAGTGCATCCGACGAGTTTACTTGTATCGCTAATGTACCTAATCCAAAGGTCAAAATGAATGACATCGCTGCCAAGTGGATGAAAGACAAGTTCGGTTCTGTCTAGGTTTTGTTATCCTCAGGACTCCTGGTCCACCGCTATTATCAAGTATTAAAAGATGTTACCTCGGATCACCGAGCAGAGATGACTTATAGGTAGCTACATACTATCTGACGACCTCAGACCTTCAAGCACTTATTGTGCAATGGTATGTCTTCATGGAATTAGTGACTTCGACCGCGCTAGTTTGTACATTCAACTGAGTCTTTCATCTGTACACGAAATGTGTCACACAAGTATACGTCTACATCCGTTCACATGAAATGCACCTTCTTACCCAAATTCGCATGCCTAACCTTAAAATTAGTTCTCCAGCGTTCAGGGTCTACAGCGTCGAAAGTTGAAATGGAACGTGCCATGCGCACTAATTTCACCGTTTTGCGGTAGATCCTCGACGTTCTCCTTCGATTGACCCTTTCGAAGAAGTAAGTCTTTCCTTGTATGCATATTACTACACAGCCCTAAATCAACTCATAGTCTAAAAATATCGCAATCCTAGGGCTCATTTACGCGCCTGTGCCATAGTTTTTCGGCAGCCGGTAATGATGTACAAATGCTGACAAATCAGCCAAACTAATCGACAAACAAAGCCAAACTAACCTAATACTCTGATGCTCTACCACCACCATCGCTACTCACATATGCCCCCTCGATTCAGATATCCCGATCTAGATGGCCTGCTCCCAGAGCAGAAACACATTGAACAACAGAAGAGATGGTGCGCGCGACAAATGCAGGATCCCGAGAAGGCAGAAAGGATCAGAGCAAGGGGTCGCGAAAACAAGCGAGAACAACATTTGCGCACAAAACTGCGCCAACAGTCTCTTGAAATCGGTGCGCCTCCCCCCCGCTTTCACAGACAAATGCCGTCGCCCGCTTCTTCAGATGTTTCTCCATCACATTCTATGGATGACAGGGTCACGCCAACACGCTACATGTTAGACACTGCTGTGATGGCAGATTCAATCTCATCCCCTACAAATTACAAGCCCACTCTCAAATTAGATCTGGCATCCGATATACTCAGTATTCAAGTCCCACTCCAATCGCAAACAGTCACATGGTCTGACGGATGCAGGACTGTCCTCCCATGTGTCATGGTCAAAGGTATCAATGTTTGCGAGGACAACGACATCGCCGTGGTGCACTTCCTCTCTCTATTTCCCAAATCAAAATTTGACTCCGCCAATGTCAATCACATCGAAAGAGGTAACTTGACGAGAGGTCAGGTACAAGATGCCGTCAGTGAAGCTCTTTGTCGAAACAAACCCGTCGTTATCCGCGGCTTCAGTAGCCATGACCCCCCTACACTGGACACGGATTATCTAGAGACAAATTTTGGGATATCGTGCCGCATGCGCGTCATTGTACACAGTAAGTCTCCTCTCGTTGTCCTCCCATAACTAAAGCTCTCTGCCAGATGTTGCAAACAGAGTAAACGACTTCTCTCGCCCACACATGGAAGCTACTATACAACAATTCATCAACGGTATCAATGACCCATCTAAGATCCAGTGCATCTCAGATATGCCTTTGTCTCAAATGGGTCTCCCACAAGAATTTCAGTGAGTCTCACACTCTTTCATAGCCGTCGTTGACCATAATTTGTCTAGGCTGCTGGACCACGGGCTCGTATATGGCTGGAACCAGACAACAGTCGATTGTCCTGTTTGCAGCGGCAAAGTCCATCCAGACAATTTCACCGTCAAATCCTGGGCCTTACTTCATCAAGCTGGATTCATCACCTATCCTCATCATGATGCGGACGGCGCAGTCACCTTCGTCCAGGTTCAAACTGGCATAAAGTTCTGGATCGTCTTCACCACCAAAGAGAAGCTCAGTCGAACGGCGCTTCTAAAGGCCCAGATGCTGTTCGCTGACTGGCAAAAACACCACAGGGAAATCGAGTCAACTTGGCATGGTGAGGTGATCACATTGTTACCGGGTGACCTGGTGTAAGTTTTATTTGTCACATCTATTCCAGGCCTTCGCTCACAAATCCAAGTTTCCAACCTGCCGGTCAAGTCCATGCCGTATACACGCCAGTGTCCTCGTTCACCACGGGCGGCAATTTTTACGGTTACGAGTACTTACATCTGACCAAGATCTCTCGTTGCATAGATGCCCACAAGGCAGAGTTTCTTACAAATCAATTTCACGAAAACGCCCTCGAAACATTCCAAAGGATGACCGTAGCGTTACCACGACTCCCATGAAGTGTTCGTAAGTCTTCTCACTCGTTGGGTTCGACATGTCTAAAACAATTAAAAGGGTTATACCACAGACCTATTATCGCATTATGCCTCATGATACTGAACCGGGAAAAGTACATAGCCTCGAACCACGACCCAGGATACAAGGTTCTTACATCGGAGAGCAGCGAGAGATCAGTTGACATCGCTACGGCTATCATTCATTTCTTCTACAAGGATGCGCCCAGCGCCCAGCGATCTTACCGCACCGGCGACCAGAGCAACCCGGGCGACACACTTTCTATGGAGGATCTTTTCACTTGTCTCGAACCTTTTTCTTCCATAAATACATGACAATATACTCCTCCCATATTCCACCTACTACTGTGTGTACTGCAGCCCCGACGTTGTATGACCAGTTTTCTTTCTACTTGTCTTACCTGATTCAAATCTACGAATCATAGCACTGTATCACAACCACCATTATCGATTCACGTTATACATTAGCTATATTCCCAACTCGCAAATGAACAACTAGTCTACAACGCATGTACATCACCAAGAGCTGCTTCAGGGCCTGGCGAGATAGCGACAATTCGACAACACGAATGTGTCACAATTTCACAATGAACTCAAAATAAAACTCAACATTTAATTGTCAACAAGGTATGATTCTACGTCCGTACAGTTGCATTCGCTGTTGACTTTATCATCACTTTGAGGACGTAGTTGTATCTAAAGTCTTGCAAGTACTCAAAGTCTCAAATGTTGCCAAAGTCACAAAAGTCACCACGGTTGAATTCAAGGACACTGTAAGTCCTCAAAGTCTCACATGTCATCAAAGTCTCAAAGTCCTCAAATTTACCACGTTTCAATTCAAGGGCACCATGAAGACTATCAGAATAGTGGGACTTTGAATTGATACGACTTTGAGCACATCAATTATCTTAAGTCTCACATGTCGCCAATGTCCTCAAAGTCTCAGATGTCGCCAAAGTCTTCAAAGTCTCCAAAGTTACCACGGTTGAATTCAAGGACACTAAAATTCTCTCACGGCCTCCTTTCACTGCACTTCTATCCAAAACACTTTAACGTTCACCAAGTACAACCCTTTGCTCTGTATTTCGAAGCAGATGTTATTGTACATCTTAATATACTGACCCCGTCCTGTCCAGAACGCAATAACCCGCTTTATCCTAGGCCAAACGATCTCCCTCAAAGAATACGACGATAACAATCCACTTTCCTCGTCGTTGCAAAGCGATTCTCAAAACCGCCTCCTGCACATCGCTTGTTACCCCCCATTCCACCTCTTGCATGTGATCTCTCGTGGTAGGTTAGTCGTATCTAAGAAGACTGAAATCAGACTGCGTCTCTGGAGAGCCAGATGTTCCATTTTTTATCTGCGTTGTCTGGCCCTTCGAGCGACGTGTTCATACACTCGAATGTCGAGCGCATTGGTACCGATGTCGACGATACAGTAACGGATGCTCATATTGATACCCTATTAGGCCTTACTCAGGACAACTCTCTATTGTGGCCTCCCTTAGACCTTTTCGACAAATACATGGAGTGGGAAGGAGAATGGACCGCAAGTTTAGAGGCATGGTTCATGAGGCACATTGCTGCCATACAAGACAGGGATTCGCGTGCGTTCGCTACCTGCAGTCAATGGACAGCGAGACTCTGTCAACGCACAACTTCTTCTTCCAAAGATACCAGCAGGGTTGTAACCGAGGCTCAAGCGGAATTGTTGTGCTTCGACATCGACAAATTGGATCCAAAATCGTTTGCGGCCCTAGATTAGCTTGTATTTCCGTCATTTGTTTTTCGTATTCGCCTTCATTTATACCCACACAAAACAATGTATATATATCTAGCAACGGAATGTACTTTACTATTATTGTTATTATCGTCTTCCCTGTTCTCTGTTAGTTAGTTCTGTTGGTTAGTTAGAGGTCTAGGTTCATTAGATGTTTGGGGATTTCATTATCTCGTCTTCTCCATTCTCTGTTGTTGTTCTCTGTTAGTTAGTTAGAGGTTTAGGTTCATTGATGGTTAGGGATTAGATTATCTTCTTAGGGTTAGTTAGGGTTGGCTTATGGTACAGTTTTTCGCTTCTCGTATAAAGGAAAAAAAGAGAACCGTCATATGGTATCCCATAATTTATGGTATGTCACTTGTCTATCTCACTGTCCGAGCTTTAGTTTCCTTGGCACTGTAGAGCTGATTTTTCCACACAGAGACCCTTTGCACTGACATACAGACATCCACAGTAGTGTAGCAACTTTGAAATTAGCTTAGCCAGTATCTCTGTAGGCTCGATGTGCAATTGTAATAGTCCTCAATGTCCTCAATGTCGCCAAAGTCATCAAAGTCACAATAGTCGTCATATTGTCTCTGTAGCATGTCCTCATATTGTCCTCAATGTCGCCAAAGTCATCAAAGTCACAATTATGTTACAGCCATAATAAGTCGTCAAATTTCTCGAAATATCCCAAGTAGTCAGTCATCGAAGTTCGCACTCAAATTACATTTGCTGGATGCATTTCCTGAGTTAAAAACAAGCAAAAATTGGTAAGACATTATTTGTCACATTGTGTTTGAGGTTAATTTCATAACTTTTGATAGTACGAATAACATGAATTCAGAGACCTTTGTTCGAAACAGGTGAACAAGTGTATCTTGATTACAGAACTTCTGAATCTATATACCCTTATTATACTTAGGAGTCACAGGAGTCACAGAAGTCAGACAACTAATAATTGAGTTACCATTTATGGAATATTGGTTCGTTTCAACATCTTCTCACAACCCGTTCAGTTTCGACGTTGACGTCTCACTAGATCATTAGTCTGTAATTCAGACTAGTCATCTCCCAGCAACCAGAAATTCATCATAGACCCTTTCCCGCTGCTAGTATTCACACTTGTCATTGTCGAACGTCAATACTTTATTTTTATTCTCTACTCGACTTAGATACATTGACACTCCAATGGAAGAAGCACATGTGTTCACTTTTTCTTATTGCAATGATCCCGAACCCTTCACAATTGATCCCATCATATGGGGTTTTTATATTTGACCAAAATCGACGATGGACCCGGCTAATCGACCCAGCTGTTCTAGCGTCGCGAATATCATGTCAATGCAACATCATCTGCGACCGATCACATGTGTCATCTATCCAAACCTGGTAATCATTGAATAGGAAAGAACTAGACATCAAGCTTCAAGGCTCTTCGATCGAAGCTCGCCACATCTGAGATCTTTAGCCTCGATGGGTTGGCATAGTATATATGCAGTACACTTTATTCCTTGCGGCTCCATTCCCGGTCGCAAATGCTCCGCTTACACAACGACTGTGCTGCTCGAAATTTTCGGACATGCATACCAACAAGCGCGACGTGAGCGATGTCTCAGTTCCTTTGTCGCGCTCGCCACTGGTCAGTAGAGCCTTTTTTAATGGCTGCATCCCAGCGTTGTGGAACGAACTATCATCTCTGGACCCCCTGCTACATCTTGTACCCGACGACGTCTTACAAAAAGACTTCATTGACAATAAGTGGTCCTACGTAGGTCAAGTCTTTTGTCTCCGACTTTCACATCATTGAAGCCATCACAGAAATCCTCCGGTATTCTCACCCAACGAGACCTCAATCGTCTCTACTTTTACGCCCCTCATATATGCCAAATTCATGCCCACGGGCTTAGCCCAACCTATGGCGCCATCCAAGCCTTCGATGCTATCGTGCGTGTACACTCTTGCACCTCGACAAATCCCCTCCTTCCATGCCTAAATCACCTGCAGCTGAGAGGCACACACGCTGGACTTCTAGCACATATGAAAATATTGCTCCACAACGGTTTAACAAGTGTCGAGCTCCCATACTACGGCACGGGTTTGCAGTCTGCTGTCTCTGCTCTCCTTGCAGCACCACCTCCCCTCCAAAAACTTGTTTACGTCGATACGGCAAACAACACGAAAGAATTTGAAAAGTCTGTCCATCTGCTTCAGTCCATTCGCGATCTTACGGTTTCACTTCTTCACCCAAATGCAATGGAAGCTATCGCCTCTTTACCATTCTTGGAGTCCTTGAGTGTTGTGATCAACGACTCACTCGACACACTACCGTACACCATCACCTGCATTCGTTCCATATCCTCACTCAAAATAATAATGGAGAGGTCATTTCTCTTTGGAGGTTTGGGCAATACTAGCTTCGACGCTGCAATGTGCCTGTTGCACGCGCTTCCCATCCCTTGTCGGCAGCTTACTGTCGTAACCCCAGTTCACCTCGGGGGAGCCCAGTTGACAGATTTTATATCTTCTCTTGCACAAGAATTCAACGTGTCTGACCAATCTAAATTCTCCGTTATCGACCTCAACCGTTTCTCGGTTGTTGTGGACACCCACCTGCTACACAACAGCATCCCACTTCTGTCCCACTTTTTGGAACCTCTATATACGGTCCCTATCACACATATCGACCTGAGGTGGTTTTCCATGTGTGATCTAGACGATACAGCCTTAGATTCACTCTCGCATGGCCTCCCAAACCTGGAATCGCTATTCATTGGCACGCACTGTTACTGGCCAGATCCCCCAAGGACATCTCTCGCTGGACTGTCTACGGTGTTGCGCAATTGCCCGAGACTGAAAGAATTGGGGCTGGTATTTAACTGTAGCATAGGTGCGCTAGACTTCGGGTTACTCCCAGTTAACACATCGATTACAACATTGAACGTGGGTGTATCCCCGCCATACAACCCCAACGCCATTTCCACTTTTCTCACCACCGCACTACCTTGCCTCAACAGGATAGAGGTCGAGTCACACAACACATCCTTTCCAGCTACATACAACTTTATGAAGTCAGGACCGTTGTCACCGGGAATTTTGTTGGAACACCATACTGGTCAAATTTTTGCAGTACACATTGACGCTCTAAAGTAATTTATACACGGACGTGTCACAATTTCACAATGACCTCAAAATAAAACTCAACATTTAATTGTCAACACGGTATGATTATACGTCCATACACTTGCATTCGCTGTTGACTTACGAATGCAACGTTCTCGTCGAGCATATCGCACCCCACCCGTTTCTCGTGTGCATGTTGTCATCAGCCACCATTTAGCTTTGCTTTGGATTCGGATCCCATTCAACTTCGTTATCTGTACACATACCATATCCATTTAGCTCTAGACGTGGACATCGAAGTTATAAGTTCTCTACATCTACAACTACCATCATCTCCCGTCCTCGCTATGACCACCCACCCTACTTTTTGCCATCTACTTTCGCTACAGGACATGCTTAACCTGGGCACATCACACTCGTATATGAACGTCGACGCAGACATTATGATGGTTAGTTAGTTTTACTCTTCTGATTCAGTTCAACATCATTCGTCACAGGAAACACTTGAGCCGGAGCATGAGTCCCACTCGTGTATGGTCGTAGACGCAGACATTATGATGGTTAGTTAGTTTTACTCTTCTGATTCAGTTCAACATCATTCGTCACAGGAAACACTTGAGCCGGAGCACGAGTCCCACTCGTGTATGGTCGTAGACGCGGAGATTATGATGGTTAGTTAGTTCTACTCTTGCGCTTCAGTTTGGCATCATTCGTCACAGGAAACACTTGAACCGGAGCACGAGTCGCACTCGTATATGGTCGTCGACGCAGACGTTATGATGGTTAGTTAGTTTTACTCTTCTGATTCAGTTCAACATCATTCGTCACAGGAAACACTTGAGCCGGAGCACGAGTCCCACTCGTGTATGGATGTCGACGTTGACGTCGCCACGGTCAGCCCATCTTACTCTATTCTACTCCCTTCGATTCAATACTGTTTTCATTCTCGACAGGAGGACATGTTTATTGAACAGGCGGTGTAAAGCGTCGTCGATGAAGGCAACCAAATGAACTGTGAGTCCTACATATGATACAGCAAATGAGAACTGACGTCTAATTGCACAATAGTCCATATTCTAGTCAGTTTACCGATATATACCTCTCCCGACTCGTCTATACGAATATCGCATACCACACCCCACTCCAATATTTACTAGTTTCCGCTGCTGATACTCACCCCATTCACCAGTTTAGTCTCAATTTCTCCCTTCCCTCGTGTTAATCTTCCATACCAATATAACCAACTACTTAGTTTGGTGTTAGTTAGTTGACCAAGCCTAGCTAACCTCAGCCATTTCCTACATTCTCAACAATGGATGCTGATTGCAATCATACGTGGCCAGACCTCGCGAATGTACCAACACTACGGAAAGCAAAACCGAAACTCGACCTCCCGTACTTTTTTAATTTACTACACCCTCAGGACACGGTCAAATTTCGAGTACTATCATTAGTCAACCTCAAGTTCAAGGTCATTCCATCCTCTTATTCAAACTTACAATGCATGGGGCAACAAGTTATAAGTTGCTTGAGGGACAGATGTCTAAATAACTCACGCAAATTTCAAAGGTGGTTTATTCTGCTGAAGGAGTTTAGATCCAACACATTAATTTGAACATCTTTAACTATCTTTGTATCTTTGTTCCAAGACCGTCTTCACGATACCCCACGCATGTCTTTTAGTACTACAAGCAGATCATCCATTCTCTCTTCCAAAAACGCAATCTTCTTGGCTGCGAGTAACACATCTCTGTGTGCTGCATTTTGCACCGCAACTAGCTCTTCCTCGTTCTCTATCAATAGCGCTTGCGTGTCCGATAAAATCTGCGAGGCTTTTCTCTCTACAGACATTGCTCACAACTAGCACATATAAGATATTTATAGCACGTACTAGTGTCTTGTTCTGCCGCAACCAATGCTTTCTTCTTTGCCCTCTTCTCTCTCCGTATTTCCTTATGAATAGCAGATCTAGAGAGCCCTTGAGACCCAGTATATTAGCAGTAGACGGGGTGAAATATGCTTATGTGACGTACCGGTTTCCTCTTGCGCCACAATCCTCCATGCATTGTCATATGCTCTCTTCTTGTTCCGTTTCATGGTTCCCTTCTGGTACCTAGCAAGTACTATCGAGGATGTGGGACTTTTTTTTCAAAAAAATAATAATCTTGGGACGTACAGATAAGCCTTTGTTCGGCCAGACGCGATTCGCGTTGCTTTTCCAACTTCTCTTGCTGTTTTCTGTGACGAATCTGGGACTTGGAAAGCTTGATAAATTCATTGGATGTGTCTTGCATATAGACATTTTTTGATACACCAACAACTGAATTGTATGTATCTCAACAAACTTTCGTTACGAGGATTAAAAAGAAGTGCAGTGTACCTGCTTCTTCCACGGTATTATCCATGAAAGCTCGATCGGATGTAGCTGTGAAAACAGTCGAGTCTGATAATGAGACAATTCAGTGTCAGGAGCTGGCATCTAACAGAGTTTGGAGATTGTCTAATTTGACTTACAGACAAAAGACTCGCGAATAACAAGAGTCCGATGTCAACGTCTGATGGTAAAATGAACTTGAAATGTTTACCACTTCCGCTCCGGTATTCCGACTTCCACGAGTGGTAAAGCGATCCGCCTACTTTCACACGTCTGATGATTATCTAAAGTCTTGCAAGTCGCCCAAGTCCTCAAAGTCTCAGATGTCGCCAAAGTCTTCAAAGTCTCCAAAGTTACCACGGTTGAATTCAAGGACACTAAAATTCTCTCACGGCCTCCTTTCACTGCACTTCTATCCAAAACACTTTAACGTTCACCGAGTACAACCCTTTGCTCTGTAATTCGAAGCAGATGTTATTGTATATTTTAATATACTACATGTGGGGTCACTGGCCCAGTAAATCGTTCAACACCAAAAATTCGTGTCTGGTAATACTCGGTAAACTCACAGTCCAGTCACTTATCACAATTTTGAGGACGTAGTCGTTCTTCTGGGACTTTGATGACATTGAGAGCCTTACTACAGTAATATAGCTTTGACGACTATCCGTAACAACTTCAAGGACATGAAGGACTTTGGCGACATACTGCGATCTCGAGGACCTACATTATCTTTGGCTTATTAATCACAAAAAAGTTTTGGAACATGGAGGACTTTGATGACCTACTACGGCTGTTAGGACATACACTATCTGCCTTATGAGTCGCAAGTGAGATTTTAGAAGTCCCACTAACACTGACAGAACCAAGAAGAGGTCTCATGAGTCGCCAAAGATTTCCGAATTTGGAAGCAGAAGTTCCAATTATATATAACGTTAGGGCATGCCGCCCGGTTGAAGACACATTCATTTCATCTGCCGCACCATTTCACCAACCAGCGTGCACGCTTAACTCTACAGCGATCTCTAGTCTGTAATTCAGACTGGACATCTTGTAGACGGTTAAATCCCCGAATCGACCACATTTCATAATTGGACCCCGGAGTCTTACTCCTCTGCATATTCCTTCCTCAACATTGAACGTCGACGTTTTACAATTCCAATCAACTTGCAGGACAACCTTCATATATAATATTACAGAGAAAACAGAATTTAAAGGTATGATTCATGCGTTGTATTTCTGGAACATTCAAACTTTTGCTCAGATTACAGAAGAATTGCATGCTAGCCGGTTTCAGCAAGCCGCAAGCAATTCCCATACTGTGAACCCCAATAAAATTGCAAAAAGTAATACATACGTCAAGACTCGTTCTTTCATGCTAAAAATTCTGCAGATCAGTCCAAAACACAGCGTCCGAGCACCGAGTTGTTTCCCATCACTATTGCGAAACCCGACTCAGATTTCAACCAGCCAATGTCCCTTGGTCCCTCTCTGACCGAACGTGAGATCTATATGTGGACCAATACAGCTCAGGCAACAGCTCCGTGTCTTGTAAGGGACGTCTTCTCAATGAAGGAGAATGATAGCGAAGGTCAGTTTCGTCAAACACTCACTGAGACGCCAGTTGCTGATCAACCGCAGGACCTAATACCGGCTTCTATTGGTTGAAATACATACCCTGTAGAACGGTCCTGATAATTGGCGTTGTGGTCGGAATTCAAGAAAGCGATAAGTGGACCGTATACACTGGTCAGTAAAAGTTTTCTTTTCAAGCTACCACTGAGGCTGTATGCACAGTCGACGATTCCATGGCCGTTATTGAATGTATTCTATGTCACCCCCTATCAAATGGCAACCTAGGTGGGACAAACAAGGGGACGGCAACGTCACTCAGCAGACCTCCCTCATTCACGCCTATTACTGCCATAGGCTACCTGGTACAGGTGATTGGAAAAGTTGCACCATTCCGCGATACACGACAGATCAAAGCCGCATCCATCAGTAAGTATTACAATTGTCACCTAGTAGCGCCTAACGTTAAACACATGCAATTCAGAGCCCTGTGACTCGACCAATGATCAATGGATACACGTTAAAACCGTCGTCGAGCTTCACAAGTCAAAATATGCAATACCAAGGCCCTTCCAAATACCAACCAAGATGGATTCGGATAAGCTCATGACGCATGATTCCCTGAAGCATCCATTGCCTGTCCATGTGCCATCTTCGCCTCTGACACACAGCACCACTTCCGTCCCATCCAGTTTAGTTGTAGATGGATACCATGCGAGTACTTTACCATATACTACTACTCCAGCCATCTCATTTTTGTAGGACCTGCCCAAATTTCTCCATCCTTCTCGACTGCATATGGCAGACTTGACTGATGTGACATTTCAGTCATATCTCGAGCACTACATACAACATTCGCTCGGTGATGTGCCGTGCTGCGACCTGAGCGAAGAGATTCAGACGCTTGACGAGACACCTCAAGTGTTTACCTCTCGAGGCTTCACTCTGTCACATCTACGCCGGATCCCAGAACTAGCACTTCTTGCCAATCGAGTGGTGAATGCTGAATTGAGGCGACGCGCTCGACCAGATGCGGAGAAAGAGAAAACTGACCAGACCCACCGAAAGTCCTTCGAATTTCGTTCTCGCCATACCCCACAGTGTATCAAGATGAAGCACCTCTTTATGTGGGCAATCCTCAAATTGTACGAAGAAGGCAGTATCGTACTCTATGTTAGACCTTTGCCCCCTTGTGGGTCTGCATCCAAACCATTGTTTAATGCTACCCTAACTAGCGCTAACTCAGCTCAACGTGATACTCCGTTCTCAAGCGTGGTATTTTCGTCTCCCGACAGTGTTTCATCCAAGTCCATCATTCCTCAAGAGGACGCTTACCTATCAGACGTGCCACCTTACGAAGAGGACGAGGCCTACGTTCCAGTTACAGCGGCCCTTCTTGAACAACCTGTGCGGGAAATAATGTCTGCAAGAGGTATTGGAGGCAAGAGTACAAGAGTTAGTACGGAGGACATCGCAATGCATTTAAAAAAGCTAGATAGTCGTTGGGCGTGTGTAACACTACAGGCTGTCGAAGAAGCCATAGATATCGTTGTAGTTGACGAATCACTCCTGTAACCACTTTGACTCACATGTCTCTTACAGCGACAATCGACTGATCGTTTTTCTGTAGCCACTTTGACTTACATTTCGCCATTAACCTACATGCAAAAAATGCTGACCTCACACTGGACAATACATTCGACTGATTTTTTCGTCACAAGGGAATCAGTATTGAGATATCAGGAGTCTAATCTCTTGCATTTGGGTGGCTTTTATTCATTGCATGGGCAACGATATAGGACTTGCGTATTTCACCAGATTGTGGTTCCACGAGGATTATATGGTTGTCTGTATCTACGTTTGCTCATGGAAGTAACACTTAGCACTAACAAATGTCGTTGTGATGGTTGTTTATTAAGAATAAACACCAATGACTGCGAATTTACTGGTGTCTTCACGTAGGTCCGCAGTATTATACAATCTATGAAGTATGGAAGCCCCACTACTGAGGAATCAAGAAGGAAAGTTACAAGGTCATGATGTCGAGTAATACCCACATTTACGTAACTGTAGATCAATAACAATACCTTATTAATCAGAGTCACGTGTTTTAATTAGTCGTGACTTAAGTTCACCTCTTCTTCCTCTTGCATCATCAACACCATCATAAACTTCTCCTTGGAAATTCCAGCGAGTCGTTGCTCCGTAGTTCATTCATCCCTGGAAACATTTGACGACTGCGTCCTTTTTATCCTCTCCGATAGCCACATGCCTTGCCAAAGGTCTTCCGCAAAACCGTCCAATTTACCTGAGGATACTATCTCTAGACCTCGTAAACGACTTGCTGTAATGTCTGCAAGCAGACCACGTCCAGTGGAGACGTCTACTACCAGTGAGTTAAATCGCTATACACGGTTTCAATAGCTGATCTCTGACCCTTAGACAACGACAAGGGATCTACATCCCTCGCGGCTACAGCTTGGGCAGAACAGCCTTGGCCAGAGATTGATCAAATACCTAGTTCAAGCAAACGGGGTCCTACAAGTATGTCCTCTGAATTCTCGCTAGTTGTTGCCTGATTCTATCACATTAGTCGTCGGCTATTGCAGTAAGCCAGGTCAATTCTGGCCAGACGGTGAAGAACCTGCATTCAAAGGCCAAAATTCTCGCAAGCGCGTATTCGTCACCAATGGCAAATTCGAAACGCGCACAGAAATCACACGCGACAGCAAGAAAATACGTCTCCTCAAGGACGCTGATCGCTCGTTCCAGTCGTTTCACCCGAAATCGGGCGATATCGAACTTTACCACGACTATTCGGACTACGATGGTACCGACGAAGAAGACCTGTTCAACATGGACGATAATGAATATATACCTTCCCCCACGACTGTTTCGATTCCACCGCGCGTTACTGTCAACGTACCGGTTGGAAGCTGGGTCGACAGACACGACCAATTAGACCCAGATGACGTCGATGTCTTATCGCAGGTCATGCATATTCCAGATATAGTCTACAAATTGCTGTTGCCCCCCTCTAACGATATCACTGTAGAAGAAATCTTAAAGTTCAAAGTACCCGACGTCGAAGTCGATTGCTTTACCGAGAGTGGGGCATCTTGCTTTTCCAGAGCGCGTCCGAAAGAGGACCTCGACCTCACAATCAAAATACCACCAAAGATTTGGGTCGGTAGCCTTCGAGAGTCACTCGACTCCACAATTCGGAGTGGAATGCACTCGATCCTCCATCCTCGATGCAAAGACTACCCGTTACCTCTTTGGATGTTGACTCTTTGGGAGAAAATGCACACAGTACGCGAGGCCAAAACGACGTGGGCGGATGCGCATAGATGGTTAATAGATATGAACAGAAGGTACGGTTTATTCACCCAGCCTTCACCCACTATGTGTTTTGACCTCACCTGTCGACTGCTGTTTCGTCTACCGTACTACAAGAACCTTGCCAACTCGGCTCTAGGCGGAAATAGAAGAACACTCCATCTCGCTAGCTTGTTGTCGGACGACGCTTGGTTATCCAACACGCTCGTGGACCTGATGATAAAGAAAACCGTCGATCAACTGGGTCCAGCACATACTGATATTGTCATCATGGACACCGAGCTTGTCGAAGCCATCTATAACGCAAAACCGGACTTCAAATCTTTACCTAACACCTTCAAGAGCTTAGAAGAAACACTCTCTAAAGGCAAGGTTCTCTTTTTCCCGGCGTGCATCCCGGAAGCGAACCACTATGTTGCGTTTCGCATTGACTTTGGACAGAAAACATTGTGTTACGGTATGTAATTGTGTTGTCTCTCTAAACGAAAACTTATTTGAAGACAGGCGACTCCCTAAATCTGCGAAACGCAACCGGAAACTTCATTGCTAAACTACAGCGATGGCTTTCCCTGCAGTTTAATGGCCCGTTCGCAAATCAAGGAAATACGTTGAATCACGCGACTCAAAAGGACTCATCCTCCTGCGGCATGTTTACGTTGAACACCATTGTTCACAACATATTTGGTGATCCCCTCGGTATACCTCGTCCTGCAAATATACGAGCAGACTGGTTCCAGAAGATAGCTCGAGACCAGATTGACATGGTAGCACAACCCAACCCTATCAATGTGTCTACGTCTAATCCTGATAGTCGGTCCCTCTTCTTTGACATCACCGGATGCGTCGTCACCAGGCTCAACCCTTAACGGAGGAACAGCAACGTTCAAAGAGGGCTGATATGATAAAACGATACAAGGAGAAGGCAAACGCACGAGCAGCAGAAACTGCGCGGGTTAGGAAACAAAAGGAAACTGAACAGCAGCAGGAGTCGCAGCAGGAGGCCCAACGGCAGAAGGAGATCGAGCAGCTAGAGGCTCAGCGGCAACAGGAGGCTCAGCGGCAGAAGGAGGCTCAGCAACAGGAGACCCAGCGGCAGAAGGAGGCCCAGCAGCAGGAGGCCCAACGGCAGAAGGAGATCGAGCAGCTAGAGGCTCAGCGGCAACAGGAGGCTCAGTGGCAGAAGGAGGCTCAGCAACAGGAGACCCAGTGGCAGAAGGAGGCCCAGCAGCAGGAGGCCCAACGGCAGAAGGAGATTGAGCAGCTAGAGGCTCAGCGGCAACAGGAGGCTCAGTGGCAACAGGAGGCTCAGTGGCAGAAGGAGGCTCAGCAACAGGAGACCCAGTGGCAGAAGGAAGCCCAGCAGCAGGAGGCCCAACGGCAGAAGGAGATCGAGCAGCTAGAGGCTCAGCGGCAACAGGAGGCTCAGCAGCAGAAGGAGGCTCAGCAACAGGAGACCCAGCGGCAGAAGGAGGCCCAGCAGCTAGAGGCTCAGCGGCAGAAGGAGGCCCAGCAACAGGAGACCCAGTGGCAGAAGGAGATCGAACTGCAGAAGGAGGCCCTGTGAAATAAGGAGATCGAGTTGCAGAAAGAGATCGAGCGGCGGCTGGAGATCGAGCGGCAGAAGGATGACCAGATGAAAGATTTGCAGAAGGAGATCGAGTGGTTGCGGGATCTCGAACAGCAACACTCAGAGGGACAAAAGACGGCCTTGGATGGCCGTGGTCAGGTTATTGTCGCAGGCGATAGTCTGGACGTCGATATCGAACCAGGCGAAGTCACCCTTGAAGGGGACACCATCAATCGCAGAAGTCCATCTCCTCGTCGCATACAGACACAATCTGTTCTCAGTGTTTCCGATGGGAAAAAACGACGTCGTTCAGTATCCCCTCCTCGGAATCAAATGTCCTACTACCCCTATCGCAAACAACGTCATCAAGAGCCCGTGCACAGAGAGTATCCGTCGTCTCAACGAGACCGTGACTACTCTGCTCATCATTATCGACCACGTTCTCCAGAACGCTTTACTCGCCGCGGTCGATCGCCCTCTCCCACTAGAGCACGAGACAATTCACAATATCCTAACCACTATCACAACACAGTCCATCGTACCGGCCATCGTTGTATGTTTTTACTCCTATAAACAAGCACTTTCTCATGATTAATTTTTGCCATTACAGCACCCTCTCCCCATCATGCCCCACCATCAAAATGGCGCCGTAAGTGCTTCGTGTCGTTATTGCCTACACTGATCTCATACTTTGATATATAGACCTTGATTCAAACTATCCGTCAATAAACCTCACTAGTGCAGCGCCATCTATTCCCAGGACTTCGTCGCTCCCAATGGGTTGTCTCCAGTTCGTGCCTTCTTCCACTGTGACAACGGTCGCAGGTTTTGATAGAACAGGCCCTCATCCTGTCCATAACTGAGTAACCCGTCTCGTCCTCGAACGAACTAACCTCCAACAGCATCATGACGGGCCTAACCCACTTTGCCTATCGGTTGAAAAATATCCCCAAAACCAACTTCTTCACATTGCTTGTTATCCCCCCTATCATCTCTTACACGTCATGTCTCGTGGAAGGTTAGTCGTGTCGAAGAGAACTGAAGTCAGACTACGTCTTTGGAGAGCGCAATATCCGGACGTACTGCTGTGGTTTTTTCGCAATTCGCTGTCTCACTCGCGGCCTCGACTAGCGGGTCTTCGCAAATCAGCAACACCTCATAGGCCCGCTAGGCGCTGCTTCTGGTCCACGGCCAAATTATCTGGACCAGAGGCCTCTTATTCTCAAAAGACGTAGGGGGGTATTCGAACATTATGACAACAACGTTCGAGATATGCTTCGACTTCTGTTTGCTCGCCGTTTCTGCTGCATGGGTGGTCTTTCGTGGCAACTTGCGATACAATTCGGTCCAGATAATTTGATTTCGACAGCCTTGTCTGGCCCTTCCACAGACGCTTCCATACACTCGAATGTTGAGCACATTGGTACCGACGTCAACAACACGGTAACGGACGCTCACATCAATCTTCTGTTGGGCCTGACTGACGACGGCTATACCTTAATGGCCACCCATGGACCTCTTTGCAGAGTATATGGGATGGGAAGGAGAATGGACCGCCAGCTTGGAGAGTTGGTTCTCAGGACATCTCACTGCGATACAACAAGGGGACTGGCACGCGTTCGCAACTCGTAGCCAATGGCCTTCAAGACTTTCACAGTATCCTTTAACTTCGTCAAAAGACAACATGAAGGCTATCACAGAGTCCCAGGCGGAACTTTTATGCTATGATATCGATAAGTTGGATCCCAGATCGTTCGCAGCCTTAGATTAACTAGTTTTCAAGTTGTCAACATTTTATCTCGAATATATCTTACATCTCTACCGAATATCTCTAGCATTTATCTTCAAGCAATGCGACATGCTTGCTTTTACTTACACACACTGTAACAATATGACTACAAGGAAACGGATTGTATATTTAGAACCATATAAAGTATGTCCTGAAACTAGTGGTAGTCCTGAAAGACATAGTAGTCTTGAAACTAATGGCAGGTCCTGAAAGTACGTCCTGAAACTGATGGTAGTCCTGAAAGACATAGTAGTCTTGAAACTAATGGCAGGTCCTGAAAGTACGTCCTGAAACTGATGGTAGTCTTGAAAGACATAGTAGTCTTGAAACTAATGGTAGGTCCTGAAAGTACGTCCTGAAACTAGTGGTACATAGGCTATTTGATCCTGGTCTTGAGGAGCTTCAGTCGCCATACTTGAACCACTAGGCAGGCTGGGACTTGAGGTTACCATTGCTCACAAAGGCGGCATATATATACCATCCTCGACTCGTCCATGCTGATGTACGAGGCATGAGGTAAGGCTTATCAGTGAGAGGCACTTCGATGATAAGCAGTATAATTGGTTCAAAGAAAGTCAGCTGTAGAATCCTACAGAAGCCCATCTGTTCATTTCTTTCCCGTGGCATCTGATTGACAGCAGGAAATCAAAAAGTGCACATGCTCACCTGCTGCGGTGGTCCAAGATAGTTCTGACAGCCAAAAGTGCTGAGCTTGCGACTGAAATATAACACTACCAACAAGTGAAATAAGATGAACCCCGTCTAAGAAATCATGTAGTGTAGGTCATGAACGTACGTCCTGAAACTACTAGTCGTAGGGTCCTGAAAGACGTGGTACGTCTCCGTTTGTTTGACATACAGGTAAATTTGGTTGTTTAACTTTCATTCAACGTTTTGGAGTTACTAGCCCATGTTTTTGACGGCCGTCGTTGATTTCTCGGGTATGAAAAATCAGGACTCATCAAGCTAGCAACGAAGATGATAATTTTTTTTTCTTATCCCACCTCACTTGCTCTAGGATAAACCTAATCCCTGCGTGATTCTCTTAGCACTACAAGCAAATCTTCCATCCTCTATTCCACATATGTGATCCTCTCTGCTGCAAGTAACGTGTCCTTATATGCTGCTTCTCGCATTGCAACCAGTTCTTCCTCTTTATCTATTAGTAACGCTTGTGTGTCCATTAAAAGCGGCGTGGCTTTTCTCTCTGGATATATTATTTACAATGACTGAATATAAAATAACCGTAATACGCATGAGCTTCTTGTTCTGCCCCAACCAATGCCTTTCTCTTACATCAGGAAAACCCTCCCAAGGCAAATTAGGGAGAATTCACAAAAATTCGTAACATTAGCACAATCACAGCTATTTATGAAGAAAGTAGCTAAAGATGATAATGTTAGACGAGTTTTTTTCTACAATACATCTAACTCTTCTAAGTCAGATAAACTATTACAAATTAGAGCTAGATATCAATATCATTCATAACATACATGTAATTATTGCTAAGTTATAGAGTACTACCTAAGGGTCATAAAACTATGCCTATTGAGAAACTCGACACCTGAATAGTGTGATCATTGATGCCGTGAGTGTGCAACAAAATTTTAAAATATCCAAGTCCAGCATTTGTGCATATTTGTTTGTACGTCGTCGCGTTTACATCAGTCGTGCAGTCGCGTCAGTATCTATGACAAGTAAGCCTATGTCGCGTGGTCGCGTTCAGTATCTATGACAAGTAAGCCTATGTCGCGTTCAGTATCTATGACATGTAAGGAGCCCCTTCAGTGACAAATTCCGTATTATACGGGCCACCCGACCTCCATAATATCCCGTATGAGACGGGCCAGCTGATCATGGGCCCATGTTGTGTATATTCTCGATGATGACAGATGGGCCGGGACACATATTATTTCCGATGGAGACGGGTGGGCCCATGTATGCCAATGATATATATATCCTTAATTTTGACGGATGGGCTGGGGGAATATGATCATTCATGGAGATGGGTGGGCCCATCTGGGTAATATGTAGAGTAGGATATTATAGACAGCTGGGCTGAAGAGAGATGTAAGGCAAATATTGTTATATAGACGGGCGGGCCGACGTGGGTGTATTACATATATGGGTGGGCCGAGGTAGGGAAATATTACATAGACGGGTGGGCTGACGTAGGGTGTATTACATATACAGGTGGGCCGACATGGAATGTATTACATATACGGGTGGGCCGACGAAAGGGATATCAGATAGACGGGTGGGCCGAGGGTGCGATAAAATATTTATTACATAGACAGGTGGGCCGAGGTGGGGTATAATTATATAGACGGGTGGGCCAATGTAGGATGTATTATATAGACGGGTGGGCCAACATAGGATGTATTACATAGATGGGTTGGCTGACGTGGGGGATAATACATAGACGGGCGGGCCGACGGGGGTGTATTACATATATGGGTGAGCCTAGATATGTTCCATCAAGACATACAGCTGATGTAGCCACCAGCGAATCAAACACATAGGATACATGTACACTATCAGTGCATATACCTACCATCAACCACCAAATCTAAACCCCTAAGCACAAAAACATGAATCGATCATGTGTGGCATTGACCAATAATCCAGGACTGAAGTGGAAAAACCCCACACCTGAACCCTGGTGTGCAACAAATCCTATTTCTAAGCATGGACACCAGAAGCACAACACTCACAAAAATATATATGTCAAATTTTCAGTGCCAAACCCCAAACCGAGATGTACCAACCCCCAAACCCCAAACCCCAAAACCCGAGACTGCCGGGTCTCGGGTATCGGGTGTCCGGAACTCGGAACTTGGGAGAATTTGGGGAGATCAATACAATTTAATTTACAATCGAGTTGATTGACAACACATTGACTTACCCATGTTTGCAATATATTTTTGTTTAGACATACCGAGTTCCGAGTTCCGGACACCCGAACCCCGAAACCCAAGACTGCTGGGTCTCGGGTATCAGGTGTCCGGAACTCGGTATGTCTAAACAAAAATATATTGCAAACATAGTTAAGTCAATGTGTTTGTCAATCAACTTGATTGTGAATCAAATTGTATTGATCTCCCCAAATTTTCCCAAGTTCCGAGTTCCGGACACCCGAAACCCGAGACCCGGCAGTCTCGTGTTTCGGAGTTCGGGTGTCCGGAACTCGGAACTCGGTATGTCTAAACAAAAATATATTGCAAACATGATTAAGTCAATGTGTTGTCAATTAACTCGATTGTAAATTAAATTGTATTGATCTCCCCAAATTTTCCCCGAGTTCTGAGTTCCGGACACCCGATACCCGAGACTGCCGGGTTTCAGGTTTCGGGGTTCGGGGGTTGGTACATCTCGGTTATCGGGTGTCTGGAACTCGGAACTTGGGAAAATTTGGGGAGATCAATAAAATTTGATGTACAATTGAGTTGATTCACAAACACATTGACTTACCCATGTTTGAAATATATTTTTGTTTACACATACCGAGTTCTGAGTTCTGGACCCCCCAACCCCAAAACCCGAGACCCAGCAGTCCACAATTCTGGGGTTCAGGGGTTGGTAAAATGTGTATGAATATATGAAAGGTTGAATGAAATATTTTTGAAAGATGTCTCATATCAAATGTTAAGTCCCGAGTTTCGAATTTCGGGTTTCAAGACTCCAGGTTTCGGGACTCGGCACTCCCGAAATCCGGAAGTTGAAACTCGGGATTTGACATTTGATATGAGACATCTTTCAAAAATGTTTCATTCAACCTTTCATATATTCATACACATTTTACCAACCCCCAAACCCCTGAATTGTGGACTGCCGGGTCTCGGGTTTCAGGGTTCGGAGGTCCGGAACCCGGAACTCGGAACTCAGTATGTGTAAACAAAAATATATTTCAAACATGGGTAAGTCAATGTGTTTGCCAATCAACTCAATTGTAAATCAAATTTTATTGATCTCCCCAAATCTCCCCAAGTTCCGAGTGCCGGGACCACCGAACCCCGAAACCCGAGACTGCCGGGTCTCGGGGTTCGGGGGTCCGGAACTCGGAACTCGGTATGTAGAACAAAAATATACTTTAAACATGGGTAAATCAAATTTTATTGATCTCCCCGAATTTCCTGAGTTCCGAGTTCCGGGACCCCCGAACCCCGAGACCTGGCAGTCCACAATTTCGGGGTTCAGGGGTTGGTAAAATGTGTATGGATATATGAAAGGTTGATTGAAACATTTCTGAAAGATGTCTCATATCAAATGTCAAGTCCCGAGTTTTGATTTCCGGGTTTCAGGACTCCGGGTTTCGGGACTCCGGGCTTCAGGACTCAGCACTCTTGAAACCCAGAAATCGAAACTTGGGACTTGACATTTGATATGAGACATCTTTTAAAATGTTTAAACCAACCCTTCATATATCCATACACATTTTACCAACCCCCGAACTCCGAAATTGTGGACTGCCGGGTTTCGGGGGTCTGGGGGTCCCGGAACTCGGAACTCGGAATTTGGTATGTAAGACAACAAAAATATCTTTCAGGGTTCAGGGGTTAGTGAAATGTTTATAGATATACGTAGATTAATTCAAACATGTCTGAAAAATTTCAGTTCATCTCAAATGTCAAATCCTGAGTTCCAGGACTTCGGGACTCAGCACCCGGCACCCGGCAGTCAGGGTTGGGGGTTCGGCACTGAAAATTTGACATTCAGGTGTTCAGGTTTCGGGTGATATCTAAATCAACAACGTCGAGTTCTGCCAAAGCGTGAAACTTGAAACCCAGTGTGCAACATGTTGATTTTTCATTTATATCACACAAATCATCGAGTTCCGAGTGCCGAGGGCTGAGACCCAAAGCCTGAGACCCAAAGCCTGAGACCCGAAAATATGTACACAACATGTCCATTTTTCACTCACTGCACAAATCACCGAGTTTCGAGTGCCAAAGCGTGAAACTTGAAACCCAGTGTGCAACATGTCCATTTTTCATGTACATTACACAATTCATTGAGTTCCGAGTGCCGAGGGCCGAAACCCGAACCCCAAGACCTGAAAATATGTATGCAACATTTCCATTTTTCACTTGTTGCACAAATCACCGAGTTTCAAGTGCCGAAACCTGAAACTCGAAACCCGGTGTGCAACATGTTCATTGTTCATTTACATTACACAGATCATTGAGTGCCAAGGGCAGAATCCTAAAACCCGAAGCCCAAAAACATGTATGCCACATGCCCATCTACTCATTGCACAAATCACCAAGTGTCGAGTGCCGAAACCCGAAACCCAGTACTTCAAATCAGTAGTCGGGTACTTGGTACTTGGTTCTGATACTTGGTACCCGAGAATCAGTAGTCAGGTACTTGGTACTTGGTTCTAATTCTCGGTACCTGGGAATCAATAGTTGGGTACTCCAGCCAATAGTCCCGAGTCCTGAGTACTGATACTTGGTATTCGGTAGTCAGGTTTGGAACTTGGGTCTTGGTTTGGTTATCATTTGACTGAGATATTGGTAGGCAATATTGGCACTCGGAGCTCAAATACTGACTATCAACTATCAAGTGTCGGGACTTGGTAATCGGTAGTTGAGACTTGGTGCTTAAATGGATATTGCATATATACATAAAAATACAAAATATGTTCCTATGTGTTCATTTCTAGGTGAACAGACTTTGGAATTATATCTCAATCATCTATTCAACAATAGAAACAATGTATCAGGAGCTCAGGACCATAGGGTAATCCTTTATTGTATAGTGTACCTCCCCCTCTTCTGGTGGTTCACCCACTGGGGGTTTTTCCCTGTAAAGCTGGACCTCAAGGACTGTAGGGAGTCTATTCCTGAGCATATTCAGAGTAGATATATCATATAACCAGCCCAGGACACACAGGATCCTTCTCCAGGAACAAAGCATAGACAATTGCACTTGTGACATTTTTTCACAATTTTCAGTATCTTGCCCTTGCATCCATGATCCAACCTTTTAATATATAATGAGCATAGCTTATATTCTTGCTTCTTATGACCAAGATCAGCTCACAATAGGCTGGAGTTTGTGAGCTAGTGTGCATACTTGCCATTTTGCCTGATAAGGGGCCCATGCCTTCAAAACATTGAATCTTCATAATCAGAAACCTGGGGTACATTTCAAATATCTTAAGTATCATAGATATAAATTTACAGACAAATCAACCAAGAATTAAGTACTGAGGAAGTGAAATGGGTAAGAAATTGAGTGTGGGAAACTTCAAAGACCCAAAGCATCGAAAATGGTTAGTTGAGCAGTGGTAGGACTTTAATGCTGGGTCAACTCATATTTTCACTATATCCCTTCTACCCACCCCCTACCCTCAGGGCAGTAGGCAGTATGGGTTCCTTGGGTAGTTTACAATCTATCCTACATATTTGTAATGATATTTTTGGCCTGAATCATATATAAATGTGACTTTGTATAAAAGATGTCTACTGTCACTCTCCACACATCATTTTGCCTATCATTACATCAATCCTTCATGAATATTTCTAAGCTTTTAAGCTATTATAATGGATGTATATGGGTGTTATTCCAGGTCTCTGATCACATCACAGGCTTGTCATGTTGGATATCTCGACATATGTAATGTGCAAGTCTTGCTATTAATATTCATTCTTTATCTTTAGACTCACTTACTGCACACATGTATTTCATTTGTCATTATTGATGTTTTGGATTTCTTTAGCTTATATCTTGGTCACATGGTAACCAATGGACGAGAAAAGACTACAAATAAACTCACCTAGACTCGGACTACAACCTTGATTAAGCTGACTACTGATTCCCAGATACCGAGTATCAAAACAAAATACTGAGTACCAATTACCATGTACCAAGTACTGCATAATGAGTAACAAGATAACCAATTGACAAGAAAAGACTACCACTACACTCACCTGGACTTGGACTACAACCTTTGGTAAGGAAGTTAAGCATAATAACAACTTTCATTTTTTCATTATTGCTGATGTTTTGCTGAATGACAAGGAAAGACTACCAAATCACTCACCTTGACATGGACTACAACTGTCATTTTTCATTATCATTTGCCTATATTGACTACCAAGTCTCGAGTACCAACCACTGACCACCAATCACCGAGTGCCGAGTACCGAGTACCGATAGGGAATAGTGTGGGTGAACCCCGGGGTATGAGTAGCACTACCCCCACCCATACCCCATGATATACCCACACCCACCTTGTGGGTGTGGGTTTTTTGGTGGGTATCAGGGAGAAACTACCGAGTCTTGAGTACCAACCACTGACCACCAATCACCGAGTGCCGAGGACCGAGTACCAAGTACCGAGTCCTGAGTCCTGAGTCCCGAGTCCCGAGTCCCGAGTCCCGAGTCCCGAGTCCCGAGTCCCGAGTCCCGAGTCCCGAGTCCCGAGTCCCAAGTCCCAAGTCTCAAGTCTCAAGTCCCGAGTCTCGAGTCTCGAGTCCCAAGTCCTGAGTACCGAGTCCCAAGTACCAACCACTGACCACCGATCACTGAGTGCCAAGTACCAAGTCCCAAGTCCCAAGTACTGAGTACTGACAAATACAATTCCCAGGTTATTTGAGCCCTACACCAATGGATAATACATACAAATACAATTTGTGTCCATTTGAAGTACCGGGTTTCAGGGTTTGACACTCGACACTTGGTGATTTGTGAAATGAGTGAAAAATGGACATGTTGTGTACATGATTTTGGGTTTCGGGCTTTGGGTCTCGGCCCTCAGCACTCGGAACTCGATGATTTAAGTAATGTAAATGAAAAATCAACATGTTGCATGCCAGGTTTCAAGTTTCGGGTTTCAGCACTCAAAACTCAGTGATTTGTACAGTGAGTGAAAAATGGACATGTTGTGCACATATTTTCGGGTCTCGGGGTTCGGGTTTCGGCCCTTGGAACTTGGAACTCAATGACTTGTGTAATATAATTGAACAATGGACATGTTGCACACCCGGTTTTGAGTTTCAGGTTTCAGCACTTGAAACTCGGTGATTTGTGCAACAAGTGAAAAATGGAAATGTTGCATACATATTTTCGGGTCTTGGGCTTCGGGTCTCGGCCCTTGGCACTCGGAACTCGATGATTTGTGTAATGTAAATGAAAAATCAACATGTTGCACACTGGCTTTCCAGTTTCACACTTTGGCACTTGAAACTCAGTGATTTGTGCAGTGAGTAAAAAATGGACATGTTGTGTACATATTTTCGGGTCTCGGGGTTTGGGGTTCGGCCCTCGGCACTCGGAACTCTATGATTTGTGTTATATAAATGAAAAATCAACATGTTGCACACTGGGTTTCAAGTTTCACGCTTTGGCACTCAAAACTCGGTGATTTGTGCAACAAGTGAAAAATGGAAATGTTGCATACATATTTTCGGGTCTCGGGGTTCGGGTTTCGGCACTTGGCACTCGGAACTCAATGAATTGTGTAATGTACATGAAAAATGGACATGTTGCACACTGGGTTTCAAGTTTCACGCTTTGGCACTCGAAACTTGGTGATTTGTGCAGTGAGTGAAAAATGGACATGTTGAACAATGGGTTTCAGGGTCTCGGGTTTGAAAAAATAGCATAATAACAACTTTCATGTTTTCATTATCATTTGCCTATATTGACTACTGAGTCTGATAAGAGACCCCTTGGATGATTCATTGCTCAATGAAATACTACCTGATTGGAAGTGTGCTGGTTATCAGATATTCATTTGTCGACTCCCGGGTCCTGGAACTTGGAAGTCGGTACGGTTGACCCAAATTTGGGTGGTCGGAACTTGGCGTCTCATAGGGCAACACAAGCTTCACACCCTGGATTCCAAATTCTGCAAGACAACCTGTGCACCATCAAAGGCCATGTCAGGAGATCACCTGCTGCTCCGGGAACTCGGGAACTTTGATTTATTACCTCCTCTGAGTACGGTTGACCCAAAGGTTGGTAATCGGAACTTGGCTTCTCATAGGGTAACACAAGCTTCGCACCCCGGATTCCAAATTTTGCAAGACAACCTGTGCACCATCAAAGGCCATGTCAGGAGATCACCTGCTGCTCCAGGAACTTGGTAACTTTGATTTTATTACCTCCTCTGATTTGGTTGATGTACAACTACCTCAGCTCCATCGTGTTTACAATTATGATACACATGGGCCCACCCATCTATATTTTATACCACCCTCGGCCCACCCGTGAATGTGATAACAAGTACCTACCCATCTATCTCATACACATCTACCTTAATACACCCATCTGCATAATATCCAACTACCTCAGCCCACCCGTCTACCTAATATTCATGTACATCGGCCCACTCATCTACTCTATATATCCCCTGCATGGGCCCACCCGCCTCCATCGGGAATAATTTGCCTCCCGGCCCATCCATCATAGTCGAGGATATTTTTATCATGGGCCCATGGTCTGCTGGCCCGTATCATACGGGATATTATGCATGTCCGTTCCCTCATATTATATGGAAATAGGTCACTGTAATATGTGATGTAAGCCTATGTCGCGTTCAGTACCTGTGATAAGTAAGCCTATGTCGCGCGGTCGCTTTCAGTATATATGACAAGTAAGCCTATGTCACGCGGTCGCGCGAACAGGCAAGCCTATGTCACGTTCAGTATCTATGATAAGTAAGCCTATGTCATGCGGTCGTGTTAGTATTTATGACAAGTAAGCCTATGTTGCGCAGTCGCATCAGTATCTGTGGTAAATAAGCTAATGTGAAATAGCATACATGACTGCTAAATGAGAATAGCAAGACAAAGTCACAGTGTCTGTGGTAAGTAAGCCAATGTGAAATAGCATACATGAATGTTAAATGTTGTGCTGTCATGTCAATTGTGTCAGGATCTGTGGTTAGTTAAATAGCATACATGAATGTTGAATGTTGTGCTGTTGCATCAATCACATCGGTCTCTGTGGTAAGCAACCCGAAGTCGCACTGTCACATCAATCACATTGGTGTAAAGAGTTGATTCCTGGTGGGCTATACAAAAGGTGTTACCTTAAGACTCAATGTGCAAGTGAGATGTTTGTCCAAAAGAGACTCCCTTGTAGGATTATCTCTTGATATAAATGCAAGAGATATCTTGTTAAGATTGAAGGAGAGAGAAGGAAAAGATACCTCAAGTGTGTTCAGAGTTCAGAAGAATTGTCTGAAGTGTCCGATGAGTTGTCTGAGGTGTCCGGTGTAGATGAGGAATCTTGACTATAGGTGAAAACACTTAAAACAAATGGGTGCTCTACAGCAAGACCAGGATACGAGACAACGACTCGACCCAAAGGACAACCACTGAGAGAAGTTCCTTGGAATTAAAATGGAGGGAAACTTTATGAGCTAGGCGGGCACTAACAGGTGTGAGAAGGTAATGCGCATGAAGGCGCACGAGATGCGCACGTGAGCGGGAGGTTCGAGAATGCACGCGCGCGAAGCGAAGGCGCGCCTAGAACGTTAAGGGAAGGTTCCTATTTGAAGAGTGGATGCACAGATGATGGTTGACAGGAAAATAAGATCTGATTTCAAGTGAGGAGGTGATCTATACACTTTTCCAGTACACAAAGATAAGGGGAAAGTAAGTCCCAGAACCAAAGGAATCCCTTCTGTATTTAAGAATGGAGATTACGCTATGCAGCGCGCTTCTGAGCACGCTCCCGAACCGAGTAACCATATCAACTCTAATTATAACTAAGTTTAAATAGACTTTCTATATGTAGCGTGGACATCGGACGAAAAATTTCATTAGTTCAATGAATGAGATAGGAATAACGCACCAGCAAATCAGTAAGGACATGGGATGAATGGACAGACGGTAGCAGCGAAGACCTAGGAGGAGGCACACGAATGCGCGCGAAGTGCGCATAGCGCGAGCGCAGGTAAGGCGCACCTGAGTGCGCGCGAGACTGGTCCTTTGGATTAGAGTTGGATCATATAGGAATGTATGGATAAGGGCCGCATACTCAGCATTGAGACGTGCGAGTCTCTACATCTCCCGGGGACTTACATTCTGAGTGTTCCCACTCAGTGCTATAGCGCGGGATCTTGGACTTAGAGAAGTGGTGATAGACAGGGATCAGGTGATTGTGAGAGTAGGGTCGTCCTTTGATAATCGCTGAGCATCGATGATGTAATCGGGGGAGATGTTGATAAGAAGATGGACGCGTTCTCGCGATCTCTTGACTTCTTTCTTATCAATCTCTCACCATGCCTACTTTCAATGTTGCTGGGCTGAACGCCACTCCTTCTCCTGAGCCTGTTCCAGTGGCGCAAGGGCCACCTGAGGACGCGCCTATGGGCGACGCTAGTGCAGAATCCAATACCGATCGCCTCCTTGCCGCTTGGGCCTCCATTCTGGTCTCCTTGGAAGGATGTGTGGTGTCCTGCGCCTGATCTCAAGCCGGAACTCCTCGAGGATCAAGAGATGTGGTTGCACGAGTGGTATTCTGTGCTGGTGAGTGCGCTTACATGTATTCATCTATTGTGGTCTGACATTCCTAGGCCACCTTGAACGGCTGTTCCACGTGCGTGGGTGTGTTGGCGGTGGCGCTGGAGATGGATGATAAGAGCGTGGAGTTGTTAAAGCAGGGGCAGAAGTGTTGTAAGGAGATTGAGGTGGTCGTGAAGGACTGGAAGGTGAGGGCGATTGCATCAGTTCCACAGGCGCCTCCCATGCAAGCTGCATGCGCCACTGGCACGTCCAAAGTTGAGGCGCGTGCCACTGACGCGTCTGGTACTGATTCCAGTAAGAAGGTGTGTGCTCTGTTTCCTGCTGGCGTGCCACTCTATTAACATGTTTGGCTGCACTAGCCTCGCGTCGGGCGCATGTCTGTGGTCAAGGCGTGGCGCTGTGGCACTTGCATTGCCAAGGACATAGACTGCGGAGGCGCGCCTGGTCGCCGCTGTCCTCCTTGTGATGTGTCCAAGCGCGCTTGCACTTTCTGTAAGTTGCGCCTCTTGTATGTTGTTGGTGCACGCCACTGACTGCTGTGGATTAGCTAAGCGCAACAATACAGATGCGCCTAAGGCACGCCCACTGCAAACCAATGCCTAAGTGTCCTATTGCTGAGTCTGCAAAGGAGGCCGCTTCCTCCATTGCAGTTGAGGATGAAGAAGAATCCGAGAAGTCTGAGATGGATGTGGAGATTGTTGGAGAGCACTCTGTGGAGGAAAAGGTCAGTGCGCGCCTCACGTGATATTCCTGTGCGCGCTGTTGGTCCTTTAGCGTCTGGTTCTGCGCCTAAGGGAAAGGACAAGTCCAAGGATCCAGCGGTGGAGTTGAAAGAGGCTCGCGCGGTGTCATGCATGGTATGTGATTCATACCATGTCAGATATATATAGAGAGTGATAAGGAAGATATGAGAGACTGTCTAGCCCTTTGTCACTAAGTTACCTCTCTATTTTTCCTTTATTTCATTGTCTTGTATTTTATTTCTCACTTTACAGGCTTATTTTACCTTGTATTTGTATCAAGCATGTGACCTTCTGTTTATTTCTCATTGTTTATTTTTATTTGGCTTCTTTCAGCCACCAAGTTTTGTATCTCTATTTATTTCTGACTGTTTATTTGTATTTGGCTTCTTTCAGCCACCAGCTTTTATTTGTCATCACATCATGTGACTGGGAAATATTCTGGTTTGTAACATTATTTAAGCTGACTCAACATGTTTAGTCATGATTGGCCATGCTTTGTAACAACATTTAACATGACTCAACATGTTTAGTCATGGTTTGTCATGGTTTCTAATTTCTTTGTAAGATTACACTGTATTTGTAATGTACTTAGTAATAAGCTGATTCATCACCTGGTTTGTAAGCCACATTCTTACCAATCCATCTGATTAATCATGCTTAGTAAGGGGGTTCCCAAAAGGTATAAAAGGACCCCATTTTCACCCATGAAATACAATCCTCCCACTTGACTCTTATCTCAAACTGTGTGAGACCACTAAGACTTAAAGTGCAGGCCAATATAAGTGCCTTGAGGTAATCTAAGATATCATTATCTATTCTAAAGTTATATACTACCTTACAGGGGTCGACTATATAACTTTCATTATCGTTATTCTACTCTAGGTTATATACTACCTTACAGGGGTTGACTATATAACCATTGAACAGCTCTCATTCTAAGCTTTACGTGTATTCATAAGACTCTCCCTTTCAACGGAAAGTGAGACACATCTAAGGACGACAAAGTTGAAACAGACTTTCATAGGTTGAAACACGACCTACTAGGCTGAAACAAACCTAATGAATTTATCCAGAACACAGAACATTCCACAACAACTTCATATAAGACTACACAAGAAGAGGACAACAAACTAAATCCTCCCAAGAACTCACCACGTTACCTCCCACGAAGTAGAAAAGTCGGAGACCGTGGACTTAAGGACTGGCAAGAAGTCTTCACCGTGTATAATTGTGTTGTCATTATACACAACTTTCATATAAGACCCTTAAGTAACAAGACACCGCGCGATGACTCGGCTAGTGAGCGCGGACACATCTACCATTTCCCTTCTTAATTATACGTATTGTGTTGAATTGCACGTGTAGGAAGGAGAAAATTCAAACTACATTTATGCAATCCTGACAGTCTGAATGATATTCATAAGCATAGACCAGTGGCCAGGAACAATCAAAACACGCACTTTGGCATACAACGAGTCTATGACCTTGCTAACTTATTCCAGGTCCCGATTGCTGCACCATACGTGGTCTGAAAAAAGGATGAGCACGAACGAGACGAGCGAGAAGAAAGGACACACGTCAGCTTCTAGCTCATCAAATACGATCAGGCATCCGAGTCGTCCCTGATCCAGCACGCCGTGGAACACCATGTCCAAGATCATCTGAGATAGCCTAAAACACAATATGAGCTACTTTCCAGAGACAATTCAATATCCACTTGGCCTCAGTGTCCTGCCGTCCTTGACCAACCTGTTTTGCAACGTAGTCAATCTTTACCATCGAGTACGGCTCACCGATATGCAGCAAATTCTGCTGGAGAAGGGTGTCATAAAGTGCTGCAGAATTTTACTGCGAGCTTGATATAGAGAAGTGATGTTACATCTTCTGGCTGGAATGCATATCAAAATGACTGATGAGTCAAGATCAGTGACAACACACCATATTCAACATGACCTTGCACAAAAGCATGTACTTGAGTGCGTTCAGCGCTGCTGGGTCATCCTGCGATGACATGTTCTCAAAAGTCTCATAGAAATATGAGTATGCGATAGTGTAATCTTTGTCCTTGGCATGGAGAACACCAGATTGCAGGTCTAACGCTGCTTGAAGACCAGGACAATACATATATTGAGTTTACAGCGGACCTAGCGAAAGTGATGGCAGCCTTTGCATTTCGTGGACGTAAGCGTACAATGAGAATACCGGGATGGCACTCGAAGGACCAACCTTGGACTTCGACAGGTTTCCGATGCCACGGTAGATGTGACTCTCGAGCAGGTGTACTTCGGTAAGAATCATCTTATCATCTAACCTTTCAAGCTCTGTCAAGAATGCGTCGATTTGCGTTGAGGCTAACTTGCACATTGATTGCTGATCCATCGGAGGTCGATGCTGAGATGCTGAGAGCATGTCATGTTAATGACAGAACATGTCGGAAAGTTTGTCATACCAATGAACGTGAGAAGGGGAGGGACTCCGGGACGCAATTGCTATAATAGAACACATCAATGCTACTCTTCTTGTCAATGACGAGTGTCATCGACTCACATTTATGAAAAAAAGAAGGTCCTCTGCAGGCAGTACCATAATATCCATGGTGAGCACACTGAACACTCCGCGGAATAAGCCACCCTGCTAGCGAAGGAGAAAGATCTCTAGGATAAGTGATATGGAGACTGCGGAGGTTCATTAGAAAAGGTAGTACTCCCCAGGCAGACCCTATCAAAATCAATGCAACGATGGTCTTCACTGGGCATGATGATGTGGAAGGAATGAAGATGCTTGCGATTTCTCAAGAATTCCGAGATAGCAGGCACGAGGTCCCTGTCTGTGACATGTCGATGCAGACTGATAATCTTGAGAGCAAAATGTGTCAGGAACGGAAGCGAGGACCTATGCAGGCGAAACAAATACCTGACAATGTGAGCGACTCCAGTTGATGACCAGTGGACAAGATCTCTGAAAAGCCCTGGCTGTCTACGGAAAACAGCCCTCAGGCCTGAAACTCGATGATCGTCAAGTGACAGACGGAGATGGCATCCGTTGGGAATTTCCAGTTTGCATTCTTAATGGAAAGCGAGCACACGTTGTCATGACTCTGTGATATAAAGTCATGGGTAGATGTGCTGTTCCCTCTTTCAGCTGTGATGGAGAAATGTGTAATGTGCTTGAATGGTGGGATGTCAATGTCCCCTGAACAGTCAACAAGACTGTATGGAGTGTGAACATGCAAGCTGTTTTGGGGCGAAAGGAAGTATCAAACGACGTACTTGATGGACAGGCTGCAAAGACGATGGTTTGACGCACAGTGTTTCAAGCATGCGATTGATTAATCCACTGTTCCCCGAACAATGCACACTACGAAGGTTGCAGAGCTTAGGCAAAGAGTTAATTAACATCCCTAGGGAGGATTGAGACACAGTAACGCTGAAGAATGAGCACAAACCAGTCTGCAACTGCCAATGTATGTGACGTGTCTGAAACAACAGGCATATACGCTCAAGCTTCTGACCTGTGAGGCAAAGACGGGATCGACGAGAATGCGGGTAAGAATATCAGCACTTCACTGGTAGTGCCAGGCATTGCGTTTCTGCTCTTCCTGGCTGCCATTGACACCCCTGTATCTGTTCTCAGCTCTGGGGGGGACGTCATAAAAAAAGGTTGCGCAACTTACCATTTCTTGTCGTAAATGCTCAGATTGTATTATGGCTTTGACGTCTTGATTTGCAGGATCTGAACATGACACGGACAGCAAATTTAAAAGATAGCGATATCAGCACACTGACGGAACCTAAAGACATGCATGAACCTGACCTTGTTGTGCAGAAGTTCAGTACACAGCTGCTAAACGGGTTTTGGCACGCAACAAAAGATCCCTTGCAACATCTGCTGGTGGAACGCCTGAGACTTGGAGAAAGGACTGAATAGCATTCTCCATGACAATTCAGGACCTTTGTGACACACATCCATCTGAATTTTATTTTATAAAGTAATTGGACGAACGTACCCTTCGGACGGCAAATGCTGCAAAGCATGGAAAAGAACATCAGCCTTTTGAATTGTCAGACAGACACCCTGTTACATCACGGATGCTGGCATCAAGAATGCGAGGATTGAAAACATTCATGAGGAAATTCCCTGGGACTACTGGTTGCTCCGTTGGTATGAGGTGAAAATGGGGGGGGGGGGGGGGTCAAGTGTGGTCCAAAGGACTTTGTATGGTAAATATGTTATACACTCATTTTCGTGATTCCAGAAACTGTCCAGAACCATGTATATAATCGCACAACGGTCTTAGAGAGGAGACCCGACTCAGCCGACTATATGGCTTTCTCGACCAGACATTTTAGGAAGTCGTCGCACAAATACTTTCCCAGGCTCCAGCTAAACCGGTCGCACCGCCGCGGTCAGCCGAAGGGCGTAGCTTGGCTTGATACAAAGTTGTGGCCATCTACGCCTTGGCCCGCCTGAGAGTCTAGACCTCATAGTCCGCCGGCTGGTCAAATTTCTTCCAACATATTCAGGCTAATATCAATGACCGTCCATGACTGGATCAGCAAACTATACTTGAAAGTCCTTTGTTTGGTATCCCTTTGGCACTTTGCCCGGGTGCAAACTGTTGGGTTTGTGTTGGGCCGCCGACATCACTGCTACCATCTCCCTTGTAGCTCCCATTTGTAGTTCTTGACATGAATATCCATCCAAGGGAATGGCTCAGTTGGTCTGACCCTTCCCTTCTCATACATATCTCTGCACAGGAGTGCAACTACATCATCATAACATTCATAAATTTGCCCGAAAGTGAGTATATGTGCACTGCTTCCACTCTCTTCCACTCTTCGTGTTGAGTTTCTGTCTAGCCCTGCTCATCATGCAACTACAGTGATGACAGGGAGTCTTTGGTAGGTGCATGTGTTTACCCGATACTGACAGTGCCACTGAATATCCTGCTCCCAGATGTGTGATATCGGTTTATGGACTGGGTCTTGATGATATGCCGGGTATGACCCATTCTCAAGTGGTCCATGGTACATCTTCCGTGTTACTTTACCACCGGTCTGCTCTCTGCTTATTCCGTTTTTTGTGCTCAAGGCCGACTGTAAACTCATGAGTATAGGATCAGTAACGATCGATTCATCCTTTTATACTGTACTTTCAGGCTCAAGTGATCACCATGGCGGACCTGGCCTGCACCTCGCACTTCTAAGCTTGTGGTCTTTCCATATTGTTCAACGGCCTGAAGCGCTGATCAACGCGCACACATCCACCTGGGCCTCCCGCCCGTTGGTTCTGGAATAATGCTTTGCCTGCTGTAAAGTGAGTTTTGGCAGTGTTATACAAAATATTGTAGATTGACGTAGATCAGTCTACTCAGCATCGCCTATGCCCTGACCAACTTTGTCCGAGAGTATGGGCTGGTTGTGTCGTTCCGACAAGGTAGCCAAGTCATCATCGTCATCGGTGGCGTGGAGGTAATCTGATTATCTGCCCAAATTTTAATTCTCATCCGACAATAACCTATCTACCAGGTGGTTGTAGACATCATGGAGAAAGAAGGTGGATCACTGATAGACCGACCTCGGTCCGTTGCAGCGAGTGAGATGCTCTCACATGAGATGCGTATGACCCTAGCTCGTTCCGGAGAACGCTTCCGGCGCCTCCGAAAAGCAGTACACCCTTATTTACAACCAAAAACGGCACAAGAATACCAAGATATGCAGCACAAGAACGTGATGGACTTTATATTGGATGTGCTGAATGACCCGACGAACCATCAGAAGCATGCAACGCGGTACGTCACTCCCAAGGCCTGTTGTGATCCTTTCATAGATATGGTATCTTAAGGTATGCAGCATCAGTCATTCTTCAGGTGACTTATGGGAAATCTACTCCCACTGCCAACGCCGATCTCGAAGTTGTCCGTATCCACAAAGTTGTTGATCACTTTCATGCCACGATTCTCCCAGGAGCTTATCTGGTCGATCGTGTGCCTCTTTTGCGACACTTGCCTGGTTACAGAAAACAACTTGATGAGTGGCATCATGAGGAGCTCGAGCTATTTAGGCATCAACTAAGGCCCGTCAAGAGTGAAGTGGTAAAGGGCTTTTTGTTTTGGTAAATGTATGTCACTTACATCTTGTTGTACGCAGGATCGGAATGAAGCTGGCCCCTCCTTCACCAAGACACTATTGGAAAACACCGAAGAACAGAAACTCTCTATAGATGAGATGTCGTATCTTGCTGGATCACTCTTTGGGGCAGGATCTGATACAGTAAGCCATGCAACTTATTTATCTTTCACGAATTCACTTTCTGTTTAGACCGCTGTTGGAATTACCGCTACTGCTATGGCTGCAGCATGTCATCCACTGGCTCAGGCAAAGGTACATGAAGAGCTAGACACAGTGATCGGGTCAGACAGAGGTAATACGAAATCAAAGGGGTACAAAGATTTTGATTTCTCAATTAATTTCCCATATAGCGCCGACCTTCAATGACTCGAGCTCCCTTCCCCAATTGCACAGCATTCTTGTTGGAAACTTTGAGGTGGAGACCTATCGTCCGCATAGGTAAATTCGAATTTTGGCACACTCTGAATGATACTGATATGTGCTCAGGATTTCCCCACCGTGCAACCAAGGATATTTTGTGGGTCAGTGTCTTAATCTGTTGTAACCCACGTTCTCATTCTAGCCTGCAGTGCAATCAGCTAAGGATACTGCATTCCCAAGGGTGCAACTGTCTACGGCTGCCATTGGTATGGCGTTGCTTCACGGTATACATTGTTTCATTAAGCACATGTTTTCAGGACTCTTTCTCGCGATCCTACTGTCTTCCCAGCTCCTGAAACATTTAATCCTCAGCGCTGGCTTGATTCAGAAGGCCGCCTTAATGATGATCATACGAAATTCATCACATTTGGCTTTGGTAGACAGTAAGTCGTTCCGACGCCGATTTTCAGACCGATCAACGAAGTTCACTTATCATCAAAAGTGTATGTCCCGGCCTGCACCTCGCAAATCAATCGTTGTACATTACCCTCGCATTTCTTTTGTGTTCTTTCTGCATTGTTCAACGACCTGATGCACCCATCAACACGCACGCTTTCAATGATGCGGTCATTTCTCATGCAGCGCCATTTGACATCGATGTCATTCCCCGTGTAGAGGTTGTGAAGCTGAGAGCGATGATGACGGATGGGTGTATTGATTAGAATTTTTTTACGCTATGTGTAATATCAAGACTCTTAATAAAGAATTGTTCGATGACCTGACGCACCGAACAACACGCATACTTCCAGTGATATTGTCGGGTCGAGGATGACAAAGAATTGGAGCATACCTGCTTGTTCCATGGTATTAGATCGACCGGGCATGACCCGTTCTCAAGTGGTCCATGGCACGTCTCTTGTGTTACTTCACCACTGCTGATAGTATCATGGCCATGTCCTGCTCTCAGAAAAAAAATTGATGTTAGTGGTGCTTGCTTGTCCTGTTCTAGCCACCTGGCAGTAACTACGATGAGGATGAGGGCCAGGTGGAATCTTTATGGTCCCGGGGATGACTAGTCTGATGTGCAGAGTAGTGATCTACATAGTCAAAAGTTGACACTAATATTCCAAGAATGGTAAGTCGGTTACCATGTTTGGACTTCTGCGACTTCTACGACTTCTGCGACTTCGATTCAAAATCATAGTCGGACCAAAGCACCGCGCCGACTTGCTCCCTGAGTGTAAATAATGTACAGACATTATACAGACACTAAATCTAAAGTACTTACTGTGTTTTTTCTACATGTCTATTTTATGATCAACCTAACCTAAACCATGAGTTGTAATATCAGTTCTGTATTGCCCATGTCCATATCCGCAACCATTGCTTCTTTCCCCCGACAAGATGGCTATCACAGTTAGACCTCTTAATAGAGAGAAATTGGTATTTCAATTTCAATTTTAGTGCTGCAGTGCAAAAGCTAGAAAGATGCGGTACTCTGTGCAGCGTGCGAACGAAAGTTTCTGCGTCTATAGTAACTATGTAGCACTACTACTACTTCAACCGGTACAACCAGCACCTGCTGAAATTAAAAAATCGGTGCTTCGCCTGAAAAATCAATCAGACAGGCTGGTCCCGAGCCTAACTAGCTTGTGAAGGCAGACTTATATTCTAAAGACCATCTACATTGCAACCCTTCTTAATTCTGCGACTCTTCTGAGACTTCTGTGACTTTTTGCGACATTTGCGACTTCCTTCGATAAAGAACAACTTAAAGGTAAGCATTAAGACAATTAACTCCTATTCATATGACGCGTCGATCCTATTGTAAAGGTCACGTCCACAGTCACAACGCTGAAATATTGACAATGAACACTGAGTGGTGGACATTGTCTGTTTATGTAACCCATTTAATGGGGTTCATTTCCATTTTCATCTAACCAACTTTCTTTTCCATACCTGGAACATCACTTAACCAACCAACCAACTCCCTTTGATCTTCTCTAAAATTGTAGGCTTCGTATCATTTTCACGGACTGCTGTGTGTTGACAAGGATATTTCTAGTTTACATACCATGTCTGATACTAAGAGACTCAAATATCCCGATCTGCAAGGTCTACCTCCTAAGGTGAAAGCCTACTGAGTACCAGAAACGATGGACACAGAGGATCAGAGAAGACCCCACAGAAGAGAAAAGGATATGCGAGAAAAATAACGCGAACAAACGACGCTCACGGGCAGCTCTGAAACAGAGAGCACTCGAAATCGCCAGCAGCGAGCCCCCTCCAAAGCGGCGTCAGTGTTTCAAGATCCAGCGCAGCCCAGGAACCCAACGATGTGGAGAACGTGGAGAACTCCGTGCAAACTTCAAACTCTGGCAACCAGGTCTCTTCAGATGCTCCAAACACTACTGGGCCATCTACTTCTCATGTCCCATTCGACGATACCCTCATTGATCCCATTCTCCTACAACAGCCCGTTGCTGAAACTCAGCACAATTCCCCTCCTATCACAACCCGAGACGTATGCATTATGACGGATTCCCCACTCGTTAATCCCTATGACCTCGCACCCCCCTCACCTACCTTGTCAAATCTCACTGACATCGAGTCCCTCGACTTGGCAACTCCCATAATCGCCTCTCAAGTTCATGCAAATTCGCCGACAGTAACATGGAAAAGTGGCACAACAACGGTGCTGCCGTATATATACAAGGACGGTAAAAATGTGCTGCAGAGTGACGCAGATGCGGTCGCATATGTCGCTACACTTCCTGAATCCAGTCCTGATTCATCAAAACACGTTCTTCATCTACACTACGGTGACTGGCGCTCCAAGAAACGAGAGTTGCGAGAAACCATCACTTGCCGCGCTTTGCCAAAATAAAGCTGTCGTCCTTCGTCAATGCGATCAACCTGTAGCGGACGAACTCAATCTTGAGCTACTGGAAGATTGGGGTATGTCAGAACTAATGCATGTTGTCATACATGGTCAGTCTTTTTCTATTCATGCTTTTTAAAAGTCAATCTCACACATTTCAACAGATGCAGAACAGCGTACGAAGAATTCTACATATCCCCAGCAGCGTGGAACACTTGAGCAGTTTATACGCAACATACGCGACCAGAGCAAGATACAGTGTATTCTTGATATTCCGCCCGCACAAGGGGGTCTCCCGCTTTTTCTGAGGTGCGCTTCGTCACGTTCTCTCGCATCATCAGTCTGAACTTTATTTTTTAGCTCCCTAGATAGTGGCATCGTCGACAGGTGGAATCAGTCCACCAACGATTGTCCTATCGGTGATCAAGTTCACCCTGACAACTTTACAGTACGCTCGTGGGGTTTGCTAGCCAAACCAGGCTGGTTCACTTATTTTCATCATGACTCAGACAGCGGATGCACTTTTGTTTATGGCATCGTCGGCACAAAGCAATGGACCGTGGCTAACCTGAAAAATCAGGACACTATCTCTCAGACTGCGTTCGCCAAGGCAGCCAGATTGTTAGGTACTTTTCCCGAGAACCGCGAGGAGATTGCTGCTTTATGGGATATAGAAGTAATCACTGTCAGAAAGGGGGATCTCCTGTAAGTTATTAACCCTATGTTTCTTTGAAAAATTTTGCTAATATGTTCAAGTATACAACCACCTGGTCAATTCCATGCTGTCTATTCGCCTGTAGAAGCCTTTTTTACCAGGCGGGCATTTTTTCAATCGTGACACTCACCATTTGTCCTAAAAACTCTCGTCACTTGGATCACAAGCACGGCAATTACTTAACAAATCAAGCTCACTCGCACTCCTTGGAAACGTTCCAGCGAATGGTAGTTAACCTACCGCGCCTCTCTTGCCGCACCAGTAAGCATTTGCACTAACTAATCCACATTGATTGCTTCTAACGTCCCTTTAAGAGTTATATACTAGACCTCTAATGGCGCTCTGTCTTATGGTTTTAGACCCGGGCGCTTATGTTGCTGCTGGTGGAGACAAGAGAAAACTGGAATTGGAGAGCACGAACCGAGCAACGGCTATCACAGCCGCTATTGTCAACCATTTCTGGATAAACCTCAAGACTGGCGCAAAAAACATATCGTACTCCCAATCAGACTTCAGGGAATAAGGGTATATTTGGCCCAGGGGACTTGATCGATATGAATGAGTTAACCACTTGCCTCCAATCGTTCATGGAGATCGCAAATGATTGATTTTCTCATTACCACTTGCCTCTGATTTTTTATGGAGATTGACGATGCTTGTCCTAGATTCCTTACTTATTTTCATTGTTGGACTTCAGCAAGTTCACAGCTTTATTGTATTACTATGCTCGTATGCAATGTAGATTGACTACACAGAACTAATAACGATGTACGAAGATAGGGAGACAATCGAGCACAAAAGTTATATGTGCATTTATTGCAATCCTGGGCATTACATTACGCCCTGTGCAGCGTCTCACCTAGTGTTTCACTGTTGGGAACAATCCCATGCAACCATCGTCCTTGAGACTACAGAAAATAATTAAAGTCGAGAATAGCTGACAAGTCAAAGCCACTTACAGGTGCTGGTGTACCATATGCCTCACAAGACCCTCGAGCCATGTGGTGCACCAGATTTTATGCAGATGTTAGTAGTACTAGTGACGGCGGCTGATCAGAACAATTAACATCGATCAATAGAACTTATATCTAGACATACTGCTTCTCTGCCCATGTGCAAGCCAACCATCAGACCGGAAATAGTTAAATCAAAATCTGAAATTGGTGCACTATTAACTAGTATAATGAGGTAGCGTGATCACGATATTGATGTGATGAGAACGTTCAGGACCTTTTCTGGCACTAACAGACGATCTTTAGTGTCGAGACAGCTTCTGAGGCCACGATGCAGAAATTCTATTGAAAACATCAACATTGAACGGCCATTCAACTTCGGGGACCAGCTGGCAAGCTGCAATGAATATGTTGGGATCTGTGGATGTTTCGAGCTACCATTTTGCGGAAGGAGCTTCCGAAGATGCGACAGAGATGGCTGGAAATTCATACGACAGAGAAATTGCAGGAAGGTACGACTCTGTTGCGTCAGAGGGAAGTGTGCCAAAATCAAGATCGCAGAGCTCGGATGGAACGTAAACAAGAACTGGTGACCGTTCAAAGAGTACTTAGCTCAGAGTGGAATGGACTATGCAACAGAACACCTACTAAGGTTTGGTACCAGCGCATCCTGTTTCGTGGATGATCTAAATTCATTTCGGCGCAGAAAGACTTCTGACGTCGACGTTCCTTCTTTTTCGTCCCCTGTGGACTCCTGGTGTGAGCTATCTTGACCAGATGACCGGAGAACCTCGATGAGATCTTGCTCCTTGACTGGTCCATGTGGGCACGTCGGGCATCGTGGCACTTCTCCCTTATCTGTGCATGTCGGAAGATATAATATAATGCATTCTTTACAACTGTGTTATAATGTTAGCATTGGTAGATGAAACGGACAGTATCATGCGCACCATTGAGATAAGAAATGAATAGGTAGCGCGCATTGCAGGTAGAGGTGACAAGTTGTATGGTATCAATAAAAGACGGCTCGAAATACATCAGAGAGTGCAGGTAAAGCACATCAGCAAGAATTAGTCGAGATATAAAGGCATGCGACTCGTAAAAGGCGCGTCAGGATGCCCTCCACTACGGCAAAAACCCTGCATTGAGGGTGGATAGCAGCAGATTGCCCCTCCCAGACCGAATCGGCCGAATAGTGCGCTGTGTGAATCTAGATTGCATGCAAAGAGAGTTGGTAAGGTTGAGTGACATGCAAATTGAGTTACTTACGAGCAAGTTGAATTGAGATGTTGAAGTTGAGGTCAAGTTGAGTTGACACGTGGATGAGTTGACTCAGTTCAACTTGAGTTGCCACATGAGCAAGTTGAGTTGGGAATTTCGAGTTAGGTCTTCAAGTTGAGTTACAAATTTCTGAGTGAATATTTTTGTCCGCCACGGTCCGTCATAGCCGTCATACATCACTGTAATGAATGAGCTAAGTAAATGGAAAGAGAACTAAGCCACCGCAGTCCGACAACTTCTGCGACAACTTCTGCGACAGCTTTTGACTTCTACTTGGAGACAACTTTTGTGACATACTTCTGCGACAACTTTTGCGACAGCTTGTGACCTCTACTTGGAGAGAACTTTTGCGACAACTCCTGCGACAACTTCTGCGACAACTTCTGCGACAACTTCTGCGACAACTTCTGTGACAGCTTTTGACCTCTACTTGGAGACAACTTTTGGGACAACTCCTGCGACAACTTCTGCGACAACTTCTGTGACAGCTTTTGACCTTGGAGACAACTTTTGCGACAACTCCTGTGACAACTCCTGCGACAAATTCTGCGACAACTACCATGCAACCACCAACATTTTGACCTCTACTTGGAGACAACTTTTGCGACAACTTCTGCGATAACTTTTGCGACAGCTTTTAACTTCTACCTGGAGACAACTTTTTGCAAACAACTACTGACAAAGTATGGTGGGCGGGAGCTAAAATTTGAGGGACTGCCAGTCCATGCTGTTATAGCAAAGCGTACTGCAGAGAATTTTCTTGTTTGGTTGTACACTCCAAAGCCTGCAAAGGAAGAAGATGTAGGTGTGCACAAAATCACTTTGACCTATACTCATTAGTGTTTAAATTGTATTCGACTCGTGCAGTGAGAGATGATATTACAAAATCCAGGTTAGGTTTGAGGGTGACACTACACGTATTTTTCGCACTGATTACAATTTGCGTGTCTATGTATTTTTCAAAAATGTAGGTACCGCATGGAAAAAATCTTGTTCACGAGCTCAATTGCAACTCCCACTCCAGGTATTTAAAAATATGGTTGGTTGGTTGGTTGGTTGGTTTATTTGTCACAAGTGAGACGCCTGGACCACGAAGCTGAGAGATTTGTTAGAGTAAGATCATTGCCAGTACAGCAACATCGACGATAAACCTAACCCTAATTTAGGGGCAGGAAAATGGATATTGCGGGTGAACTATTACACAGCGGGGAAACTGACATTTTACCACATTTTGCCGCCAGTGAAATGTCATTTGAGAGGTAATCCAGAGTGCTCTGGAACGCTCTAGGCTAGGTCTGGAATGGTCTAGCCAGGTCCAGATCTGCTTTCGATTGACATCTTGCAAGAGGGAAAATGTTGAAACCCCCGACGTGTTAGTAGATGGAGCTGTCGCCTTGGAGGAGAGTATGAATTGGGAAACCTAGGTTTTGACAGGTGAATATGACGCAGAATACAATGGTAGTAAACAGAGTTTCTTGTGTCATCGGACACTGATACTGTAGTTATTGTTGGAGAAGGCGGAAATGCCTGCCTTGACATAGAAAAGGTCGTGGGCCCGATTAATCATAAACGGTTCAGTGAGATGTGTTTGTTACGAGGACGACATGGGGTCGTTGTCAAGAAATATGGTAGTGGATGAGCGTGCTAAATGTCCATAAGAATGTCAGTCAAACACTAACGTTCGGATAGAACTTCCGAGAACATCGAACACTTGCGTTCGATGAAGAGAATGCAAGAGTCAACCCTATAAGTCCTATAGGATGAGGAGTCGAACACTAGCGTTGGATAGAACTGTCGAAAAAATCAAACGCAAGCGTTCAATGGAGATATTGCAAGATGACTAGCTGGATCACTAGCTGGAGGTCCGCAAGCGTGAGGAGTCGGGCACTACCATTTGGATAGAATTGTCGAAAACATCAATCAAGCATGCAAGCGTTCGATGAAGATTATTGCAAGATGACTAGCTGGATCACTAGCTGGAGGTCCGCAAGTGTGAGGAGTCGGGCACCACCATTCGGATAGAATTGTCGAAAACATCAAACGCAAGCGTTCGATGAAGAATGCAAGGGCCGACACTGGAAGTTCAATAGGATGATTAGCTAGAGGTCCACGTGGGTGGGGAGTCGAACCCTATCATCGGGATAAACCTGTCGAAAACATCAAACGCAAGCGTTCGATGAAGATATTGCAAGATGACTAGCTGGATCACTAGCTGGAGGTCCGCAAGCATGAGGAGTCGGGCACCACCATTCGGATAGAATTGTCGAAAACATCACATGCAAGCGTTCGATGGAAGCATTGAAAAAGTCAACCCTGGAGGTCCTACAGGATGACTAGCTAGATTACTAGCTAGAGGTCCATAAGGATGGGGAGTCTGACACTAGCATTAGAATATAACTGTCAAAAACATCAAACACAAGCGTTCGATGGAAGCATTAAAAAAGTAGACCCTGGAGGTCCACAAGGATGTGGAGTCTAGCACTGGCATTAGAATATAACTGTCGAAAACATCAAACGCAAGCGTTCGATGGAAGCATTGAAAAAGTCGACCCTAGAGGTCCTACAGGATGACTAGCTAGATCACTAGCTAGAGGTCCATAAGGATGTGGAGTCTAACACTAGCATTATAATACAACTGTCGAAAACATCAAACGCAAGCGTTCGATGAAGAGATTGCAGGAGTCGACCCTAGAAGTCCTATAGGATGACTAGCTAGATTACTAGCTAGAGCTCCACAAGGATGGGGAGTCTAACACTAGCATTAGAAGAAACTGTTGAAAACATCAAACGCAAGCGTTCGATGGAAGCATTGAAAAAGTCGACCCTGGAGGTCCTACAGGATGACTAGCTAGATTACTAGCTAGAGGTCCACAAGGATGTGGAGTCTAACACTGGCATTAGAATATAACTGTCGAAAACATCAAACGCAAGCGTTCGATGGAGAGATTGTAAGGGTCGCCTCTGGAAGTTCAATAGGATGGCCAGCTAGATTACTAGCTGGAGGCCCACATGGATGTGTCGAAAACATCAACCGCAAGCGTTCGATGTAGATATTGCGAGAGTCGACCCTAGAAGTTCTACAGGATGACCAGCTAGATTACTAGCTAGAGGTCCACAAGGATGGGGAGTCGAAAACATCAAACGCAAGTGTTCAATAAGATAGCCGGATGGATGTGCCAATCAAACGCCAGCGTTCGATGGAGGCATTACAAGCTTTGACCTTAAAAGTCCGATAGCGTGACTAGCTAGATTATCAGCTAGATGCACATAAAAATGGGAATCAAACACTGACATTCTGATAGCAAGGCACGCCTCCGATGAGTGGATCGCAAGAGTCGACCCTCGAAGCTCAATCGCATGACTACCTATATGTCCACAAGGATTTTGGAAGTCAGACGCTAGCGTTCGACGGTGAGTCAGTATGACGAAGCAGGGTGACTCTATGAATGATGCTTTGTAGTGGATGTGATGCTTCTGCTACAAGGCACTGGCGCTACCTCTAAGACTCTACCAGGACCTCTGACACCTCTAATGCCCCTGACACCTGCAACACCTCCTGCCTATGCACTCCTTGTTCAGCTCCTATGCAACCCCTACTGACACATATACCCCCCCAACAAATGCGACACTCCTGGGTCGCGTCTCTGAACGGCGTGTCTAACGCAACTGCTTCTAGAGGAAACAAAGGTTGGTCTTGAAGAGTGTACACCATCCTCGCATCTTCGCTCGTCTCTCCTTCCAACGTCTCGATGCTCACCCCTCCCTCCATCGTTTCGCCACTCGTTTCTGCTGTTCTGCTGTCCTCTATTTCCTTCTGCAGCTCAGCTAATGCTGTTCCGGACCGAGGTATGAAATGGCGCAGGCGTCTGGCATGGTACCAGCCTGGCATTGGAAACCCTTCGAGGGTGGACAGCACATATGAATTGCTGCGTTGCGAGACGATGCATCGTGGTGCAGACCACCGAGGCATGAGTTTTCGTGAGGATTTGAAGGTACTATCTAACTCATTAGCGTAGACTTGAACTAACTGTCCTGGAGCAAACACGACTTCACCTGTTCCAGATAATAAGACCTTTCGATCGAACTTGAGCTTGCGTTTGATGGCGTGGATCGTGGTGTGGAACTGTGAGTCCAAACGTTGTTGCGCCACGTAGGCTGAGTGAACGTCGACGTCGCTTTGTGACGGTGCCGAAGCTGTGACTTGCGATGGTGTGATGGTTGTGTTGATAACCAACCCCAACAACAGCTCTTTCGGTGAGTACTGGAATGCGGGAATGGTCCGTTCGTTGAGGTGTTGGATGGCTGCTTCGAAGTGATCTGGCCAGCTAGCTGGAATTTCGTCCAGGGTTGCTCCTGCGCTGGACTCGTCTTCTCCCAACTCTGGTGCGCAGGCTCGACGCAATCTCCCCAACAACTTGCTATTTGTGCCTTCCACTAACCCGTTGATCCATGGAGCATAGGCTGCTGTCACATGGTGTTGAGTGCCGTGTGCTGCGCACCATCCGGCGACATCGTGGTTGTCGAAATGGCGACCTCCATCCGTCATGAACGATTCTGGGGCTCGGAAGTCATGACGTATTTTAGTTAGACAATCGATAGTGGACTTAGCGGTTCCCTTTTTCTTGAACTTAAATCCCCAAGTGTACTGAGAGAATGTGTCAATAAAAAGAGCTATTTCAGAAAAACCGCCTTTGCCCGCAGTCATGCTCAAGTAATCAGCAACAATGAGTTCAAATGGGTGACGGCGTACTATTGGGTCTAACAGTGAATGCAGGTGCGTGGGTCCGAAGTTCTTGCATTTCGCGCAGTCCATGATGGCGAGGGTGATGGAACGGTTGAGGCGAGGGCTATGGATATGGTCCATGAGTTGAAGTTTGACCAGGTCTCGTCCCCAATGCCCTCTCATCGAGTGCTCCTGTCTGGCCAGTTCAGTTGCCTCTTCTTGCGACATGCATTCTAGCCGGCTGTGTGTTCTGGTGGTGGCCTTGCTGTTGATGTACCATAGTTTCCCTTCGTCTATGAAGTAGGACTGGGTGTTGATGCGTGCACGTCGTTTGTCCTTTATCGATTTACCGTGGTCGAGGTTCCAGAGGGCATCTAAGGCTTCGAGGAATAACGGTTCATTCTTGAAGCGGGTCCATAGGTTGGCGAGGTCGGAAGAAAGAGTCTGGGGGGAGATATTGTCAGTTTCGAGGCCGAATAGGTCATGAATGATACCTCTCGAAGACTCCCAGTCTTCATTGACGGTCCAATTGCCACCGTCGTCAGTTGTTGCATCCAATGTTACAAACTGTCTGCTTAAACTGTCAGCTGCCGTGTTAGTTACTCCCGCCCTGTGTCTAACGTCGACGATATGGTATGCAAGGATGCTGTCGCACCATCGTGCGTGTGCAATGTTGAGTTTGGAGCTGAGTAAGGCGTCCCGTAAGGCCTGACAATCGGTCTCAATTTCTATTGGAGATCCCCAAATGACGTCTGAAAATCTGTCAAGGCCGAATTTCAGTGCGGCAAATTCTAGCAAGAACGGTTTGTACTTCTCTTCTGTTTTGGAGGTCCGTTTTGACGTGTATGCGATGGGGTGAGCTGCTGTTGTTGTCTTGCCTGAGGGTAGGACCGTTGTGAACCGTTGTGTGAGGACTGCGCCGAATCCGTCTTTACAGCCGTCTGTTGTTACTATGAACGGGGTACCATCAAAGCGTGGTCCTCGCAGGACCGGTTCAGACATCAGTGCTTTCTTGAGTTGCAGGAAGGTATCCATGTGGTTATGTTTCCAGTAGTCGGTTAAGAACGTTTTCCGGAGGTGTTCTCGATACTTACGTTTACCTACCTGTTGTCCTCCGGCTGGTACACCCAATCTGCATACGAGATCGGTGAGTGGTGCGGCTATTTTGGTGTAATTCTTGACGAGTGGCCGGAAGTAGCCTGTCAGGCCTAAGAACTGCATGAGGTTATGTAGTGTTTGGGGAGGTGTCCAATCTGCTACGGCTGAGAGTTTAGTGAGGTCAGGTCGAACACCATCTTTTCCTACTCGTGCGCCCGCGAACACTACTTCCGACATGAACAGCTGGGTTTTCTGTGGAGAGAGCGAGAGTCGTTTTTCTCTGACACGATTAAAGAACTTACCCAATCTTTCCAATTTCTCATCAAAGTCGTCTCCTGCCATACCGTTGTCGTCCACGTAGAGCTCGTATAATAGACCAATTTGATCTCTTAGGGCTGTAGCTGCCATATCACTAAAGGTAGTTGGCGCTCCCGTTAGGCCAAATGGCATTCTGCAATAGCAGTCGTATCCATGTCCTTCTGTGTAAAATGCCAGATAGGGCTGAGTGTCTTCATCCACTGGTATGGCGTAGAACCTGGCTGCAAAGTCGATGATGCTGATCCATTGGTGTCCCGAAAGTCATTGCTGTTTGGCCTGTATGTCGCCCTGGGGTACCGGTGGGATTTGGCTGGCTTTGTTGATCTCTGCGAAATTCTGACAAATACGCCACTTAGGGCCGGTCGGAACGGCGTTAACGGTGGCCGTTATGGGTGGCCGTGGTGGTAAGTCGTCTCTCGTTGGGAATCCATGCTGTGCACATTGGTCGTTGACCCTGTGCCAGAGTTCTTCGATCGGGACGCTGTCTGCACTGTGAGCCTTTTGTGCTAACACAGTGGGTGCTGACGCCTTGACATCTTCAGGAGGGATTCGTCGAATGATGCCTGCAGACTCCATCTCATTGAGCCTTGCGTACAGGTATTCACATTGAGGCAGGGTTAGCGGCCGTTGGTTGACTTTTGTTGAGAACGCAGTATCTGGTGGAAACGTGAGTTTGAAGGACTTGAAATCGACTGGGAATACTTCCTTAACTGTGAGTGCAAATGTGTCTGCGTTCTTCGCTATGAATTCACGAACTTTCCCTCGTTGTTCCTCCGTTAAATCCTTGCCTATCTTCACCAACTTCAATATCTCCTTCACTCGTATCGGGTTGAACGGGTCGGTGTGCCTCGTATATATCCCGCAACTATTCTCATTAGGGATTGGGAAGTCCGGTACTTCTCCAATGTTGTCGCCCGCTGTTGCTGATTCGGTGAACCAAACTGGCGTGCATGGGGACTCGGGGTAGTCGCTCGTTGTGGATGCGAATTCTAAGGCTGGCCTGTGGTCTGCCATAACGACGTGTGCTCCCGCCTGAGAGAGTTTGGTTGCAAGGTCCGTGATGGTCGTGTGACTTGAGTCATTGGTGTAGGAGAAGATGTGGTGTTCCCTGGCATGAACTGCCGGTTGTGGGAGACTTGGGTGCTGGGCGTCTGGTGGGATGGTAACTACCATAACGTGGGTGTCGGTAGGTTGGGAGGGAAATGGGTCCTGTTCGAGTTCATTTGAAACTGTGGCTTTGTAACTAACCAGTCGTTTTGAACGAGCCGCGGGTGTTCCGAAGAGGTTTGTGATGATGGTAGGTTCATGTTTGAGAGTGTTGGTGCTAGGGATAGTGATGGTGTCGTTGGAGTAGTCATGTATTGCCTGTAGTTGGCTCAATAACAGTTTGCCTATGAGAACTTTCCATGAGCCCCCACTTGGAAAAACTTCGAACATTGTTGTAGTTGCCGCATCACGCCACTTGATTTTCCCATTCCAGACGCCTGCGGAAGGTACTAGGGAGCCATCTGCCATGCGAAGTATACGCTTGGAAGGAGATAGGCTACCCATCCGCTTCGACGCTGTGTGATATGCTTCAGCGTCGATTGCATTGATCATGGCCCCGTCGTCAACGTGTGCGTGAAAGTTGGATGAATCACCACCTTCTCCATACAGATTTATTTGCGTTATGAACGGTTGGCCTTCTGCCTGCACCATTCTTGACTCGACCGAATACAAGTCAATGGGTTCGATTGCATCAGAAGGCATGACATGTACGACGGAATCAGAGGTGGGGTTCGTGGAGAGTGAAACTACATCATCGAGAGATTGGACTAAATCATTGGGAGCGGAGTCAGCGACATAACTAGGTGGTTCTAACAAAATGAAAGTATCAGACAGTGTGAAATCTAACGAAAGGGGAGATGGGGAAGAAGAAGGAAACTTAATAGACAATAGTTCTTGGTTCTCTCTGAAGACAGGATTGCTCGTGCTGCTGTCGCCCTCTGCGGACGGTGCAGGTGAGGATACTGTGGAGACGACTTCCGAGTCTAGTGGCGAAGAATCTGCAGTTGACATGCGTGAAATGAACCCTGAGGAGATATCGGGTGAATAGATTTGCTGGTGTTCTTCAAGGTGGGCTGAGGTGGGCGAGACTGGTATCATTACGTCAACGACTTCCTCAGTTGGGACTACAGTGTTGCCCTTCATTGCTGTAGTCCCATCCCATTTCCCTGGAACTCATACTGCTGCTCCGCGTATATGTTCGGGTACGTGGCATAGGGACCCATTGGGTCGTAGTAAGTAGTCGGCGCTGTGGCTACGTACTGGATTGCAGCAGATGGAGTCATCATGGCGCTTTGCGACCACATGGTACGTCCCACCATGCTTGATACGATCTCTCTCCACTTCGTCTCCTGTGGTACTGTTGGAGGGTTGGTGCAGCTACTGGCTTGATGGGACGGCATGGTCACCATTCTGCAGGTGAAGCACTCGCGCGATCCCAGCATCGCTGATCCTGGTTTCAACGGGTAAGGTCTTCCCATGTTGGGCATGGCGTCCGCGCCGTTCTTGTCATGCCAGTCTTTGATCTGCTGGTTGTAGGCAGCACGACCTGCTTCTGTATCTGGGTGATGGGCGAGATTGGAAAATTGGGTCGCTAGGCGAATGCGATCTGTGGTGCTTGCACGAGAAGGGGTTTGGGGAGGCTGCTGGTAGCGGTAGAACAGGTTGGTGCTGGGCACGGTGCCTGCTCCAGCAAACGGGTTTGGTCCAGGCGTGACCGGTGGCTGCTGGTAGCTGGGTGCTGTTGGTTGCGGCTGGAACATTGGGATCTGGTACTGTTGTACTGGAACGAAGTTTGCGTTGGACTGTCCAACGGTTTGCTGAGTTGGCTGGCCTTGTGCTTGTGCTGCTAGGGCGGGTGCCATGCTGCCTACTTGTCTTGGGTAAGGTCTGTACGTTGGGGGATTGGTTGTGTACGGTCTCGCTTGCGGATTCTGCTGCTGGGACTGCAGTTTGGCTTTCAACTGGGCGATGTCGTCTCTCATGGTGCGTTCCTCGGTTGCTCGTAGTCTCGCTCTGTTGAGGAGGTTAATAGAGACGCTGTTAACGCCTGCGAGGAACGCGGCCCAGCTCGTGTATGAGTCCGCGAGTTGGTCACGCAAGATATCGGGCACTCCGTCAAGCACCACGTCCAAGTACTGGCAATTGCTATCCCCAAAACTCTGCGCCAACCTCTGCACCTGCCTTGCCCATCTCACATGGCCCCATTCCTGTCCTTTCTCGTCATCTAGCATGGACCCAATGTCCTCTTCCTTCAAGACAATGGCCTTGAGCCATTCTTTCTTCTGTCCCGCTGTTAATTGCAATGGTAAGTTGGGTGGCCAACGGGTGATGAATGCTGCCTCTAAATCAGCCCATGTTGCAGTCTGGGCAGTTGTCAATGTGGCGAACCAAGTCTCGGCCAAGCTTCCTGGGGCGCATTGCCGACGGAACCTGTCGACTTTTTGCGCGTCGGTCCATGTTGCAGGTCAGGTTGAGGTCGAGCTGTCGTAACCATTCATTAGGCTCTTCTCCTCCTGCGTAATCGCCTTGGAGTAACGGTAAGACTGGTGGTGAGATAATCGATGACATGGTTATAACTGGATGAACTTGCGTGGGGGGTTGTGCTTTTGACGACTGTTGGTTGGCCTGATGCTTTTGTCGAATGTGACGAAGGTTGGGTGCGAATCCGGCTGGTGGTTGTGGTGGGGGAGAGGCAATATGTACCTTTACTGAGGAGTCGGAGGCTCGTCTGCGGGGGCTTAACGAGAATGCTGGCTGTTCAAACGAGATGTTGCGAAGCTTCGCAATGTCCTCGATCTTGAGGGCCGTGATGACTGCGTGCGGTGCGAATATCTAAAAGGAGTATATGAGAGAGGCTGCGAACTGTTAAGATCTATCAAAAGAAAAAGGAAAATGAGTAGACGAGAGAGGCTGAGAATTCTAAGGTGTGCTGAAAACGAGTAAACGAGAGAGGCTGGGCAATTTGTAGTATGGTAAAAGAAAAGTAAACTAGAAGGTTGGATAGTTTATAGTGCGTTGGAAAGAAGTAGACGAGAAAAGTTAGAAGGTACTTCTAGAACAGGAACGGAACTGGGATGTACGGATCACGACGAATGCAGAGAGAAGAGAAGACCAAGAAAAAAAAAAGAACCAAGGAATCTGGGTGAGAAAACAAAGTCCATCGGGCTGGCTTGTTCCGGCAAGGTAGGCTGTGGAGATGCTCGCTCTAGTCACCAGGTGAGTCGGTACTGACTGAAGCAGGGTGACTCTATGAATGATGCTTTGTAGTGGATGTGATGCTTCTGCTACAAGGCACTGGCGCTACCTCTAAGACTCTACCAGGACCTCTGACACCTCTAATGCCCCTGACACCTGCAACACCTCCTGCCTATGCACTCCTTGTTCAGCTCCTATGCAACCCCTACTGACACAATGGGATGACTAGCTTGAAATTACGAGATAGATGTCCAAGAATGCTGAGATTGTGAGGAAGCTTGAATGTCCAAGGGTATGCAAGTCAAACACGAGTGTTCGACGATTACATAAAATATTTGGATGACTCGAACCACATGAGAGCTGATGACTAGATTTGGAAATTTCTAGAAGGCCGTTTGCATAAGCGTCCGATATCATTATTGGCTAGAAATGCCTACAAGGATGCAAGTCAAAATTGTCAAACACCAGCGTTCGCCGGGATGACTAACTCGAAATTACGAGATAGTTGTCCAAAGTGAGGAAAGGATCTAACTTCTAACTTTTGCACCAAACAACTACTTGACAAACCATTACTATGTGATATCTTATACAACCCTGACCACTTCACCATGTGCGGACAGGATTGGTGGCAACAAAGTAGTGGTAGCAGGAGTGGTAGTGGCAGTAGCAGTAGCAGCAGCAGTAGTAGTAGTAGTAGTAGTAGTAGTAGTTACAGTAGTAGTGGTCATAGTAGTAGTAGCAGTAGTAGTTGTAGTACTAATAGTTATAACAGTAGTAGCAGCAGCAGGAGTCATAATGGTAATCAGGTTGCAAAAGAGCTGAACGATCGAAGGCATGTTGAAAGGTCTTCCCTTGAAATCAAGTCACCTGGGTCACTTTGATCGCCAGAACGGTAAACTCGCTGTGCCGTGGCCATGTCCTTGTAGAATTGACGAAGTATTGCTGTGGCGATGGAGACCGCTCTTTCTGTGCTCTCCGATGAGGCGATGATGTATCCGTGGTCGTTGTTCGAAGCGATGTACTTGTGGTGGTTGATCACCATCAAGCAGAGGCCGACAACTGCCCTGTGATATAATTCTTCGAAGCGCTTTAAAATCGTGAGATAAGAAAGCTCAATGGCTTACCGATGCTAGGTGATAGTCGCGGAAGAGCTATGGTCATTCTCTGGAATGTCTCGAGAGCACTCTCGTGAACCTGGTTTGTCAGGAAGTGCACTTTTTTAGCATTGATATAGCGGGATATTTCAGTTAAATGTAGAGATCCGTAATTGAAGAATTTTCCCCCAGTGACGAAAGATTTCTTAGGAGTGTATACAGCATGAACTTGGCCGGCGGGTTGAAAACTTGAAATTGTAAGCCAAAATATAGAAAGAACAGAAAATGATGACATACAGAAGGTCGCCCTCCAACAGTGTTATGACTTCGGCACGCCAAGTCAACTTTATCTCCTCCCAGTTTTTTGCGAAGTCAGCAAATAACATCTGCCCCTTTTGAAGAGCTGTGTGACTGAGTTTGTGTATGGGGCAGAAGACTACCCAGAACTTGATACCAATTTTGATACGGACAAACATTACAGCACCATCAGCATCGTGATGAGGGTAGGTCACGAACACTGCATGGTGAAGTAAGGCCCAGGACTTGGTGGTAAAGTTGTCTGGGTGAACTTTTCCGCTACGAACGGGACAATCTACCGTAGTCTGATTCCAACCATATATGAGGCCATGGTCTAGAAGACTAGCAAGCTCACGGGTAGGAAAAAATCACACAAGTAAATGCCAAACTCACTGTAATTCTTGCGGGAGGCCCATGTGGGAGAGTGGTAAATCAAGTATACATTGTATTTTGGATGGGTTGTCGATGTCATTTAGGAATTGCTGAATCGTCCCTGTCTTGTGGGGATGCGTAAAATCTCTGACTCGTTTTGTGACATCTGGCGGGAAGGCTAAGTAGTAAGTTAAACAAACTGACCAGACTGACCGTGGATAGTCACACGCATCAGTGGCGATATCCCGAAATTATTGTCTAGATATTCTGCGTCTAGTAGAGGGGCATCATTGATATTGCTACCATGAATTAAAACGGGTTTGTTGTGGCGAAGAGCCTCGCTGATAGCCTGCTGTAATAAGCCTCTGCTCATGCCATTGTGTTCGATATGAGCGACATTGTCTGAGGTAGGTTTTGATTCCAGAAACTCAGAAAGAAAGCGCACCATGGCGGCATCGTTGTCTTCACATATGTCTATTCCTCTACTCATGATGCAAGGAAGGACCGTCCTGCGGCCATCAGCCCAAGTGACGGATCCTGATTGTTGCAGTACCTGAATACCAAGGATGTCGGATATTAAATCGAGATCAGGAGGGGATAGGTGGCGTGTTGCGTCTGCGAGGTGCTGAGGAGGTGGATCGGTCATAACGACAGCATCTGCAGTCTGACGGGGTGGTGGGACGTTATGAAGCACAGGGTCGATGATATGATCGTTGAAAGGTATGGGATGGGAGACATGCTGAACACAGAGTGCCTCCAATGGTCTTTGTCGACGAAATCTGGGGGGTGCTGCGCCCTGATCAAGATTGTTCTTCAAAAGTTTTGCTCGTTGACATTGAGCTTGTTTGTTCGTGCGACCCTTTGCCCTGATCTTTTCTGCTTTCTCAGGATCCTGCATCTGCCGTGTGAGCCATCGTTTTTTCTGTTCAGCATGCTTTTCTTCGGGGGTGAGGCCTTGTAAATCGTAATATTTGAAGCGTGGCAGCATAATACTACAGCTGAGTAGGTTGATGATGGCGGTGAGAATCAATGGCTCAGGCAACTTATCATATTGGTTTGCTGTTATTTGTCAGTTAGTAAGATGCCAAAACAGCCGGGTGGCAGTGTACCAGTACTGACAGTCGTTATTAGTTCTATGTAGTCAATCTACATTGCATACGAGCATAGTAATACAATAAAGCTGTGAACTTGCTGAAGTCCAACAATGAAAATAAGTAAGGAATCTAGGACAAGCATCGTCAATCTCCATAAAAAATCAGAGGCAAGTGGTAATGAGAAAATCAATCATTTGCGATCTCCATGAACGATTGGAGGCAAGTGGTTAACTCATTCATATCGATCAAGTCCCCTGGGCCAAATATACCCTTATTCCCTGAAGTCTGATTGGGAGTACGATATGTTTTTTGCGCCGTCTTGAGGTTTATCCAGAAATGGTTGACAATAGCGGCTGCTGATAGCCGTTGCTCGGTTCGTGCTCTCCGATTCCAGTTTTCTCTTGTCTCCACCAGCAGCAACATATTGGCTAGCAAACCCCACGAGCGTACTGTAAAGTTGTCAGGGTGAACTTGATCACTGATAGGACAATTGTTGGTGGACTGATTCCACCCGTCGACGATGCCACTATCTAGGGAGCTAAAAAATAAGTTCCTGACTGATGATGCGAGAGAATGTGACGAAGCGCACCTCAGAAAAAGCGGGAGACCCCCTTGTGCGGGCGGAACATCAAGAATACACTGTATCTTGCTCTGGTCGCGTAAGATCGAGATATTTGAGTCTCTTAGTATCAGACATGGTATGTAAACTAGAAATATCCTTGTCAACACACAGCAGTCCGTGAAAATGATACGAAGCCTACGATTTTAGAGAATATCAAAGGGAGTTGGTTGGTTGGTTAAGTGATGTTCCGGTATGGAAAAGAAAGTTGGTTAGATGGAAATGAACCCCATTAAATGGGTTACATAAACAGACAATGTCCACCACTCAGTGTTCATTGTCAATATTTCAGCGTTGTGACTGTGGACGTGACCTTTACAATAGGATCGACGCGTCATATGAATAGGAGTTAATTGTCTTAATGCTTACCTTTAAGTTGTTCTTTATCGAAGGAAGTCGCAAAAGTCGCAAAAAAGTCACAGAAGTCTCAGAAGAGTCGCAGAATTAAGAAGGGTTGCAATGTAGACGGCATCTTTCTAGCTTTTGCACTGCAGCACTAAAATTGAAATTGAAATACCAATTTCTCTCTATTAAGAGGTGTAACTGTGATAGCCATTTTTTCGGGGGAAAGAAGCAATGGTTGCGGATATGGACATGGGCAATACAGAACTGATATTACAACTCATGGTTTAGGTTGATCATAAAATAGACATGTAGAAAACACACAGTAAGTACTTTAGCTTTAGTGTCTGTATAATGTCTGTATGTACAATGACACCCCGCACCCTGCTAAAATAGAACACCTGTGCTTCACCTGCCAAACGTCTCCCAAATCCACCAGTCTGACCATGTCAAAATTCTCCACTCTCATGTGACTATAGTGTTACAAAATGTTGTACAATGCATTGTCGTAAGCTATATAATATCGATGTGTCATAGTAATCCAACTAATTCAACGCATTCCTTCTCGACAGCCCCAACAAACTTCTTGGTCTGGTTCTTGTAATACTTCAAGTCTGCCTTCCACTTTCGAGACTGTGAGCAATGGGGCTTCTCCTTGACGTATCATTTTCAATCTCAACTGAAACATTTGTTCAGCCGAATGTGTCCAGTAGCCCATGTCCAAGCCAGATGAGGACCACAGCTGAGGGGTGGGCCACCATGACATTATAGACGTTTGTTCGCCTCTGTCTGTGCGTGAATGTGTAAGACAGTGATATCAAATTTATACAGAAAGTGCTCACCTGTTAGGACATGATAAACGCCACATAGTATGTCTATCTCCTGTTTACTCAGAGTATCGAAGAGATGATCGCAAGGTGCATCAGGAGACATATCTGAAAAAAACTGCACGTCCTTTGACGGCCCACTAGGTATGTCGCTTGCAAGTTCCTGCTTGCATATGCGCCAGAGTATGCCGCCTTGGGCAACAGCGACCCTTACATGGGGTAATTTTAGGAGGCGGTTTCGTCGGCATTCATAGTCCATGTATTCGACCTTGTCGGGTTGCCAGTTATGTGGGCGGAGGTTGGAGTCAAAGACTGTTCTGGGACGATCAACGATGGGGCGTGCAGGTGTTAAAGAGAACTTTGAACTGGATTCCGCGCTCGAAAAAGCAGAGGATCACATCCTCTAGAGATGGGCCCCACTGTTCTCTGATGCACTGGACCACAGCGAGAGCACTGTTGACAAAGAGATTCCATTTCCGAGCATATTTTTTGATGCGCAGAAATGCGAGATAACCGTCCAAGGTATTGTCTTTCACAGGCGTGAATGTGAAATACATGTTTGATACGACGAGCTCCCGAATATTTTGGTGATGTAGATCCCATACAAGAGATGGAGGGTTAATGTCGAGCACAAGGGATGATATGAAGTACCGAATGGCGAACTCGTTCTTTTTCCAATTAGGGGGAGATTGATTTCCATCAGGTATTTGCGAACCGTCTGCATGTCGATGATTTGGGCATCTGCAATCACAGTATAATCTGGGTCAGACTGGATGTCAGACTCATCAGGCTTTTGACTCGGATATGGTAAAGATTTGGCTAGCTTTATCGAAAGAAAAATATTGAAAATATGTATCACAATTACAAATGATATGTTAAAGGAATAGAAAGTCAGACTACGTTGATGGAATCTCCCACAGCTATAATATTGGCAGACCTATCATATTATGTTACAATCTACTATCACAGTGCTGTGTTATTGTCCAATGTATCTACCTATGTCTAGCTTTATATAGGCAGGCTCTCATGGTAGAAACTGCAATTGGCAACTACATGGTGCAGGATGATATTGTATTATCATATCCATCAAATATGCCTGGCTTTGTATAGGTAGCCTCTGATGGCGGAGGCCGCAATTGGCAACTATGTGGTGCAGAGTGATATTGTATTATCATATCTATCAAATATGTCTGGCTTTGTATAGGCAGCCTCTGATGGCGGAGGCTGCAATTGGCAACTATGTGGTGCAGGGTGATATTGTATTATCATATCTATCAAATATGCCTGGCTTTGTATAGGCAGCCTCTGATGGCGGAGGCTGCAATTGGCAACTATGTGGTGCAGGGTGATATTGTATTATCATATCTACCAAATATATCTGGCTTTGTATCGATAGCCCCTGATGGTGGGGGCTGCAATGAGAAAATATGTGCTATAGGATGATATTGTATTATCATATCCACCAAACTGCTATGGAGTGATATTGACTCATCGTGTTAATCAAACATATCTGACATTATATAGGCAACCTCTGGTGGCAGAAGCTGCAACTCACAACTGTGTGCTGCAGGGTAATATTGCCTTATCATGTTCACCAAATTGCTCATATTTTGATCAAGTCTCCAATCAATATCAATTATTCAGGGTGTAACATTGGATTGTCACAATACTAAATTTTGATGCTTCGTTATCTCAGTCATAGCCTTCAAGATAGGGGATCATCATGCAATATATTTTGTGCTGTATAAATCATGGATGGAGCTTTCATAAATTGTATTAGGGGTCAAAGGCTGTACAGATAGTGTATTATGAAAAAATAATTAAAGACAATGGACTAATTGAGGCCAGCACTGGCAGTGGCTTGTAGGGCAGCCCGTTTCTCCCGAATCTTCGACAGCGCACTGTTTTTGCTGACACCGCGCTGTGCAGATGAAGAATTAGGAAAAACCCGACTGGAAGGCGTTAACTTAGATATTAAGGCGAGGAAATCATTACGAACTGTGTCCACCATGTCATCAACTCGACTACTTCCTCACTTTCATCAGGATCTTCCAATAGGTCAAGGATACTATGATAGAAATTTTCTGAGTCCGTCACCATATCGGTACGGGAAAATACGGATGACGAGCTTAACGAAAACCGAACCTGTCAGGGAAGGAAAAATAGTAAGGAGGGATGATTTATTAAATTTCCTGCGCACCTGTGTGGCAATATAGGCCAGAGATCCTTTAGTCGCAGACCTCATACCGTGCAGGTAAGCATTACCGGAGCAGGTAGCTTTAGGCTCCTTATCTACCGAGCTCGGAGACATGAAGACGTGTTTGAAGCCCTACAAAAAAAATTACTTTGATAGAGAATGTACCGCCGATAGAGTGGACTTACAAATACTAGTATTTCGCTCCTCAGTAAACCCTTCCAGGGATCTTCAGGATCATATACACATCCGGCGTATAAAAACATGGGCCACTGGTCACCACAAACGGCGATTTCACCGCTCTGGAGACTCTGTTTGGTACTGAAGAGGGTGATGACGGTTAGTTAATGATTGGTGGTAATAGTAGTACTCACTCTGCATTCGACCAATCGAGGCCTGCGGGACAGAGCAAAGCACCTGTTACTTCATGATTAAACCCACGGTCAGACTTAATGTTTCGAGAAAGAGGTGGTATAACTGGCTGTCCCCTGGGAACAAGCCATTCGAGGACGGCGGATTTGAGGGTCTTGGTATCGTCACCTCGTGCACCAGATGCTCCTCTACCTAGCTGAAAGACGGTGAGCATAGTAATAGCATTCCAGTATTGAAGGCCCACCAATTCTCCTACCTGAATGATGTCCTCCTCCTCGCCATTCGTCAGGCAATCCAGAAGACCAGGGTAAGAATTAATAAGTTCCATAAACACTCTGTGTTCCCGTCGAACACTAACTGTCGTTATTAGTGCTGAGGAAATTTAATTATCGTAATGGTACTCACTCCACTGGGAAATCCTCTATGGGAGAATCCTGTAATTCTTCGAGTCGGAGGATACCGGAGGTCAGAAGAGCTGGATAATTGCACAATGCAAAGACCGTCCGACCGAAATGTCATCCATGGAGAACGAGGGGATTCGACGAGGTCCTGGTCAAAACTCCAAGTCAGGAAGGATTAGCATTCGCTGGGGCTAGAAGTTTCCTTATGCCTTTTTTCGCGGCCCCATACGAAGTGCTGAACCACCACGCTTGCGCGAAGGACCGCTGGGAGGATTATTCTCATCGCTACTCATACTAATTGACGGGGGCTCTAATGAATCAGTAATAAATAAGATGCTTTATATGTGGAAAGCCCAGCAGGCACATTATGAAAAACAGCCTCGTCAACTGAACACCATCGATGTCGTAAAAAAAAATGTGCCATCCGAGCGCCATAGATATCGTAACATATTACGCACCCGTGTGACCTTTGATGCACAGCTCAGGACCGGGGCCCCCTCTCGAATGCCCTGCACTGAGGATGCGTTCAAGTTGGACATGATGTCACGCTAAAGAATTTGACCTGTTCAAACTAAAATTCGGTATCGAAACTTGTGAACTTACTTCAGACTAAGTCGAGATATAGATATGACAGAGACAGCACTTGTAGCAATTCAGTAGCGATGGAATATTACAGAGAATAACTTAGAACTACTTACCAGTGTTTCCTGGAAGTTAAGGCAAGGGAGTCTTCAAGTGTGCGGATTCTATTATATTGTATTAGAATGATCAAAGATAGCGAACGATCTCACAATGACTCTAAGTCAGACTCGAAATCTGAGCGTATAGTAGTAGGCGGCGGCGTACACTGGTAGCTTCCGTACTAGCGTCCCCATCGAAACAAGTTCGATTATACTATCTACAAGCCCCTCGCCACCCATCCTAACAGTATCCAAACTGGCCCTCACCAACTCATTCCATAACCGTCTCATGATCGAATCGCCACGTGCTTCCGATACTAATCTCCTCCATACCAAGTCCGCAGGTGTCTCTAAGCGCCGCTGTCTCTGAAGGATCAAAGACAGTAAGGGAATTAGGAAGAACAAAACCGATAGAATGGCTATTCTGTTTGCGGTGAAATAGTGGTTGAAATAAGATCAAATGAGTGCTAGGGAGGTTGGGGGCTGTGCAGTCGCGAAATTGTGGTCAACTGGAGGAAGGCGGGGGATACGAACGGCACTGGCACTTGAACTTCCTCGGGGCATACTTTGGTTGTGGTGGAGGCGAGGGGATCTAGTTACTGTGACGCCTGAAACTGCAGAGATGCGGATTGTTGGCGGGTAAGTTTTGGACTAGGGGATGCTGGGACTGCGGTGCGGGTGGATGTGGTGGATAGAGAGGAGGAAAATACTGGGGATAGAGAACGGATTGGAGGTATCGGTATAGGGGAGGGAGGAGGCTCAGGTTTTGGCGTCTCCCGCTTTGTACTCTCTAGCACTTGAGCATGTTGAGCCTCAAGAGCCAAATGAAGTTCCTGGAAATATCATGTTCAGTACAACACAAGAATCATGAACTTACACTCACACATCTTTTGTCAGACGAGAGCTCATTCTTGTATGACAGAATTTCTTTGGCGTATTCCCACTCGCACAAACGAGGCAAAACATGCAAGCAGTAGAGTTCCAGAACTTTGTGACATGGTTCACCTGTGGAAGGTACGAAATCATATTGACCTCATTTCGACAACCCGTCTTCTGTGATCTCGCGACCAATATTTGAAGAATCTATCTTGATGCTGGATTCTATGAGTGGGATGACGACTTGGTGCGGAAGGAATGCGGAGCTAGGCTTTCGATATAGTGATGAAGTAAATAAAGCGAGATCGAGCATACAGATTGGAAATAAATGATTGGGGAGACAAGAGTAGGGACTCTCGGAGTGGCTGTGATAAATCAATGAGGTCTGGAGTAGAAGAGAAGATGGCGGTCTCGAGGGTGATGCGAAGGATGTCCCACTTTTCTCCGGTGGACATCTAGGGGATCAGGCGAGGGCGCGAGGGGAGGTGGGAGCAGCGTGAATGCAGCACTTAATAGCTGTGAACGTGATTGCGACTGTCTCGGTGAAGGAATGCTCTCGCTGCATGGTTGTACAGTGATTGTAGCATTGCCTCCGTCGTCGAGGAACTTTTGCTGGCAGTTCATGAAGTAGCTTGTCCAATGTTGAGACAGTCGCCAGTTGCCATCGTTGTCTTAGCAGTCGGCATGTATTGGCTGGTATGCCCGAAACTGGAACTAGTACATTCGCAAAGATTGCTCTGCCTAGACATTACCATATGTACATACGAGGCAGGAGGATGACACAGTACTTACATGAGCATAAATTGTCAAATGTACTTTCGGCCAGAATGCCTGAGCCCAGTCAGGCGGAAGAGTATGTGGGGCTGCGCTTCTGGGTGGAGAGTGATAGAAGAGAAAGATTGGAGGAGGCGGATGAGCATGAATGACATCTCGTTGTAAGCGAACTATGAGTTGAAGTCAGGGGATTTCGAAGTGAGGAATAGGAATAGGAGTATCACCTGTTGCCCAAGACAGATGCGGGGGCCGGCGTTGAAGGGGAGGAAGATAAAAGGTTTAGGCGTAAGATACTTGTGTAACCGTTCATCGAGGAAGCGGTTGGGATTGAACTCAATGGCTGGCAAAATGTTAGTGCATGCAAATTGATCATTCGAAACGGTAAGTGACGTGCGTACCATCAGGACCCCAAAGATCTTTTCTGCGATGCATTAGAAAAATGGAGTAGGAGATACTAAACCCATCATCTGCGTTACGTTGGAAATTCTGGGAGGAAAACGCTACTGTACCTTGTCTTTGGGGGGACGTATATTGGTTTATCCAAGTGGTTGGTTGCAGGTAGAGTGGATGCATTGACACTTGCGCTATCATGATGTGAGTATTTCGTAAGAATGTACTAGGATGTGGAGCGTACCGAACATTGAAAGGTCTGAAGAACGTAATTAGCTTGGTAAAAGATTCCTGGTTCAAATAGCTTACACAGGAGAAAAAACCCTCATCTACATAGTATAAACGTTCCCGGCGGATTAGTACGGTCTGATAAATGAAGATAAAGTGGAGCGCGCACATGGCATCGACACCATATTGGAAATCGCTCCGTGCTTATACTATGTAGATAGATGGTATATCTGCGGTGTCAACAATGTCAGGGTTAGGGTCTAGCATGTCCGATAAATAAATCAAGCTAAAGTAGAGCGTGCACATGGTGTCAACCAGTGACACCAATTGGAAATCGTTCCTGTTCTTACAATATGTATATGTATAGGATAGGATATTGCTTCCGAATCAGCCTTACTATTAGGTGGAATATTTTAAATATCTTGGGTATTACTGTTACTAGACACTACACAGTATATCACTACGTAGCTATGGTAAACTGTCTATGACATTGAGGTGAAGGTGGAAAGAGAGATATTTTCGAGTCAGGAACACATTGATATAGTGAATGGCATGCGAAGTTCAGACTCACCTGGAAACACCCGAATGCAAACCAGTGCCACTGCCCAACATTGTACTCGGGTGTTGCCAGCTGGGTCTGAACTTCGCATTAGTCATTCACTATATCAACTGTATCTCTCCCGAGATAAACTTCTTTTCGACTTCCACAGCACAATTCGGCCTACAATTGTGAATATAATAGATTAACGCCCCCCAGAATTTGACTGGCAGTGTGCCGCCATCATTGTCTTGTGTACTAAAGTGGATCACTGATTTGAATAGTACGTAGAATAAATTGCCAAGTGTACAATCACTGTTGCATATTCAATGAGTCTGGCAATTGATGTCCGACCACAATCCATTTTCAATTTGTAGTAAGTAGTCGACATTAGTCATTCACTATAAATATTGATCATGAACATTGTCACAGGCTTTCTTTCCACCTTGATCATTACCATATGATACTGACACTCAAAATAGATAGCTTAAATTTGAGTAGTACCGTAGACTTTGCCAGTGGGCACCAATACCATTAGTAGGATCATATTATGTTTTGGAATCGGTATTGAAAATTAACCAGATAGACTAAGACAGGCCTAAAGTTCCGATTGAAGTTGAATGTCTCGGAAACGACGTGCGGTACCAAGTGCCAGTAACAATGAATGAGCTCCAAAGAGCGTCAGAAGTGATAGAGGTGAGCCGTGACTTATACGATACCATTAATATTGTTACTTATCACTTACGCAGGGAGTCTGGCAACGACTGCCAGTGTAAGTAAGCTGAATTTAGTTCTGCCTTAGTATTCTAATAATAACCGTAGTCAAAAAATCCATACATCGACACTGAAGCAGAGGAAGACCATAGCGATGAGGACGCGGATGCAAATGTTCTTGCCGTTGAGGGTGAGGGTGACGGCGACCTATCTGCGCAGTTGGCGAACAATATGTCTTTGGGTCGATGACCCACTGTCAGGGTGAGTGAAACATACAGTTCTAATGATGCATTCTGAATAACAGTTGGAGCCAAAGAATCCTTACATCGACGCTGAAGCAGAAGAAGGTTCTAATGATGAGGATGGGGATGAGTATGATTCCCTTCGCGATACCGAGGAAGAGGGTGATAGTGGCCCCTCCACTGCGGCCGCCGAATGTTACCTGCTTGCTGGGACCGGCCGCCAAACATACTTTAGCTGCAGCTATTAATGATATCATGGACAAGTACACATTGAACGCGTCCAGTTTATCAAACGGACGGCTCCGTCAGACAGCTGCCTGGTCCCCCGAGACGATTCAAAGCAGGATGTATCTGTTGCTTGTTTACAGCATGTCCTTATTTTCACTGCCATTGCATGTCACTCATTGCATTTCAGGAACTTCTACCAGTTACATCGCTGAACACCTTCGGAGAAAAGGGTTCCCCGTTACTGTGTTGCTTTGGGCACAAGGCCAACTTTATGTGGTTTCGGACAGTCCCAGGACCATCTCATTGTCCCTTCCAATCTCGCTTCATCCCTCAGTAAAAGAGTATCTTTACATTTCGGATGAAGAACATGAAGCAGTCAAACGTGCGCGATTGACCTTACCCAGTCCTGCGTGGGTGAAAATTAAGACAAGCACGCGCCACAAATACAACGGCGCCATAGGTTATGTTTTCGAGGAGTCTGAGGAAAACGACAATTTCGTGAAGGTATTAATCTCTCCATGGGACTTCCCCTATCCCATGCCACAGGGGTCTGTAGCGCTATTCGACCTAGCCCGCCTTCCGACTGGCAAGTTCACCACCAATATCATTCGTCATGGGAAAGTTGTCGGATGGACGTACAGAGGAGAGCAATATTACATGGGGCTGCTACTGAAAACATTTCACCGCTATCTTCTAGAGCTCGTTGTCGTTCCTCACCCTGATGACATTCGGTTGCATCTCCAATCCGGATGGGATACTCACTTCGTCAAGAACACTGAGCTTGCGTTTTCCATGCAGTTTTTGCGCGAAGGCGATGCAGCCAGGGTTCTCACAGGAGAGGTTCATTCAGAGATCGGTGAAGTTATCTCAATGGACCATGTGTTTGGTTCCGTGCGGTTGAAAATCGACACCAACGGATTACAGAGAGAAATAGACCTTCGAGTCCGGGACGTAGAGCGCGTGTTTTGGATCGGTGATGCAGTTAGAGTTGTAGCGGGTTCATACTTGGGGTTGGAAGGGCATATCATTGGAATGTCTGATGAGATATTTGATGTTTGTCAAGAAGATACAAAGGAAGAGGTATGTAGTAGAAAATCCTACTTATGTAAGTATCTAACACAGCCCGTAGATTCAAGTATCGAAGTACTACCTGGATCGTCATCCTTTGCGACACACGCTGCAAGCACAGCTGGCACTGCCACTACTTCAAGTTGTGGAGCCTCCCCCCAAACAGGACTCTATTGAAGTTGGGGATTACGTACAAGTATTTGAAGGAGAATATCTAGGGAAGTCGGGTATCGTGGAATGGTTTCCTGCAGGAAGTACCACTCTATTCTTGCGGGATGCAGACCTTGACATGAATGCGGACGTCATGGAAGGACCGCTGCCAGTTCAAGTTCCCGCGGCAATGGTTCAGCGGGCACGCCTCGCCCCTATAATTAAATACACCAAGGACAGGGGTTATGATGTAAAGCCTGGAGACTTCGTGAGCGTCGTCCGTGGACCCGAGTTTGGGACAACAGGCTTTGTGCACAGCGTCAACTTTCCAATGGCTCGCATGAAAATACAGTCTTCCAGTGATTACTCACTCGTAAGTCCAACGATTCCACTCGATTGGGGCATTTCTAATTCGTCACAGATCGAAGTTCCCATCAGATTTGCAATGATGCTGCGCAAAACAAGCATTGATGAGTTTAAGAGTGTAATCGGGAGGGAAGTATTCATTATCGGAGGTGATCTCAAGGGCTACCGAGCCACTCTATACAGCGTTGCGAGCAACACCTGCACTGTCGCTGTTCATGGACAAAGGTGCGTCACACTCAAACGCCATGATGTTGCTACCAGGTGAGCGATGTGCATGTTTTGCGGTGAACTAATCGTTCATCAATGTTTAGTTATGCAATGAGATTGAATGGTGCAATAATCGAAGGGTGCGACTTAATATCTTTCTGCGAAATGCGGAAAAAATCGTTCTTGACGCCCCAACGAAGTGTCACCCCCCCACCCCAAGCATCAGTTCCATCCAGCTCCAACTTGAATACAGATCAGGGACCTTCGTCTTCGTCTTCTTCCGGCGTCTGGGCCCCTTGGTCGACCAGCGCTGAGGGTAACAATACAGCGCTTGACCATTCATCGGGCGTCAATGCTTCATCGACATTCGACCCCTGGACTGCCAATAATCCCAATGACATCTGTGATCGTATTGAGGCTGAAGCGGAGACACATGCAGACCCGGGTGAGTCCCCAACGAGGGCATCACAACATCGAGCTTATTGAATTTAGGTCCGCTACCATGGTTGATGAATAAAGAATTTTCTTCAACACTATCGAAATATCACGTGTTACTGAAAGTGTCGGCGAGCTTCATGGGAGGCCGCTTAATCAACCGATTCGTGTCGACGGCATGCCCTGACCCGTTCTGCGGTGTGAATGGTCCCGCACCCGAGGGGTCCATTGCAGCATACTGCACATCCAACAGTGCAGGAGCCGCCCTAAAACACTATCACATTCCTGCCAAGGATCTTAGCCCAGCGCCTCCACGCCGGAAGAACCAACATTGCCTTGTTCTGAACGGGCAGTATCGTGGGCTCATTTTTCCTGTGGCGAAGTGCAACATCAAATCACAGACTGTCGACCTGATCCTTATGGGTGGGACTGCCTTAACATTCACATTGCGCTTTGACGAAGTGTGTCTTGTTGAACTTACACAAAACGGATAGATTTAGTACTATAACTATAGTACTATACTACCTTTTTGAGATACATCTGCAGTGCTGCCTTAGTCCATACTCATACCATGTACACTTACCATTTTGAGTTCGAAAGTTGGTACTGGGCATTACCGAACAGCATGTCGAGCATGCTGAAGTATTTATATTTCGCATAGTACACTACCAACTCCCTGCAAACATCCATGTAGCTACAGCGATAAATATATATGATACAAGTGACGATCATTGGGTTTTATGATGTATTAGATCCAAAAGTAAGAATGGTGACCGTTAAGTCAAGGCTGTCAGGGAGAGCCATGTACTAGCCATTGTATTTCCAGTAATTTTTATTGTCATGTTGATATCTAGAAGTGACCCATCCACTTATACTCAGGCTATTCCGACTCGACATAGTCTTCAAAGGACTCATACCAGCACGTCAACTAAAGGTGAGATGTCCACTGCCTACTACTAGCATCTCTCTTAACTCACAACCTGGCTCGCCCTTTCGTGTATCAGTGTGGCATGCTCGGATATGAAGCACATCCGAGTCATCGGGTCCCGGGCCGTTCCCCGCTTGCCAATACATTTTAGTACTATCATGATGATGTCCATTTGAACTGGCTCAGGTTTACAACGCTGCAGAAAAATGAAGACACAGACGAATGCATTCGTGCAACCCCTGCTCACACTCAACCGTCTTTGAAGATATCCCTTCAGACATTGAATCTACTAGTGTCGCAAACACCATCATGATATATCCTGGACAGTAGCATGGATAATGTCTTGTTTCTCATGTCAAGCAACTAGTATTTCAGCAGGTTTCCATACAACCTGTCCGAGCGGTCACCGTTGGTGGGTATCATCCATTCTCCATCGAATCTAAGCCTACTGCAATATCACTTTTCATGCAGTCAACTCATGAGATCTACGTGTACATCGGATGCAGCGGAATCCCTGCCTCCCACGACTCAAATCCGCTACTAGTACTAGAGAGTGTAAGCCTGGTGCTTACGACGTCACGAATCACGTGCTACTTTCCCCATATATATATAAAAAAAAAGTGAAAGCCTGTCGCGGTGGCGACAGAAAACACTAGAACGATTCGGACAAGAAATAACAAGACAAAACCGTCTATTTGATAATGTGGTACAAGTGAGCAATATGGTGGTTTAAGGGAGACCCGAGTCTGAGAACCATAGGACGAAGCGTTGTGATATATATATATGGGGAAAGTAGCACGTGATTCGTGACGTCGTAAGCACCAGGCTTACACTCTCTCATCCTCCGAAGAACCAAGTGTCTCTCTGAACTCTTCTAGAGCGTCCGAACCTTCTACTTCGCTGCCGGCCAGCCAGACGTCCGCTTCTGGACCGTAACCGCGCCAACGAACCAGATACTGGAACCCGCGTCCTCTTGGCCGTTGATCCAGTATGTGCTCTATCTCCCATTCTTCGGCGCCCGTTGTTGTAACGATATGTCCGGGTCGTTGGACCTCGCGGGATGGGTATAGGTCCGCATCGTTTGCCACGTGTCGCTTGAGTTCGGAGGCATGGAAGGTTGGGTGTATGTTGGTGTGAGCAGGTAGGTCGAGGGTGTATGTTGAAGATTCGGGATGTGCTGATATGACCTTGTAGGGGCCGTCGAACTGAGGCATGAACTTGCCTACTCGTCGGTTGTTCCCGTTCAAGTATTCACGTCGTCGATGTGCTGTGGAGAGGTACACGAGGTCGTCGACTGCGAAGCTAGGGTCTTGGGTCTTGTGTGTGTTTGCTGAAGCCGCTTGATTGACTTTTGTAGCTGTTAACGCGTCGTGAGCATCGGCGATGTCGGTTTTAAGGGACATGATGGCTTCTAGTGCGTTCTTGACATCTGTAGGGAATACTTGTCGCACGTCGGGTACTCCCTCCGGTGTTAGTGGTGGAAGTATCCGTGGCGTGCGACCTAGATGTAGATGAAAGTGAGTATACCCAGTGGAAGCATTTAGTGTGGACATCATGTTGAATCTAACTCACGGCAGGGCCTTCACCCATCCTGTCTGGTGTCTGTCCACGAAGTAACGAAGGGCCTGGTTTACCGTCTTGTTCGTTCGCTCGGAAGAGCCGTCTGTTTGTGGATGGTAGGCGGTGGACATCTTCAACCGGATCCCAGTGAGTTGATGTAGTGCCTTCCAGAATCGGCTTGTGAAGATCTTGTCTCGATCTGAAACAATACTTAGTGGTAATCCGTTTTCACAATACCAATTATCAAAGAACAGGTTCGCGATCTCGGGAGCGGTCATATTCATACGGCAAGGTATAAGTCAGATGTCTGCACCCAGTTGATCAGTCATTGACATGATCCCGTCGAAACCCTGTTCTGTCGGTAGAGGGCCGATGAAGTCGATGGCCACGGAGTCCCCTCTGTTGTCAGGTACTGGCAGAGGGTGTAGCGGCCTGGGTGTCTTCGTCGTTCTACTTTTGTTTCATGCGCATTTTGTGCAGGAAGGTATGTACCCCTCCTCGAGATCTCGCCGCATGTTTGGCCAATAGAATGATTGTCGTAGCGCGCCGTATGATTTGTCGAAACCGAAGTGCCCTAGGTCATCGTGAGCCAGTCTGAAAAAGGTCTCGCGTATGTGCGCGACGCGTGGTACAACTAGCCGATTGTTAAGGTACAGTAGTCCATTTCGGCGTTGTAGACCTGGTAGTGAGTCAGTTAATTGTGATAGCCTCACGCACCAAGGGTCCGCCTCGTATCCGGCCTTAATGTCGTTCAACAAGGTTGGGTCTGGGCTTATGGACAAAACGAGGGCCATTGGTGCTACGCTCTTCCTGATTTTGGCAGGCAGGTGCACAGTTTGCTCCGAGTAAGCCGGTATTTCGTCGTTATCTGCTGGTAGTCGGGACAACGCGTCCGCGACAGTGTTTTCCTCGCCCGGGATGTACTGAATTGAAAAATCGTATTGCGCGAAAAACTCCTGCCAACGTGCTTGTCGTCGCGATAGGTCCCGTTGAGTCATGAATCTTTCCAACGTTCTGTGGTCTGTGTACACGGTGAAAGGCGTTTACTAGTGCTACGACAGAGGAATTTCCGCCTTAGTTTCTGCCTTCTCAGTTTAATCTAAACAATCGTACTGGATGTTTAGGGTTAGTTGGTGCAACCTTGGTAGGTGGTTTGGTCGCCGACATATGGGAGCCACATGAGTTGAGCAATTTGATTTTTACTTGTTTGATCGCTACAGCTACCTTCACAGGCGTGGACGACCTATGGCGTCTTTCGCTCTATGAATAATCCGCTTGCTTCCATCTCAGCGAGAGCTTCTTCATTGAGCGCCTCTGCCTCTGCCATGATTTTCTCCTCCAGTACAGTAACCCTGGATTCTGCATCCCGACGCTCGCGGTCAAGCTCGGCGTACCGCTCCTGCAGCAGGCGCTCTCTTCGTGATAGAGTATCCACCTCCTCTTTCAGCGACTCTAATCTCCATGGTCCAGCTGCAGCCTCGTTGATGCTGAGTCGACCGAAGCTCTCGTAGTCCACTTTTGTTCGCACGAGCTCATTGAAAGCTTCAGTAACACGTTTAGAAAGAGCTTTTGAACGTGCTTGATATCCACCAAGCTTCTTCTCGGCCTTAGCAGCTTTGCTAGCCTCTTTTGACATCTCTCCACGATTCTCCTCGAGCAGTGCGGTATAACTGGCTATTCTAGCTTCCGCGGATAGGCTACTGGGCTCTACCCATGTTCTCGAGGCGGCATCGAAAACAAGCTGCTGACGGACACTTGCCCAACACGCACTCTCATCAATCTCTTCGCTGCTCGACAGCGTGACCAGTCCCTCCTTGACTTGGGCTTCATTGGCATCAGGAAAGCCAATTGAGGAGGCAAGTTCAAGATGGATCTGAGCCTTAGCAGCAGTGAGGTCATCATCTGGCGGTATCTGATAAGTTGATGGCGTGCCACCAGGAATATTCGTGCCAGGGAGAGGATGCACTATCGAGTCATGCAGTAGGAGATCCGCAATCTCCGATTTTAGGAGTTTTCTGACCTCCGCCATGTCGTCATCTTCTTCCCCAATGTTTAAGTCTCTCATCAGCTGCTCCACATCGACCCGTGCAGGACGAGGCAGACCACGGGCAACAACCTGTGTTCGTCTTGCCAAGGCTTTTCTCTCCTCCTCTTCACGTATCCGCTTTAAATGTGCATTCCTTTCAGCAGCATCTTCCTCTGACAGCGGACCAGCGGTACCATCCTCTTCCTCTTCATCTTCCGGAACCAAAAGCTCGAAGTTGTTCTCGGGCTTTGGAAGACTCATGAATCCGGCCTTTAAAGCACGCTTGGCGGAGTCGGTATGCAACCGCAGGTCGCGTGGTGTCTCGCCAACTGGCATACCCATAGCGGGATTGATGCTGAGGGTATGATGCATAGGCGTCTGCAGTGGGGTTGCGCCCCACGATGCACCATCTCGCGGGGTTGCAGAAACGTCACCTGGGCTGCCATGCATAGGAGTTGCGAGAGGATTTGGGGTAAAAGCAACTTGATGCCGAGGAGTTGCGCTCTCGAAACCAGTTCCTCCCCCCGGCCCAACATGAAGGGGGGTGTTCTCATCTCCCAACAAAGGTGTCTGGGCCATGGTCATGTTCCGTAAATTGCGTGCTTCCAACATGACATTGTCCTCTATGATATAGCTCAGTCGCTGCGATGGAAGTGAGTACTAAAAAAAACTCATGTTGAGGTGCAGTATGAGGTGTTCGTGCCATCCTTGCGCCCTCCAGGCCCTCATAATCACTCAAGAGCTTCGCAGTTGCCTCGCTTCCGCCACCGACCAATGCCTTGGCATTCTCCCCTGTCTGCCCGATCTTGACAATGCCTTCTAGCTCCGCCTCACCAACCTGCGCGTTCGGCAACACAAGCTTCCGTCGTTGGCCAATGCTCTCCGCCTCTTTCAGCTTCTGTATCTGTGCACCATGAGCAGCAATGAATTTTGTTTGGTGGCCATCATTTTCACCCTTCGCTTCTGCTGCCCAACGTTGTCGCTCCCTTCATTCAGCCTCTTCTTCGTCAGGTTTGCGTTTGTTTTCTAGACGGCGGAGTGATTGGCCGACCGGCGCAGAGGTAATGCGTGCCTGTTCTTCTGACATGTCATAGAAGCCCGCCGCCGGCTTCTTTTCAAAGGGAATGTCAGCATTGTAGTCTATACCCTTATTTTTCGTTTTATGTCACATACTAAAGCATATCACATGAGGAGGGTCATAGCGCAAAGTAAATAGATTGACGCACATGATTCCAGCAGCCTTCAGCTCACACTTTTTTTGTAAGACTGCAAGTCGTCTTGCTTCTTAGAGCTGGCGTTCACAAGCCTTCTGCTTAGCTTTCTTGCCCTGTGTATTTGCGAGATGGGCACGGGCTTCAGATAACATTTCCTTCTCTGTAGGCAGTCAGTAAAAACCCGCCTCCTGGAAAGAAGAAAACCTGCCATCTTCGTCCATGTCAATAGGATCAGGACGTGCAGGCTTAGTTTCAGGGTCGGGGTCAATCTCTCCTGGTCGCAGGCGCCTGATGTCGTCTGCACTCAGTGCTGACTCTCCCCCTGGTCCCGCCAGCCCTAGCTCCTCGGTTTCCTTTGCCTCTGCCTCATCCAGCAACTTCTGATATCGCTCAAGACATTGTGTAGCAGTATGACCCACTGCGGAGGCTATTGTCCGCCATTGCGTGGGCATAATTTTTGCAAGGTGCATCAACTTTTCATCCTTGGTCTAAGTAGTACATTGCAGGTTTCAGTACCAAAACAGGGGTCTGCGACACACACCTTTGACCATTCTGTCTTCTTGATAGATGGATCTAGCCACTCATACCACCGCGCTTTACATTGTTTGGGGGTCTTGCGGACCAGCAACGACGATATACTAGTACGCGCCCTGGTGATGCTCAGTACTAGAGCAAGGCAGCTACTAATTATGAGTGGACAACTCACCATTGATTCTTCCCATACTTCGCTATTGCAGCCTTGAGAACTTTGTTCTCCATGTTCTGGATGAGTGTGTTAGATTCGGATTCCGGTGATACTCAGACCGAAGTTGCAATGTACCTTCTGGCAAACACCTGCGGCCCGGGCCTGAGTCCGGTAGTAACTTACTAATAAATCCCAAATGAAGTCACAGTGCTAACTTGAGTCACGCGTCGTGCCTGCACGCCATCTGTAGGCGCCTGGACTCAAACCCCGTGCCAACAAAATGGTGATTTCAGTTTTAGCAACTTGATGTAACCGCCTGGAGACGTCTTTCTTGAAGAGACCAATGTCTGCAAGCAACCCTCGCCCGTCATCGTATCTGGCCGGCCTGAAATCCTACATTTCCACACAGAACCTTCGCCGCAGTGATATCTGCTCGTCGAGCGCCCAGACCGGGAGAGAGTGGTTATGTTGATGGGCGGACGACGACGCTCAGACGGGGTGGACCAGATGTAACAACCACGAACGAACTTTGACTTTAGTATTTCCTGGCTGCCAGTGGGCATCTCTGTGTCTTGCGAGTGAACATGAGGATGAAACTTGAAGTAAGCAATCCTCTTGCTGCGCATGCTTCACTTGGCTCAAAGGCTTACTTTTTGTAGATGCATTTGACTTACTTGTTTACTATGTCTTGGGTTATGCGACAACACCTAGGCCGCCAGAGTGTCTTACCCGCTCTCAGCGTGCGTTTCTAAGACTGGCTAGAGGTGCGCTCATTTGAAACTATGTTGTATCGCTAAACTGAGGTCATGATCAGGTTAGGCATCTCTACCCAAACTACCGGGTCAACAGTCGCCCCTCAAAGGATCATCTATGATAGATTTTACTCAAATTTGGAGAGGAATGGGTGTGTATTGTTTTACTTTTGGATACCGGCCATATTCATCGTTTCATTTTAGAGGAAATCTCAATTCATCGAGTATACTGTTCGGCGCTGATAATTGGCTTCGGATACTAGTACTACTTGATTGGCGGAATGATCATTCCCCTCATTCCATACTTTTTGTTCCGCAAGTGCATGTAGCGTCCATATACTCTTGTATTGTCCGGCGACAGGCATCATTCTGTTGATATTCGGAGCTGTGAAAGCTCGAGTTACGGGTGCTGGGCAGGGTGTTGGAGGCTGTGGCATATGGGGAGGAGTTCTTCAACTCCACTAGATGAAACATTTTGTTGGATGTTCGTAAGGTTCAACGTTCAACTGCTCAAGACCCTCATAAACTCCTATTTCCCCTTTCAAACAGCTCCAGTTTAGGTCGCATTGTTCTTGCTTGGCACTCGGATGTGATCAGGGTCATCTGCCTGACTTACTAGGCTACATACAGTGTGAGTTTCTTATGCTTGTGGGGCACAAAATCCTCAACCAAGATTAGTCCCGCCAGCGCCAATCTGATTCTCGTTTCGCTTAAATAGTGCGCTACCCTTTCTACTAGCTTCAACCTCGTTTACCATGTCTCCTCCTTCTACTGACTTCGAATCCAAAGGCTGAGTCATGCCAAGCGCAGGCTTTCTAGTGTCGACGCTGCAGGCAAACCTGCTTCCCATGCCTACTCCTCCCTCGCTGTATGTTTGATCAATCATTCCCTTAGTGCATCATGCTGATGCTGATGGCGTGTTATAAGCCTATGTGGGCAGGTATCGCTGGCGCTCTTGTGAATGGCGGACAAGGCTTTGAGATTGTGATTTCCATACATGACTCCGTCTACAACACCGATTTCGCATTGGTCATCATGCCTTACACCTCCAACGATCCCACTAAGTCTGCGTCTGACATTGCAAATCACGTTCTTCAGACCATCAAAAAGTTCTCCCAGGAGCACTTGTGCAAGTTCCTTGGCGCCGGTGTTACCCTTGGTCTCTTGAAAGAGGCGAGTATTCACTTTATCTCGTTTGTTATCGATGCTTACATATTCGCCCAGTGTCCCAATCTCTGCACTCATTTATGGCTTGAGGCTGATATTGTCCTGATCGTCTTTAATATCAAGCCATTCCACACTGATTCACTGACGCGCCCAAACATCAAACATCGCATCTCCTCAACCACCGGTTCATATGTTCCCTCCGGTGCCGAGACCCCCACAGTCTATGTTGATCCTTCCCCACTTTTGGATCAGAACAACCTCCAGTCAGGTGTCGCTACGAAACTTCCAATCCCGCATACTCTTGATGAGCAAGCTGATTCTGCTGCCCGAAAATGTCTAATGTATTACGGCCCCAACAATAACCCTCGCCTCACCATCGGTCCCCATAATCAAGTTACTGTCGATGCGGCCGGCAAGATCCATCTGATAGATGATCTTGACGTCTACAGGAAATTTGTTGGACCAGGTACTTGGAAGTCAACAAACTCACAGACGAATTGCGAGAGAAAAAAGTCAAGATCGGTTTCTTCTCTTCCACACCTCAAGGGGGTGAGTAACTTATCGTCAATTGACCTATATTGGATCATAATGTTGTGGCTTTTCCTGGCGCTTGTAGGTGGAGTAGCTCTGGTGCGTACTTTTCATGGGTCTCAGTATAGTTCTACTCACGCCCATGACAGATGCGACATGCTCTCATCAGGTTCCTTACTGCCCTGGATGTTGACGCTGCATGGTACGTAACATTCCCCGCATCTCCATGATTCTATTTCTCTTGTACCTGGATACTGACGCTTGGCAACGACTGCCAGGTAGTATGTGCCGAACCCATCGCTGAGTGTATTCCGTACTACGAAAAACAACCACAACATCTTGCAAGGTGTTGCTGCCCCAGACCTTCGCCTCACCCAGGAGGCGAAAGATCAATTTGATGCATGGATTCTTAAAAATGGACTTAGATGGACTGCGGAGGGTGGGCCCCTGGCAGCGTTGACATTGCTTTCATTGGTGAGCTCTTGGTCTTCTTCTCAGATATCAACTGCTGATTGTTGTACATTGCAGATGACCCCCAGATGCCTGGTCTTATTCCGCTCATAAAGAAGTCAGACCCGAGCTACCCATCATCTATCGATCGCACATTGAGATCCACAGCGATCTCGTGCATGTGAAAGGACCCCCTCAGGAAGAAGTCTGGAAATACCTTTGGAAAAAAATTCAACTAGCAGATCTCTTCATCAGTCATCCAGTCAGCAAGTTCGTCCCTAGCGATGTTCCTATCGAGAAGCTCGCATTACTGGGTGCCGCCACTGACTCAGGGTAAGCCAAGTTCGAGTTCATTACTTCATCCATTGACGTATTTGTTTGCAAGGCTCGATGGGTTGAACAAGCACCTCCACCCATGGGATAGCCAGTTCTACATGGGTGAATTCGAACGAGCTCAAATGGCCTCAGCAGGACTACGTTGTCCAAATTGCCCGCTTCGACCCAGCAAAGGGTATTCCAAATGTCATCGACTCGTATGCTTGCCTCCGCATCATGCTCAAAGAGTCTGGAAGGGTTACCAAAGCGGAGGTGCCCCAGCTATTGATTTGTGGCCACGGTGCCGTCGATGACCCTGATGCCAGCATCATCTACAACCAAGTCATGAACCTCATCAGCTCGCCTGACTACAAGGTGTACCAGTCGGACATCATTGTGATGAGGTTGCCCCCAAGTGACCAATGTGTGTAATCATTGGTTCAAAGCTGCCCAGGAACTAATTTTCATTTTGCACAGTTCTCGATGCTCTGATGGCTAACACCAAGATTGCCCTTCAGCTTTCTCTTTGTGAGGGCTTTGAGGTCAAAGTTTCTGAAGCCTTGCATGCTGGTATACCTATCGTGGCTTCCCACACTGGTGGTATTCCTCTTCAAATTGTGCATGGCAAGTCGGGCTACCTCACAGAAACTGGCAATAACAATGAGGTTGCCAAATACCTCTTTAACTTGTACACTGACGAGACGTTGTACTCGGAGATGAGTGAGTATGCGCATACACACGTCTCCGATGAAGTTGGCACTGTCGAAAACGCCGCTGCTTGGTTGTACCTCGCTGTCATGTACAATCGCAGGTGTGAAGATTCAGCCTCATGGCGCTTGGCTCAACGACATGCTAAGAGAGGAAACTGGGGAGCCTTACGTTGAGCCAGGCAAGCCTAGACTGCCTCGTGGTGGGCTGAACATCCAAGGTTAACTTGGAGTCCGAGTCAGCACTCTATCCACTTAGTAGTACATCGAGTCCGAGTCGTTAGTAAAGCTTATATTAGTATATCTACTAATGATATTGCTTATCATGATCACGACCGTTCCGAGTTGGAGCCCAGTTGGCTAGTACTACGACTCAGATTACTAATCCATGTGCCAGACTCAAATTGGTGTCCAAGCCTGCCAGTGAGTCCGAGTCTGGCCTCGGCGGGGTACTACAAAGCACGTATGTCGGGTGCTGCCGGCGGAGTTCCATTTTAAAGTTAATCTCTATATAAACACTACTCGGTTGTATTAGTACTTCTTTCTCAACTTTCATGTACGCATGTTGATAAGTTTTAAGGTGTTTGGTTTTGGAAGGCGTTTGATGTCAATTCAGATGATAAGTATACTTGTAGCGAAACTTATACACATTGTAAGCAAATATCGCAGTACTTTATCTCCCCATTATAAGTGTATCTATAGTAGCAAAATGAAACACGCACACCTGCAGCGTGTTAGACAAGATGGTAGGGTGTACTCCTGCTCACGTAGACTCTATATAAATTGATGGAGTTACAGCCATACTTCGGGGATCAACCTACAGGTATTTCAAGATGAAATCATGAGGACGCAATCATGAGCGCACCTCCGAGGATAATACATAGCCGGTACGTAGGCTCTGCCAATAAATTTCTCGACATTTACTAATAATGAAAAGATCAGCCAACCGCCCATTTCGATTAAGGAAAGTCAGCCAACGCATGTATCCGCAGGTTTGGGTTGCGCATTCAGCGACGTACTCCCCCCGACATATGCCTTCAGTTTGCTGGAATATCGCCACCTCAACGTATCGGTCACCTGTCCCGCAAAGGTAACATGGATACCAGAAAGCATGCGCCTCACGATATTGAGCAAATAAAGAAGGGTGGATTTTGCACCCATGTCGAGTGGTTGGCCTGTAGATCAGTTGTATGCATTACTTTAGTTATAATCTCCCATGCAAATAACTAATTTACCATTGAAACATCGCCAGTTCTCTTGTTTGGCCATGGTAATGAAGTATACCATGGCGCACAGTGATAATCCTCACCAAGGTCTCCACCATCTTGGGGTCGGCTTTGAATCCTGTGGGTTCCATGGTTGAACATGCAGAAGAAGATGGGGAAGGCGACCTGGACATTCCAGGTTGTTGTTGAATATACCTGGCTTGCACACCTCAAAGTATATAGCCCTGGGTTTGCGGCCTATCGTCTCAGCGCCATTGTGTTCCTGGCTATGTACGGCAGTGATGGCGCCCATTTCAGATTTGAGCTGTTATAGCTCCGCCATTGCATCTTCCTTTTTTTCGGTTACCTTCGGCCATACACTCCTTGCTCTAGTCGCCCGCCCCACATGTCAGCGTCCAGTTACAGTTGCATTTGCAGATGCACTTTTACGGCGCAGGAATACTTCATTCAACACCAACGCTCATGCTCGATGACAAAAAAGCGTCTTTCGTCGGCAATAACTACTTTCAAAGAGTTTATAAGGACTAGGAAAAAGCTATGCACCTCCAAGGATGTTCCCGTGGTATCTTCGCGTGCCAGCCCCTCACCCACGAGTGAAGTCAATACTTCACCACCAGCGTTGGAACGTCCTGAAGTTCCGGTGTCTGCACCGCGAGGTTCTGAAGAATTGGGTAACCGTAACTATGAAGGAGGTGAGATGGAGGAAGACGAAGACATGAGTCTGGCACGACGCAGACCTAGGCACCAGAACTGACAGTTGCCGAAGAGATTCAGAGATGTGTTACCTCAGCCCCCACCTACTGTTCCCTTCGAAGTGCGCGACCAGCTTCCGGAATCAGTTGGATCTGTTGTTGCTGCTGAAACCCACCCAGCTGAGCCAGCCCGTACTGTGTTTCGTACTCCCCCGAACATCTTCGGACTAATTCACCAATACGCATCCGGTAAACCACCATCTCATGATCCAGAAGAGTATGTCACCAGTGCAGACCTTTCGTTGATTTCTGGCACCCTTCCAATCAATGAATCATTCCAGGAAGATGTTAACTCGAGCAATCATTCTATTTACCATCCCTATCCCAATCATTCCTCTTTCCAGCTCGGTGACTGGTACTGGAACCAGGGGGTGCAAAAGTTGCAGGCGGCTTATACCAAATTGTTGGGGATCGTGGGCGACAGTTCCTTTAATACTGCCGATGTAAGCTCTACGTCCTGGAAGAAAATCAATTCCAAACTGGGTACAAATGAGTATGATGAGGGAGAAGGGGAAGAATGGGAAGACGAAGACGCTGGATGGAAAAGAACACCAGTCTCCATCAAGGTACCTTCATCTCGCTCCACGGGAATACCGGGTCCTTGGGTTTACGATGCAGTACACTTGTATCACCGTTCCCTTGTCGCTGTTTTGCGGGAGAAACTAGCCAATCCCCGAGACGACAAACTATTTCATTACGAGCCGTACAAGTTGCGTTGGGCTCCTCCCCATCTGGATGCTGAGGTCTGCATATATGGAGACTTATACACATCCCCGGCTTTCCACGAAGCTCACACCAAACTGCAAGAATTGCCGGGAGAACCTGGCTGTAATTTACCTCGTGTCGTAGCTGGCCTTATGTTTTGGTCTGACGCAACGCAACTTACTTCATTTGGCAATGTCAAGCTATGGCCCACTTACATGTACTTCGGCAACGAGTCCAAGTACCGCCAGTTGCAAGCCATCACTCAACTTGAGTAACCATGTGGCTTACTTCGAGACGGTATGCCTCTCCGCATTTACCTCTAGTGCAAAGCTAACTCACCCTACCAGCTCCCAGACTCAATCAAAGATTTTACAAATGGGAAAGGTATGACTGCTGAGTGCGCGACGCACTGCCATAGAGAATTCTATCATGAGCAGTGGAGGATCTTACTCGATGACGAGTTTCTCGAGGCGTATGAGCATGGTATTGTTATTTGTTGCTGCGACAGGCATCAAGCGTAGGTTCTACCCAAGAATCTTCACTTACTCCGCAGACTATCCAGAGAAGTACGTAATGTCCTTGTCGCATTGAATGGCATTCAATTTTGTTTCAGGGTACTTATAGCCACGGTTCGAAACCTGGGAGGGTGTCCATGTCCTCATTGCCTCATACCTAAGGATCGGATTCAAAATATGGGTATGCCTCAAGATCGACAACAACGGAAGACTTTGGAGCGCGATGATACGAAAAGACGCATGATGGTAACTACTGCCTGTTCACTCATTTATGACAAGGACTTGTCGGTCAGTAGCACATCGATAGAAAAAATTCTTAAGCCACAGTCCTGGGTGCCTACCTCGGTAAGACTCGCATTTCCATTGGCGACAACAGCTTACCCTATTATAATAGAATGCATTTTCAGACCATCTTGGCCATATGGGTTTCAATATCTTCCATGCGCTCGTGGTAGATCTACTACACGAGTTTGAGATAGGCGTGTGGAAGATGCTTTTCGTGCATTTGCTACTGCATCATCGTTTCACATGATAAGCGTCTTATCCATGAATTGGACCGGAGGTATGGTTCGCCCTGATCAACCTGTGTCATTTAACTGAGCTTCCCTACTAGATACAGGCAGACTCCGACGTTTGGTCATGCTACCATTCGAAAATTTTCGTCCAACTCTTCGGACATGAAACGGATGGCAGCTCACAATTTTGAGGACCTCCTTCAGGTATGACTTCCAAAACCGCCATTGGAGCCGAGTAGAGTTGACGAAATGTACAGTGTTCTATCCCTGTCTTCGATGGTCTCCTTCCGGAACCACACAACACAATTGTCCTCCAGTTGCTGTTTACGATGGCCCATTGGCATGGGTTGGCCAAACTTCGGATGCACTCCAACTTAACTCTTGACATCATGGATCAAGTGACTTCGGCAATCGGCCAACAATTTCGCAATTTCAAAGCTAAAGTTTGCTCCGCTTATGAGACTCATGAACTTCGCCAGGAAGGTGAGGCTCGCACCCGATGAAATGCAAAGAAAGCGGCAAAAAATAAGGGCAAGCAAGCTGCTCGCGTTACCCAGCAAGTGCTGTTAGGATCAGATAATGTTGTCAGAAACGCACAAAAAAAGAAGGTTTTTGATTTCCAGACATACAAATTTCACGCCTTGGGGGATTATGTATCGACAATCCGTCTGTATGGCATGGCCGATTCTTACAGCACCGAACCAGTCAATCCTGCCATTCATATTTGAACTTCGCTAACTGACTTCCCAGGGCGAACTCAAACATCATTCGCCCAAGGCCAGATATCACCGCACCGATCGCAGGCTGTTTGTGAAACAGCTCACTCAGATCGAATGCCGTCAGGCTCGTATTCGTCGTATAGGCGACAGAGTTTTCCATTGCCCTCACCTCGAAATATCAGAGTTAGCGAGAAGTCCAGATGCCCACCACTACATTGGCCTAACACAGAAGCATGCTGTACATATCGGATCCTTCTTGCGTGGTCATGAAGGTGATCCAGCGATTAAGGTTAGTCCAATGATACTTGTGCAAATGACTTCTTACATCCTTTGGCAGAAATTTGTGATCAAACTCAAGACTCATCTCCTCCATCGAGTCACCCAGTCAAGAAATCTCTCATCAGCAGATGAAAACGACATCAGCACAATTATCATTAAGGACGATCGAATGTATCAACACAATGTCGCTAGGTTTAATTACACTACATATGATGTTCGAAGAGCCCAAGATGTCATCAACCCGCGGACCTCCCACTGTAACGTCATGGTCCTCAGCGGTGACAGCGATATAGAGTCCCTAGGTCACAAATTTGTCTATGGCAAGGTACTGGGACTGTACCATGTCAATATAATCGTGATTGGAAGGGGGATGGTTGACTACACTCCAGTCCGAATGGAGTTTTTATGGACTCGCTGGTACGAGCCCATAGATGAGGTTTCTACATGGAATATGTCGACCCTAGATTGTGTTAGATTTCCGCCCATGGCAGACGAACATTCATTTGACTTCCTGGATCCAGCAGATGTTATCAGGGGCTGCCACATTATACCATCTTTCGCCAGCAAAAAGAAGCACTCCGTTGGACCGGGCGTGTCAGCATGTGCGGGGGACAAAGATGATTGGCGGGAGTACTATGTTAATCGGTAAGCAAGGGTTTTACATTACTCGTGTCGAGCTCATCATTTCAGTTTTGTGGACCGTGATATGCTCATACGCTTTCACTTTGGCCTGGGAGTTGGACACATTTACTCCCACCACCACATTTCGCAATCTGAGCCTCCGAATGGAGCTAGCACACAATCAGCTGTCGTCGCACATGATATGGAAGTCCCCATAGACAACCTCGAGGTCGTTGAAGGTGATGAAGAAGATTCTGCATCTGAAGACGATGGGGCTTCAAGTTCGTATGGCCTTGAGGAACAATTCGGCTCCAGCAACGAATCATTATCATCTCAATTTGATGAGATGTACGATAGTGAACTAGAACTTGATTATGAAAACTAATCTTTAGTGTTATCACGTCATGTGATAGTATTCACGTCTCCTGGGCGGGCAATATGATGTAATATGAGGCCCAAATACATCTCGGCATGATGCTGCACATAATAAGACATGATACACTCACCTTTTTGAGCAGAGATGATGGATCAATGTAGCGCTATGATAGCGCACGTAATAGGGCGTCGATGGCGCTGCGATGGTCCATTGGCATTCTAAGCCACATGCCATGCAATTTCAAAATAGGTACGTACATGTGTAACTTGAATACCTACGACTTGCTCTAACACCCTACACAGTCTCCTGTCTATTGTCCATTTCCTACCTAATGTTGAAGATAACATTCTAATTTATATATATATGTAGTTCCCGCTGTTCGTTCTCTTGTAACGTTCTGATGTTTAGCCAATCATTCTGTGATCCTTAAGCGAGGTATAAAATTTTTAACTTCAATTGGGACTATACTTGACGTATTGTCACCCCGTAACTTGTTATGCTCGGTCACGGTAAGCTAAGAAACCCCGTATAAATATGCATTGTATTACTCATATTTTCTTCATCCAACATGTCTGCCCCAGTTCGCATTTCCTCTGAAGATATCGTCGACACCAGGGCGTTGCTTACCTTGGTGGACGACAATCATGATGCGATCATCTATGATCCCGCCTTCAACGTGTTTTTGCCGTTCTTGGTAAGTGGTTTGCGCCTGGCGAAGAGGGAAAATATTACTCACAGTTCCATCAGGGCTCCCCGACCATCAGCATTGAATTTGTTGGTTATGTCCTGCAGTACTCGAACCCAGATCAGCCAATAATCTACCCTCTATATGTAAGTATCTATTTGTCTTGCCAATCTGCTTCGTGTATTCACAATGGGTGTAGTCTCCTCCTTTTGGTCTTGACGCTGTAGGCGATTTTTTTTCATGGGTCCTATACTATTCCTGACCTTCTCCAGCTCAAGCGCCAGCTTTTCCAGATTGCTTATTTGGAAACGCCTATGCTGCATAGCTCTGCATTCGAGCTCGCCGGATTCGAGGTTCCATTGTTTGCTGTGGTGGTAAGTCCAATTGCGTCTGATGATCACACTGGCACTGAATATACATGTAGCTGCAGGCCATGAAAAATACTCTTCCTTGTTTGAATCTGCGGTGGGTGCGGGGCAGGACTGGCATCAACACTGTGCTCCACGGTGTGTATCACTATGTACATCTGTCTTGTACTTTCGGTATCTGTTCTCGTGCTGAACCATCATAGATGGACGTGGCTCGCGCCCATGAACCTGAGGTCAAAGTGAACCTCGTGGAGTACCCTTTCGGGTACTATGTCAGGGTCATTCCTGATGTTGATGCTTCGAATAATGGATCGACAATCCTTCAGACGACATGGATCGGCTCCTCGGTCATGACGCTCAACACTCCTCACACCACTGGGGTCCAGCCCCACCCGAAAAAGGTCTCAGCTGCACACAGTTTACACCAAATTATGGAGATGTGCCCGAACTGGCGCAGGGTTCTTGCACTCTTGCGTATGCTTTTAAGGGTCGCTATATGCTGTGGTCGCAGTGACAATCCATATCTCCTCGTCAATGTGGATTTTTCTGCGCGCCAATTGGAACTCATTCGCAGTGTTTGGCCTGAATGCCTTTTACGTGCAAACGTCACCTCTGAGAGCTTGGAAACAGGTCAGGAGCTCAATTTTCCTGATACCTGCATATCCCGAATTCTTCCTGTATAGTGCTCACCAAAATCACACAAGTTCCGATGTCACACAATGACGTCTTAGTGCTCGTGCATTGTCTTTTGTTCAATTTTTTTTTGGGTCTTATTCCAGCATAGGCTAGTCCATGGATTACCCAGTTCATGTATGACAACCGTCGTGTAGTGGTCAACAGCATGGACGATCCTCGTATATTCGGCCTGGGTAATTTCTTTGGGTTAGCACAAAGGGAGATCATCGTTGACCTGCTAAGGATGTTTCTGCGCCCCTATGCGCATACATTCCCAATCGAGGTTAATTTTCTCCAGGCTTCACTTTCACTGTCCAACACTTATTTTGCCCCGCAGCTTAATGGTTTTGCCGCTGTAGAAACAACAATACAATGAGGAACAAAAGAAGCTCCTGACTGTATCTGTAAAAGTTGTAAGGTCGCGCGCTGCCTAGTCTGCGTTACTTGAGAAGCAAGTGCGTTCGACCCTATAGGGGAAGTGAGTGCAGCAAGGATCTAGAAGTGTGCGCTTAAGCGAAGCGCAGGAGCACGCAAGGTACAAAGGCGCGTATTAGCGCGAAGCGCGGGAAAGTGCGCGCGCGTATGCGGAAATGAGAAACTAAGCTTAAGTAGTGATATAAAGCAAGATAAGAGATATAAGAGTGCAAAATGTAAAGGAATAGCTTTCTACTATATTCTGCTAAGTAGTAAGTGGGTAGTAACTAGTAAGTGAAAAGTAGGAAAAGTAGGTCCCGTGTAGTATGTACTGCTGGCGCTTATATAGCGCGCCTAAGCGCGCTCATGCGGAGCCGAAGCGCTACCGAGTAGGTATGTAAAAATATATATGAGTGAGAAACTAGGATAAAAATAAAGGTGGAACTATGCTAATAAAGGAAATGGAAATATACATACTAGGGAGCTTGGTGGACAGTGGATGGATGCATCTGGATGGCTGGCGCTATAGGGCGCGCAAGCGCGGGAACGCGCGCGCGCGTATACATCGTGAAGCGCGGGAATGGTGCGCGCATGGCGCGCGTTGCGTGGGAAAGCTGCGCCTCATATAGAGATAGCTGCGGGTAGCGCACAGAGTAATGCTATGAGTTCGTGCTGTATACTCCTTGGTGAAAACTACCATATCACGCCATGAGAGGCATGATTCTCTACACCACATTCCTCATACTACAGATTGCCAAAGAGCTTGTTTATCACATGATCTTTAGGACCACGTCGACGAGCCGCATCCGCTTTACCATCGCTGACTTAGAGCCTGCTACATTCAGGACTGTCGCCAATCCTCCAGTGGACACATTGGCCTTGGCGGGATCCAGCGTCAGTGTCTTTTACTCTGAGTCTATGGAAGTTCACACATTGTTTAATCCATTAGTGCTACCAAGCGCTCTTGGCGAGACTCCTGTCCCTCTATGGGGCAAATGAGGCGATGCCAGATTATCCCAGTGTGGCTCAAATATACAGCGAACTTCGTGAGACGGCTATCATGCTTCTCCAGCAGGAGAATGATCCGTCCATCACACGATTCAGAGCTGAATTGAGGCAGTTGTGTGTCATAACGTGAGTCTGCCTTATAATAGGATATAGTTGCCGTACAACTGCTGATGAGATGGTCTAGCGAAACGGATGTATACCGTATTGGGTGCCCAAATGGAGCTCAAGCTGCCGGGCCGACTGCATCGCATGCCAACTGATATCTAAGTCTGTGTCACGGTTCTATATGTAACACCTGCAATGAGCTTGTTTTTGAAATGTACAAGTTTCTGACCATTGGACGGCAAACCTTGTTATGATAGTGTGAAAAATTCAGACAACACCAGATATAATCTTTACTTGGACTGTTTGCCAGATACCAGTGACTCGGCTATCATGACGTCTTCGCGGTTCAACCTGTACATGGTGTGTGCCCACACCTTGAACTCCACCGTAAGCGTTGTGTTCCAGATCACTATAAATACTGACCATGTGCAATAGTACGCCTTCTTTTCACTATCACCACCTCGGGCGTGTGCCCACAACTTGAACTCCACCGTAAGCTTTGTGTTCCGGATCACTATAAATACTGACCATGTGCAATAGTACGCCTTCTTTTCACTATTACCACCTCGATACGGTCATTTAAAAACATCGCTTAGAGCAATAAACTTGTGTTTGGTGTCGTTCGCCATTGTTTTGCAGGCCTGTGACAAGTGCTCCAAGACTGCATCATTGTCGTGAATTTATCTATTGATTATTTTATTGATCTAATCTAACCTATTATATTTTTAGTGTTTGATGGCCATTGCTTTGATGGCCATTGCTATGATGGCCATCGGCCATGGTGCCACTCACTTACATGCCATTTGCCACCTCAGTGACAACACATCGCTCACCGGATATAAGCAAACCTATTGTAAGTTCTGTGAGCATTTATCGCTCGCAAGAACAACACCCTAGCCTCCTCTACAATGTTAACATGCCAAATATCAGTTCCACATGCGAAACTACCTACAAGACTAATTTTCTTGGAATTGAACAGAACGAGACAGCCCTGCTAGCTTGGCTCCATACAGAGGGACGTGACACGGTGAGCCTGTTGGCAAATCTTTGAGTACTTTTCTAATTTCATTTCCAGCTTCCAGACTCCCTCTTGACCACAGCTTCCGTGCTATTTGGATGGGTCGACACTCATGATATTATGGCTCTCCTTGACGTAAGCCTCAGAGAGGTCACGATGCAGAAGCAGCTTCAGCAAGAGGAGGATATGAGTTACGCGGGATTCCGTTCGCAGGGGGCATGTTTAATGGAGGATAGGATGCATCGGGCTCAGATGGAGATTTCATTGTTTAGTAATGCTATTGCAAACTTATGCGAATACCTGGAAACTAGAAATTACCCAAGTGAGCCATGCTATTCAATGTACTATGTCCAATCCTCATGACATGTTATTACTAGTTAGCACACAGAAGCCGTCCACAGTGAACACTATCACATATGTGGAAGCATGCCCAGAGCTCAGCCCAATCAGATTCAATCACTTTGAACCTTCAAAGGTCATTCAAGACAAATGCAATGCATGGCTTCATGCGCCATCCCATTTTCTGAACATCACGCAGGCTGATTCCAATGCAACTGGAATACTCGGTTCCCCGAAAGCAGTAGAAATTTCTCTCATGGTAAGTCCTATTCATGCTATGATGAACTAAGGTTCTGACACTAGGCAGCCTGACGATCAATTTCTTTCCCTCCCTCATTCACTAAAAACTTGGGTTGATAACGTCATGTATCGTGCATACATGAGCGCGACCTTTGCAGAAGCCAAGCCCCTGTATGTTCACGATGATGACAGCTTCAAAGCAAAGGAGCAGAAGACTCCCAAGGTTCTCAAGTCTGACATCTATATTCTGGGCCTAAAGAAGCAACGCGTGCAGTCCGAAGTGGACATGCTTTCCGAAGCCATATCACGCATTTCTGAGTTCGGTGATGACGGTGGGCAGTAGTTTGTACTCCCAGTTTCTCATACTAAGAATCTTTCTGTAGTCACATCTTCTGGAAGCGCCATGACACACGCATCATTTGTGCCTGACAACTACATTGAAGATGGGTTTGACGATTGGGTGTCGACCTCGTATGCCTCTTCCGATGTTGAATTGCTGTGATCCTTTACTCGTACTCGGTTTGTAGCCATTCTCTTTCTACAGTCAAAGTCTTTTGGTATACATTACGGTAATCTGTATCCGTTGACTGTAAGTTGGATTATTTATTCATTTTGTATTCCTTCCTTGTGATAACAACTGCTGTCGGTTGAGCGCGACGTCTTGACAAATTGACGGGATTTAAAGCCTTAAGTTCCTGTAGGTAAGTAAAATACATACTCACCACCTACAACCCATCGTTCGTACTGAAATTTGGCCATCAACACCCTTAACTAGACTACGCAATAGTGAGATCATGTTTGTGTCAATTTTACCACCACCTCAAATTCACTTGGATCTTCCTCCCTGACGGGAGACCATACTTCCGTCCCCCGCTGTCGGTCACGATCCTGGGCCTTTGCCACTCTGCGCCTGTTGTCTCCCAACCTTCCTTGACCTTCCCTTCACTGTATTACGCACATCAGCATAATGAAATATGAAAGGCAAGGTACGTACCGTTTGGTTCGCACTACTCGCATCGGTCTAATACTAATCACTTTCCGTGAAAGCGATCCTTCCATCTTGGCCTCCAGCCTTGCCTTCAACTTGAAGCCGTTGATCCCACATGCCCGCTGATATAATTTGAGCGTGGGACCGAAGATCAATCTAAATATTGAAGCTACTCACAGCGTTTTGTGGTCCCATAGCCGCTTTACTTATTCAATGACTTGTATGTGTACGTTGAAGAGATACTGATTGCGAAGTGTTACGAGTGGAATGTAAATAGCAATCTTCCATGTTACTCATCCCGGTACGCCAATCACATTTGCAGCTACTTCGCATAGTATTTCTTACTGCAGGCCATACCTTTCCTACTTATTATTTTTCTAAACTCATTTTCCTGTATTACTATTCCGCTGCACCACGATCTTAGTCTTTCACCACCACCACCACCACCACCACCACCTACTTTCATACGCACGTATTAATCATGGCGGATGCAAGTAATCTAGCAGCAAAGATGGATGTTGACGAAGCCACGATTTATGAAGGCTTGTACTAGTACTCTCGTCAACTGTAGGTGTTGCTGTCATTTTGTGAGGCTCGCATCACTCACCTTCAATCCTACATAATTTTGCAGTTACTGTGACTCGGAGTCTAATGTACTGATTATCGGGTTGCAAGGTCTGGAGTTGACTCGGAGATCCAGGTAATCTTTTGCCAACAAGCATGGTTCCAACAAGCTCATTCTATTCTCATATCTTCTACAGCAAAGAAACATTTGTCTGGCGGGGGTCAAGTCCGTAACACTGTACGACCCAGAACCACCGCCGGTTACTGTGCAGGATCTCAGTTCACAGGTGCGTGCTTAGGTATCACACTCAGTCCTCAAGACCTGTCATCAGATCATTGTTCACAGTACTTCCGAGCCCTTTGTGAACTCGGAAAGCCATGCGCAGCATCCACCCTACCTCGTCTAGCCGAACCGTGACGCCCTTGTGGCTCCTCTGGTACAATGTGTATAGGTATGGTATTATACGACAACACATTTAGTCCAATACTCACTGTCGTGTTCATAGTCAATTTCATTGGAATTGGCTTTGCGATTGCTGGAAAATGGCCATACATCACGGCGACCACTGCCATGTTCCTAGACGTCCATTATCATCACCTCGTTCTATATATCCCAAGTATATTGACTTCACGCCCTTCGAACCATGTCCCGAGCACCTTTACACTCTACTAACATATCCGAGTCAGTTTCGCAAGACCAAGAGGAACGGGAGTGAGTTGAGGTCCGTGGTAGGCTGTGCGTTTTGATGCTGAGTATTGATAATCATGATGGTTCCGGCATGTGCAAAGCTGGCTGTAAGTCATCCTCGATCTAATCTATTTCACTGTCTGACCTTCTCGCAGTCGCTGGTGATTCAACACGATCCATGGTGTTGTAAGGATACACAACTGACTGCCTTCTTCAGGTGACGATGCTCCTTGTGCCGTCTTTCCATACGATTTCACATTTTATACAACCCTTATGTGCGGGGTATTCACAGAAATTGTACAGCTCTATCGTTGGTCGTCCGACCGCGCCACCAGGGTGTCATGGTTGGTACTATGGGACAGAAAGACTCTTACGTCGGGTATGCTTTACCTCAGTCGTAGTCGTCGTGAACTTACATCTACACAGTGATGAGGCTCAATCCAAGCGTGGTATCTTCACGCTCAAGTACCCCATTGAGCACAGTATCGTCATGAACTGGGATGACATGGAGTAGATCTGGCATCACACATTCTACTACGAGCTTTGTGTAGCCCCGGAGGAGCACCCTGTCTTGCTCACCGAGGCTCCCCTCAACCCTAAAGCTGATCGTGAAAAAAAACGACCCAGTGTTACGAACTAGGATAGTTCTTTAACAACAAAGGCTCGACAGAGCGTTCACGTTGTTGAGGTCTTGTATAGCTCTTCAGATAAGAAGAGGTTCGTGGACTTTAGTCAAAGGAGTGCTTTGACAAAGAGATCGGTTTAGACGTCTTAAGATTGGTGGTCTTAAGTGAAGGAAGTTTTCAGGGTAAAACCTAGTAAGATTGAAGTGACGTTTCTAAGTAAAGTACACGTGCTTAAATAGGAAACTATATGCGCACGGACCAAGGCTACGGTGAGATAATAGTACAAAGGTCAAATACGGAAGTAAGACCAAGAAAGGAAAGCTAAGCTGCTAAGAATGTAAGGCATAATGGCAGATACGTGAGAAGTAAAGAAAGTAGAGCGATTGTAACATTACCCCCTTACTAGGGTTGAAGCCACCGGATTCAATCATCCTGGTTAGCGTAGTAGATAGGATCGTCCGAGTAATCGAGGGCATCCGGACCTTCGTCTGGTCCGGCTTTCATGCGTTCTAACTCATAGAGCGCTTCTTCTTCCCTACATTGTGCGGCATATGCGTCATCCAACTCATTCTCCCAGAGTGCGAGGGTTCGGTAGAATCCATCATCCTTCCAGGTTAAGGAAGTGGGGGATTCCCCAGTGTAGTGCGGGCAGTAGAGCGAAAGATGGCCTGGAGATAATTCTCGACAGACGCGGCAGTAGTATTCGGGACAATGAACTTGCCTATGCCCGAGCGTCTTGCAGTATCTGCAAACGCGATTCTCATCGGGGTTAGAGGAGGTTGCTCGTAAGGGTGATGGACCCGGTTTAGGGCTAAGTGCTTCATCGGCGCTGGTGGCGCGTTTCTTCCCCTTATCAGTACGGGAACGCTGGCCTCGTACTCTCTTTCTGGATGGGGTGGTTCGTCGTATAGGATGGTGGACGGCAACATCTTGTCGCTCTGCCTCCGCGATTAGCTCAGCGGAAGTGGCAGGTTGGGTTCTTCCCAACGCTTGTATCGGTACGATCCCATCCGTAAAGGTATGTGAAGATAATGAGTTCGGGATGACGAGCGGGGGGTGAATATGGAGTGTAGCCAGTGCGTCGGCTAGGTCTTGCACCTCGTAGTGTGAGAGGTACTGATGATTTGGATCAGCAGCGATTTCTTCGCGGGTGGCGGAAAATGCAGTATAAAGATGAGGAGGATGTTCGATGGTTTCTACGGCGGGAGCGGGGACGGGAATTGCTTGGGGATTTTCTTCTCTTAGGGATGCCATTATGGCTTCCGTTGTCTGCGCAAGATTATTGACCGCAGCCAATAGCTCATTAGGAACGTTAGCGGGAAGAGTAGGTACGGCGTCTTGATAAGAGGGAGGAGGGACTCCATCTGTGGTTGCGGGGTTCGTAGGAGAAGGCGGGCGAGCAACTCCTGCGGTCTGTTCTGCGACAATGTGGATGACTGTTCTAATATCATCCTTAACTTCCTCAGGAATAAGACGCAAAGCAAAGTTGCGTATGCGCCTCTGCATATGCATGAGGCTGTGGCGAACTGTGTTGTCTTCGACGAGGCGGCAGACTCGCTCGATGATTTCAGTGGCTCGGATGATGTTGATGAGGAGGTTAATGGAATGGGCGTTTCTTCCGAAGAGAACTCTGGTGAGTTCAATAGCATGTTGGGGACAGAGGAGTGCTGCCTCGATGAGGGTGAGGTCTTCAGCTTGGGTGATGAAGGTCTCGTATCGTTCGTCATTGGACTCGAGGGGGGCGGTATCGAAGGTGGAGTGGTATGGGAGCGTGTAGGTGGATGTGGGGAAGGGCATTCTGTTTGTAGGTTTTGTATTTGGGTAAGAATGATGTCGTCGAGGTACTGAGTAACCTTAAAGCGCGTTTCTGGCTTTATAGGCTCTGAGGGTCTCTTCGGCATTTTCCAGGTTCTTTTCGGGGATCCACTCGTTGCTAGCCGAAGAATACCCTTTCCATGATACGAGATACCGACGGCGGTTTCCGTTTCCTTTATGTGCGAGGATTGCTTCTATTTCATATTCTTCTTCTTCTTCGAGAATATCAGGTGGTGGTTCTAGGAAGTTCGGACCGTGTACGTCATTTTCGCGATAGGAGGATAGTTGCGAAGCGTGGAACGTAGGGTGGATCTTCCATTGCGGCGGTAACTGGAGTGTAAACGTGATAGCGGATAGTACAGCCGTGATAGCGAACGGGCCGTATCTCTTGGGTGCCAGTTTCCGGGATGGGAGCTTTAGTCTCAGATTGGCAGTGGACAGCCATACCTTATCTCCGACTTTCCATGGTTCATACTTCTGTCCGAAGGATCTTTCCGCCATGCGTTGCATAGCAATGTTATGACAGGAGACGGCTTCTTCTCTTATCTTTTGAAGAATTCTGACTCGTTCCTCAGCAGCGGGAACGTCCGATTCCGGAAGTAAGTATGGGAGAGCTTTCGGCTCGTATCCCATCATGATAAAGAAAGGGGATGCATCTTTTGCGGAGTGTCTTCTGTGATTGTGAACAAATTCTGCCATAGGGAGATGTTCCACCCATTCAGAAGGATTGTTCTGGCAATACATTCGAAGATACGTCTCGAGTTCCTGGTTTAACCGTTCGGTCTGTCCGTCGGTTTGTGGGTGGTAGGCAGTGGAGGGGGCTAAAGAATAATCTAGGAGTCGTGCAAGTTCGATCGAGAATCTGGATAAGAACTGTGGTCCACGATCGGAGATTACTTTGTCATGGAGACCAAATCTTTTGAAGACGTGTTTTAAAAATAGTTTCGCCACTCCTTCCGAGGTAATTGTTTTATGGCAAGGAGTAATGATCACCCCCTTACTAAGTCCGTGGTCTACCACGACCATGATACTATCAAAGCCAGATGAAACGGGGAGATCAGTAATGAGATCGACAGAGATCTGGGAAAAGGGGCGAGTAGCCATAGTACTGATAGGGTGCAGGGGTGGAGTTACAGGGTGAGTGTCCACCTTCATTTGTTGGCACGTAGCGCAGCCATCAACGTAATTGCGGATATAAGTGCCCATACTGGGCCACCAGGCTTCCCGCTTGACGAGTTCTTCGGTTTTAAAGCGTCCGGGATGTCCTGCAGAAGGGTGATCATGATGCTTCCGGAGCAACTGCGGTCGATGTGCGGGAGGGATATAAGCTCTATCTTTGTAGAACAGAATATCATCGGCGATACGCCAGTCGCTAAGCGATGATTTCATAGGAGGCAAACATAGGCCATTAAGGGCATCTTGCGCGGCAGAGAAGAGGGGGTCGTCAAGGGGTGCGGTGGAAGCAATAGCTGCTCGTAATTCATCATCGATTAGGCGGATAAACATGGAATCAGGAAGGAGGACGGCATCAGCATTGTCTCCCGATCCGTCGCCATGGTCCGGCCGGCGAGAAAGGGCATCCGGAACTGCTAATTTTGTACCGGGAACGTGGTATAACTTTAAGTCGAAAGAAGTGAGGAGTAGTTGCCATCTGGCCTGTCTTCTAGATAGGCGTTCTGCTTTTGCGAAATAGAGGAGGTTCATATGATCAGTAAACACAATAACTGGTTGTGGATGTCCTTCGAGGTAGTGTCGCCAATGGGTGAGGGCGCGGATAATAGCCAACAGCTCGCGATCATGAATGGGGTAATTCCTTTCAGCAGGACTGAACGACTGTGATAGGTATGCACACGGGTGATAGACGCCATTAGTGTCAGTCTGCAGCAATACTCCTCCCGATGCGACAAGAGAAGCATCCGTAGCGATGGCGAATTGATGGTGGGGATCAGGGTTCTGAAGAACAGGGTGTGAAGTGAAGCATTCTTTTAGCTTCTCGAACGTTTGCTGGCACAGGGGCGTCCAAGAGAATGAGACATCCTTCTTTGTTAGGTCGATAAGGGGTCGAGCTATATCCGAGTAGTGGGAAATGAAGGTTCGGTAGAAGTTGCAAAAGCCCAAAAAAGATCGAACATCTTTTACTGTTTCAGGGGTGGGCCAGTCCTTGATGCCTGCCGTTTTCCCTTTATCCATTTCTACGCTTCCTGGTTTGATAATCATTCCAAGGTATTCCACTTCTTCCGCATCGAACGTGCATTTCTCCGGTTTAACAAATAATTTTTCTTTTCGAAGTTTGTCTAGAATGATGCAGGTTCGTTGTTGGTGTTCAGTGGTTGTTTCGGAGAAAATGAGCATATCGTCCATGTAGATGACGAGCCATCCTTCGTTGAGTTCAGCTCTGAACGTATCGTTCATATACGCTTGGAAAGTGGCGGGGGAATTGCATAATCCGAAGAACATGACCGTGGGTTCAAACAGTCCTTCTTCCGTGATGAACGCGGCTTTCCACCTGTCATCCGGATGAATCTGAATGTTATTGTATCCGGATCGAATATCGATTTTTGTGAATATCTTTGCGCCATGTAACCGTTCAACCAAAGATGATGGGAGTGGCAGGGGGTACGCGTTTTTGATAGTCTGGTCATTCAAGAAGCGGTAGTCCTGGCATGGTCTAAGTTCTCCGCTTTTCTTTCCTACAAAAAAGAATCCGCTTGCTTGAGGGGATTTAGATTTCGTGATGAACCCCTTGGCAAGGTTTTCTTTGATAAAACTTTTTACTGCGCTTCGTTCGTTGTAGGAAAGGGGGTAAATTTTGGACGTTTTGGGAATAAATCCGGGCTTCGTTTCGATACGATGGTCGATACCGGGTCTTTTGGGGGGTAGTTCGTTCAAGCCGTTTTTTGCGAATACGTCAGAGAAGTCATGGAGATACTTCGGTACCAATTCTTCAAAAGTTTTTTTCTTCTTCTCCTTTTCTTCGGAGGCGAACTCCTGTGCTTTGTTACTAAACTTGGAAGTTTCTTCGATTTGTCGGAGATATTCTCCTTCGTCCGTAAGTTCGGTTAGAGATGATGGTGACGTACTCCAAGCGTCTTCTTTTGTATCGAACTTCTTAGTGAAGAAGGTTTTCTGTGGTCGAGAGGTTTGCTTGACATATTTTTTGATTTCGGCAGATTTTTCTGTTGCTGGAAGGGATACCGTTTGTTTGGTCCAGTCTATAGCGGGGTTCATGGCTCGAAGCCAGGGGATCCCTAGTAGGATCTGGTCCTTGTCTCCTAACTTGGTAATGTTGAATTTTCCTATCATCATCCTTTGGTCGATTTGGACGATTAGCGTGCAGTACCGTTCTACTGGTCCACTGCTGAAGTAGCTTCCATCGGCGGTTTTAATGTAAAAGGGTTTTCGAGTTTCTTGGTTCCGATGTTATGTTTTTTCACGAAGTCCTCGGAGATATAGGTTCCCGATGCTCCGGAGTCAATTACTGCGGTGGTTTCGACATTTTTCTGACGCGTTCGGGATACGAGGGTTATGGGGACACGAAGTTCTTTTTTTTCACCAACTGTTCGTATTAGGCGTACAGGTTTTGCCGGAGATGCTATTGTCGATATAGGTCTCCTGTTTAAAAATCCTCATCAATTCTTCTAGCTTCTTCTTCTTCCTCTACCTTCCTCACTGCTGGGTAGGGGGCTTTCTTCTTCTGCGGGCATTCCCGTGCCCGATGTCCGATCTGATGACAGTTGAAACATTTTCCTGTCCTCATGTATTCTTGCTTGGCTTCGTCGGTGATCCGATCAATAACCATGGCATCCCTATCTCTGGCTGGGATATATCTTTGATCTCCGCGACCGTTCTTTTTCTGGATTTGTCGGGAAGGAAACCTGCTTCTCCGAGCTAGCAATCTTGCGTAGCAATTATCCAGATCGACTACCGCAGCGATGTAGTCATCGAGGTTTTTGGGTACCCCTCCCGCGTTGAACATTTTGGTTAGAAGTCCTCCGTTGAGGCCGTTTTCGAAATGATAGATCATCATATGTTCTTCTTTGATCTTTGCTTGAGCAAGCAACCTTTTGAAGTCTGCAATGTACGTCTGCAGGCCTTCTGGGCCTTGTTTTAATTCCAGGAGTCGTGCCAATGCGGTCCCGGATGGGTCAATCGGTCCGAAGGCTTTGTCAAAGCTTTCGTTAAACTCTTTCAAGGTTCCATAGCCCTTTTTTTGTCCAGTTGAGTCGATGAATTGGGCTTCTGCGAGGAATTCTTCTTTCCATGACCTAGCATTTCCTTCATTCATGAACGAGGAGATGAAGATCACTTTCTGAGTGTCGGTTTTATAGATTTCCGAGTTGATATCAATGTAAGCATTGCATGAGAGCATGAATGACTTGGACTTGTCTCTGTCGCCATCAAATGTAGGAGGATGGTTGATCTTGAATTCTGTTGTCTTGGATGAGGCCGACATGTTCAATGATGGTACAGGAGTACCGAGGTTCAGGGCTTGGAAGGTAGGGGTGAGTGAAGTCAGTTTGTCGCCTTTTTCTTCGCCTGCACTAGCTGTCTTGCTCAGTCAGGATCTTTCTGTTCTGGTTTCGAGGTTTCTTTGACACGTATGGATATAGGTGTCCTTCTGGTACTTCAATCTTTTGTTACGAACTAGGATAGTTCTTTAACAACAAAGGCTCGACAGAGCGTTCACGTTGTTGAGGTCTTGTATAGCTCTTCAGATAAGAAGAGGTTCGTGGACTTTAGTCAAAGGAGTGCTTTGACAAAGAGATCGGTTTAGACGTCTTAAGATTGGTGGTCTTAAGTGAAGGAAGTTTTCAGGGTAAAACCTAGTAAGATTGAAGTGACGTTTCTAAGTAAAGTACACGTGCTTAAATAGGAAACTATATGCGCACGGACCAAGGCTACGGTGAGATAATAGTACAAAGGTCAAATACGGAAGTAAGACCAAGAAAGGAAAGCTAAGCTGCTAAGAATGTAAGGCATAATGGCAGATACGTGAGAAGTAAAGAAAGTAGAGCGATTGTAACACCCAGATCATGTTCAAGACATTCAAAGCACCTGCATTCTATGTCTCAATTCAGTCTGTCTTGTCACTGTACGCTTCCGGTCATACCACTGGTATTGTCATGGACTCTGGTGATGGTGTCATCCACACTGTGCCTATTTACGAAGGGTTCTCTCTTCCACACGCCATTCTCCGTCTCGATCTTGCTGGTCGTGATCTCACTGACTGTCTCATCAAGAACTTAACCGAGCGTGGTTACTCTTTCACGACGACTGCCGAATGTGAAATTGTCTGTGATATCAAGGAGAAGCTGTGCTACGTCACCCTTGACTTTGAGCACTGGGGGATGCAAACTGCCGCACAGTCACTGTCAGCCCTCGAGAAAAGCTACGAACTTCCTGACAGTGGGCACATCATCACGATTGGTAACGAGCGGTAAGATGATGCCCTGTCGATCATTGGCCATTACATCTCATATAATCGTGAAAGATTCCGTGCACGAAGCTCTATTCCAGCCTTCATTCCTTGGCCTGGACTCAGCTGCAGGTATCCATGAAACGACATAAGCAAATATATCAATTACCAGGAACGTTGTCTGATTTTTTCCCTGTCTAGGTACAACTCGATCTTCAAGTGCGATCTTGATGTCCGTCGTGACTTACTATATGGTAACGTCGTCTTGTCGGGTGGTACTACCATGTTCTCTGGCATCGCCGATTGTATGCAGAAGGAATTGACCTCGCTCTCGCCGTCAAGCATGAAGGTTAGTACCAGACTTCAGGATATGAGACATAACCTCATTCATCATCGTTTTAGGTCAAGATCGTCGCTCCTCCTGAACGGAAATACTCTGTCTGGATCCGGCTTCCCTCTCCACTTTCTGGCAGAATCTGTGGTGTTCAAAGCAGGAGCCTTACGACGAGTCCGGTCCTGGTATTGTCCATTGCAGTGCGTATTTCTCGACACATTACTACCTCTCAATCTCACTCAATTCTACTACAGAGTGCTTCTAAATGTGATCAAAGAGGCAGTGAAAAAAAATCGTGTCTGAGTCTCCGCTGTACTCAAGAATGATATTTACGACTAGAGTCGGACGCACTCACATAAGTTAAGCCTGAATGTTACAGATTACTTTTACTCTTTTCAATAGTTTTACGACACATTTTCTTGAATGTCTACGCACTGTCACTGCGGCCAGGCTCACCTATGTACTACAGTAGCGCGTTTCGGACTCAACAACTTGCAGTAACATAAATAATTACGTAACAGGTACCAACTCCCACACTGGAAAACATGATGGCTTTCGGCGTCCGAGTCTGCCATGACGAAGCTGCCAGATCACCCACTCTTCTCCCACCCCCGTCTTTCATACTCCTCCGAGTCTGACTGCACCTACCACTAAGCACATCCTCGATCCTCATTTTCCCTCATCACACCAGCATGTTTGATGACTTAAAGGTGAGTCAATGCATATCACCTTCGTACTCTTTTCATGATCCTTATGCTCGACTCGGATCTACAGTCACCAGCACAAAAGATATGAATGTCCCCTTCCGGTACATTACGAGCATAAGCTCTCAGTCTCCCGTAAATATACATGTACCTCTCCCTCCTCATTTTTGCGGAACGGTTTTCCCTCCATCAGGACACACTCCTTCCCTTCCAGACCAACCTTGCTGTTTCCCTCTTCCCCAGCCATGCCTCCAGCACACACTACATCCACGTTATCCCGCCCTTCCTGCACCTGGGTCTCGGAGTTCCTGTCATCTGCCCGATCGAGACAATCCACAGGATCTTCTATGCCAGTTTGGTGAATACAACACCTAGCAACATACCTCAGCCAACGTACATGCATGTAGCGCATCAGACGTCTGGCATCACGCACAGCATCCCTATTGCCTCTCACCCTTACATTCCACCACCCGAAGTTCACTCTGTGATCTATGGGATTGAAAAGAATGTCGATCAAAACTAACTTACTGGCCGTTTCACAGACTTTTCTTGCTTTGGCAGCATTGGCCACCACGAATGCGCCCATCGTTGACTTGGGTTATGCTCAGTACCAAGGTTCGGTGGATACAACTACGAATACCACCAGCTTCCTTGGAATACGGTATGCAGCTCCCCCGCTTGGTGCGTCCAGTTTTGTGTAGTGTAGTATGTGATGTAGACTGACACCAAACATGTAGATAACTTGAGATGGGCAGCTCCGCAGCCTCCACCGACTGTTCCAGGCGTTCAACAAGCTACCACGCAACCAAATGAATGTCATCAAGGACCCCTGGGCAATGCCTCGACAAATCCTTTCGAAAGCATCTCTTTAAGCAAGAGGGATGTCAGTCAGTCAGAAGATTGCTTGTTTTTAAGGTAAGCCTTATGTGAGAATGATCACTCTTTGGTCATTCTATTTAATCGGGCAGGCGAGTAGTAGTCATACGGGTGGTGAAGCGAGTTTAGCACACCATTTGCAAAGGAGAAACAAGGTCAAGCCGACTCGAAGAAAGCAAAGTTCTATCAGCCGGAGGGTGACCACCTTACCCTTCTGACGGTATACAATGGCCGGTAAGGTGCAAACTTCTCAAATACTTGGTGCTACGAGAACTTCATCCAGGCAAGAAGCATGCAGCGTGCACAGGATATCCGCAAGCAGCCAGTCATCATGGACAGGCGCGTGTAAATTCTCGAAGAGTCCGAGTCAATCTCGTAATTCTAACTATCTTTTCAGATACAAGCATGATATTCTATCGGCAGGAAATGATTACAACCGTGTGTGGAAGGTGATATGCTCTGGTTTCTTTTGGAATGCAGCTAAAAAGGATCTTCAAGAAGGTTACAAGACACTTGTTATATCCATCCCTCTTCTACTCTCTTCAACCACGCGCCTGAATGGCTAATCTATAACGAGTTGGTGTTGACCACTCATGAATACTGTCACAGCGTCACTACTATAGAGCCAAAATGGCTCATGGAGGTTGCACCTCAGGTTTTCAAAGTCGCCGACGCCAACAAGATCAGTAAGCGGAAGAGGCAGGAAAAGATCGAACCATCATACAACAAGGTACTATGCATCGCATCCGTATGAGACATAATGGCGACTATTGAAGGTCAAACGAAGTGCACGCTTGGTATGTAGTCACCCAAATGCTGCCTCGATTATGTGCTAATCCTGGCAATAGAGTCAAACATTTGGTTAAAATCTTGCATAATTGTTGGACTATTTTACTATTTATCTGTAGCTGTAAAGTATTATGCTGTTGTCGATCAGCCTGCTGCAATTTGCTGCCCGGTGTCCATAGTAGATCACTGAAAGATAACTGATGGTGGCGGCATGATGCTGATACTGCTATTGCTTGCTAAGGCATCAGACCTCGCGCAATAACTCAGGTAGTCCAATGACTTTCTATTCCTCTAACATATCATTTGTAATTGTGATACATATTGTCAATATTTTTTCATTAGGCAAAGCTAGCTGAATCTTAACCATATTTGAGTCAAAAGCCTGATGACAGATGCAGGAGAGTAGTTGGTAACAATTACTGTAGTGCTAGTGTTGAGGTGCCAGTGAGTGTTGGAGTCATATATTCTGTCATATATTTGTTGCATCCTTGCAAGATGCCTGTCACAATGAGGTGTCCGAGGCAAAGTCATATATTCTGTCATATATTTGTTGCATCCTTGCAAGATGCTCGTCACAATGAGGTGTCCGAGGCAAAGTCATATATTCTGTCACATATTTGTTGCATCCTTGCAAGATGCCCGTCACAATGAGGGGTCCGAGGCAAAGTCATATATTATGTCATATATTTGTTGCATCCTTGCAAGATGCTCGTCAAAATGAGGTGTCCAAGGCAAAGTCATATATTCTGTCACATATTTGTTGCATCCTTGCAAGATGCTCGTCACAATGAGGGGTCCAAGGCAAAGTCATATATTTTGTCATATATTTGTTGCATCCTTGCAAGATGCCCGTCACAATGAGGTGTCCGAGGCAAAGTCATATATTCTGTCATATATTTGTTGCATCCTTGCAAGATGCTCGTCACAATGAGGGGTCCGAGGCAAAGTCATATATTTTGTCATCTATGTGTAACACCATGATAAAAATATCTAAGATCAAATCAGGATGTGTTTTAATTGCAAATTTTTACAAGTCTACTGGAAATGTGATGATCTACAGCTATTCAGCTGCAGTCCTTGGACAGGCCAGTATCATAGTGTTAGCTACTTTCAAGACATAATCAAGGTGATATTTCTCTGGCATAGTCATATCATATTTCATCTATGTGTGATGCCATGACAAAAATATCTAAAGTTAAAAAATAATGTGTAATATTGTTTGTTGATTGTCAATTCTGTCTGGTCATATCAATTCAGGGTTAATTTCCTGATGCTGGTTGCAGCAGAGTAGCCCGTAACGGCTGTGCAGGACATCCTCCAATGAAGATGCAAAAAGAATATCCTCCCGAATGCATCCATGATAGACGATTGTCCTTCCTATCTCATTATGGTTGTGTGGAAGAATAGGGGGTGAGTTGAGTTGAGGATGAGATATGGGAGGAATTATTTTGTTGCTTGTCAAATTGTTGGTGTCATCGACGAGGTCGTCATTGGTGGCTTCGGGCTCGCTGTCAAAGAGGGAACACACGTCCCATTGATTAGACAGTTCGTCGTATATGAGCTGCCCGCGGGGTCGCGTCTCGAACTCAATGCGTGCATCTTCAAAATCGATCTCTCCTCTAAACCTTCCCTTCTTTGATCGATACCACAAGAAGAACCAAGTGCCATCTGGTCTGGTTGGGAGGATAAAATTTGAAGCCTGTTCGAGGCGTCTGCGAACACGTTCCTTGATACTCTCAGACACATGCGATTGGAAGTCCAACTGTTTCTGCTTGCGCGATTCCACAAATGCGTCCCATCTATGAAGACTGTCGGGGTTCACGGCAGAAGAATCGGAACTAGTTTCTTCTGAAATGGTCTTGCTGATGACACTCCCGACCTTGATCTTTTCATCCTCGCGAGGCACAGCGGTCTTAAAGTTATCCGCTTTGAAAGTCTTTGGATCATAAGCGCCCCTATATCTTCCTACTTTGACCCAAACCGGAGCTCGTATGTCATTCAGATAAGGAAATATATGTCCCCATTCCGACTTGCGTGGGTCCAGAACAACTCCAACACAGCGACCGAGTATCTCTGGCTGCAATGCACTTATGATATCGCAAACGTGGGACTCGCTCAAGCCCGATTCAACAAGCATTTGCGAAGGAGAAGGGGGCTTTTGTCACGCAAATGAATTGGCTTTATCGTATCTCCACAAAACTTGTCCGTAAAACAAGTTTGACAATCCAAGAAGACCATGAAACGCCAGTCTGGATCTCTTGGCACAACGTAAAGCATGGCCATGAGTCTTGTGGTCGCGGAGATAACCGTAAGAGGAGGGGAGTGGTAATGTGTGGAATTCCATGGGGAGTAGGGCATCGGTGCTGAAAACAGAGGCAGCGTGGTAAAGGGTGTTCTCAAGCCAATGCCAGCTAGTCTTTTGTTCCTTTGAAAGGGCATGTGTCATTCTGCGACTGACTATGTTGATTGTGGTGAGATGTTGGAGGAGTGGACCAGAATACTTGAGTTCCATATCGTCTGGCGTAGATGCAATCTGGATATATTGACACAAGTCGAATCTCAACTCGAAAATTTCTTCAGGGTCTGGATCTTCGTGCTTAAAGTCCAGTTTGACCTCTGAGATAGATGGGCATGCTGTCTGCGTGGCCGAGAATAAGACAGAATCAGCTGCCTTGACATAGAAAAAGTTACGGGAGAAATTGGATGATCTGATTGATGATAAGCCATTATAAAGGGTACAGTGAGATGCATTTCTTATGAGGACGACACGGCATGGTTATTGTTTGAGAAAGATGGTGCCTCAGATGATCGTTGGGCACAAGATAAAGCCTGATTTGAATCACAAACAGGATTGTCAGGAAGCTGTGGTTTTGATGGCAGCATTGTGAGTCGACCCTAGACGTCCGATAGGATGACTAGCTAGATAACTAGCTAGATGTCCACATGTATGAAGGTCAGATACTAGCGTTCTGATGGAACTGCAGAAAAAGGTCAAACGCAAGTGTTCGATAAGATGGCTGGATAGAAGTACACAGTCAGAAATGCCTGAAAGGATGCAACTTGTGCCAGTCAAACTGTCAAACGCTAGCGTTCGACAGAATTACTGGCTTGTGAGGAAGAGGTGCAAGAAGTATGCAAGTCAAATGCAAGTGTTCGACGATGCATTTTGTAATAAAATGTGGATCAGAAAAGCCACAAGAGCTTGCCACGATTTGCAAACATTGATACTAGATTTGGAAATTTAGCAGCTGTTTGCATAAGCAACTGGATTTAGAAATCTCTTCTGTGACTTCTGAGACGGTGACATCTGAGACAGCCGTTTGCATAAGCAACTTGATTTGGAAATCTCTTCTGTGACTTCTGAGACGGCCGTTTGCATAAGCAACTTGATTTGGAAATCTCTTCTGTGACTTCTGAGACGACCGTTTGGAACTCGTGATTTGTCACCTCTGAGATCTGAGACTTCTGAGACTTGCCACTTTCCAAATGGCTTATTGATCGTCATGTGGGAAATTGCTAGTATGCATAGGAAAGAACTTCTTATTTGTATGATACACAAAGATACTGACTAACTGAGTAAAGCTTCATTAAACCGTCAATACTAGTCACCAAACCCAGGGAATTACAGTGATCCATTGGCGTAATTTAATTGTTGTGAGGGGGTTTGATTATGAGGGAGTAGATAAAAATGGCGAAGCTAAAACTAAGCGGCACAGTGCTTCTGGAATGCCTCAAGTATCCTGGTTCCTCTGCAATGGA